>NC_133333.1:83172276-83772276 GCF_042186555.1 Aquarana catesbeiana
ATGTTGCTTTCCTCCATGGCTGCTAACCAAAAATGGAGTTCTGTCCATTTCCTGTGCATTTTTATGTAATTTCATTCATGGAAATCTATTTCACTTGAGCAGATAAAATCGGCAAAATGTGCGTAGAAACGCGCCAAGACGCACAAATGGCACGTTTCCATTTATTTCTATGAGAACACAAACGCTCCAAAAACATCCAAATCTGTCCAATTCGAGCAACAAAAAAAAGCTCCAGAACTTGTTTGACCTTCAGGCGTTTGGCTTCAGGCGTTTTGGAGTGGAGATGTGAACCATCTCCATAGAGAATAATTTATTTTTTTCCCCTCCAGCGTTTTGTAGCTTGGGGATTCAAGCTACAAAACGCTCAGGTGTGAATGGGGCCTTAGAGTCAAGAAGGCATATCAGTAACAGGATCAACAGTGGCATCTCACTTTTCTTGTACCCTCCAGTGATATGATCAGTTGCAATGCAGTATATCATGAAAAATTTTAAGAGAGGGTATTTGGAACGCAATCCAATATTTGATTACATGCTTATGTTTCTAGCCGCAATTGTGAATGTAACAGTGTTTTTTTTTTTTAATATAAATTTTAATAAAGTCAAAACAATATTGTGCCATGGAAATCTCTCTTATAATTTGTCATGATATACTGCATTGCAACTGATAACATCACTGGAGGATACAAGAAAAGTAAGATGCCATTTATCACACCAGGATACTGTTATTGACATGCCTTCTTGACTCTAAAGTCGGGTACACATGGGCTGAATGTTGGGAGACAACGGCCGGTTAAAAAAGGAAACATTGGACCCGTGTGTATGTTGGTCTGTTCATCAGAAGCCGACCGTTTGAAAAACCAGCATCTAACCGTCTCCCGATCAGCGTTCTCAGCGAGTGGTCTGGTGGAGGGGGCGTCCCCCTGTCAGCTCAGCAAGGGAGATTGCTGAACTAACCTTGCATGGTTAGTATAGCGACTCAGACTGGAGCTGACAGGTTTTTTTTTTGTTCAACCCGCGGGATTAAACTAAAAAAACTAATAGTGTTTACCCGGCTTAAAAGTTTGTGAGTGGGGAGTGCAGGCGGAGAGCACAAAGGAGTGGAATTTTGCACTTTAAAAGACTTATCTGCACTGGCACTTTAATTTGCACTATGGATCTTATTTCATAAGCTCTTAAATCAACACAGTTTACTTTTATGTATACAGAATTTTTGAATTGTTTAGATTTATTTTTATACATTTATTTCTGAGCACATTGCAATTTATGGTATATGCAAGAGCAGCGCTTGGTCCTTTGTTCTTCATCTATTAATGATATTTTAACCCTACACCATAACAGCAGCTCAAATATTTACCAATTAATTGAATTCACTTGCAAACAAAAGGAAGAAAGTAAAATGCTCCCTAGTTCCTCCCAACTCAGCGCTACGGATTTCTAGTTTAAATCAAACAAAGCAATGTTAAGACAATTCCTCAAAATAGAGGTAATGTTAAATTAGCAGCCACTTAAAAAATAATGGTATATAAACAAAAGATAAAACAATTTGTCACCGATTGACGAATCAATCAGTTTAAAAAGATCTTATCACAAAGTGGCGCTCCTGTCAACTGCAAAATATTGACTGGCTAACACATATAAATACATACATGCGATATTAGTGATTATACAATAGAGATATCTATAGTAGGCAGATAAAGCAGTGGATAATAAGAAAGAAGAGCCCTTGGTGAGATTTGCTCAGTGGAAAGAAAAGGAAATTGCTGGATAGTGCACAAATCCCTGCAATCGTCCACACAGTGCTCCACATGCCCCACTAACAGGCCTCTAGTCACATCTGCAATATCCTGCTGCCATACACGGACTGAATCTCCCTGGAGAGATGGCTCAGAGGATCCCTGGAACCCTGCAGCGTCCATACTGACACAGTGCACCCTGGAGGCTGCAGGATACAAAGTAAAAGATCAATTTCTCTACAAGGCAACTACTGACATAAAACCTCAAGATCATTATAATCCACAATTGAATGTCTTTATATCTTAGTCATCATACAGGTCTCGAATAACAATCACCATTTAATATGGGTCATCTCAAATAGCCCTACCGGTATTTATTTCTTTTGAATAGAAGTCACTAAACAGGTGGGAGATGTAAAAGAACAGTGGGCATATATAGATAGATACTTAATACAACCCCTGTCAAAAATTATGGAATCACCAATCCCTGAGGATGTTCCTTCAGTTGTTTATTGTTGTAGAAAAAAAGCAGATCACAGACATGGCCAAAAACTAAAGGCATTTCAAATGGCAACTATCTGGCTTTAGGAAACACTAAAAGAAATCAAGAAAAATAATTGTGGTGGCCAGTAACAGTTAGATTTATAGAACAAGCACAGGGAATAAATTATGGAATCACTCAACTCTGAGGAAAAAATTATGGAATCACCCTGTAAATTTTCATTACAAACACTAATGCCCCGTACACACGGTCGGATTTTCCGATGGAAAATGTCTGATCGGACCGCGTTGTCGGAAATTCCGACTGTGTGTGGGCTCCATCGGACATTTTCCATCGGATTTTCCGTCACACAAAGTTTGAGAGCAGGCTATAAAATTTTCCGACAACAAAATCCGATCGCATCAATTCCGACCGTGTGTGGCCTGTTCCGACGCACAAAGTGCCACGCATGCTCAGAAGAAATTCCGAGACGGAACAGCTCGGTCTGGTAAACTTAGCGTTCGCAATGGTTACAGCACTTTCGTCGCGCTGCAATGTTAAAAATGGTTTAATACAGCGCACTCTCTTTTTCTTTATAATGTGAGAAGAATGAAGTAGTTTTGCTGCTCATATTCACACAGACTTCTCACAAACTTATTTCTTTACTATTTATTGGGATTCCCTCAATATATTTTGATTTGTCACATCTGACAACATTATTTTTGTGTTGTATTTTTTTGTTTGTTTTGTTTTAAGGCAGATTTTTTTTTTTTGGTTTGTATTTTTTTCAAGGCTGATCTTTATTTTATTGTATTTTTAGTTTTACTCCAGAATATTTTTGTGTGTGTTTTGTGTGTCAAGTTACCACAACACCATTGATATGTTGTTCTATTTAATCTGTAGGAGATTGTTTGGTGTTGTTGTCTCTTGTTAAATTCACATTGTACTTTAGAAATGTACCTGAATCGTCACCAACAAACTGTCCTTTTTGAATGAAAACACACATAGGAGAGTATAATAGAAAAAAAAAATTCATTTATTAAGGGCTCACAACTAAACAAAGAGGGAGGCAACGCTGGAGAAACAGCAGAAATGGGTGAAGCCTTGGACCCCCAGGGCACACATCAACTATTTTCAAGCAAAATTGGTGGCCTGAGGAGTCCTTATCTAAGGGAGCGCAGTCTGTTCCAGAAGTCTCAGAGATCCGAAAAGCAGCAGGTGACATCTGTGTCCCCAGCCTGTGGTCATACAAGGGACTGCATCTTTTGCGAGACCAGACTGAACCCAGGGTCATCACTCTCTTGTCTTCCTTCCACGCTGTGGCTCTGGTGGTGGAGTTGTGGCAGCAGGAGGAGGAGGAGGGGCCAACTCACTCAGGTGGGTATTGGGTGTTAGTTCCCCACTCACCCCCTTACTTAGGACTTTATACAGAAGGTCCTCACATAGCTTGCGTTGACCCTCCTGCATGCCCTGCAGTTTTGTGGCAGCCATGCAGGCAAAGGCCTCTTCAGGAGTGGGTAAGGCTCTGAGGGACGCAGAAGCCTCCTGAATGAGCCTGAGCGCAGAATCCTGCATGTGAGTCGCCTTCCTCGCTCTTTTGTAAGGAAGGCGGAGGGGAGGAACCTGCGATTTGGTCAGGCTTTGACTTGTCCCAGGCTTCTCCTGGCTGACACTTAGCCCTGCCTCCTCCTGGCTGCAACTTAGCCCCGCCTCCTCCTGGCTGCCACATTCCACAGCCTCCTCCTGGCTGAGGTCTTCCTGTGTATGAAAAAGGGACATTGTTTTAGTATTTTTTTCATCAATCACACACAATTTTCACCTCCTGACTGTTGCAAATTGAATGTTAACAAATATGACAGACTATCCTTCTGAGCCCAGCATTTTTCATTGTTGTCTCAATTTTGGGTGCCCACTACTGTCTATTGATATGTAAAACACTTTTTGCAATCAGCAATTAGTGATCAATAATGACATCTAGTAAACATAATTTATTTATTGACCAGAAATCTGTAGAACAATGCTATACCTGACTCCAGCTGGGCTCCTCCACTTCTTCCTGGCTGGAAGGCCCAGGTTGGACATCGGAAACAGCCTCAGCTGGGGTGGAAGGAAGAGTGGAAGGAAGGGTGGAGAGGGATTCCCTGACTTCAGTGTGGTCTGACAGAAATCGCAGTCTCTCATAGTACCACAGCCTGGGGACATAAACGTTATCTGCTGCAGCTCCGGATCTCTGGGAATCCGTGACCTTCTTGCGCTCCCTTAGATAAGTGCTCCTCAGGCCACCAATTTTGGTTTTTAAATAAAGGATGGTTGCTGTGGGGACCACCGGCTTCACCAACTCCAGCAGTTTCTCCAGAGCTGCCTGCCTCTTTTGTTTATTGTTGTAATGGGGATGTCTCACCTGCCACAGACAGGGCAGCTCCCTGTACTTGTCTATGAACGGGGGAGGAAATTGTGGTCGTTGAAGCCATCCATTTTCTCTGCAAGACACAACACAAGACAAACCCTAAGGTCAGGCCAAACTCTCCTAATCTTGTTACAATATAGGCTTCAATTTCAAAGCAGTATAGGCCCAAGTTTAGATCTTACCTTCGTTATCACGATCGACGCCTCCGATGCTCCTTCCTCCACTCACAGATCGTACGTAATACGCACGCGTGTTACGCTTTATACACACTGCGTATGCGTGTAACTCCGCCCGCCCCTGACGTTCTTTCTAGTCTATTCCCCGCCCCTTTTCGTTCTGCGCAGTGGGGGAAGAACACATGGTGGAGACACAGCAGGTGCATGCTAATTACAGCAACGAGGAGGAGGAAAGCCCGGATCCGGAGAACTCCCGATCCAGAAGGAGAAGATTTCTAAATGCACATGTGATTGTGCAGGTATTAAAAAGAATGTTAATCAAGAATGTGTGGATTATTGTCTCAACGCTACAACACTTTTGTGGTGATGTAATTGCTGTTTTCTGTGACAATGGGGGTTATTTCCTAAGGGCAAATCCTCTTTGCACTACCAGTGCAGTTTCAGTGCAGTTTCAGGTGCACTTGTAGTGCAAAGTGTCTTTGCCTTTAGTAAATAACACCCAACAGTGCTTTGTAAGGTTACACAATCACTCCATTTTCTGGACTCACCACATTTCTGTCAGGGTCAGCTAAAACAAACACAAGCAGTAAATGTCACCAAAAATTTGTGCATTTTTTTTTATTGGATCAAGGTTTCACAAATTGTCTGGCATATTGATGGCCCCCCTACCCGCAAAGAACTCAAGGTATCTTAACCGGACATCACGGGCACTCAGGGAGGGCAAGCCAGGACGGCCACTTTCAAGCGCCGTCAGGGTTGTTTCATTTATAATTCCGGCCTCGTGCCCAACTGAGCCAGCATAGTTGGCAGAATGTTGACGTAAAAAGTTTTGTAGAACACAGCACGCCAGGATTATATGATTCAGTTTATACTCCGCCATATGGATGGGTGTAAGAAATAGGCAGAACCGGCTGGCTATAATTCCAAATGTGTTCTCCACCACTCTTCTGGCTCTGGCCAGCCGGTAATTAAAAACCCTCTGTTCCGGGGTGAGGGTCCTCATCGGGAATGGCCGCATAAGATGGTCCCCCAGCGCAAATGCTTCATCCGCAACGATGACGAATGGGAGTCCTTCCACATTCTCTTCTTGAGGTGGCAAGTCCAAGCTGCCATTCTGGAGATGCCTGTAAAACTCCGTCTGGGCGATGACTTCACCATCGGACATCCGGCCATTCTTCCCCACGTCCACATACAGGAACTCGTAATTAGCCGACACCACCGCCAACATCACAATACTATTGAACCCCTTGTAATTATAATAGTATGACCCCGAGTTGGGTGGTGGGATGATGTGGACGTGTTTCCCATCAATTGCCCCTCCGCAGTTAGGAAAGTCCCACCGCTGGGCAAAGTGGGAGGCCACAGTCTGCCATTCCTGTGGCGTGGAAGGAAACTGTTGAGGAAAACAAAAATAAATTAGTATTTTTGCACATAAACATGGAAAGCAGATTAGACACAAACATTCTTGGCCAACATCCAGATAACATTTATTAAGGGGAATTTTACAACACCAAAGTATAAGGTACACCTATCATATTCCCCCCCCCTCTCATGGACCATTTCTAACATTATAGGGTGGGGGAATCTTGGACAGGTAACCCTCTCCACTTCATTGAGAGATGAATGACTAAATAATGGGTATTACTTGGAACAGCCCCTCTTTAGTTACACTATTGGCAGACCACTGGACAGGTAAGAAGTGTCATAATACAAAGATATAAATACACACTGTACACATTTGAGCACATTTGGACATTCTGCTATTACCTATCAAGATAATAATAGAATACAAAAACTTTAAACAGTACCATTTGAAAGTATACAGGGAGGCCCTTGCACTACATGCTATGGGGAATTCATCCATAAATCTGACCACAAAAGAGGTGGGTATAGTGTGTATGGGTTTGGCAAAGTCAGCAGATAGATGATTGAGGATAGATAGAGAATTGGGATCAGCTGACTTAGCAGTTGGGGGGAGGGAGGGTTAAAAAAGATTTGGGGACACCACAAAAAAAAAGCCTCTGGCACTCTGCCTGAATTTAAAGCACAAATCACATTTCTAAACATTTTAGGGGTTGTTTGGGGTAAAGCACTACTATGGAGCTGATAAAATACATTGTTAAGTGACTACATGATGTGAATATAGGGCAGGAGACCATGCTGGGGAGGTAAGTGAAGGCAAACATGTATTAAGGACAAAAAAAACCCCATAAAATTCCAGCATGCATGAGGACAAAGGGGATATTCACAGCATATTACAATCATGGTAATTAGGGAATGAGGAACGAAATACAATACATTAGCAAACATTATATACAATAAAATGTGATATTAAAGGATAAAAATCTTACCTTCATATACTCCTTCTGCAGGACCTGGATGATGGCAGAACAGGTCTCTGGGATAATGATACCCAGAGCCTGGGGGGAGATGCCTGTCGAGAACTTCAAGTCCTGCAGACTTCTCCCCGTCGCCAAGTACCGCAGAGTGGCGACGAGCCTCTGCTCCAGAGTGATGGCTTGCCTCATGCAGGTATCCTGCCTGCTGATATAGGGGGTCAGCGAAGCCAACAAACGGTGAAATACGGGGTCCGTCATCCTGAGAAAGTTCCTGAAATCATCAGGATTATTTTCACGGATCTCACGGAGCAAAGGCATATGAGAGAACTGGTCACGCTGAAGCAACCAATTCTTGGTCCATGAACTCCTCCCCACCCTGTTCATGGACTGGACTTGTGTCAAGGTCAGGACCCCAACACCAAGCCCCCGCACAGCACGAACTCTACTAGGAGTACGTATACGCAACATGGCTAGAAAACGGTCGGCTGCTCAGAACGAAGTAACAGAACGCACTGAAGAACAGCAAGGCCTGTGAAGAGCGACCTGAAAAACAGTAACGAACGAACAAGAACACAATGACTGAGTCATGTGTAGCTTGCTTGCACGCACTGAAGAGCAGATACAAACCCACAAGCACAAACTGAACTGCAGAAAACGATCTGAAAGCCACAAGTCTGAAAAAGCGCGAATCGTCTCTCACTAAACTTTTACTAACACGAGATTAGCAAAAGGAGCCCAAAGGGTGCCACGCTTGGTTCTGAAATGGCCTTTTCTAGTCTCGTCGTACGTGGTTGACGTCACCGCGTTCTTGGCGATCGGAAATTCCGACAACTTTGTGCGACCGTGTGTATGTAAAACAAGTTTGAGCCAACATCCATCGGAAAACATCCTAGGATTTTGTTGTCGGAATGTCCGATCAATGTCCGACCGTGTGTACGGGGCATAACACCTGCATCAGGTTAAATCTGCTTGTTAGTATGTAGGTAAAAAGGAGTGATCACACCTTGGAGAGCTGTTGCAACAAGTCGACTGACATGAAGCATAGCACCAACACCAGAGATGTCAATTGAAAAAAAGGAGAGGATTATCAAACTCCTTAAAGAGGGTAAATTATCACACAGTGTTGCACAAGATGTTGGTTGTTCACAGTCGGCTGTGTCTAAAACATGGACCAAATACAAACAACATGGGAAGGTGGTTAAAGGCAAGCATACTGGTAGACCAAGGAAGACATCAAAGCGTCAAGACAGAAAACTTAAAGCAATATGCCTTGAAAACAGAAAATGTGCAACAAAACAAATGAGGAACAAATGGGAAGAAACTGGAGTCAGCAAATGTGACCGAACTGTAAGAAACCGCCTAAAGGAAATGGGATTTACATACAGAAAAGCTAAAAGAAAGCCATCTCTAACACCTAAACACAAAAAAACAAGGTTACAATGGGCTAAGGAAAGGCAATCGTGGACTGTGGATGATTGGATGAAAGTCATATTCAGTGATGAATCTCGAATCTGCATTGGGCAAGGTGATGATGCTGGAACTTTTGTTTTGGTGCCGTTCCAATGAGATTTATACAGACGACTGTCTGAAGAAAACATGCAAATTTCCACAGTCAATTATGATATGGGGCTGCATGTCAGGTAAAGGCACTGGGGAGATGGCTGTCATTAAAACTTCAATAAAAGCACAGGTTTACATTGAAATTTTGGACACTTTTCTTATCCCATCTATTGAAAGGATGTTTGGGGATGATGAAATCATTTATCAAGATGATAATGCATCTTGCCATAGAGCAAAAACTGTGAAAAAATTCCTCGAAGAAAGACACATAAGGTCAATGTCATGGCCTGCAGACAGTCCGGATCTCAATCCAATTGAAAATCTGTGGTGGAAGTTAAAGAAAATGGTCCATGACAAAGCTCCAACCTGCAAAGATGATTTGGCAACAGCAATCAGAGAAGGCTGGAGCCAGATTGATGAAGAGTACTGTTTATCACTCATTAAGTCAATGCCAATGCCAATGTCAATGGAGTTTGATAATCCTCTCCTTTTTTTCAATTGACATCTCTGATGTTGGAGCCATGCTTCATGTCAGTCCATTTGTTGCAACAGCTCTCCAAGGTCCATGTCTGTGATCTGCTTTTTTTCTACAACAATAAACAACTGAAGGAACATCCTCAGGGACTGGTGATTCCATAATTTTTGCCAGGGGTTGTATACATGTCTATAACATAAACTGGTATCAGACCAGCAAGACATATAAAATAGGAATAACCTGTGAAAAGGATAACAGGAAAAAAAGCCTAAGAACGATCATTTAAATTGCTTAACAGCTTAAAGGTGACTGAAAAATCAATAAGAACAATAATCAACATACTAATAAAATTAAAATAAATGTTAGAACTATAATTTATCTCACTAATTAAGTAGACTCATTATATAAAGAGACATTTGATTAATAACATCCAATGCAGACAGCCACCCTAACTTTCCATTAATTTCAAAAAAATATATTTAAAACCTGATCTAATAATCACTGATAAAACAATTGAGATCAAGGTCTATGTTTAACCCTCTTGAGGTCAAACTGTCAGTCAAAAAAATCCACTGAGTTTCTCTGTTTGAGAGTTCTCTCACCATATTAGAACCCCTTCATGCAGGTTTAATGTGATCAATACCCCAGAATTTTTAACCAGAGGGATCCTGATTATGATGTAGCTTAAAGTGAGGGGACAAATTGTGATCTTTGAATCCAATGCGGATATTATGAATATGCTCTGCTATATGGATCTTTAACAGACGTTTAGTTCTTCTGATATTGATTAACACGCACGAACAGGTTAAGGCATACACTACGTGTGTCGTATTGCATGTGATGAAATGCTTAATAGTAAATGCTTTATTGTTAGAGGGAGAGGTAAATCTTTCTACTCCCCTCAAGGGTCTGCTAACCTCTTTGTAGGCTTTGCACCTCCTGCAGGAGAAAAATCCATCTCTATCCCAAAAAGATAGAGGACGGCTCGGGGGGTCTAGTACCTTCTTTACAATAGAGTCTCCATAACTAGGAGCTCTACGGTAAATAAACTTTGGTTTAGTAGGAAGTACTTGATTCAAAGTTCTATCCATATGAAGGACGTGCCAGTGGGTGTTAAAAATATTCTCCACTTCTCTGTATTGAAAATGAAAAGAGGATATAAATCCCCACTCATTATCCGGGTTCTTTACCTCTAAGGCTACATCCTTCAAACATTCCTCCTGAGGTATCGATCTAATTTCTTCAACTACTGCATCCAGATGTTGAGTTTTATATCCCTTTTCTAGAAATCTATTTTTCAGCACTGCAGATTGTATATCATAATCCTCAGGTGTTGAGCAGTTCCTCCTTACCCTCATCATCTGGCCCTTGAGAACATTCCTCAGCCATAGAGGATGATGACCGCTATGTGTAGGTAGGAAACTGTTCCTGTCCGTGGGCTTGAAAAACACTTCGGTCTGTAATCTATCACTCTCACGGTAGATGGTCACATCAAGGAAATGAATTTGTTCCTTGCTCCACTGGCTCGTCAGTTTTATATTATTTGTGTTCTTATTCAGATGTTCTAAAAACAACTTCAGTGAGGATTCTGGGTTGGACCATACCAATAGGAGATCATCTATGTAGGGCCAGTAAAACAGGAGCTCAACCCTCCAATTATAGAAAACTGTTTTGTCCTCCCACTCCCCCATAAACAGGTTGGCTATTTTGCACCCACTGCCACACCATTCTTTTGTGTATAGAAATTGCTACCAAACCAAAAATAATTATGGCAAAGACAAAATTCTAACGCATTCCTCAAAAATACTTTTTGTGCCTGAGGTATATTATCTCTTTTGCTCAAAGCCCAACTAAGGGCTAGGAGGGCAACATCATGCTGAATGATCGTATACAAGCTTGTCACGTCAGAGGTAACCAGGAACACTTCCTCTGGTCCAGTCAAAACTGTCTCCTGCAAAGCTTGCAGTAAATTTTTTGTATCTTTGAGGTAGGCTTTAGTATCCACCACACTCTTTTGTAAGAATGTGTCCAGGCACTCACCTAACCTCGAAGATACAGATCCGATCCCATTAACAATGGGTCTGGGGGGGGTTCTGAGGATCCTTATGGATTTTGGGAAGGGTATAGATGGTGGGTATACATGAACTGCTGGGCACTAAATATCTTTTTTTTCACATTAAGCACATGTGTCTGATAACCCATTGTAACCAGTGCCTCCAGTTCTATTCTATACTGCATGGGGGGGATCACCGTTCAATTTCTGATACGTGTTTTCAAAAGACAATAATTCAGTTAGTTGGTCGTTATAATATTGTTTCGACATGATCTACACTCCTCCCCCCTTGTCCGCTGGTCTAATGACTATATCCTTCCTGGACACTCAAGAGCTTCAATTCCTTCTTTGATATACCTAGGGTTTACCTCTTTCTTAGGAACTAGAGTGTCTAAGTCACGTAAAACAAGGTTTTTAGAAAACCTCAAGATGTTGTGTGGCTATATTTAGTGGATTAAACAGTGACTTATTTTTTAGTCCACTGTCCACCGCAATAGCCATATTACTACTTGTACTGACCAGATTAGAATTTTTATTCAAAAAGTATTTTTTGATGCTAATCTTCCTCATGAATTTATGGACATCTATATATGCATCAAATTTGGCCAAAGGTCTCCTGAGTCCACACTTAAGGCCCTGATGCAATATATTCATCTCTTCATGAGAATGTGTAGCAGCACTAAGGTAAAAATTCCACCTACTCCGTTTCTCTCCTTTTTTTTGGGACCGAGATCCTGCCCTACACCCCCTGCTTCTTCTCTCCTTTGGCCTTGTGGTTGGGACAGGAATCTCTCCCACGGTGGTGGATTGCTCCACTGTGTTTCCCTGTATATGGGAGTGATCAGAGGGTACGGGGGTTGTGGAGGTCTGACCCTATGTACTGAAACACCACGACCCCTCCGCTGTGCACCCCTCCCCCTCCCTAAAAAAGGACGAGGGGAGTGCATTTAATTATTTCTATTGTGATCCCTGAGGGGATCATATCTATTTGTCATGGGTACCTGATATGTATCATAATTGGAGGGTGTTGGATTTCTAGTTGTCCCTCCTCTCCCTCTCGAACCTCTACTCTGATTCTTATTACCTCCTATTAGGGGTCCTAGGGTTCACATAATATTGAGGGATTGGTTTATTTTGAGGCATTTTGACTTGACCTTGATATTGGGGTCTGCTGTGTTTGCTTGGGGTCTCTCTGATTGGGTGAGTGTTACTACACTCTCCATTTGTTCCTCTGTGGTAGTGGTAGAACTCACAAAGTTTTGCCATAAATAGATGGTATTCGATTGAAAATCTTTTAGGTCCCTATAGAATTTTTTGACTTTTTTTTCTTCTGAGTGTCCCTGTCTACTTTTTCAATTTTTTTATTTATTCTGTTGTTAAAATCTAAATACTGTTGTGATTCTTTAATTGGATCGAGCTGTGATTGCAGTGGCCAAATTTTAGTCTCCAATATGGTCATTTTCTTCTTTTTCCTCTGTAGTATTAACTCCTGCAATTTCAGCCCGACTCTGAATCATCCAACCCGTCCAGTGGTGTGACTTCCCACCTAAGATTGCGTGCTATAGTCTTTTGTTTCAAGTAGTGCTCTACAGTGCAGACATCCCACCAAGCACGGAGCTGCTTTTCTAGAGCACAACATAGAGCGGTCATAACATCATCATAATTTTCTTCAGTAGTGAGTTGAGCATTTACTGAAAATATAGTATTCAAATCTATTTGCCTATTGTTTATAAACTGGATTGCATTCATTGCAAGCTCAAGTAAAAAATAGAAAAAAAATTGCAAACAAAAGGAAGAAAGTAAAACGCTCCCTAGTTCCTCCCAACTCAGCGCTACGGATTTCCAGTTTAAATCAAACAAAGCAATGTTAAGACAATTCCTCAAAATAGAGGCAATGTTAAATTAGCAGCCACTTGACTTCCGGTTCCGGCGCCACATGAGGAGGAGGTAGGAACCCTCAGCTCCCGCTACACTCTCCATAAAAATGGCCTTAAAAGCCCAGCAAACGCCTCGGGGAGACCCCCCCTTACACTGGCACACAGAGGAGACACACATGGACCGCTTTGTAGAGCGATCGTATGCTCGAGCGGCGTCCTCCTCACTGACACAGGCAGGAGGGACAGAGACAGGCGCAGCTAAAATGGCAGCCGTGATTTCTTCAGCAGAACAGCTGCAGCCGCCTCCACTGCCTACACAGCCATCCTCATTACATCCCTCAGCCCCAGTAACAATAGCAGCTGACCCTGCTTCTCCTGAAGGCATAGCCCAGGCAGTTGTAGCGCTGCTGGGACCTACTCTTGCTGCCACAGTAGACACAGCAGTGAGCAGAGGGCTGGAGCTGCTACATGTAGAAGTACAGGCACAAGCACAGAGGATTACTCACACAGAGGAACGGATCTCTCCTTTGGAAGATGAAGCTGCTGCTACATCTGCTGCAGTAGCACGTATGAGCATTACACACAGAGAGATTTGGGATAAACTCGACGATCTCGAAAATCGTTCGAGACAAAACAATCTAAGGATAATAGGACTTCCTGAATCAATCACTACTCAACAACTAACAAACATGTGCAAAGATCATCCCCGAACAACTGGGCCTCCGCATACCATGCATAATAGAACGAGCACATCGCATTGGGCAGTACACGGAAACCCGCATAAAACCCCGACATGTTATTGTCAAATATTTGAACTATGCAGATAAGAATGCCATTATGCAAAAGTTTCGTCGCTCCCGCTCACTAACAGTAGATGGAGCAAAACTGCTATTGTTCGCGGATTACTCTGTTGAGGTCATGAATAAGCGCAAGGCATTCTCTCCAATATGCTCCATTCTGCACAACAATCAGCTCAGATTCTCCTTGGCCTACCCGGCAACCCTTCGAGTTCAAACACATGATGGGGAACAACTCACTTTCACCACGCCTGATGAAGCGGAAAAATTTGTCTCCACCCTGGGCACGGAAATGGAACATTTCAACTCTACAGAGGACTATGCTGCAATATCGGGGACCCCTCTATCTTCATCCGCTAAGCCCCAATGTAGTCCAACCAAACCCCCATACAAGCGTCTTCGTGCTACACAGAAAGAGGATCGTTCAGGATACCGCTGATGACCTACAACGACTAGATGCTGTTCCACTTATCTGGGAGACGGGTAGTATTACTCCCCCCACATGCTCCCTTTCCTCTTTCCTTACATTGTTTCTATAACTTTTATACCTTGTATGCCTAAATGAATTGCCGCAGTTAATATTATAACATGCTGCTATGTTTAGGCAAGGTTTTGTTTGCTCAATATTTGTTTGGTTAACCATAGAGATATTGCTTTGTAAAACTCGCATCGTTTACGGGTTAAGCTGTTTAACCACCACTGAGGCTTCAGTTGCAGATCCGCTCCTCTGACTCCCCTTATTTCTAGCTCTAATTCACAAAATATAGTCCTTCGAGGAAGCCGCCCTCCTAGGTGAGGACTTAATACGCTCCTTGTAAAACTTCAGTCCTTATGACTTGCAATTTATTCACATCTCCTCCCCCATGCCCTTTTACCCCTGCAGCCAAGAGTGGAATGGGAGATTGATGGGAGCCATGAAAAGTAATCGAACCTCATGTGGAAAAAAGTGAAGCCCATAATACATGTTAAAGGTTTTTTTCATTTAACTTCTGCCAAGCTGTTCTTTTCTATTACCCATAGCTATGTTTATTTATCAAATGTATTCACCTGTTCAATACCTATAACCTCAGGAAACTTGGGTGACCTTCAGATTGCAGATGCATTATCTGATTGGGGGCCTTATTCCATACCCTTAACCCAATATACTCCTCAACATCAGACATGGCCTCTTCAACCGGTGAGAACCACTTAAAGTTTACTTCATGGAATGTCAAGGGACTCCGCTCTCCATGTAAGCGGATGGCTATTCTTAGACATCTGAAGCGTCTTCGGACGGATGTGGCCCTACTACAGGAAACACACCTGTCTGCAGATGACCTAACCCGCTTACGTAAATTGTGGGTGGGTACAGTGTATGGATCGCCTGCACTTGGCCGCAAAGTGGGTGTGGCTATATTAATACATAAAAATTTAAAACACACATTAAGAGACATTAGGATTGACTCATCAGGCCGCAAAATGACCCTACACATGACATTAGACAACAAACAAGTGGCTATCACTAACATCTATGCTCCTAACTCGCCAGACACCTCTTTCTTCCAAGACATGGTGCAATGGATACTCTCCTCTCCTGAAACACTATACTTAGTAGGCGGGGATTTCAATTCGGTCATGTCCTCGCTAGCAGACCGCACAAGAGACTCAACCCACCGAACACATAATCCCACATCGCAAACACCCGACTCTACTCTCCTGGCACAAGCCGTTACTTCCATGCAATATGTTGATACTTGGCGTCTGAACCACCCGACAGATAGAGAGTACACTTTCTTCTCACCCCCACACAACTCCTTTTCACGCATCGATTACTTCTTTGCCTCCCCTGCACTAATCAACACCTTATGCGAATCAGAGATTTTAGATGCTAGAATATCAGATCATAGCCCTATATCTATACACATGACACAGGCCACATCTTCATCTCCCACGCCCATATGGCGCTTTCCATCTTACTTGATGGACAACCAAGATTTTCGACACACGCTAAACACAGCATGGAGCGATTATGTCTCCACCAATGGAGCTCATATCACCGAACCCAATCTCTTCTGGGAAGCTGGCAAAGCCTTCCTAAGAGGAACGATCATTTCTTATACCACACAATTTAAAAAACACACTAAACAACAATACAGACAAGCTAGTGAAGTGCTACGTACAGCCCATGACTGCTTAACTTTAAATCGTACACCCGATAATATCCGAACATGGAGACAAGCTAAGTGCACGTTTGATCTTTGGGCGGAACAACAGGAGGCGGCTAAGATGGCATACTCTAAATTACATTTTCACAGGTATGGCAACAAAGCTGGCAAGCTACTAGCTAAACTGTGCGCAGGAACGAGACGACCCACCCGCATCTCTACTTTGAGAAATGCGGATGGATCCCTAATTACATCTACTGATGAAATCAGCAATATAATCACAAAATATTACACAGATTTATATGCTGCTGACCAAACTGATCCAGCCACTACTGAAGCTCTCCTGTCCAAAGTACGTCTACCCAGACTTCAAACTGCACAACTAGAGGCACTTAATGCACCTATCACAACCGACGATATCCGGTGAATGATCAAAACTATGTCCTCTAATAAAGCTCCAGGTCCTGACGGATACACGGTGGAATTTTATAAAATGACCAACGATTTCATCCCAGACACCCTAAAACACGTATATGCAGCCATGTGGGATGGGGGACCATATCTTCCTACAGGGACACAAGCCCACATCAAACTGATAGCTAAAAAAGGAAAAGACCCCCAACTGCCAGGTTCCTATCGCCCAATATCCTAATAAACGTAGATGTCAAATTCCTCTCTAAAATCGTTGCGTCACGCTTAGCACATCTTCTCCCTTCATTGCTACACCCAGCCCAATCAGGATTTGTTTCGGGTCGATCAGCCACTTTAAATATACGAAAAGTACTAATGGCGCTACACTACGCTACAACACACCCTGATCGAGATGTCGCTATTATATCACTAGATGCCGAGAAAGCTTTCGACAACGTTAGTTTGTCCTGGCTGTTTCGAGTACTACAACAATTCGGCTTCACAGGTCCTATTTTGAGTTTCCTTCAACAAATGTATACATCTCCGACAGCACGACTTGTCACTCCTGACTTTGTGTCTGCCTCGATCCCTCTGACTAAGGGAACGAGACAGGGCTGCCCACTTTCCCCCCTACTTTTTAACTTAGCCATAGAACCACTATCCAGACTACTAAACGCACAAGATGGAGTCAGCGGGATCACAATAGGAGACCAAGTTCTCAGATCTGCTTTATTCGCAGACGACATACTGTTGTTCTCCACTAACCCTCTTTCAGACTTTGACAAATTGCGAGAACTCTTTGCGGCCTTTCGACTGAGCTCGGGCTTTCGAATAAACTTCGACAAAAGCGAAATCTTACCACTACACCCACGATTATCAACTAAGTGGAAACATCTATCACCATTCACGGTGGCAACCCGATATATCACTTATCTAGGCATACACATAGGACGTGAACCCTCTTCTCTCTATATACTTAACTACCCACCTTTAATAACTAAGATTGTGCAGGAGTTGGAAGCTTGGACGGCCCTCCCCCTCTCGCCCTTTGGGAGATGCCACCTATTCAAAATGGTGTCGTTTGCGCGTTTGCTCTATCCAATGCAGACCATACCTTTATTGTTAAAACACTCAGATGTACAGAAAATACATAAAGCATTAATAACTTTTATTTGGTCTCGCAAAAAAACACGTATTGCGCTACAAAAACTGTGCCTCCCAAAGTCCGAGGGTGGGGCGGGTCTACCCAATTTACGTTTTTATAATCTTTCTTTTTGCTTAGGCAAGGTTTCGATTGGCTGAACGGAAAGTCCAAATATTGCAATACTCTTCTTGAAGGTGCAATGACCTCACCTCACACACTATCAGCTATCCTCCACTCTAACCTCAACGCTCTACCACCTCACCTCAAGTCAAATACACTTATCAGAGATACTATAATTGCATGGAGAGAAGTACAAAAATTATTGGGGCTTCCTTCAAATATTTCAAGACATTTACCCATTCAAGGAAACCCTATGTTTCTCCCATCCACGATGCACAAAGCATTTGACCAATGGGGTTCCAATGGCCTCACAAAAGTAGTCTCCATATACCAAGGCACCTCGGGGACACTTCAAACCTTTCCGATCACTAGCAAGAGAATTTTCCTTACCATCAAAACACATGTTCTTCTACTATCAATTGATCGATTATTTGAAGTCTTGCTATGGACCCAAATCTGATCCATTCCAGAAATCCTTCATAGACACAGTATTACAGCAAAATGACTATTCCATCACCAATCTCTACTCCTACCTCATCCAACATCAATTTGCAAAATACCACCTCAAACCATTTTATAAATGGTCTGTTATCTTAGGAGATGATGAACTGTCAGAAAAAATACTTGAAGGATACAGACAAGTCCACAAACTTACGATATCTGAAACGTGGCGGGAAACACAATTCAAGATTATACACAGAGCATACTACCCTTTCTACTTCACCAAAGACAATCCAAGTCAAATGAAATGCCCTTAGTGCTCGGAACCACGCCCCACCTTATTGCGCCGTCTTTGGGACTGCACAGCCATAACTACATTTTGGAATTCTGTCTTGGATCACATTGGCAAAATCAGTAAAGCACATATCCCAAAGGTTTAACTATTATGCCTATTTGGATACACACCCCAAACATCTCCCCCAACAACCAGAGGACCTATGAATATTCCCCAATGGGCACATCTACTCCTCCTAGTAGCCCGCAGAACGATAATGAAGCACTGGATTTCAACGACTCCACCTGCTCTACCCGAAGTAAAAAAAGCTATGATGTCTCTTTTTTACATGGAACGGCTAGACACCATTTCACTGAACTTTCGCTCTACTTTGCGCTTCTTCATGAGATGGCGTAAATATATAGAAGCCACGTTAACCCAGACAGCTCTACAAGACATCATGCGCCCATTCCGATACACTGACTGGTACCTGAAAAGAGATATCTCAAACTCTCTGGGCAACCTTAAAATTAAAAATCCTACTCAGACGGACCCCCCCAGCTTCCAACCACCATAATTCTACACAAAGTCATTACAGCTCCTTGACTTCCATGTCTCCCGTATCTCTGACACTGATTACTCACAACAGCCTACATTGTTACTGTTTGAACATAATGCATCATTATAAGAAATTGTTGTCTATACTTTGCTTCCACTCCTGAGGTTATAAAAGCACATACACTCATCATTTTTTTGTAAAATGCTGGTCAGCTATTATTCTCTAAGAAAAAGTAATCCGCTTGGCAGACCCCCCTCCCCCCCCCTTTTTTTTTTTTTTCTCTCCTTTTTTTATTTCTTGTTTACAAGTTAGTTTCGTTTTGTTACCACCTTATCTATACTGAGACATATGCATTTATTTGTATGTATATGAGCTAACCTGCTTTGATATTACTGCGCTGTACTTGTTTATACTATGTAAACCTCAATAAAAATTAAAAAAAAAAAAAAAAATTAGCAGCCACTTAAAAAATAATGGTATATAAACAAAAGATAAAACAATTTGTCACCGATTGACGAATCAATCAGTTTAAAAAGATCTTATCACAAAGCTCCTATCAACTGCAAAATATTGACTGACTAA
Source organism: Aquarana catesbeiana (assembly GCF_042186555.1). NCBI lineage: Eukaryota > Metazoa > Chordata > Amphibia > Anura > Ranidae > Aquarana > Aquarana catesbeiana. Next base: position 83,191,850 of record NC_133333.1, read on the forward strand.
CACATATAAATACATACATGCGGTATTAGTGATTATACAATAGAGATATCTATAGTAGGCAGATAAGGCAGTGGATAATAAGAAAGAAGAGTCCTTGGTGAGATTTGCTCAGTGGAAGGAGAGGAAATTGCTGGATAGTGCACAAATCACCGCAATCATCCACACAGTGCTCCACACTACCCTCTGGGGTTCAAACACACCCCAATGTTGAATATAACAGGCCTCTAGTCACATCTGCAATATCCCGCTGCCATACACGGACTGAAACTCCCTGGAGAGAAGGCTCAGAGGATCAGAACGTCCAGGAATATATGGAGAAAAATAAACTCCACATAGAGCAGTTTCGTTTTTAAATCTTTATTCAGTATATAAAAATCGGATGTATGAAACCATTTCCACATCAATAAAACAACTAGGTTCCATGGTTGATCGGAAGGTTAAGTGTCAGTATGCCTTAACACATAATCATCATGATAAAACAGAGGTGTTTGTCGTGCTGCGGGAGACGGTCTAGACCAGCTGGATCAACTCATCGCTTAGCATTTTCCTCCTTCCGTTGTCTCCACTGAGTACCTGGAACGCAGAGCAAGTAACGTTTTCTTCCGGTCGCCGTAAGGTCACACCCTGACCGGTTTCATCATTCCGACTTTGTCAAAGGGCGTGACCACACAGCGCAGTGTCCTAGAATATATTCGAAACCCATTAAATTGCTTTTAACTCATTATGAACCCTGCAGAGTCCATACTGACACAGTGCACCCTGGAGGCTGCAGGATACAAAGTAAAAGATCAATTTCTCTACAAGACAACTACTGACATAAAACCTCAAGATCATTATAATCCACAATTGAATATCATTACATAGTCATCATACAGGTCTCGAATAACAATCATCATTTAATGTGGGTCATCTCAAATACCCCTACCGGTATTTATTCCTTTTGAATAGAAGTCACTAAACAGGTAGGAGATGTAAAAGAACAGTGGGCATATATAGATAGATAGATACTTAATCTATAACATAAACTGGTATAAGACCAGCAAGACATATAAAATAGGAATAACCTGTCCAAAGGATAACAGGAAAAAAAGCCTAAGAACGATCATTTAAAACAGCCTAAAAGTGACTGAGAAATTAATAAAAACAATAATCAACATACTTATAAAATTAAAATATATGTTAGAACTATAATTTATCTCACTAAATAAGTAGACTCATTGTTTAAAAGGACATTCCATTAATAACATCCAATGCAGACAGCCACCCTAACTTTCCATTAATTTCAAAAAAATATATTTAAAACCTAATCTAATAATCACTGATAAAACAACTGAGATCAAGGTCTATGTTTAACCCTCTTGGGGTCAAACTGTCAGTCAAATAAATCGATTGAGTTTCTCTCTTTGAGAGTTCTCTCACCATATTAGAACCCCTCCATGCAGGTTTAATGTGATCAATACCCCAGAATTTTAAACCAGAGGGATCCTGATTATGATGTAGCTTAAAGTGGAGGGACAAATTGTGATCTTTGAATCCAATGCGGATATTATGAATATGCTCTGCTATATGGATCTTTAACAGACGTTTAGTTCTTCCGATATGCATTAATCCGTACAGACAAGTTAAGGCATACACCACGTTATATGATCAGCTCCCCACGTCACACATCAGGGTAATGCGATTATGCTGAAAAACGGGCCGATTTGCCGCTGTATTTTGTGTTACCCTGATGTGTGACGTGGGGAGCTGATCATATAATTAGCATCCACCAGAGGAAGCAACAAGGGAAACAACCCAGCATACTACATTACAGGCGAAATACCCCTGTCGGGGTTCTGGGAGCTGGTGAGTAAGCAACCAACAGGGGGAGCACGAGAGTCACCAGGCAAAATTGTTGCAGCACCAAAGTCACCATTGGGAATCTTATTATTTTTTTGTTAACATATGGGACTATTATAATATGCCCGAAATATTATTGCTGTATTTTCTGTGCTATTATTTCTAGCTGTATATATATGCAAGCTTTAGTCCTTATTTATGGCATTTGAGTAGGGTGGCATAACCTGTATGCATTGTATGGTAGTCACACCCGTAATAAGCTATCTTGAGGTCGTATTCTTACGCTTGATATGGTCACAGATTTAATACAGGAATACAGCATACGGTATATGGTCCAATAAATGCACTCTAGGGAATATAGCCTCTGGCTTCACTACCAGATGCTGTAGGACCAATTTATTTTGTGCGACACTTGAGCGTTTGTTACATATCCGCAGCATAAATTCAGCTGCACACACTTATCTGTTGAAGCGACATTCTTAACATAAGGGGAAATACTTTCCTATATGTTCAACATCTTATAAACCACGTATAAGGAGCCGCTAAAACTTTAGGCTGTCCCAGTTTAAAACTTAGAGGTAGCGCCATCATACCCACTCTTTATAATTTATTATGTTTTGCAAAGAACCCTATTAGGGACTTTGTGTGAGGGAGGCAGCAACCTTTGGCTTCTGACCCCACAGACGTGTCCTAAGCGCAGTTTCTTTTTTGAACAATATGTTTCATTTCTAGGTCCGTGGAACTTTTGGGGAAAAAAGTCCGCCGGAGCCCACACACGATTGAATTGTCCGACGGACTCCGGTGCGCCGAACCAAGTATGCCGTAAAGTCCGGTCGTGTGTACGCAGCATTACAGTAACTCTGCAATAATGAATCAATGATTTGTAGTTTTGACTTTGTGACTTTGTAGTGCCCTCCCCCCCCCCCCCCATGGATGTGGTTATGTGTAATTGTTCCTGAACTGGGTACCTCTGGAAGGTGTTTTGCATGATACCTGGCACCTAAGGTGCAATGTTAAGCCGGCTGAAATTAAAACTTGTCTGTAAAGTGGTGCACATGGAGCTGTCCCTTTAAGACTGTGCAGTGGATAGCTGATGGGCTGCTAGATAAGGAGCAGTCTCTATTGGCATTCACTGTGTGCAACAAAGGACTAAGAGAAATAATGCTGTTCACCACCCCTGGCATACATCATGTCTGGTCCCATACGCTTGGCAGTTGGTTGTAGTTCGCAGTCCTCAGGATCAGGTCCTGATTGATGTAAGCACACATGGCAATAGCTCTCCTCAGCTTTGGTCCCAAAACACAGCATCTTTCTGTGGCTCAGGCTCACTGGTGGGCACTGGGTAGGTCCAGCAGCAGGTCCACACATTCTGCTTTCCCCTGGCCAAAGACCCCACTCTCTCTCTAGCATTTCCTGGAAAAAATCCTGTCCCTCCTCCTCTGTTATGCAGAGAATCCTGGGTATTTAAGTCTGCAGCTCCATTAGCCTCCATTGACTTGTCTTGTACTAACTATGCCCCTTTAAGAACTACAGTTCCAAGAATCCATAATAGCTGCATAGTAAATCCTCCTTCACCCTGATTGGCTCAGGTCCCCTGCTGCCAGGAGGAATGGGGAAAGTGAGGGGAAGCAGGGGATTTCACAGCTGCTTTAGCGGCTGCTACACAACCCTTTTGAAGACTGAGCCTCTGAGCATGATTCAAAACTAATCACTGCCCCTTTGCTAATGTCACTTCCGTCCCCTGTGTTCCACAGTGGTTTTAGGAAGTGTGGCAGCCATCTTGCTCCTCCAGACCCTTGGTTCCTGCAGCACCATTTGATACAGATGCTGCCATTGGGATGTGGAAGCTGACAGCCCTGGGCGCCGAGGACTAAAAAAAAATTGAAAGGCATCATTGAGGTGGCCCCCTTCTCCACCGCTCCTCTCTTGACCAACAGAAGCCTCAAAATGACGTTTTCCACCAGGCTGTAACCTACCAGAGTCAGGAAAGGCTTATACATAAACTCCTCTTTAAGGTGTCCGAAAGAGATTTCATCTTCTGCTCCCTCTGTGGGGACAGGATGAGTTCCGAGACTTTCCCCTTGTAACAGTGGTCAAGGAGGGTTGCCAACCAATAGTGATACTTCTTCTTGATGCCACATATTCTTGGGTCCTTTCGCAGGCTTTGAAGAATGAGGGAGCCCATGCACCACAAGTTTGTGGAGGCATGAGAAGCAGACTCCTTGGGTCACTGAGGATTACAGTATCTGGAACTGCCTCCTCTCAGCCATGTACTACTCCCAAGGGTTCTGGGTATGGCAAATCAGCTGTTAAGGGTTGACATACAGTATCTCACAAAAGTGAGTATACCCCTCACATTTTTGCAAATATTTTATTCTTTTCATGTGACAACACTGAAGAAATTATACCTGTTCTGAGTGGAACCTGTCCACTGCACTGCAGCTCAGTTTCAGGGTCTTGGCAATCTTCTTATTGCCTAGGCCATCTTTATGTAGAGCAACAATTCTTTTGTTCAGATCCTCAGAGTTCTTTGCCATGAGGTGCCATGTTAAACTTCCAGTGATGAGTAAGAGTGAGAGCAATACCACATCTAACACACCTGCTCCCCATTCACACCTGAGACCTTGTAACACTAATGCCCCGTACACACGTTTTCTAGCCATGTTGCGTATACGTACTCCTCGTAGAATTCGTGCTGTGCGGGGGCTTGGTGTTGGGGTCCTGACCTTGACACAAGCCCAGTCCATGAACAGGGTGGGGAGGAGTTCATGGACCAAGAATTGGTTGCTTCAGTGTGACCAGTTCTGTCATATGCCTTTGCTCCGTGAGATCCGTGAGAATAATCCTGATGATTTCAGGAACTTTCTCCAGATGAAGGACCCCGTATTTCACTGTTTGTTGGCTTTGCTGACCCCCTATATTAGCAGGCAGGATACCTGCATGAGGCAAGCCATCACTCCGGAGCAGAGGCTCGTCGCCACCCTGTGGTACTTGGCGACAGGGAGAAGTCTGCAGGACTTGAAGTTCTCGACAGGCATCTCCCCCCAGGCTCTGGGTATCATTATCCCAGAGACCTGTTCTGCCATCATCCAGGTCCTGCAGAAGGAGTATATTCAGATAAGATTTTTATCCTTTAATATCACATTTTATTGTATATAATGTTTGCTAATATATTGTATTTCTTTCCTCATTCCCTAATTACCATGATTGTAATATGCTGTGAATGTCCCCTTTGTCCTTCATGCATGCTGGATTTTTATGTAATTATGTTTTTTTGTCCTTCATACATATTTGCCTTCACTTACCTCCCCAGCATGCTCTCCTGGCCCTAGATTCACCTCATGTAGTCACTTAACAATGTATTTTATCAGCTCCATAGTAGTGCTTTACCCCAAACACCCCTAAAATGTTTTAAAATGTGATTGGTGCTTCAAATTCAGGCAGAGTGCCAGAGGCTTTTTTTTGTGGTGTCCCCAAATCATTTTGAACCCTTCCCTCCCCCCCAACTGCTAAGTCAGCTGATACCAATTCTCTATCTATCCTCAATCATCTATCTGCTGACTTTGCCAAACCCATACACACTATACCCATCTCTTCCGTGCTCAGATTTATGGATGAATTCCCCAAAGCATGTAGTGCAAGGACCTGCCTGTATACTTTCAAATGGTACTGTTTAAAGTTTGGGTATCCTATTATTATCTTGATAGGTAATAGCAGAATGTCCAAATGTGCTAAAATGTGTACAATGTGTATTTATATCTTTGTATTATGACACTTCTTACCTGTCCAGGGGGCTGTCAATAGTGTAACTAAGGAGGGTCTGTTCAAAGTAATACACTTTATATAGGCATTCCTCTCTCAATGAAGTGGAGAGGGTTACCTGTCCAAGAGTTCCCCCGCTATAATGTTAGAAATGGCCCATGAGAGGGGGGGGAATCTGATAGGTGTACCTTCTACTTTGGTCTTTAAAAATTCCCATAAATAAATGGTATCTTGATGTTGGCCAAGAATGTTTGTGTCTAATCTGCTTTCCATGTTTATGTGCAAAAAGACTACATTTTTTTTTTGTTTTACTTCACAGTTTCCTTCCATGCCACAGAAATGGCAGGCTGTGGCCTCCCACTTTGCCCAGTGGTGGGACTTTCCTAACTGCGGAGGGGCAATTGATGGGAAACACGTCCACATCATCCCACCACCCAACTCGGGGTCATACTATTATAATTATAAGGGGTTCAATAGTATTGTGATGTTGGCGGTGGTGTCGGCTACTTATGAATTTCTGTATGTGGACGTGGGGAAGAATGCCGGATGTCCGATGGTGGAGTCATCGCCCAGGCGGAGTTCTACAGGCGTCTCCAGAAAGGCAGCTTGGACTTGCCACCTCCAGAAGGCAATGTGGAAGCACTCCCATTCGTCTTCGTTGCGGATGAAGCTTTTGCGCTGGGGGACCATCTTATGTGGCCATTCCCGATGAGAACCCTCACCCCAGACAAGAGGGTTTTTAATTACCGGCTGGCCAGAGCCAGAAAAGTGGTGGAGAACACGTTTGGAATCATGGCCAGCTGGTTCCGCCTATTTCTTACACCCATACATATGGCGGAGTACAAACTGAATCACATTATCCTGGCGTGCTGTGTTCTATACAACTTTTTACGGCGACATTCTGCCAACTATGCTAGCTCAGTTGGGCCTGGGGCCAGAATTCAAAATGAACCAACCCTGACGGCGCTTGAAAGTGGCCATCCTGGCTTGCCCCCCCTGAGTGCCCGTGATGTCCGGCTAAGATACCTTGAATTCTTTGCGGGTAGGGGGGCTATTAATATGCCAGACAATGTGTAAAACCTTTTTCAAATAAAAAAAAATAAGCAAATCTTTGGTGACATTTACTGCTTGTGTTTGTTTTAGCTGACCCTGACAGAAATGTGTTGAGTCCTGAAAATGGCGTGATTGTGTAACCTTACAAAGCACTGTTGGGTGTTATTTACTAAAGGCAAAGACACTTTGCACTACAAGTGCACCTGCAACTGCACTGAAACTGCACTGGTAGTGCAAAGAGGATTTGCCCTTAGGAAATAACCCCCATTGTCACAGAAAACAGCAATTACATCACCACAAAAGTGTTGTAGCGTTGAGACAATAATCCACACATTCTTGATTAACATTCTTTTTAATACCTGCACAATCACATGTGCATTTAGAAAAGGTTTTTTAAAACAAACCAACACGTTTTTTGTATATCAATTTTTGGGGTCACATTAGAAAAAGTAGAAATGTCCATTTAAGATAAAACAGGCATGTTTAAAACCAACAAGAAAGACACAAATCTTGAACTTACAAAGTTCACATTTGGTAGAACTTGAAGGCAATATCAGACATGAGTATTTACAAACTGTGTTTGATATTGCATTCAGATGGGGTGAAGTCACCCCCGGAAAAGCCAAATTTTGAAGATGCACACAAATAGCCAAATGTCAACATGTGCTACCTGCCATCATGGGGGATCAAGGGACGTGTTTTGGGGGTGCAACCCCTTCCTCACAGCTACTTTATTATTGAGGAAGGGGTTGCACCCCCAAAACGCGTCCATTGATCTCCCGTGATGGCAGATAGCACATGTTGACACACTGTGTGCCTCTTCAAAATTTGGCTTTTCTACAATTTGACAAAAAATGTTAAAAAATTGTAGCACACCAAAAAACAAAGGGATTTAGAGGGGTTTTAAACTCTCCCCAAAACATCAATGATGTTCTTATTTTTTTGAATAACATCATTGATGTTTTTCTTGATGTTTTCCAAGTCCCTATTACACCCCATGATCTCCCTGATCGGGATCTGTGCACTTTCCGAGGTGAAAGGATCTGGATCCACAACATCACGATCACCTAAAAAGATAGAAACAAAAAAAAAACATGTATTATAAATATGCCGGCATCCATCTCTTACCTGAGCCTGTGGTCGCAGACACTCACCTGTTGTGGTGCCAATTTCCACCACGTCTTCCTCCTCCTGCTCTGTTTGTCTTGGGTAGATTTCCCCTTCTTCTAGAGGTGGGGGGTCTCTGGTCTCCTCGGATGAGGGGTGTCCTCTGAGTCTTTTTTCCCCTATGTCAAAAAAAATGGTATACTTAGCACACAGATATTTGATGGCAGAACTATAAATATGAAACATTGCTTGGAAGTGGGGTACAATTGTCTGTTTTGGCAGAGTTCCAAGATGTAGAATTTTTAGAGTCCTTTGTCAAGCTTCAATACTTTACCTGTTTTGTACAAGCTTCACAGATGGAGACACCCCTATAGTATCCACTGGAGCACCTGTGTGGGACCCCTAATAAAAAGGGTGTTCTTGTGTCCCACACTAGTTCTCCAGCGTCCAGATGTGTAAACAGCTGCTGAGTGTCCTCTCCTTACACAGAATCTAGTTTGCATTTCATTCTAGTAACAAACACATCTACACAACCAAATTAGTTTCAGACAAGTAGGCCCTAAAAAATGTGGGCAAATGCATATGGCCAAAACAATGGTGTTTTATAGGCCGAAAAAAAATGTTTGATACGAACGAATAATGTGCCCATGAACATGAAAGTTCACATTTAGAAATGGATAACAGTTAAGAAAAGCACATGGAGCAGCACGAACGTAATGAACATAAAAAGAATAGGAACACAGCACAACTACTTACTTTTTTGCAGCACTCTCCGGATCTTTCTGTACTACTCATGCTCTCTTAATTTGAGGTCCGACCACCGCTTCCTGAGCTGATCTTTCGATCGTCGTACCCCGAAATTCCGGTGCAGGCTCTTGACCACTTTCACCATGATCTTGGCCTTTCTGACATTGGGGTTGGGGTAAGGCCCATACTTCCCGTCATAGTCAACCTTCTTCAGGATGTTGACCATCTCCAACATCTCCCCAAAGGACATATTTGATGCCTTAAATTGTCTCCTTCTGCATCCAGACGTTTCATGCTCCGGGCTTTCCTCCCCCTCCACCTCGTTGCTATAATTAGCACGCACCTGCTGTGTCTCCGCCATGTGCTCTTCCCCCACTGCGCCGAACGAAAAGGGGCAGGGAATAGACTAGAAAGAACGTCAGGGGCGGGCGGAGTTACACGCATGCGCAGTGTGTATAAAGCGTAACACACGTGCGTAGTACATACGATCTGTGAGCAGAGGAAGGAGTATCAGAGGCGCCGATCGTGAGAACGAAGGTAAGATCTAAACTTGGGCCTATACTGCTTCTAGATTGAGGCCTATATTGTAACAAGATTAGGAGAGTTTTGCCTGACATTAGGGTTTGTCTCGTGTTGTGTCCTGCAGATAAAATTGATGGCTTCAATGACCACAACTTCCCCCCCTGTTCATAGACAAGTACAGGGAGCTGCCCTGTCTGTGGCAGGTGAAACATCCACATTACAATAATAAACAAAAGAGGCAGGCAGCGCTGGAGAAACTGCTAGAGTTGGTGAAGCCTGTGGTCCCCACGGCAACCATCCCCTATTTAAAAAACAAAATTGGTGGCCTATGGAGCACTTATCTAAGGGAGCGCAAAAAGGTCCCGGATTTCCAGAGATCCGGAGCTGCAGCAGATGACATTTATGTCCCCAGGCTGTGGTACTATGAGAGACTGCGATTTCTGTCAGACCAGACTGGGGTCAGGGAATCCCTCTCCACTCTTCCTTCCACTCTTCCTTCCACCCCAGCTGAGGCTTCCGATGTCCAACCTGAGACTTCCAGCCAGGAAGAAGTGGAGAAGCCCAGATGGAGTCAGGTATAGCATTGTTCTACAGATTTCTGGACAATAAATAAATGATGTTTACTAGATGTTATTATTGATCACTAATTGCTGATTTAAGAAAGTGTTTTACATATCAATAGACAGTAGTGGCCAAAAATAATTGGGACAAGAATGAAAAATGCTGAGCTCAGAAGGATAGTCTGTTATATTTGTTAACATTTAATTTGGAACAATCATGAGCTGAAAATTGTGTGTAATTGATGAAGAAAAAACTAAAACTATGTCCCTTTTTCATACACAGGAAGACCTCAGCCAGGACGAGGCTGTGGAATGTGCCACACAGGAGGAGGCTGTGGAATGTGGCAGCCAGGAGGAGGCGGGGGTTAGTGGCAGCCAGGAGGAGGCGGGGCTAAGTGGCAGCCAGGAGAAGCCTGGGACCAGTCGTAGCCTGACCGAATCGTAGGTTCCTCCCCTCCGCCTTCCATACAAAAGACCCAGGAAGGGGAGTCACATTCAGGATTCTGCACTCAGGCTCATTCAGGAGGCTTCTGCATCCCTCAGAGCCACCCCCACTCCTGAAGAGGCCTTTGTGAGTTGGCCCATCCCCCTCCTCCTCCTCCTGCTGCCACAACTCCACCACCACAGCCACAGCGTGGAAGGAAGCGTGGAAGGAAGACCAGAGAGTGATGGCCCTGGGTTCAGTCTGGTCTGACAAAAGATGCAGTCTCTTGTATGACCACAGCCTGGGAACACAGATATCATCTGCTGCTTTCCGGATCTCTGGGACTTCTGGACCAGACTGCACTTCCTTACATATGGACTCCTCAGGCCACCAATTTTGCTGTGAAATAATTGATGTGTGCCCTGGGGGCCAAAGGCTTCACCAATTTCTGCTGTTTCTCCAGCATTGCCTCCCTCTTTGTTTGGTTGTGAGCACTTACTAAAGGAATTTTTGTTTCAACTATACTCGCCTATGTGTGTTTTCCTTAAAAAAAAACAGTTTGTTGGTGAGGAGGCAGGTACATTTCAAAATACAATGTGAAATTAACAAGGGACACCAACACCAAACAATCTCATTGAGATTAAATAATACAAGATATCAATGGTGTTGTGGTAACTTGACACACAAAACACACACAAAAATATTCTGGAGTAAAAACCAAAAAAAAAAAAAAAAAACAGTCTTTAAAAAAATACAAACCCCCCAAAAAAATTAAACAGCCTTGAAAAAAAATTTTTAAAAATTAAAAACAACCAAAAAAAATTGGTCAGATGTGACAAATCAAAATACATTGAGGGAATCCCGATAAACTACTTCATTCTTCTCACATTTAAAAGATGAACAGAGTGCGCTGTATTAAACTATTTAAAACATTGCAGCGTGACGAAAGTGCTGTATCCATTCCGAACGCTCATTTTACCAGACCGAGCTGTTCCGTCTCGGAATTTCTTCTGAGCATGCGTCACACTTTGTGCATCGGAACTGGTCACACACGGTCGGAATTGACGGGATCGGATTTTGTTGTCGGAAAATTTTATAGCCTGCTCTCAAACTTTGTGTGTCGGAAAATCCGATGGAAAAAGTCCGATGGAGCCCACACACGGTCGGAATGTCCGACAACACGCTCCGATCACACATTTTCCGTCGGAAAAACCGACCGTGTTTATGGGGCATAACAGTTCAACTTCTAAAGTTTTATGTTTTTTATGTTTGGTGTCTGGCTCATGGAACCAGCACGGGTTTCTATTAATCACTGGCACATCTGATGATTAAGTATTATTGTGTATTTATTTTATATGTGATCAACACTGATTAATTATTTGACACTATCCATTTTATGGTCATACATTTTTTGGTAGTATTCACCATTTTTATATGTCTTTATTGTAATACACACGGCTGTGGATGTGATATATAGCGCCACACTTTTGTTTCTTTTGTTTTTTTCTGCCTTGAGTCTATAGGTGTGTTGGCTGCTTTTCACTTTCTTTCTAAACGTAGCGCTGTACTTAATTTTTATTTTTGCTTTCTATACATTAGACATCTGGTATAGCTGCAGCGTATAATATTTCACTTAATATGGATATTTTTGATTATCGTGCATCCAGAGTAGTCAATACAGAGGGTGTATTTGTTGCCACCTCCAACGACACAGCAATTGGTGGGTTATTCATGAGATTAAAAAATGTCATGGTCTCTGAACTCCATTTGCAATGGGATTTAGCCTTCTTAGAGCAATATGTAACAGAAGGTATGATCCCACGGAGTCTTAGATGGGATGTTCATCCCCAACAAGGGGAAGTAGATCTTGACTCTTGGTTTACTTATTTCAACGATGCTGGCATCAAGTTCCTGGATTTCCTTATCAATAGGAAACGTATTCGTCTCTCTGTTTTGGATCAGGAGATTAAGGAACTGAAGGATAAATTACTTACCCATAAAAACTCAGTTGAATATAATACCCTGTTCTCCAATTTGCAGGCACATCTCATAAAGGAGGATAAGGAACAAAAAAACAAAAAACAAAAAAAGTATTCCCGTGACACCGGGGACTACAAGGCGGGCAAGGTATTCAGATGGCAGAAATCCATTACAGGATCTGCTTCACAGCCACCTATGGAGATTAATGCCCACAGCCAGGATACCCTTGTTCCACCCATTGAGCCTGCGGTCCGTCCAAAATCTTATGTAGATAGAGGACGGTCTCATGGTAGAGGCCCCCCTCCACAAAGGGGACGCCAGCCAAGTATGCGGGTAATGATCGCCGCTATTTGATATTTGAGCTCTGTTTCGTTCTTCCAAAATGTGAGTCTGTTTTTTATTATTTTAATAAGCTCGTGTTTTAAAACGTTTTTACGCTATGTGAGTTTTGTTTGCTCCTTGCATGGCATATGAAACTACACGTTTGGCTTATGCTGGATTACCTATGGGAGAGGAAGCCATGCGGACCCCCCCCCTTTTCTTTCCACCATCTGTTGATGACATCTGACAAGACGTATTTCCCAGAACCAGTGGTTATTATGCTTTTTTGACTTGTCTGGCGTACGCCATTTCAGGTCAATTCTATCCGGTAAGCCTCCTCTACTCCTGGTGTTGGCCCCGGCACTGATGTACAATCTATGCACACTTGTGGTCTCCCTTCTGCCCACTCGCCAGATTTGGTGTGACTAAAATTCTGTGAATACCATCTGGCCATGCATCACCCCCTTTGAAACTCTGTTGATGTTTTCTTCACTATTTTTCTACATATTTTTTATGGACTTCTAAAGTTTTATGTTTTTTATGTTTGGTGTCTGGCTCATGGAACCAGCACGGGTTTCTATTAACCACTGGCACATCTGATGATTAAGTATTATTGTGTATTTATTTTATATGTGATCAACACTGATTAATTATTTGACACTATCCATTTCATGGTCATACATTTTTTGGTAGTATTCACCATTTTTATATGTCTTTATTGTAATACACACGGCTGTGGATGTGATATATAGCGCCACACTTTTGTTTCTTTCATAACAGTTCACATGACACAGAGGAGGGAAAATGGCTAAATGGGCCCAATTTGGACATATTCACTCAGGGGTGTACTCACGTTTGTTGCCAGTGGTTAGACATTAATGACTGTGTGTTGAGTTATTTTGAGGGAACAGTAAATTTACATTGTTATACAAGCTGTACACTCACTACTTTACATTGTAGCAAAGTGTAATTTCTTCAGTGTTGTCACATGAAAAGATATGATTAAATATTTACAAAAATGTGAGGGGTGTACTCACTTTTGTGAGATACTGTATGTCTTGTTCTGCTTCACTGCCTCCAAAGCCGACAGAATCCTCCTCCTCCCTCTCCTCTTGTGTGTTCTGTGGTGTAGGAAGAATGGTGTCTGCATAGAGCGGGCCTTGAGAGGAAAGGAAGTCCTCCTCCTCCTTCCGCTGCTGTGTCTCGAGTGCCCTGTCCATAATGCCATGCAGAGTCTGCTCCAGCAGGAACACCACAGGGATTGTGTCACTGATGCATGCAATGTCACAGTTCACCATCCTTGTGGCCTCCTCAAATGGTGACAATCCAGTGCATGCATCCTTTATTGGCAGCCATTGGTATGGTAGGTACTCATACATATGTACTCGTTGATGGCCCTCTGCTGCATGGGCAGCCGCTGCAGCATTGACAAAGTTGAGTTCCACCTGGTGGGCATGTCACAAATCAGGTGGTTTACGGGCAGGTGGAATACCTGCTGAATTTCAGCCAACCAAGCACTGGCTGTCTATGACCACCTGAAATGGCTACAGACTCTCCTGGCTTGCTTCAGCAGATCTTCCAACCCTGGGTACCTATTTAAAAAAAGGTGCACCACCAAATGGAGGACATGTGCCAAGCATGGCACATGTGTCAACTTTCCCTATCTAAGGGTGGACAGGAGGTTTGTGCCATTATTGCATACCACCATTCCTGGCTCCAGCTGGTGTTGTGTGAGCCACCTCTGTGCCTGCCCCTGCAGAGCTGTCAGAATCTCTGCTTTGGGGTGGCTCCTGTGCCCTAGACAGACCAGCTGAAGCACTGCAGGGCACCTTTCAGCCTGACTCATTGAATAGCCCCTTTAACTCTTATGGGGTACTTGTAGTTCATGGGACAATTCAGCAGAGGAAGGCATGGAGGAGGGGACGGAGCTGACAAATTCTGCATCATCACCAGTAGCTGTATGGAGACGTGGTGACACAAAAATCTGCAGCACTGGTCCCTGTCCTACATCCTTTTGAGTTGCAAGCAGAGTTACCCAGTGTGCTGTGAATGAAATATATCATCCCTGACCATGATTGCTGGACCACGTGTCAGCAGTAATGTGGACCTTGTGGATGACTGCCTTGCCCAATGATGCCACAACATTGCCTTTCACATGATGGTAGAGAGCCGGAATAGCCTTACGTGAAAAGAAATGGTGACTGGGAACCTGCCATTGTGGTACAGCACATTCTGCAAATTCACGTAAGGGGGCAGAATCCACCAGATGGAAAAGCAGTAGTTGTAAAGCCAGCAGCTTTGACAAACTTGAATTTAGACGCTGGGCATGTTAGTGGCAGTAACTGTAATTTTTTTTTCTCGCTGCAGCAGATGTGGCAGAGAAATTTGCCTGCTGTAGTCTACAGCTGGTAGTGTGCTATTGGCAGACATGCTGCAAGGACCTGGGACACCCTGCGCTATACCATCATCCCTGTCAGTGGAGGCTTCTGAGAGGTCAAGAGGTATACAGGGGGTAGACCCAAAAGGTGAGGAGGGAGGAGGAGCAAAATTGTGTCCCTTTTGTGTGGCTTTCAGGTGCTCTTGCCAACAGGCTGAGTGGAGGGAAGTTAAATGCCGTGTCAAGCATGTGGTTCCCAAAGGGCTGGTGTATTGGCCACTCTTGAGGCAAAGTTTTCAAATTGCAACAGTGCAATCGACTGCACATGTACTAAAAAAAGGCCCAAACAGCTGAGCTGTGGGAAGTAGGCCAGGAGATAACAGCTCCACAATCTGGTGGAATATGGTGGCTGCTCTCTACACTTCCATGATGGCTGCCTCTTTGGGGTAGTGCCTCACACTCACTTTCCTTCTCTGCTCTATCTGGCCCCCATGTCACGTCAGTAACCTCGTCATCATCATCATCCCCTCCATCCTCATTATTACTGGAGACAACTTGGCAATACGCAGCGGCTGGGAGAACATGACTAACGATTTGTTGTTTACAAGTGTTCTCCCCTCTCTGTAGGCTCATGTTCCTATCTTCCTCAACCTCAGAACCAAGAACTGAATCAAGTAATGGCTGTGCATCATCAAGGAGCAAGTGGCTGATGCTTCAAATAACTCAGCTGACTCCTCCATGCCTGATGCTGGGGCTATGACAGGAGTAGCTGTGGGCAAGGAAGCAGAATAAGCCACTCTGACTAGTGGGCTGTGCACTAGTCTCTGCTTGGGTGACGGAGGATGAGGAGGATGATGATGGTTTATGAAGCCACTCCCCCAACTCCTCTGCATGCTATGGCTGGATGGCATAGGCAACATCACTAAATGGAGGAAATGATGCCCTGCCTGAGGACAGACCACCTTTGTCTGTGGACACATACACTACTGGCCCCCTCACAGTGCCATGGGAATGTCTGCCTCTCCTTGTTGGCCTCCCAGACATGATAGGGGGGAAGAACGCTTATTAACAAAATGTAATAAAGATGTGGATATGTGTACGTGGATGCACTTTAATCAATGGAAAGTGGTGTTTGGTACACTTTAACTTGAATACTGCAGTAAAACTGCACTGATGCACTGTATTATACTGTGGTAATTGTGCACACAAATATACTGCGTTAAACATACAGTAACGCATCGATATGTATAGTGTGTTAAACGTGCAATAACGCACTGATATATAGTGCATTAAAGGTACAGTAACGCAATGATATATACTGCGGTAAACATGCAATAAAGCACTGATATGTACTGTGGTAAACATGCAGTAATGCACTGAAATATACTGCGTTAAACGTGCAGTAATGCGCTCAAATATACTGCATTAAATGTGCAGTAATGCATGTATATATATATATATATACTGCGTTACAGTAACGGACTGATATATACTTCGTTAAACGTGCAGTAACGCACTGGCATATACTGTGTTAAACGTACAGTAACCCAATGATCAATACTGCGTTAAACATGCAGGAATGCACTGATATGCTGTATACTGCAGGAAACCTGCCCTGACAAATTAAACTGACACTTAAGGTTGCACCGATACCACTTTTTTAAGACCGAGTACAAGTACAGATACTTTTTTTCAAGTACTCGCCGATTACCGATACTTTTTTTTTATGTCATGTGACAGTGGCACTAATATGCAGCACTGATAGGTGGCACTGGTGAGATGTGGACTGTGTCAGTAGTTCTTATTTTTATTTTATTTTTTACAATTTTTTACAATGCCCTCTTTTTTTGGGGGGGAGGGGGGAGTGGACGGTGTCAGTGTTTTTTTAATTTTCATTTTTACAATTTAACCTTGTACAATTATTTATTTATTTTTTATCAGCCCTGTTGGGGGGCTTTGGTGGGATATGAGGGGTCCCCGACATCTCCCCTTTGAGACAGGGAAAGGGACTGAGGACACAGATTCCCCAGCCCCTTTCCCTGCAACCGCAGCTGCACTGAAGATGAATGGACAGGAGACAGCGGCTCCTGTTCATTCATAAACTGAAGCATCATAAATACAGTTTACGATGCTCAGTTATGAATGGACAGAGGCAGTAATCACTGCCTCTGCTCATTCATAAAAGGAAGGAGCAGATATATGACATATTTACCGGCTCCTTCCTCTGCTCTCCAACCTGACACATTTAGGACAAGGGAGAGGGCATGGAGGAGCACAGAGGGGGACCAGAGCAGACCCGGGGAGCCAGAGGAGGAACCAAGGAGCTACAGGAGGACACAGGGGACACTCGGGACAATCGGTGCGGGCAGTTACAAGCACCGATCTCCTTTGTATACCTTTCAATAAAGCAGCTGAAAGCCGAGGGTATTTATTTGTATGGTTAGAAAACAATATGTAGAAAAACAAAAAAAAGTCCAATCTGCAGCACCTTTTCAATTTATTAAGAAGGTAACAAACTCATCAATAAAAATATTTAAAAAAAACAAAGTTTAGGATATGTTAAGTTGAGATGATTCAGCTGCTGCTAATTTCTGGTGGATGACAGCATTTGCCATATAATGAATGTAATTAGAATCAGATCTTCATGTTTTTCATACCCGATAAAGTATCTTAACAGATCCGAAACGTTGTCATTTTGATATTATTATATTTTTCTTGATGAGTTTTTTACTTAATAAATTTACAAGGTCCTGCAGATTGTACTTTTTTTTCCGTCTTCTATATATTGGAGTTTGGGGATCTCCATTGCCTGCTCTGCACCTGAAGCATCGAGTTACATGCTGGGTGTGTGCTGTCCTCCTGACCTGTTTGTGCATCTTGATATATCATACTTGCAGGACTTTTGCACCACCATTAATGGCGACTGGAGGGAATTCCAGTGTTACTGGATGTTTTCATACTCACAAAAGGATACCTCTGAAATACATACTTCAGCTGCGGGATCCAGTGATTTTCTTACTACTACTTCCTCTGTACAAAATGTACGGCAGTGGGATAAATTACTTCAACAAGTCTCATTGGAACTACATAGAATCAATTTGAATACCATTGATGGCAACAAATTCCCCATGAATTTAGGATTAAATTGAATCCCCTATTATTTTTACAAAATGCAGAGTATAAAACCTGTTTTGCTTAAATTCTGAATAAATGCACATTGGACATTATAATACTGTGTAATTTATACAAAATGAACAAGAGTCTCTGGCAATTAAAATCTCACAGGTGGAAAATACACAGCAGACTCTGATTACATGAGGAGCTGAATAGAGATTGCAATAGGATACAAGATTTGGTCAATAAATTCTGCAAATCCATTGAGGATAAGAAAAGAAGTACGTTTGAATAAGACCAGGAGGATTTTAACTCTAGTCGGGTATATTTCTGGTTGCATCCTGAATTCAGATATAATAGAATATTTACTAATAAACAGAACTTACAGACTGCCGTATCTGGTTCAAGTACATCTGACTCCTCAATCCCTTCAGACTCAGAGCATCGTTTTTTTACCCAACACTCCAGCACGAGCAGCAGAAGGACCAGGGCTGTCTTTAATGCAGGGCAAATGGGGCACCAGCCCTGGGCCCAATCTTTGTTGGGGGGCCCAAAGCATTGAGCTCGCAAATTGGGGCCCCAATGACGGCTTTGCAGAGCGCACAGAGGACACGGGAGGCTGTATTCCCAAGCTAACCAGCAGAGAGGGGGCGGGAGCTCCACTGATGCTCTGACCCCGCCCCATGCAGCCTGTATGCTCAGAACAGAGCGGCTGTAGTGAGAGCAGTGATCGGAGTGGGAGTGTCAGTGGAGCTCCCGGCCTCGCCCCCTCTATACTGGCTGGGGAATACAGAGGTCCAGGGGCGGGAGCTCCACTGATGCTCTAACCCTGCCCCATGCCTGTATGCTCAGGGGGGGAGCAGTTGTAGTGAGAGCAGAGAGTGGAAGCCCCACCTCTGGACCTCTGGCTATATGCAGTTTGCTCAGATGGCCAGGTATGTCCTTACACCCATAAAATTCCTCACTGCTGAAACTCTGAGCTGTGTTATTCAACTGTAAAGCTTTGCATTGCTGAAAGTTCTCTGACCATCTCCTGTATAATGTCTGCAGTCTCAGATTGTCTCCTGTATAATGTCCGCAGTCTCTGATTGTCTCCTGTAGCATGTCCGCAGTCTCTAATTGTCACCTGTAGTATGTCTGCAGTCTCTGATTGTCACCTGTAGTATGTCTGCAGTCTCTGATTGTCACCTGTAATATGTCTGCAGTCTCTGATCGTCACCTGTAGTATGTCGGCAGTCTCTGATTGTCACCTGTAGTATATCCGCAGTCTCTGATTGTCTCCTGTATCATGTCCTCAGTCTCTGATTGTCTCCTGTAGTATGTCTGCAGTCTCTGATTGTCTCCTGTAGTATGTCTGCAGTCTCTGATCGTCTCCTGTAGTATGTCTACAGTCTCTGATCGTCACCTGTAGCATGTCCACAGTCTCTGATTGTCTCCTGTAGCATGTCTGCAGTCTCTGGTTGTCTCCTGTTGCATGTCTGCAGTCTCTGATGCTCTCCTGCAGTATATTTGCAGTCTCTTACCCTCTCCTGTAGTATGTGTATTAATGTACCGCTTTACTTGCTCAATTATTTGGGATTGCTCCAGTGCTCACTGAGTGGTAATGATGTGCATTAACCTGTAGCAACCAATCAGTGAACAGTAGTAATCTGCTGTAATCTCTAGCAACCAATCAGTGAGTGGTGATGATGTGCTGTAACCCCTAGCAGCCAATAGGTGAGCGCTAATAATGTGCAGTAACCTCTAGCAACCAATCAGTAAGCAGAAATTATGTGTTGTAACTTCTAGCACAAGCCAGTGAGCAGTAAGGATAGGCTGTATAAACAGATAGAAAATTATTCCTGCGCTACCATATACAGAGAAAAGAAGGAAAATAAAGAGAGTATGAAACTGGGAAAAGCCGCCTACACCAGATGGGGTACACCCTGCCCCTATAAGTAAGATTAATCAGTGAAAGTGTGGTGCTGCGCTAATCCTTTTGAAAACATATGGTACGTGAGTATGTGAAAATAAAATATTAGTGTAAGTGTATCAAAATCTATATAGTGACTCTATGATACTACTAACTTGTTAATTATAAAGCATAAGACATATGGTAAAACAACATGTGATCAATAACATGTGCAAAATAATCATAGATAAATATGATAACAGTAACTGACTATGGAATATATATATATATATATATATATATATATATATATATATATATATATATATATATATATACTGTGTAGCCAGGCACACAGCAAACAAGCATAAACTTAAGGTGACTGGTGCAAATAAACAAAATATGAGTGACAACTTGACTGGAACAATGTGATAACAGGGAAACAACGTCCACAAATAAACGTGCATAAAAAGTGATCCACTTAGGGCTAATTAAAGAGTCCACAAATAAACGTGCATAAAAAGTGATCCACTTAGGGCTAATAAAAGTGACCGAAGTCAATGGTGATGTTTTCTTTTTTCGTGCAACACAGCGCGCAATGGTGGGCAGTGGCCCCTTACCTGCAAGTAATGGGGTAATCGCATTAACCAAATTTAGGCATGGCGGCCCTTAAATGGCGGAATCCCAGCATCAACCAGTAGTGGGGCGACAATATTTAGGTCCTATCCTGGCTTATCTCATCTGGGGACAAGTCTCTCCAAGTAGTGTACCGGGGTCACCAAGATGAAAAAACAGCAAAGGAAGATCCCACAATGGTGTAATATAGTTTGGCAATAAGCTGGGTTTTATTTAAGCAGATAAAAGTACTCACATTAAAAACAGTAAAACAGAGTAGAGATCCGACGAGCGGCGAGCTCGTATCACTAATCCACATAGAGTGCCTGTCCCGTCCCTACGCGTGATGTCATGACCCATGTGACTTCATCAGGGGATACAGGGAGGCACTGTGACTGTCCTTAAATAGCTCTCCCATAGGCTATAATGGGCGGCCATTTTCTAGAAGTCGGGAGGAAGTACTGCAGTGGCCATATTGCCGGAGGCGGATGGGCGCGGCCATATTCCAGGTTACCAACAGAGCGGTCAGGGGCGGGTGTTGATCCACGATGGCCATGGTAAACTGGCCAACCAGTAACAACACCTATCAACAACTGTCAGCAGAGGGGGAGAGCGGCTTAATCGGCAATGTGGCATAGTTAATGTACTGTGTGTCCGAGCAAAAGGCACATCAGCACACAGACAGGTGAGGGTAAAAGACAGATTAAAAGACGTTTTGAATTTAATTTAAAATAGTAAAAATAATTTAAAAGGCCAGCTAAATATCCAAAATTGAACATAATTAAAAATAGTTAAAAACGGTGAAAAATGGTGGCCAAACGATAAAACGGTAAAGAAAAAACCAGATAGGTCAGGGAGAGGCATCTATATTGACCGGGATCGGGAGAGCACAAATACAAGATATAGCAATCAGGGAACCAAGTGCCCAAAGTGCCAGTGCATACTACACATACATTACCATAATCAAATACCACAAAATCATCAGAAGATATATCTATATACATAATCAATCAGGTGATAGATGCTACAAACACAACCTAAAGATACAAATAAAAATAAAAATAAGCATCGTGTGTCAGGAAACTATATATCTATCGCATGATATTGGAAAAAGAATTGTAATTGGTACTGGTTATAGAGAGTGGTGCAATTGTGAATAGTATAATACTGGGAGGCAGATAAGCAGACTCAACCTCGACCGTAGGAGTATGGGCATGTATAGCCTCATGAAACTCTTACAGAGGTATTAAAAAATAAAAAGAATAAAAGTATTAAAAATATTAAAAATATTAAAAATCACTGAGGAAACAGTTCAAATCAAATTCAATGTTCAGGCCTCTTGGCGAGAAAGTATCTAGGGTAAAAATCCATTTGGATTCCAACTGGCTGAGGGTCCTGACCTTAAGTCCCCCCCGCCAGTGTCTAATATATGGTTCGATACCCCAGAACTTCAGGTGGGAGGGGTCTTTGTTGTGACACAGCAGGAAGTGTTTGGATACGCTATGTTTATCGTATCCGTTTATAATGTTTTTCACATGCTCTTTAATTCGCACCTTTAAAGGTCTTTTTGTCCGGCCAATATATTGCAGACCGCAGCTGCATTGTAGGGCATATACTGCCCCCTCCGTATTGCAGCAGATGAAATTTTGAACTTCGTAAGTGTCCCCCGTGGTTGTAGATGAAAAGTGAAACACTTTTTCATTGGGACGTTTAGTTCTTGCGCATGCGAAACATCTTTTACATGGGAAGAATCCCTTACCCGTAAAAAACGTGAAGGTCTTCTTTGGTGGATCTATCACGGTTTTCACCAATTTATCCCGAATCGACGGTGCTCTTCTGTAGATAAATTTGGGGTTTTTCGGTAGACTCCCCTGTAGTTGTGTGTCTGCCAGCAAAATATGCCAGTGACGTCTGATGATCTTTTCTATTTTCTTGTGTTGCACACTATAATCGAGGATAAGTGCTGGTCCTTCCATTGGGCGTTTTTGTATCACTTTATCCTCAATTAATGCTTTCGGATCCATTTCTGATACATCTGCTATTTTCTTATCTATATAGCCTTGATCATACCCTTTTGCGGTGAACCTGGCTCCAATTTTCTCTGCCTGCTCTAGAAAAACTTCAAGTTGGGTGCAATTTCTCCTCAGTCGCATCAGTTGGCCTTTAGGGACATTGAAGAGCCAGTTTTTGTGGTGACAGCTCTCTATTGGAAGATAACTATTCCTGTCAATGTTTTTAAAGTGCGTTAGTGTGCTAAATGTTGAATCTTCTTGTAAAATTTCCAGATCTAGGAATGTTACTTTCTTCTCACTCACGTCCCATGAGAGTCGGATATTCCTTTCATTTGTATTAAGTTTCTCAAGAAAATTAGTCAACTGATTTACATCGCCTTCCCATAATATAAAAATGTCATCGATGGATCTTTTATAAATAAGCAGTTCTTCTGGTTGGTTATTAAAAACATACTCTTCCTCCCATTGGGCCATGAAAAGCCCAGCTATGCTGGGGGCAAATTTGGCTCCCATGGCTACTCCGGTTTGTTGATGGTAATACGTTTTGTTGTACCAGAAGTAATTATTTTTTAAGCTGAAGTCCAGGCATTTTATCAGAAACCTCCTCTGCAGGCATGACAACTTGGAGTATTTCCTCAAACCCCATTTGGCAGCTTCACACGCCAGGTGGTGGGGTATGATCGTGTATAAGGATGCGACGTCTGAGGTGGCCATAATGCACGTCTTGCCTCTTTGTGGGATCTCATCCAAAATTTGTAAGATTTGTTTAGTGTCTCGCAAGTACGCCTTTGTGCTCTGGACCACAGGTTGTAGAAAAAAGTCTATGTATTGACCTATCCTCGACGTAAGGGAGTCGATCCCGTTCACTATTGGTCTCGGGGGTGGATCTGTTTTATTTTTATGAACTTTGGGTAGTGAATATATGATTGGTGTGCGACACGAGTCAGGTACAAGGAATCTTGCTTCTTTTTTACTCAAAATATTCTTCCTCGTCCCTAGGTACACTACTTGTTCGAGTGCTTTCCTGCACCTGAATATAGGATTACTCAATAATTTCGTATAGGTATTCACGTCATTTAACATATTCATCATAGACTTATGGTATTGTTCTTTTGACAAGATAACAATACCTCCTCCCTTGTCCGCTGGTCGGATCACAATTTCCTTCCTTTTCGTCAGTTTACGAATTCCACTCTTAATGTGTTTCGGGTCTTCTCTCTTTCTAATCTTCAAATCTTTGATCTCTTCTTATGTTGTGATCCTCGTTATTATGTTGTGATCCTCTCCTTTGACCTTGGCCATAATCCTGGATGGGGTTCCTATCCCTTGGTTTATAGTAGTCATAGGGTGGTGCCCTATTATCTCTGTGATCATATGAGGGTCTTCTCTGATCTCTATATTCATATGGTGGTCCGCGCTGGTCCCTCTGGTCATAAGGGGGTCTACACCAGTTGTTCCTGTATGGTGGCTTCTTATTATTTTTCCAATTTTGCGGTCTCCTACCTCCATTCTGTGGTGTCTGGTTGTTATATTGGGGTCTCCTATCACCTCTGTATGGAGTGTGTGGATGGTATTCTGTATTTCTCTCGGCATAATCTGTATATCTTGGAGTCAGACCTCCACTCTCATTTCTCTGGGCCTGATAGTCTGGATGTGTGGTATCTGGCCCAGATGGTGCATTAGCCTGTTGTGAATATACCATCACCACTTTCTCTGGTGTGGAGTATGTAGAACATATGTCCGTTTTCCCTATTTGCCTTTGCCATTTAAAAACGTGGTTATTCCGAAAGTCATTTGTATCCCTAATGTGTTTCTTACTCTTCCTTTGTTGGACTTCTTTGTCCTTTTTTATGAGGTCTTTATTCAGTTCGGTGGTTAAATTTTTAAATTCGGTTGTTTTTTTGTATGCTTCCAGTTCTCTTATTTCCAGGATATTCTGGTCAATTTTTTTTATTCTTTCTTTGCTTCCTTTCTAGCAGGAAAGTTAATAACTCTAGGCCTTTGTCATTGAAGAATTTGAACCATTCCTCATTTGACTCTTGATCCATCAGGCCATCATTTGGGGGAACGTCCCATCTTAATCTTCTTGGGACTATATTTTCTTTCAAATAGGTTTCAAAGGTGCATATGTCCCACCACAAGCTCACTTTCTTTTCCATGTTATGTCCCAACTTCCTCATTAGACTCTCCAGGTCTAGGTTTCTGTTGGTGTTTACATTTGTAGTGCTAAAGACTTTATCTAGGTTAACTTTCCTTTTCTCCATATAGGAGAACACATCAATGATTGCTGCGGGAATTGGTGGAATGTATATGTATAAACAGATAGAAAATTATTCCTGCGCTACCATATACGGAGAAAAGAAGGAAAATAAAGAGAGTATGAAACTGGGAAAAGCCGCCTACACCAGATGGGGTACATCCTGCCCCTATAAGTAAGATAAATCAGTGAAAGTGTGGTGCTGCGCAAATCCTTTTGAAAACATATGGTACGTGAGTATGTGAAAATAAAATATCAGTGTAAGTGTATCAAAATCTATATAGTGACTCTATGATACTAACGTGTTAATTATAAAGCATAAGACACGTGGTAAAACAACATGTGATTAATACCATGTGCAAAAAATTCATAGATAAATATGATAACAGTAACTGACTATGGAATATTTATATATACTGTGCAGCCAGGCACACAGCAAACAAGCATAAACTTAAGGTGACTGGTGCAAATAAACAAAATATGAGTGACAACTTGACTGGAACAATGTGATAATAGGCAAACAAAGTCCACAAATAAACGTGCATAAAAAGTGATCCACTTAGGACTAATTAAAGAGTCCACAAATAAACGTGCATAAAAAGTGATCCACTTAGGGCTAATAAAAGTGACTGAAGTCAATGGTGAAGTTTTCTTTCTTCATGCAACACAGCACGCAATGGTGGGCAGTGGCCCCTTACCTGCAGGTAATGGGGTAATCGCATTAACCAATTTTAGGCATGGCGGCCCTTAAATGGTGGAATCCCAACATCAAGCAGTAGTGGGGGCGACAATATTTAGGTCCTATCCTGGCTTATCTCATCTGGGGACATACGTCTCTCCAAGTAGTGTACCAGGGTCACCAAGATGAAAAATCAGCAAAGGAAGATCCCACAATGGTGTAATATAGTTTGGCAATAAGCTGTTTTTTTTTTAAGCAGATAAAAGTACTCACATTAAAAACAGTAGTACAGAGTAGAGATCCGACAAGCGGCGAGCTCATATCACTAATCCACATAGAGTGCCTGTCCCGTCCCTACGTGTGACGTCACGACCCACATGACTTCATCAGGGGATACAGGGAGGCACTGTGACTGTCCTTAAATAGCTCTCCCATAGGCTATAATGGGCGGCCATTTTCTAGAAGTCGGGAGGAAGTACTGCAGCGGCCATATTGCCGGAGGCAGATGGGCGCGGCCATATTCCAGGTTACCAACAGAGCGGTCAGGGGCGGGTGTTGCCGGTGTTGTTACTGATTGGCCATGGTAAACTAGCCAATCAGTAACAACACCGGCAACAACTGTCAGCAGAGGGGGAGAGCGGCTTAATTGGCAAAGTGGCATAGTTAATGTACTGTGTGTCCGAGCAAAAGGCACATCAGCACACAGACAGGTGAGGGTAAAAGACAGATTAAAAGACATTTTGAATTTAATTTAAAATAATAAAAATAATTTAAAAGGCCAGCTAAATATCCAAAATTGAACATAATTAAAAATAGTTAAAAACGGTGAAAAATGGTGGCCAAACGATAAAACGGTAAAGAAAAAAACTCAGAAGATATATCTATATACATAATCAATCAGGTGATAGATGCTACATACACAACCTAAAGATACAAATAACAATAAAAATAGGCATCGTGTGTCAGGAAACTATATATCTATCGCATGATATTGGAAAAAGAATTGTAATTGGTACTGGTTATAGAGAGTGGTTGTCACGTACCTGGTGGCGGAGCCCAGAGTGCAGGGAGTGGCCTCTCGTGTGCCTCTGGCTCAAGAACCCCTGATAGAGGAAACGGACTAGAGAGCGCAGGGGGCCACAAGTGCCTGGCAGGTGGCAGGTGTCTCTGTAGTTCAACTGGAGCACTGGAACAGCGGACTGTAAGAAGATGCACCGGGTCACTGTCAGGAACACTGGAACCACTGGCTGTGAGGAGAAGCACTGTAGCAGGCAGGAACTCCGGAACAGCAGGCAGCAGGGAGGTGTTCTGTAGTTCAGCTGGAGCACTGGAACAGCAGGCTGTAAGAGGGTGCGCTGGAACTCTGGCAGGAACACTGGAACCACTGGCCGTGAGAAGAAGCACTGTAGCAGGCAGGCACTCCGGAACAGCAGAAAGCAGGGAGGTGTTCTGTAGTTCAGCTGGAGCACTGGAACAGCAGGCTGTAAGAGGGTGCGCTGGAACTCTGGCAAGAACACCGGAACCACTGGCTGTGAGAAGAAGCACTGTAGCAGGCAGGAACTCCGGAGCATCAGGCAGCAGGGAGGTGTTCTGTAGTTCATCTGGAGCACGAGCAGAATCAGACAGGCTGGGTCAACACTGGCGGGCAAGCAGGTACCAAATGGAGGCAGAAGAGTAGTCAGGATACAGTCCGGGTTGGCAACAGGCAGGTAGCGCATAACCGTAGGAAGAGGCAGGAAAATAGTCAAACGAGCCGGGGTCAGGGACTGGTAGCAAACAGGAGTAGTCAGAAACAGGCAAAGCAGGTAGGCAGATATTCAGGTAGCTTAGGGTCACAGGGAATGCTGTAGACCGGACAGCAAGAAAGCATGCTGACAGGCTCCTTTAAATAGGCCTAATGGCGCCAAACACTGTCACACTGCACGTCTGCGCGCATCCGCGCGCACTCGTGCACGCCCGTGCACCGATCGTATGTGCCCGTTCATACCATCGTGCACCCGCGTACTCCCGTTCGTACTAGCGCGCCTCCGCACGCGTCCTCTAGCTCTATCAACTGTTAACCGATCTTCCGCCGATGGCTGTGCTAACAGGACGCCTTTCATGACATTGCCCCCCCCAAGGGGCAGCCTCTGGATGCCCAATTGTGCCATCTTACTTGGATGAGACCTTTTAAAGGCAAGAATCAGCCTCCTCGCATGGATGTTGGACTCTGGCTCCCAGGAGTTCTCCTCAGGCCCGTACCCCTTCCACTTTACCAAAAACTGGACTTGGTTACGTCTCTTCCTGCAATCCAGAATGGACTCGACCTCATATTCGGTTTCTCCGTCAATGATTACAGGTTCAGGGGGATCGACCCTCCGGTTGACAAAAGGATCAGGAACCGTGGGTTTGAGTAGAGCCACGTGAAAGACCAGGTGGATCCGGAATGACTCCGGTAACTTCAGTTCATAGGCCACATTATTAATCTTCCTTAGAACTGGGAAGGGACCCACAAATTTAGGGCCCAATTTCTTGGAAGGACATGCCAATTTTAAATTCAGCCAGACCTGATCCCCGGGCTTGAGGTCAAGCTCCCCCCTTCTCTTCTTGTCAAACACCTCTTTGTTGTAGCTCTGAGTCCTTGCTATAGTCTCCTGCATAAGTTTATTATTTGACTCAAAGAAGTTTAGATTCTCCTGGACAGCTGGTACTGGGCACTCCGGGATGTTACTGGACAGGAACAGGGGATGGAAACCATAATTTGCAAAAAACAGTGATTGCTTCGGGGCAGAATAGACAGAATTGTTATAAGCAAATTCGGCAAGAGGTAGAAGCGGAGCCCAATCGTCCTGGGAGAAAGAAAAAAAGCAGCGCAGATACTGCTCCAGCGTCTGATTTGTTCTTTCCGTCTGGCCATTTGTTTGGGGGTGATAGGCAGAGGAGAAAGAAAGCTCAATTTTCAAAGATCCACAAAGCGCCCTCCAAAACTTGGAAGTAAATTGTACCCCCCGATCTGAAGTAATATTTGCAGGAATGCCATGAAGCCTCACCACTTCCCTGATAAATGTCCTTGCAGTCTCAGCAGCAGTAGGTGTGCCCTTCATTGGTAAGAAATGAGCCATTTTTGATAGTCTATCCACCACTACAAAGATTGTAGTTTAGCCTTCAGAAGGTGGCAGCTCGACAATAAAATCCATGGAGATCATCCTCCATGGCTTCTCCGGGATGGGTAGTGGCTTCAACAGACCCCAAGCCTTACATTTGCTGCCATTGTTTTGAATGCAAGTGGCACATGCTTCCACATAGTCCCTGCAATCTTTCCTTAACTGCGGCCACCAAAATGTGCGTTGGAGGAGTTCAGATGTCTTGTGCACACTGAAATGGCCGGCCAACATGTGGTCATGACAGGAACTAAGAACTGCCGCTCTCAACTCCTGTGGTACGAAGATCTTATCTTTGAACCAAAGAAGCTCATCTCTGGACTGAATCAGGTGGAGCAGAGGCGTCCCTAGAAGCTTGCTTGATCTGTGAGAGTAGATCCCCTTGGAGCAGCAGAATGTTTCCTGAGCACAAGATGGTGTCTGGAGATGGAGATGCTTCAGGTCCGTTGTACATTCGTGACAGTGCGTCAGGCTTGGTGTTCTTTGATCCGGGGCGATAGGTTATGTGGAATGAAAATCTGGTAAAGAAAAGTGCCCACCTGGCCTGTCAAGGTCTTAATCTCTTGGCAGTCTTTAAATATTCCAGATTCTTGTGATCTGTATAAACAAGAATTGGATGAGCTGCTCCCTCCAGGAGATATCGCCACTCCTCAAGTGCGGCTTTAATCGCCAACAATTCTCGATCGCCCACATCATAGTTTCTCTCTGCTTCGGATAATTTGCGAGAAAAGAAAGCGACTGGGTGCAAAAGAGCCCTAGGCCCCTGTCTCTGAGAAAGCACTGCACCAACCACTATTTCAGAGGCGTCCACCTCCAAAATGTATGGTAATATGGAATCAGGGTGCTTTAAGACTGGGGCTGAAACAAACAAATCCTTTAGTGTTGTGAAGGCCGCCTGAGCTTCAGTAGACCAATGGAACTTAAGGCCCTGCTTGGTTAACTTTGTAATGGGAGAAATGATAGTTGAGAATCCTTTGATGAATTTCCTGTAGAAATTCGCAAATCCTACAAAACGTTGGATTCCCTTCTTGTCGGTGGGAGTGGGCCAGTCCAGAATAGCAGAGACCTTCTGAGGGTCCATCTTAATACCCTCTACAGAGATAATTAGACCAAGGAACTGGATACTCTCTTGTTCAAAGACACATTTCTCAGGTTTGGTGTAGAGGCCATGTAGCCGAAGTCAGGTCAAGACATTTCTGACATGTTCACGACATGTTCACGATGCTCAGCTAAAGAAGAAGAAAAAATCAGGATATCATCTAAGTAGATAATAACAAACAGGTCAAGATATTCTCTGAAGATGTTATTCACAAAGTGTTGAAATGTAGCAGGGGCATTGCACAGTCCAAAGGGCATGACTAAATATTCAAAGTGCCCAAACCGGGTACGGAAAGCCGTCTTCCATTCGTCTCCTCTACGAATGCAAGCAAGGTTGTAGGCACCACGAAGATCCAGCTTGGAGAACACTACTGCAGACCCTAATCTTTGAAAAAGTTCTGGGACCAAGGGCAAAGGGTATCGGTTCTTAATTGTCATTTTATTAAGTGCCCAATAATCCACACAAGGGCGTAGAGAATGGTCTTTCTTCTCCACAAAGAAGATTCCTGCTCCTGCCGGGGACGTGGAGGGTCGGATGAACCCTTTCTCCAGATTGTCATCAATATAAGTCTTTAATGCCCCTAGTTCTAGTTCTGACAAAGGGAAAATCCTCCCAAAAGGAATCTCTGCCCCTGGAAGAAGTTCAATTGGGCAATCGTATGGCCGGTGGGGAGGAAGGATCTCAGCCCCCTTTTGACTGAAAACGTCCAAGAAGCCGTGGTAGGCTTCAGGTACAATTTGGCAGGTTTCTGTGTCAGTTTCCATGCATAGTAGGGAAGAAGGGGCATCGGTGACTCTGGTAGACAGTGTTGCTGGCAGTAAGAGGATACGAACTCAATCTTCCCCGAGGTCCAATCAATTTGCGGATTATGTACCTTTAGCCACTGCATGCCTAGTATGATGGGAAATAGAGGAGACTCAATGACATCTAGACAAAGTAGCTTGTGATGAGTGCCGGCAATGGTGGTATGCAGTTGTACAGTCTCCTGAGTTACTGGCCCTGATCTGAGGGTAGAGCCATCGGCCAAATATACAGAAAGTCCTTTCACTCTGGGCCGAAGGGGAATGTGATGTCTGGAAGCGAAGGACAAGTCTATGAAACCGCTGCAGGCCGCGGAATCAATGATAGCGCTGGTTGGTAAATTCCCTCCTGGGAGCTGTAAGAGAATCGGAACAGCCAGATGAGAAACGTCATTCAGTACAGCAGGGGTAAGAGCAGGGGAAATAGAAAAGCACTTACGAAGCTTTGCCGGGCATGTCCATACAAAATGTCCAGATTCCCCGCAGTACATGCACAGGTTACCAGCCCAACGGCGTTGACGCTCTTCAGGAGTAAGTGAAGGGCGTAAGAGGCCCAACTGCATCGGTTCTGGAGTATCTGAGGCAACAGTGGTTGAAGCTGGAGAAGCAGAGTGGGAAGAACTAGGCACATGGGGCAACATCCAGACAGGACGAGAAGGACCAGAGGATCGCTCCGTATGCCGTTCCCTCAGGCGTCTGTCTATCTGGATAGAGAGGTCTATGAGACCCTCTAGAGTCTCTGGAATGCCCACTCTGGCCAGTTCGTCTTTTAGAGATTCTGAAAGGCCCATACGGAACTGGTACCGTAAGGCAGCATTATTCCAGTTCGTGTCGGAACTCCAACGTCTGAATTCCGACACATAGTCCCCCACAGGCCTGCGGCCTTGTTGTAGAGCATGCAAGGCTGCCTCTGCAGTGGCAGTTAATTGAGGATCCTCATATAGCAATGACATGGCCTGAAAGAAGTCGTTTAAGGTGTCAAGTGAAACATCCTTCTTCTCTAGAAGACGATGGGCCAAGGACTGGGGCTTGCCTGACAACAGCGAGATCACGAACCCCACTTTAGTAGCCTCCAGGGAGAAAGTCCTTGGCTGAAGGGCAAAAAAGAGTTCACATGAATTACGAAAAGTCCTGAATTTACTCCGGTTGCCCGAAAATCTTTCAGGCGTGTGGACCCTGGGTTCTGGCGGCATCATCACCACTGAGGGCGCAGCAGGAGTCCCGGAAGCAGGGGGTGAGGATTGCTGCTAAGGCTTGGATTCGGCCTTCCAGTTGAGTATAGCCCTCTTGTAAGCTTTTTACTGCTTGGGTAAGTCCAGCAAGATGGCGGCAGAGCTCGTCCATAGGAGAGGCTCCCTGTGTGGGCTCGGACAAGGCTGTCCGGTACTGTCACATACCTGGTGGCAGAGCCCAGAGTGCAGGGAGTGGCCTCTCGTGTGCCTCCGGCTCAAGAACCCCTGATAGAGGAAACAGGGACTCGAGAGAGCAGGGGGCCACAAGTGCCTGGCAGGTGGCAGGTGTCTCTGTAGTTCAACTGGAGCACTGGAACAGCGGACTGTAAGAAGATCCACCGGATCACTGTCAGGAACACTGGAACCACTGGCTGTGAGAAGAAGCACTGTAGCAGGCAGGAACTCTGGAACAGCAGGCAGCAGGGAGGTGTTCTGTAATTCAGCTGGAGCACTGGAACAGCAGGCTGTAAGAGGGTGCGCTGGAACTCTGGCAGGAACACCAGAACCACTGGCTGTGAGAAGAAGCACTGTAGCAGGCAGGAACTCCGGAGCAGCAGGCAGCAGGGAGGTGTTCTGTAGTTCAGCTGGAGCACGAGCAGAATCAGACAGACCGGGTCAATACTGGTGGGCAAGCAGGTACCAAACGGAGGCAGAAGAGTAGTCAAGATACAGTCCGGGGTTGGCAACAGGCAGGTAGCGAATAACCGTAGGAAGAGGCAGGAGAATAGTCAAACGAGCCGGGGTCAGGGACTGGCAGCAAACAGGAGTAGTCAGGAGCAGGCCGGGTAAACAGGAAGCAGGTAGGCAGGTATTCAGGTAGCTTAGGGTCACAGGGAACGCTGTAGACCGGACAGCAAGAAAGCATGCTGACAGGCTCCTTTAAATAGGCCTAACTGGGGCCAAACACTGTCACACTGCATGTCTGTGCGCATCCACGCGCACTCGTGCGCGCCCGTGCACCGATCGTACGTGCCCGTTCGTACCATCATGCACCCGCGTACACCCGTTCGTACTAGCGCGCACCCGCATGCGTCCGTTCGCGCCAACGCGCCTCCGCACGCGTCCTCTGGCTCTATCAACAGTGGTTCTGTTAACCGATCTTCCGCCGACGGCTGTGCTAACAGGACGCCTTTCATGACAGTGGTGCAATTGTGAATAAAGTATAAATACTGGGAGGCAGATAAGCAGACTCAACCTCGACCGTAGGAGTATGGGCATGTATAGCCTCACGAAACTCTTACAGAGGTATTAAAAAATAAAAAGAATAAAAGTAATAACAATATTAAAAATATTAAAAATCACTGAGGAAACAGTTCCAATCAAATTCAATGTTCAGGCCTCTTGGCGAGAAAGTATCTAGGGTAAAAATCCATTTGGATTCCAACTGGCTGAGGGTCCTGACCTTATGTCCCCCCCGCCAGTGTCTAATATATGGTTCGATACCCCAGAACTTCAGGTGGGAGGGGTCTTTGTTGTGACACAGCAGGAAGTGTTTGGATACGCTATGTTTATCGTATCCGTTTATAATGTTTTTCACATGCTCTTTAATTCGCACCTTTAAAGGTCTTTTTGTCCGGCCAATATATTGCAGACCGCAGCTGCATTGTAGGGCATATACTGCCCCCTCCGTATTGCAGCAGATGAAATTTTGAACTTCGTAAGTGTCCCCCGTGGTTGTAGATGAAAAGTGAAACACTTTTTCATTGGGACATTTAGTTCTTGCGCATGCGAAACATCTTTTACATGGGAAGAATCCCTTACCCGTAAAAAACGTGAAGGTCTTCTTTGGTGGATCTATCACGTTTTTCACCAATTTATCCCGAATCGACGGTGCTCTTCTGTAGATAAATTTGGGGTTTTTCAGTAGACTCCCCTGTAGTTGGGTGTCTGCCAGCAAAATATGCCAGTGACGTCTGATGATCTTTTCTATTTTCTAGGTGTTGCACACTATAATCGAGGATACGTGCTGGTCCTTCCATTGGGCGTTTTTGTATCGCTTTATCCTCAATTAATGCTTTCCGATCCATTTCTGATACTGCTGCTATTTTCTTATCTATATAGCCTTGATCATACCCTTTTGCGGTGAATCTGGCTCCCATTTTTCCTGCCTGCTCTAGAAAAACTTCAAGTTGGGTGCAATTTCTCCTCAGTCGCATCAGTTGGCCTTTAGGGACATTGAAGAGCCAGTTTTTGTGGTGACAGCTCTCTATTGGAAGATAACTATTTCTGTCAACGTTTTTAAAGTGTGTTAGTGTGCTAAATGTTGAATCTTCTTGTAAAATTTCCAGATCTAGGAAAGTTACTTTGTTCTCACTCACGTCCCATGAGAGTCGGATATTCCTCTCATTTATTTTAAGTTCCTCAAGAAAATTAGTCAACTGATTTACATCGCCTTCCCATAATATAAAAATGTCGTCGATGTATCTTTTATAAATAAGCAGTTCTTCTGGTTGGTTATTAAAACATACTCTTCCTCCCATTGGGCCATGAAAAGCCCAGCTGTGCTGGGGGCAAATTTGGCTCCCATGGCTACTCCAGTTTGCTGATGGTAATACGTATTCTTGTACCAGAAGTAATTATTTTTTAAGCTGAAGTCCAGGCATTCTATCAGAAACCTCCTCTGCAGGCATGACAAGTTGGAGGTGCGAATTAAAGAGCATGTGAAAATCATTATAAACGGATAAGATAAACATAGCGTATCCAAACACTTCCTGCTGTGTCACAACAAAGACCCCTCCCACCTGAAGTTCTGGGGTATCGAACCATATATTAGACACTGGCGGGGGGGACATAAGGTCAGGACCCTCAGCCAGTTGGAATCCAAATGGATTTTTACCCTAGATACTTTCTCGCCAAGAGGCCTGAACATTGAATTTGATTTGAACTGTTTCCTCAGTAATTTTAATATTTTCAATATTTTTAATACTTTTATTCTTTTTATTTTTTAATACCTCTGTAAGAGTTTCGTGAGGCTATACATGCCCATACTCCTACGGTCGAGGTTGAGTCTGCTTATCTGCCTCCCAGTATTTATACTTTATTCACAATTGCACCACTCTCTATAACCAGTACCAATTACAAATCTTTTTCCAATATCATGCGATAGATATATAGTTTCCTGACACACGATGCCTATTTTTATTTTTATTTGTATCTTTAGGTTGTGTATGTAGCATCTATCACCTGATTGATTATGTATATAGATATATCTTCTGATGATTTTGTGGTATTTGATTATGGTAATGTATGTGTAGTATGCACTGGCACTTTGGGCACTTGGTTCCAGTGCTGGAACAATGCCATCTGGTGCCCAGGGCGAAGATGGCAAACTGCGCCCCCCCGGGTATAAAGAAAGAGTCAGTGTCCTTTCAAAACCAGAAAACTCTTAAAACAATACAGCAATACAATACTGTAGCTGCAGCCCCGTCGCAGTATATGTACTGCGGCGGGTCGGCAAATGGTTAAATTGTAAGTTCACTTTACAGAAAATCTGTAAGGTGAACTTACATTGGACCCCCTCCCCATCCCTCCCAGTCCTGCTAACCTGGAGTCCAGCGATCCCCCGCACTAACCCCTTTACATTACACAGCCCCCTGCACTACTTTACATTACACAGCCCCCTGCACCCCTTTACATTACACATCCCCCTGCGCCTCTGGGCCCCTTTACATTACACAGCACCCTGCATGTTACACAGACCCCCCTTCAGTGCAGACGCCCCCTTCAGTATAGACACGCTGTTCAGTGCAGACCCCCCCTTCAGTGTAGCCCCCCATTCAGTGCCGACCCCCCCTTCAGTGTAGCCCCCTGTTCAGTGCAGACCCCCCGTTCAGTGCAGACCCCCCATTCAGTATAGCCCCCTGTTCAATGCAGACCCCCCTTCAGTGCAGACCCCCCGTTCAGTGTAGCCCCTGTTCAGTGCAGACGCCCCCTGTAGCCCCCGTTCAGTGCAGATGCCCCCATTTAGTGTAGCCCCACTTCAGTGTAGCCCCCCGTTCAGTGCAGTGTGCAGACTCCCCCCATTCAGTACCTCAGATCAGCGCAGCGGCACATGCTCAGCAGATCCCCTCCCCCTGTTTATCCATAAACAGAGAGGAGGGGGAGGCGGCTTCAGTCTGCTTGGCTGTGCCTGTGTGACGTCCGGGATCGCACAGACACACAGCCCACGGCAGCGAGAGGAGGGGACGGTAGGTGTAGCAGTGTCACCCTGCACCCCCGCACACCCTCCCCTCGCATCACAATGTAGATCGCTTCTCCCTGCCTGTCACTGCGCCGCTGCCTAAACCCATGGCACTGCCACCACTTCAATCATGGAGGGGGGGCAGCCTGACACCCCTCCCAGTATGTTGTATGGTACTTGGGACGGCCAGCCCCGCACTTAGTACGCCTCTGCAGGCACAGCTCTGCAATGTTATAGGGGCAGCCGATGATAGTCACTTGCCCAGAAAGTTTAATATCATACTGCCTGCCAGCGCTGCGCCCCCTTCCTACAATAAATTGCTCCTCCCAGGGCACCCGCCCCTTCCGCCCACCCCTTGTACCGGCCCTGCTTGGTTCCCTGATTGCTATACCTTGTATTTGTGCTCTCCCGATCCCGGTCAATATAGATGCCTCTCCCTGACCTATCGGGTTTTTTCTTTACCGTTTTATCGTTTGCCCACCATTTTTCACCGTTTTTAACTATTTTTAATTATGTTCAATTTTGGATATTTAGCTGGCCTTTTAAATTATTTTTACTATTTTAAATTAAATTCAAAACGTCTTTTAATCTGTCTTTTACCCTCACCTGTCTGTGTGCTGATGTGCCTTTTGCTCGGACACACAGTACATTAACTATGCCACTTTGCCGATTAAGCCGCTCTCCCCCTCTGCTGACAGTTGTTGCCGGTGTTGTTACTGATTGGCTAGTTTACCATGGCCATCGTGGATCAACACCCGCCCCTGACCGCTCTGTTGGTAACCTGGAATATGGCCGCGCCCATCCGCCTCCGGCAATATGGCCGCTGCAGTACTTCCTCCCGACTTCTAGAAAATGGCCAGAGAGCTATTTAAGGACAGTCACAGTGCCTCCCTGTATCCCCTGATGAAGTCACGTGGGTCGTGACGTCACGCGTAGGGACGGGACAGGCACTCTATGTGGATTAGTGATACGAGCTCGCCGCTCGTCGGATCTCTACTCTGTACTACTGTTTTTAATGTGAGTACTTTTATCTGCTTAAAAAAAACCCAGCTTATTGCCAAACTATATTACACCATTGTGGGATCTTCCTTTGCTGTTTTTTCATCTTGGTGACCCCGGTACACTACTTGGAGAGACGTATGTCCCCAGATGAGATAAGCCAGGATAGGACCTAAATATTGTCGCCCCCACTACTGGTTGATGTTGGGATTCCGCCATTTGAGAGCCGCCATGGCTAAAATTGGTTAATGCGATTACCCCATTACCTGCAGGTAAGGGGCCACTGCCCACCATTGCGTGCTGTGTTGCATGAAGAAAGAAAACATCACCATTGACTTCAGTCACTTTTATTAGCCCTAAGTGGATCACTTTTTATGCACGTTTATTTGTGGACTTTGTTTGCCTATCATCACATTGTTCCAGTCAAGTTGTCACTCATATTTTGTTTATTTGCAGTCACCTTAAGTTTATGCTTGTTTGCTGTGTGCCTGGCTGCACAATATATATATATATATATATATATTTCATAGTCAGTTACTGTTATCATATTTATCTATGATTATTTTGCACATGGTATTGATCACATGTTGTTTTACCACGTGTCTTATGCTTTATAATTAACACGTTAGTATCATAGAGTCACTATATAGATTTTGATACACTTATGCCCCGTACACACGGTCGGATTTTCCGATTTACATTGTGCGATCGGAGCGTGTTGTCGGAAATTCCGACCGTGTGTGGGCTCCATCGGACATTTTCCATCGGATTTTCCGACATACAAAGTTGGACAGCAGGAGATAAAATTTTCCGACAACAAAATCCGATCGCGTCAATTCCGACCGTGTGTGGCCTGTTCCGACGCACAAAGTGCCACGCATGCTCAGAAGAAATTCCGACACGGGACAGCTCGTTCTGGTAAACTTAGTGTTCGTAATGGATACAGCACTTTCGTCATGCTGCAATGTTCAAAATGGTTTAATACAGCGCACTCTCTTCTTCTTTATAATGTGACAAGAATTAAGTCGTTTTGCTGCTCATATTCACACACACTTCACACAAACTTCTTTCGTTACTATTTATCGGGATTCCCTCAATATATTTTGATTTCTCACATCTGACAACATATTTTTTTTTTTTGACTTTAATGTAGAATCTTTTTTTGTGTTTCTCTTTTTTAATTTTTTTTTGGGGGATTTTGATTTGTACTCCCGAAAATGTTTGTGTGTTTTTTGTGACAAGTTCCCACAACACCATTGATATGTTGTTCTATTTAATCTGTAGGAGATTGTTTGGTGTTGTTGTCCCTTGTTAATTTCACATTTTATGTTTTTAGAAATGTACCTGAATCCTCACCAACAAACTGTCCTTTTTGGATGAAAACACACACAGGAGAGTATAATTTACCTAAAAAATTTTATTAAGGGGTCACAACTATAAACAAAGAGGGAGGCAACGCTGGAGAAACTGCAGAAGTGGGCGAAGCCTTGGACCCCCAGGGCACACATCAATTATTTAAAAGCAAAATTGGTAGCCTGAGGAGTCCATATCTAAGGGAGGGCAGTGTGGTCCAGAAGTCTCAGAGATCCGGAAAGCAGCAGATGACATCTGTGTTCCCAGGCTGTGGTCATACGAGAGACTGCATCTTCTGTCAGACCAGACTGAACCCAGGGTCATCACTCTTTGGTCTTCCTTCCACGCCTCCTTCCAGTCTTTGGCTGTGGTGGTGGAGTTGTGGCAGCAGGAGGAGGAGGAGGAGGAGGATCGTCGATCTCAATGACATCCGTCTTGGGTGTCAGTTCCCCACTCAACCCCTTACGTAGGACTTTATAAATCAGGTCCTCAGAGATCTTGCGTTGGCCCTCCTGCATGCCCTGCAATTTGGTGGCAGCCATGCAGGCAAAGGCCTCTTCAGGACTGGGGAAGGCTCTGAGGGACGCAGAAGCCTCCTGGATCAGCCTGTATGCTGAATCCTGCACAGGACTGGGAGTGGCCTTCCTGGCCCTTTTGTATGGCAGGTGGAGGGGAGGAACCTGAGACTCAGTCAGGCTGCGACTTGTCCCAGGCTTCTCTTGGCTGACACTTAGCCCCGCCTCCTCCTGGCTGCCACTAATCCCCGCCTCCTCCTGGCTGACACTAATCCCCGCCTCCTCCTGACTGCCACATTCCACAGCCTCCTCCTGGCTGAGGTCTTCCTGTGTATGAAAAAGGGACATAGTTTTAGTTTTTTTTACATCAATCACACACAATTTTCACCTCCTGACTGCTGCAAATTCAATGTTAACAAATATAACAGACTATCCTTCTGAGCCCAGCATTTTGCATTCTTGTCCCAATTTTGGGTGCCCACTACTGTCTATTGATATGTAAAACACTTTTTTTAATCAGCAATTAATGATCAATAATAACATCTAGTAAACATCATTTATTTATTGCCCAGAAATCTGTAGAAGAATGCTATACCTGACTCCAGCTGGACTCCTCCACTTCTTCCTGGCTGGAAGGCCCAGGTTGGACATCGGAAGCCTCAGCTGGGGTGGAAGGAAGCGTGGAAGGAAGAGTAGAGAGGGATTCCCTGACTTCAGTGTGGTCTGACAGAAATCGCAGTCTCTCATAGTACCGCAGCCTGGGGACATAAACATCATCTGCTGCAGCTCCGGACCTCTGGGAATCCGTGACCTTCTTGCGCTCCCTCAGATATGTGCTCCTCAGGCCACCAATTTTAGCTTTTAAATAGGGGATGGTTGCTATGGGGACCACCGGCTTCACCAACTCCAGCAGTTTCTCCAGCGCTGCCTACCTCTTTTGTTTGTGGTTATAGTGGGGGTGTCTCACTTGCCACAGACAGGGCAGCTCCCTGTACTTGTCAATGAACAGGGGCAGGAAATTGTGGTCGTTGAACCCATCCATTTTCTCTGCAAGACACAACACAAGACAAACCCTAATGTCAGGCCAAACTCCCCTAATCTTGTTACAATATAGGCTTCAATTTCGAAGCAGTATAGGCCCAAGTTTAGATCCTACCTTCGTTAGCACGATCGGCGTCTCCGATGCTCCTTCCTCCGCTCACAGATCGTACGTAAGACGCGCGCGTTACGATTTATACACACTGCGCATGCGTATAACTCCGCCCGCCCCTGACGTTCTTTCTATTCTATTCCCCGCCCCTTTTCGTTCGGCGCAGAGGAGGAAGAGCACATGGCGGATAGACAGCAGGATCGTGCTAATTACAGCAACGAGGAGGAGGAGGAGGAGGAGGAAAGGCCGGAGCCTGAAACGTCCCAATCCAGAAGGAGATTAAAGGACTCAAATATGTCCTTTGGGGAGATGTTGGAGATGGTGGACATCCTGAAGAAGGCCGACTATGATGGAAAGTATGGGCCTTACCCCAACCCCAATATACGAAAGGCCAAGATCATGGCGAAAGTGGTCAGGAGTCTGCACCGGAAATTCGGGGTACGACGATCGAAAGATCAGCTCAGGAAGCGGTGGTCGGACCTGAAATTACGAGAACATGAGCAGTACAGAAAGATCCGGAGAGTGCTGCAAAAAAGTAAGTAGTTGTGCTGTGTTCCTATTCTTTTTGTGTTTATTACGTTCGTGCTGCTCCATGTGCTTTTAGGAACTGTTGTACAGTTTAAAATGGCAACTTTCATGTTCATGGGCACATTATTTGTTCGGATCACACATTTTTATTTCGGACGATAAAATACCATTGATTAGGCCATATGCATTTGGCCAGCATTTTGAGGCCCTATACTTGTCTTCAAAGAATTGGGTTGTGTAGATGGCTTTTTTACTAGAATGAAATGCAAACTAGATTGTGTGTAAGGAGAGGACACTCAGCAGCTGTTTTCACATCTGGACACTGGAGCACTAGTGTGGGACCCCAGAACACCCTTTTTAT
The DNA here is from genome assembly GCF_042186555.1 of Aquarana catesbeiana. NCBI lineage: Eukaryota > Metazoa > Chordata > Amphibia > Anura > Ranidae > Aquarana > Aquarana catesbeiana. The sequence goes on from NC_133333.1 coordinate 83,232,467, forward strand.
TAGGGGGGCCGCACAGGTGCTCCAGTGTATACTATAGGGGGGGGATACATCGGTGAAGCTTGTACTAAACAGGTAAAGTATTGCAGCTTGACAAAGGACACTAAAAAAGCTACATCTTGGAACTCGGCTAAAATAGATAATTGTACCCCACTTCCAAGCAATGTTTCATCTTTATAGTTCTGCCAAATATCTGTGTGCTAATTATATCATTTTTGTTTTACATAGGGGAGAAAAGACTCGGAGGACACCCCTCATCCGAGGAGACCAGAGCCCCCCCCCTCTGGAAGAAGGGGAAATCCACCCAACACAAGAAGAGCAGGAGGAAGAAGACGTGGTGGAACTAGTCACCACAACAGGTGAGTGTCTGCAACCACAGGCTCCGATAAGAGATGGATGGCGGCATTTTTTTTATACCTAATTTATTTTGGGTTTCCTCTCTTTTTAGGTGATCGTGAGGTTGTGGATGAAGATCCTTTCACATCAGAAAGTGCCCAGATCGTGATCGGGGAGATCATGGGATGTAAATTACAATTGGAAATCATCAAGCAAAACATCAATGATGTTATTCCAAAATATAAAAACATCATTGATGTTTTGGGGCGAGTTTAAAGCCCCTCCAAATCACTTTCTTCTTTTGTGTGCTACAATGTGCGAAATGTTTTTGTGATTTTTCCCGAAGCCAAATTTGGGGGATGCACACAGTGTGTCAACATGTGCTATCTGCCATCATGGGAGATCAATGGACGCGTTTTGGGGGTGCAACCCCTTCCTCAATAATAAAGTAGCGGTGAGGAAGGGCTTTCTCCCCCAAAACACGTCCCTTCATCCCCTGTGATGGCAGATAGCACATGTTGACATTGTGAAATTTGTGTGCATCTTCCAAATTTGGCTTTTCCTGGGGTGATTTCCCCCCATCTGAACGCAAAATCAAACACAGTTCCTAAATACTCATGTCTGATATTGCCTTCAAGTTCTACCAAATGTGAACTTTGTAAGATCAAGATTTGTGTCTTTCTTGTGGGTTTTACACAGGCCTGTTTTCTATAAAATGCACATTTTGATTTTGGATAATGACACCACAAAAATTGTTATACAACAAACATGTCGGTTTGTCAGAAAAACCTTTGGTAAATGCACATGTGATTGTGCAGGTATTAAAAAGATTGCTCATCAAGAATGTGTGAATTATTGTCTCAACGCTACAACACTTTTGGGGTGATGTAATTGTTGTTTGATGAGAAAATGGGGGTTATTTCCTAAGGGCAAATCCACTTTGCACTACAAGTGCAGTTTCAGTGCAGTTGCAAGTGCACTTGTAGTGAAAAGTGTCTTTGCATTTAGTAAATAACAGCCAACAGTGCTTTGTATAAGGTTACACAATCACGACATTTTCTGCACTCCACACATTTCTGTCAGGGTCAGCTAAAACAAACACAAGCAGTAAATGTCCACAAAGAAGAGCCTGGGGGGAGATGCCTGTCGAGAACTTGAGGTCCTGCAGGCTTCTCCCTGTGGCCAAATACCGCAAGGTAGCGACCAACCTCTGCTCCGGAGTGATGGCTTGCCTCATACAGGTATCCTGCCTGCTGATATAGGGGGTCAGCGAAGCCAACAAACGGTGAAATACGGGGTCCGTCATCCTGAGAAAGTTCCTGAAATCATCAGGATTATTCTCACGGATCTCATGGAGCAAAGGCATATGAGAGAACTGGTCACGCTGAAGCAACCAATTCTTGGTCCATGAACTCCTCCTCACCCTGTTCATGGACTGGACTTGTGTCAAGGTCAGGACCCCAACACCAAGCCCCCACACAGCACGAACTCTACGAGGAGTACGCATACGAAACATGGCTAGAAAACGGTCGGCTGCTCAGAACGAAGTAACAGAACGCACTGAAGAACAGCAAGGCCTGTGAAGAGCGACCTGAAAAACAGCAACGAGCGAGCAAGATCGCACAGAAAACTCCGATACGAACTGACTGCACGCACTGAAGAGCAGATACAAACCCACAAGCACAAACTGAACGGCAGAAAACGATCTGAAAGCCACGAGTCTGAAAAAGCGCGAATCGTCTCTCACCAAACTTTTACTAACACGAGATTAGCAAAAGGAGCCCAAAGGGTCTCGTCGTACGTGGTGTACGTCACCACGTTGTTGGCGATCGGAAATTCCGACAACTTTGTGCGACCGTGTGTAGTAGTGTGTAGTCCCATTCAGCAAAGAGGAGGAGGGTGGTCCAAGTGCTTACCCCCAGAAGAGCCGGCAGCTGATCCGACAACATTGCAGTGCTGGACCCATGCAGCCACTGCAGAGAGGAGGATCCCAGCGGCTAAATGCTGAACCTGCTGGCTGGGGGAGTATGCTTATTGTGTGAAGGAATGTCAAAGGTAAGCAGCAAAATAAATAGGGGGGAATGAAAAGGCTGCAGTTCCTCTTTAAGTCCCGCTAGATCACATCAGGCTGGCCCTTTTTAATGTAAAACATTAAAAATAAGTGTATGTACTGATTAAAATCCAGTAATACACTGTCTCACCCTGCTCTGCACATGCTCAGTTGCTCTATTTTTAGGCACTTTTAGGCACTGACAAATTTGTAGAGGTCGATCGGCTGACAGCCTTAAAATGGAAAATTGTATCAAATACAATAATTTTCCTTTCCTGATGCCAATACATGGCAGAATACATATGATATACTGTAGCTCTGCTCCTATATCCACACACAGGACCTGTTTAACTCTATAAAAGTCTGACTGAGAGCAACCTCCCCATTCTCCTTAAAAAAAGCACAAGGGAGGGTTTGTATGCTGCTATGTATTGGTATCAGAAAAGGAAAATTATGGTAAGTATTTGATACAATTCTCCATTTTCCTGACTCCAACATGGCAGCATGCATATGATAAATAATGAAAGGGGGGTTTAATGCTGCAAACTTAGTCTTTATTTGACAATAGACATAGAAGCTTGAATAGTTTTCCTCTTAAACTCTACTGTAGTTAGAGCTGCTGGATCCACCCTGCAGTATCTTAAGAACGTATGATGTGATGACCAGCTAGCTGCTCTGCATTTTGTCTCCAAAAACACTCCCACACGTGCTGCCTAAGAAGAAGACATAGCCCTGGTTGAGCAAACTCTAACCACCTCCGCAGGATCCTTCCCGGCCGATCTATATGGTCAATGAATAGTTTCTACTCTCCGGGCCGAGATGGTTCTGGCTGAAGCCTCTTTCCCTTTAAATTTTCTGGAAGGTAGGATGAAAAGTCTATCAGAACGTCTGAGTGTAGCAGTAGTCTGGAGATAGGATTTGAGGACTTTTGGAATGTCCAACTCATGCAGGTCATAACTGGATTCTGCTGGGAAGGCTGGAAGCATCCTTTCACTAGAGAGATTACAAATAGTAGTGATCCAATGGTCTCAGCGCAACCCTGTCTGGAAGGAACATGATACAAGGTTCAGCTGCCCCCCAGTGCTTGGAGTTCCGGCACTCTTCCCTCTGAAGTTATGGCTATTAGGAAAGCTTTTAAGGTGATATCCATTAATGAACAGTTTTCCATAAGGGCACAAGGAGGGTTTGCCAGGTCCCACTGAGGGAACCTATTTTTCTTGGTAGGGCATAGTCCAAGCACCGCTCTTATGAAACTCTCCACCAGAAGACTTGCTGCCCATTTCTTTTGGGTAAAAGCCGAGATGGCTGAAACTTGCACCTTAAGTGAACTCAGGCTGAGCCCCAAATCCATTATGGATTGCAGAAAGGACAGGACTTGAGACACATTCGGGTCACTGGGGTCAAACTGACATCTGTCTGCAAAGCTTGTGAACCTATCCCATATTCTGGAATAGATGGAATTGGTTGACCCCTTTCTAGAGCTTCTAATTACTTCTGGAGAACATCCTAACTCTTGTAGCACCTCTGTCTTTCAATCCGGGCCGCTAAGGCCAGTCGTGATGGCTGCAAATGCAGGATCTCTGTGACAGGATATGAGGAGTCACAGGCAGGGTGATCGGTGGACATATACTGAGATCCATTGCAAGAGAGAACCATGGTCTGCGAGGCCAGTAGGGTAACACTGCAATGACTGTCAGATTCTCTGCCAACAATCTCTTCAGGAATTTCAAAATGAGAAATTGGAGGGAAGGCATAGGCCAGTTGCGCAAACCCCCAAGGATGGGTCAAGGCGTCCATTCCCTCTGCCAATGGATGTGGATAGCATGAGAGGAATCGGCTCATCTTGCAGTTGGTTGATGAGGCAAAAAGGTCCACTCGTGGATAATCTGTTTGAATAGCTTGGGGTGAAGAGACCAATGGTTGGGAACTTGGGATTGTCTGGACAGGCGATCCGCTTCTAAGTTCTGATGGCCTGGAAGATCTATGGCCCTCAAATCTGTAAGATATTGCTTTGCCAATCTCATGATCAGTTCTACCGCTCTCAGAAGGGATTGGCTGTGCGTCCCGCCTTGTCACTGTATGTAGGACACTGCCGCCCTTTTGACCAAACATAGTAGCACTGGGTGACCCTGCTCAAAGTTTCAAAATGTTGGAAACTAGCCCCTAAGTGGGAAAATCCCATCTGCCCTGGATCTTGTGTGGTTTGCAGGTGGCACCCCCCCTGCTGCGCTGGCGTCTGTGGTAACAATGATCCATGGTGGTTGCTCTAAAGGACGATGCTGCACTAACGTTTCTTGTCGTGTCCACCACCAGAAACTCTGGTACATCCGGCTGATGATCCTGATTGGCTGGGCTAGGCAAACCTACTTCCACTGCATCAAGAAGCCTTGTTGGAAAACATGAGTTTCCAGTGAGCCTGAGGCATTGTCCCACTGAGATGCTGACATCACTGGTGCAGCCAATACTTGTTGGAATTTCTCCCTGATTTTGGGGAGTTTCTGAAGAGGAAAGAAGATTGTGGCCTCCTGAGTATTGAACTGAGCCCCTAGATAGACCATACTTTGTGTAGGCTCCAGCTTGCTCTTTTGATAATTCACTATCCAGCCGAATGTCTGTAAGCTGGACATCAGGAGACCTCTGTCTTCGCAAGAGGTCTTGGCCCTGGGCCATGAGGATGATATCATCCAAGAAATTATGGATTCTGAGCCCTTTCTCCCTCAGTGGGGCCAGAATTGCAATCAGAACCTTGGTTTGAGGAGAAGTGGATAGGTCAAAGGGAAGGCAGACAAATTGGTAATGTCTGTCCCCCAATGCAAATCTGAGGAATTTCTGATATGACTAAAGGATGGGGACATGCAGGTAGGCATCCTGCAAGTCCACCAAAATCATCCAGCCCCCCGGTTGAATTACCTGGATTGTGGTATGGAGAGACTTCATCTTGAATCTCTCTAGCCGAACAAATTGATTCAGCTTCTTGAGGTCGATCACTGGTCTGAAGCCCCCCATCTTTTTCTGGACCAGAAAAAGTGGCGAATAGAAGCCTGTACACCTTTGACAGGCCGGAACTGGTATGATCAGCTCCTGACGCAACAAGATGCTGATGTACTCCTAAAGAGCGTCTAACTTCAGAGCCGACTGGGTTGTCTTGGTGGGGGTAAAGGAGTATTCTGGGGGCTGCAGTTTGAAAAGCCAATAATGGCCTTGCGTCACTGTGGACTGAACCCCCCAATCTTGGCAATGATCCTGCCAGATCTGATATGGAAAAGAAGAAAGGTAACAGCGCTCTCTGCAGGGACAACTCAATCCATACACCAAGTCCTCTCACAGGTGCCGAGGCTCGATGTGTCCCAACACACTCCAATGCAACAGTAATAAGGAGAGCCAGCAAAACTGTAATCCTTGAAGTGTCATTTATTGGTACAACAGAGTGACAATAAAACAATAAAGCTTTATTGTTTTATTGTCACTCTGTTGTACCAAAAAATTACACTTCAAGGATTACAGTTTTGCAGGCTCTCCTTATTACTCCTGCCAGAACTGAGCAAATCTGAGCAGCCTGGCTCCAACCGCCTCCTACTGGACGGGCATGGTGTCAAAAAGGTTTCTGGGTACCTGAGGAAGCTGCAGGGCCCTTAGATCTCTGCGACCCTAGGAAGGTTGACTGTGTACCCCTCCAACTACTTCTGGAGTCCTTGAATGGGCAAAAACTCCCGAAATCCCAATATCTGTTTGGCACCCCTCTGGTTGGTCACTAGGCATGAGCCTGAGGTTTGAGTCAAATGTAAGTTCGACTCGAACATCGGGTGTTCGCCCGTTCGCCGAACAGCAAACAATATGCGGTGTTCGCGGCACGTTCGCAAGCCGCGGATCGCCATTAAAGTGTATGGGACACCAGTCGGCCAACAACCAGCAATAGGTACACACATGGCTTACGTCATTGGGAAAGAAATTGAAGAAGAAATGAGATTGACCTTTACAGGAAATCCACATGACCAGTTAGTAACTGAAGATGGTGCTATTAAAATACTTTTTAAGCAACATCAGAAGCTAACTATTAAGCAACTGAATTGGAAATGGGACATCTTGTCATTAGAAAAATATATTGAAAGAAAAATTCCACGTGGACTACGTGAAAGAGTGATACCTGCTGAACATCTACATAATGAACGATTCCTGAACAAATGGAAACAGACCTGCATTGATCATGGTATTGAAATAATGAAACTTATAGTGGAAGAAGAAAAAATCCAATTACTGGAACTGGAAACTCAGATCGATGAGAGTCTAAAGGAATTAGAACCCTTCAACGGGAAACAGGAATTTGACAAATATAACGATCTCCTGAAGAAGGAGGTATCTAAAGTCCAAAAAAAACTTAAATTAATAAAACTCCAAAGAGATATCGAGGACTGGGAAAAGGCGAAATCTTTGACCTAACTAATCAAAGGGGTCGAAGTAGGTCTAGAAAACCTAGAAAAGGGCTGAGATCATTCTCAAAAAATCATTCTGAAGCCACGGGAATTGACAATGAGGAAGATGAACAAAATGTGTTTTTTTTTTAGGGAAGGAGCAGTCATCACAAGATACGACTGCTCCACCCAAAGGATTCCTAAAACACACAGGAAGAAACTCAGGAAACAAAAAGGGAAGAACTAACGAGAAACTCCAGGCGAGGTCTAACACGGACAGGGACTCGCAGTCAACAAAAGGACTAACCTCGTCTATGAAGACACCTGTTAATTTGGAAATGAAGGAAAGGATTAAATCAGTAGATAACACAGTCATCAACCTTTGGGACTTCGACCTCCAAGAAAGACATACTATGCTCCTCAAAAGGGGTCTCTCTTTTTCACCGACTAATCTAATGAGCAACTTTGAGGTCTATAAAGATATTGTTTTATTCCTAAGAAAAGTATACTTGAGACAAATACATCAGAGACCAGAAATTGAAGAACTGCCACCTGAACAAAGCGACCCTCGGGAACTAATAGTTCTGGATACCCTCATCTCACTGTTTACCCTGATGCCCTCAATCCTCTCAAAAACAAAGTATGAAAGCGAAATTAAAAGGCAACTTAATAACGAATCTAAGGACCATTAGAAAAAAACTGGACAATATCTGGATGCCATACTAAAAGAAATGGTTACAAAATTACCCTCATTTGTGCAAGATACCAGACATGTATTAATGCACATTGACAAAATATACATAGCACCTGATGCAGTTTTGGTTAGCATTGATGTGGAGTCCCTATACACATCAATTCCCCACTCATAGGGTCTGGCCACGACAGCACATTTTCTAGACCAGAATTACTTTACAATGGGGGCACAGAATGAGTTCCTCCTGGAGTTACTCCAGTTCGTCCTTTCTGAAAATTTCTTTCAATTTGCAGGGACAAATTACAAACAAATTTGTGGTACATCAATGGGCGCCGACATATGCCTATTTACATCTGGGATGGTGGGAAGAGAAAGTTGTATATTGTTCGGAATTATATCTTGGCCATGCATTGCTTTGGCTAAGATATATCGACGATGTGCTGCTGGTCTGGCGGGGTACCTCCGAGAGTCTTGGGACCTTCATTAAGGAACTAAACCAAAACACTAGGAAAATAAGGGTCACCTTTAATTGGGATCCCCAAAAGATTTCCTTTCTTGATCTCCTTATCAAAGTGGAGCATGGGACACTAACTATGAGTACCTATAGAAAGGAAACGGCAGCAAATATGCTGCTTGAAGCAACCAGCCACCATCCAAAATCTGGCATTCCAACTGGGCAATTTCTGCGGCTATGCAGGATGTAGTGAAGAGCATGACTACAGAACTGAAGCAACAGAACTCTACGAATGCTTTAGAGAAAGAAAATACTCCCATAGGACGCTGAGCCAGGCAAAATGTAAGGCATCGAAGAAGTCACGGATAGATCTACTTCAGTTGAAGACCAAAAAAGACGACCCTGTAAATAAACAGACGGATCATGTCAGAATCCTAACCCCATATGGACTACAATGGGATGCTATCAGGAATGTGCTTACAAAACACTGGCACTTGCTGACTCAATCATCAGCACTATCTGGCATCGTTGGCCCCAGACCTCTTATGGTAGCCAAAAGAGACAGAAATCTGGCGGATGAACTCGTCAACTCAAAATTTATAAAGACTACACCACGGTGTTGGCTCAAAGGCCCTCAAAGGAATGTACCCATGTGGTAAATGCAGTATTTGTAGCCTGGTAGAAAGAACAAACACCTTCACTGATGCTGATGGACATAAGATATATAAAATCAAGTAATTTATTAATTGCAACACTGAAAAAGTTTTGTATATGCTGGAATGCCCGTGCCGCAAGCTTTACATAGGCAAGACAAAACGTCCATTGAAGGTACGAATTGGCGAACATCTATCAAGCATCAGAGGAAAGGATGATGAAAAGCCAATCCTCCTTCCTCGATCACCATGGAGGTAAAACCAATGGCCTACGGGTCAAAGGGTTTTATGCCTCGAAACTATCAAGTAAAAGAGGAGACTTTGACACAGTCCTAGTTCAGCGTGAAAAAGAATGGATCTTTCGCCTAGGGACTTTGGCCCCCAAAATGGTTAAACAACAAATTAAATTTACAAGTTTTTGTGAACCCTTGACTATCTTGACTAGTCTATTTGTCCCTTGAGCAACCATGAACCATTTCTCTATACATGATTGCATTCCCTATATATGTGAACATGTGTGTATCTATACATGTGTGTATCTATGGCCGACTGGACTATAGACCTATACATTTATGGATCTATAGACTGGTGAAGCTGTCAATTTATAAGCATCATTGATATTGCCAAATCTTTCAATGTAAACTGTTGAAAAATGAGACACAATTTTTTATATCTGACTTGCTAGCAAGACTCAGCAACATCCCCTTTGAATTGATACTGGATATGTGCGTACTCTCTAAAATAGCCACAAGATGGTGACAAACTATTATCCAATGCACTGCCTTCAACCAGCTAGCGCAAGGGTTAAACTATTCAACCCCAAGGACTAGCTCTGCCCCCCAGCACATGCCCAGTTTCCTCTTTGGAATCATTGGAAAAGGGGTATAAATTACCACAAAGCATGGGGGAATTGCTACCCTGAAGAAGGTCACAAATCCAGTGAACAAAATGCATCGGTTTAATAGCCACAGGACACCCTCAGACATCTGCCACATATCCTTCTGGTACCCCTCAGGGCCCCCCTTTACCCCTCTGGATACAGTGTAGACCACTGAAGGACTTCCCAAACTGAACTTAACACCTGCTGTATAAGTATTCTGCACTCATGCCAGACTCCCCCCCCAGACTTAGTGGGGACCGGAGCTGACTTTAAATTTTGTGGACATTCCGATGGTAGCCTCGCACTCCGCGAGGCTCCTCATGCTGAACAAGATCACCAGGAACTTGTGATTGAGCCGCGAATCGCGGACATTCCAGAGATAGCCTCACACCTCTCGAGGCTCACCAAGCTCGTGGTGGTCCCAAGGAAGCAGAGCTCAAGCCGTCAATCACGGACATTCTGACAGTAGCCTCATACTTTCCGAGGCTCCCACAGGTATCAAATGAAGTTCCTACCCCCTACACATGTAGTGCGATTCACTACAGTCATATTGAGACTTCTCCCAGCTCGCAGGACCACCACCTCCATCAATCCGGAAAAGATCTTTAACCTCCAATGGACACCCTATAATCCTAAGGAGAAGCACAAAGAAATAGTGGCGCCTCTGGGTGTAGACTTAAAACAATTTATTCGTACATAAAACTTGTGTCAATCAGACTCACATTTGGAAGGTCATCAAAAAGCATGAAAGTGTGGGATATCCATCATGATGGGTGTCATCAGGTCGGTCAAGGGACTCCTGCCTGCTTGCTGCTCTGCCTGTGTGTGGAGAAGCACCGCTGTGATGTTGGAGCCGGCCACGGTGACAACAAGAAACCAGAACGAGGCTCGGAGTGCAGGTGGATAGCGGGCGAGGAGAAATGACGTCACTGGCAAGCGATGCGTTTCCTGGCCGTACGGGCTGCGGTGACGTGACAGCCGCGCCCCTTCATCAAGCTGTAGATGGATGAGGCTAAGGGCCATAAGAATCAGATGTGGGGCTAAGGGCCATAAGAATCAGATGTAGGGGGATTGGCTAAAGGCAAGAAATACTGTGATTGGTCTGGGCGCAGCTGATAGACAAACAAGCTGGGGGAGTGGCCGCAATAATAATGCCAGAATGAAAAGAAAGTAATGTGTGGCTAGAAGTGTCAGCAAAGAAGTATGAGCAATGAATATGTAGTGTAGTATCGCGATGAATGGTTGGTGGTGATAACCTAATTAACACATAATGTATATGAACAATGGATAATTTAAATATAAGTATCATAAGGAAAAAGGAAAATGTAAAATGTAAAATTATGCTGTATAATGATAAATACTCCAGCAAAATATGGAATGAGTGCCTAAATATATACTAAGATAATAAATAAAGTGATTTATGAGATGAAGGGGATATATAAACAAAAATAAAAAATAATAAATAATAAATAAATGGTAATAGGTGTGTGTGTGGGGGGAGGGGGGACAATTTATCCCATGTGTCTCTGCCACACACACACACACAGGCACCAAGCAAGCATTATAGTACAAAAGGAGCTGTATAGATATATGTGTATATGTATATACACACATATAGATGAAAATACAGGTAATGCTAATGCAATTTACCAAGTTCAGGACAAAAGGAAAAGGCGCCACCCACACAAGGTGAGCCGGTATCCCTATGTTGCAAATGTACTGAATAATGATGTTATTCAATACACTGGTCTTTTGACTTGATCTGATAAACCCCCTTCCTTTTTCTATTGGACACTAACATGAAAAACCAAAAGTGCTCATTGTAAAGGCTTATATGCAAGTTATTGCCATAAAAAAGTGTTTGGGGACCCGGGTCTTGCCCCAGGCGAGATGTATCAATGCAAAAAAAAAAGTTTTAAAAACAGCTGTTTTTTCAGGAGCAGTGATTTTAATAATGCTTAAAGTGAAATAAAAATTGAATATTCTTTTAAATATTGTACCTGGGGGTGTCCTTAGTATGCCTGTAAAGTAGCGCATCTTTCCCGCGCACCTTGACCCCATGTTGATGGGGAAAGGGCTTCATCCCCACAACCCTTGCCCGGTGGTTGTGGGGGTCTGCAGGCAGGGGGCGTATCAGAATCTGGAAGCCCCCTTTAAGAAGGGGACCCCCAGATTCCCCCCCCCATTTGAATGGGTATCGGTACATTGTACCCTACACATTCACCAAAAAAGTGTCACAATGGTAAAAATGACAGTAGACAATTTGGGACAAATTCTTTATTAAAAAAAAAAAAAAAACTGTCCTGCAATGTCCATTCATCTTCAATCACAGCGTCCGACAGACCGAGAAAAAAAACAAAAACGAAAAAAAACTCCTCCTCCATGGGAGGCTCCCACTGACTGCAGGCTTTCTGCATTGACAGCTGTTATATAGCTCAGGGCGGGGCCACCCAGTGATGTAAACGGGTGACCTCGCCTCGTTACGTGACATTTTTGGTGAATGTGTAGGGGTACAATGTACCCGATACCCATTCACATGGGGGGGCTGGGATCTGGGAGTCCCCTTGCTAAAGGGGGCTTCCAGATTCCGATAAGCCCCCTGCCCGCAGACCCCAAACCACCGGGCAAGGGTTGTGGGGATGAGGCCCTTGTCCCCATCAACATGGGGACAAGGTGTTTTGGGGGGATCCCAAAGCATCTTCCACATGTTGAGGGCATGTGGCCTGGTACGGTTCAGGAGGGGGGTACTCTCTAGTCCCCCCGTTTTCCTGCGGCCTACCAGGTTGCATGCTCGGATAAGGGTCTGGTATGGATTTTGTGGGGGACCCATACGTCATCTTTTTTTAAATTTTGGCTCAGGGTTCCTCTTAAAATCCATACCAGACCTGAAAGGCCTGGTATGGATTTTGGGGGGACCCCTACACCATTATTTTTTATTTTTGGTGCAGGATTCCCCTTAATATCCATACCAGACCCAAAGGCCCTGGTAATGGACTGGGGGGGAACCCATGCCTTTTTTTCAATGATTTTTATCCATATTACCGAGATCCCAACAATACATTACAACCGCGAGTAGTTTTAAATTACATTTTTTCCTTTAGAAATCTAACTTTGCTGAGGTACTGTTCTAAACATGGGAAAGATGCGCTACTTTACAGGCATACTAAGGACACCCCCCAGGTACGATATTTAAAGGAATATTTAATTTGTATTCTTTCACTTTAAGCATTATAAAAAAATCACTGCTCCTGAAAAAACGTCCATTTTTAAAACTTTTTTTTGCATTGATACATGTGCCCTGGGGCAGGACCCGGGGTCCCCAAACACTTTTTATGGCAATAACTTGCATATAAGCCTTTAAAATGAGCACTTTTGATTTTTCATGTTCGTGTCTCATAGACTTTAATGGTGTTCATACAAATTTTTTTGCCCGTTCGCAAGTTCTGGTGCGAACCGAACCGGGGGTGTTCCCTATTGGTCACCCTCTTTGGCGTCTGGACCTCCGATCATGAGGCAGAAGCCCTGATCTTCCACCTGTAACCCTGGAGATAACTATCTCCAGTTTTTGGCCAAAAAAACACTTTCCCATCAAAAGGCAGTTTACAGCAGTTTTGCTTTGAAGATGGGTCAGCCGCCCATTTTGTTTTTCTCCTCTAGCAAGATATAACTGTATATTTTTCTGCATTCAGAGAAGAAAAGACACAGGGTGGGCTATAAAGTGAGAGCCGCGGGCTGTGCTTGGAGCACGCTGTGCAGCGAGCTCTGAGAATAAACACAGGCCCGCATATAAGACCCACTTTGGTGAGGCTGCATATTTGTACAGGTGGTGGGAAGGGATTAGGAATAAATTAAGGCGGTGTTAGGCTTGTCTAGTTTTTATTGCGGTCTGTGGAAGATTCAACCTTCCGTTTGTACTAGTAATCATTGTCACTGAGAAAAAAAGTGAGGGGAAATCCAAAAATGTAAATTGTCTTCAGAGCAGTAAATGAGGGAAAATCTTCCATTGAGATGCTTGGTTCTGTGACAGCTCTCTAGGATGAAATTTAGCTCACTTTGGAGAGATTTTTTCTAATTTCCGATTTCATCACTATGTAAGAAAATTGAAGGGAAATCACCCCAGCTGGATACTGTGACAGACCTAGCTGGGAAAGAGACTTTTGGAGGGGACTGTATGCTAGCCTCTTGTCGATCGATTGGGGGCCCTTGCATTTGGGGGAACGGTGCTCTTTGTGAGCTGTATGCCTGGGGACCCTTGAGGTGGTATTACTGTGGATTCGGGTCCTGGTCCCCCAGGACACACAGACTCTGGGGACCCTGGATTTGCCATATTGGAATAGTGGCTGATTCATAATGCTGGGACAGATACTGTTAGGAGATGCTGATGTAAATTCCAACACCTGTCTGTCTATTGTCTGCTAAAATGTGTATTGTAAATAAGTCTACTATGGGATCTAAGAGTCATTAGATCCCCATTGTTATTTGTGTTAATTAACTCTGCTATTGTGTGAAGAAGAGTCTATGTTGATTGTGATAATGTTGATTGGATTTTCTGAACTACAAGACGGCCAGTCTGGCCTAACGGTCATGTCTGAGTCATCTAGGCTGTCTAAAGGGATTAGTTAATTAGCTCATGTTAATTAGGTTAATTAGGTTACAGCTGTATTGTTAGAGTAATATGAGCAGGAGGTCTGCACCTCCACTTTGAGTGTATAAAAGCCTGTATTTTGCAATAAAGGAGTCCTGTTTGAACTTACATACAGCCTGCCTGGTGTTTGTTCTGAGCTATCACAACTGGGTTAGAACGGCACAGAGCTGTAGTTCTAATCCCGGAGCATTGGATGACCGAACCATCAGACGTTGCAATCTGATTCAATAGCTGCAGAGGAGTGTCGGGAGAGTGGAACCGAGCGAGCAAAGGGGCTCGTTACAGATACAGACAGCAAAAACAAACTTGACAGGTTTTAATCCGTCCCTATGCTAACAAAAAAAAAAGTTTTTGATTGACATACGAAAGCCTCAATTCCAACGCCCTTGTAGTGTCACATATGGGGACTCATCACATTTCGCTACCTGCTGGAGTGTGCATGCACGACGCCGCCATATGCATTCCAACACTTTTACAACAAAACTCAACCCGAAAGTCCAGGTTCAAGCCCCACCATCCAAGTGGACATAGAGTTAGATTATAATTATGCCGAGTGAAGCAAAGCCGTGCCCGAAGCGTGGCGAGCGAAGCGAGCCCACGAGGAGTGTGGAGTTTTGTCGTAAAAGTGTTGGAACGCATATGGCGGCTTTGCGCATGCGCATTCCAGCGGGTAGCGAAATGTGATGGGTCGCCATATGTGACGCTACACCCTAACCAAGTGCCTACTGATGTCTTTCCATCCTTCCTGGAAACAAACAGAAAAGCCACCATGCCTAGTTAGACAATGCTTATAATAAATTGCAGCTACTGTCTAATGTTTCCAACAAGGGAATATTCAATGTACAACTATTCTTAGGCAGCACTTGCTATAACATGTGAGAAATCAAATTTGTGTCTTAATAAATCACAAATAACATACTAGTGAAATATGAATCTAAACACATATATCTCACATACGTGTCAAAATATTAAAGTAACATTAAAGATTCTTTTTAAACTATGCAGTCTTGAGTGCTTTTCTGTTCCCTTAATCCCAGGGTATCCCTTGTAGTGACTGTTCCACCTCGCGCGGAATGTTTACACACCGCACTCACCAGATGTCGATGAACCCCTTACTATACAATAAGGGAAGCCATGGGCTGGTAGGTCCTTAAGGGAGACCTGTCCCGGTGTTCCTGATAGTGCAGATCCTTACTCCTCCTTGTGGTACTCCTGATGTTTTTCCCAAGACGATGTTGCGAACTGATGTCGAAACATGTTAAGCGGCTGTTCCCGGAACAATCACTACAGGGGATACCCTGGGAATTAGGCACCAAACAGCACTCAAGATTGCACAGTTTAAAAATACTTTTTTTTGGTACTATGTCACTTTTGACACGTATTTGAAGTATATGTGTTTAGATTCATATTTCACTAGTATGTTATTTGTGATTTATTAACACACAAATATGATTTCTCACATGTTAGATCAAGCGCTGCCTAATAGTTGTACACTGTCTGGAAATATGCTTACGGTAATTCCATGTAGGCTTAAGGAAATTAGGGGAAGAAGGAAAAGGCTTCACCCTAGAAAAGTGGTTATTTCCTGGGACTATTTGGGCATATATCCCGACTAAGTGAAATGGTTATAAAGTTTATTCAAGCAATATTATCATTAAAAAAGAATGCTAATCACAAAATGAAAAATTGACAATTCAAAAAAAAAAATCAAAATAACAACCATCACCATCCCAGAGACAACTTTGTCTAGACCAACATACAAGATAAAAACTTTCACAAGTGTCCACTTGTAGGACGGACTGATCACGATGCGAGTGTATTCGCTATACATGTCAGTCCTCCTAAAACCACTTCTAAATATGTATAAATGAAGATCAGTGCTTGTAGTGCCAATAACCAATCTATCAAGATGATATTTTAAATGGGATCAGTTTAGTTGTAATCACTGCTTCTCTTGATCGTATAGTTTTTGCAATCCTTTCCTGTCAGAGCACATTTAGGGTGGGTTCACACTATTGCCGCATGCGGCTCACCGCAGGGGTCTGGTGTGTCCTCGTTTACCGTTTCAGGTCCGATTTCAGCCCTAATTTTTGGGCTGACTTTGGACCTGAAACAGACCAAAAAACGCACAGGACCCCTTTGCAAATTTGCACCGGAGATATGTGAACTGGCTCCATAGAAAGCCGGTCACAATCTCCTACAATGCGAATTGGATGCGAGTTTCGCATAGGTGTGAACCCAGCTACATGTAACTCTTTAAAGTGGAAGTAAACCTCCTCTGCTGTTGTTTACCCATAGGTAAGCCTATAATAAGGCTTACCTATAGGTAGTGTAAATATCTCCTAAACGTGTACCATTTAGGAGACATTTACATTATATGCAGCCAGTGACATCACTGGCACATGCGCTCTGCCGGAATGGCCACCAGTGCCGTTCCTTCTAAGCCCTGTGCCGTGAACGGCAGCTCCTGCGCGCATTATGACTTTACCTTGCAGGAAGATAAAAAAAAAGATATATTGTTGCAATTCTTACCTGAGAGTTAGTATATCTTCAGTAAGACAGTCCTAATGTCCATTCAGAGTACAGTACTGTGCTTTTCTAGATAATGCTGCTCGATATGCAGATAGATGACAGTACAGTATCTGAGATTGGGAGGTATATAAAATGGTAATAAAAGATGTAGTGTAAGATGCTATTATTGGCAGCAGGGATCAACCCACTTGGGAGTTGTTACGGGACTCAGCTGAGGATGTTAGCGAGGATCCCTGCAGACTCAACATCCATCCATATCAGCTTGGTCTAGTGAGTGCGGGTGTTGGGATAGCCATCTTTGTTGTAATGTGGCCAGTGGTGGCCCCTCTATACTGGGCGCAGGGGCGTCTCTCTCCTAATCCATGTGCCTGGCCCCTAATCTACATGCAGGGTGCCAGACGCATGGATTTCAATGGGTTTTTAAGAATCTTTGAAGCGTGTGATTAGAGCCTGAGGCTCTAATTGGCTTCAAAAAAGGGTGGCCCACCCACTTGTGTGACAATAGGAAATTAATATTCGCTATCGTCTTGCTACTTCTCCTCCTGGCCAATGTGACATCACTGACGTAGTGATGTCAACATGAGCGTATTTTCCTCAGCTTCGTCAGGACCTGTTGGTGTTAGTGTCCTGACAAGCTGGGGAAAATACACCCATTGACGAAACATGTTGATGTCAGTGATGCCACAGGAGGCCACCTATACCCTCAGGAGGCTGGTCAGTTGAACTGGTCCAGTGGTGGGGTATTACTGTTCACTCTACAGTTAAAAAATAATATAGGATGTCTTTCTTAATAGAATAGATTGATCCAAGAATCAGAGTTTTTTAATGAGTGTTAGGGATTGTCATACTAAGGTATTCAAGGACAAATCCCAAAGTTGTTTGATCAGGGTATAATCCCACCAAATGTGTGTCATATTCCATTTTTTGCGTGATACGTGGCCAACACTTGTGTGTTCCAACAGGTGGTGCTGTTGCATTCGTTTGGAGAGGCGTGGAAGTGCAGGGCATTGAGATGCTGTAGCAGTGTGGTGTGTGTCTGGAGTGTGGGAGCTGCGGACGTGACACCCCCTACTGGGACCGAGAGGCGGCGGGAAAACCGGGTCCGAGAGCGGCGGCAGGCGCAGAACATTGGCAAGGTGGAGCGGGAGATGTTCTGTTAGCCACAGAGGCTGACAGGAGAGGCGGGCAATAAATCAGCAAGACCAGAGACCAGGAGTGACAGGCTGAAACTGCAGACCAGAGGGGGGTGTGTGTGTGACAGGCAGACGGTGAAGAGGCGGGAGCAGAGAGGCAGGCTGACCAGGGGAGAGTAAAGGTGCTGTCAAGCCTTTCAGGAGACTGTGACAGGTGACTGAGAGTATCTGAGTGCTGCTAAGTGGCTGAGTTCCTGAGAGTAACAGAGTACTGATGATTACCTGAGAGTAACTGGGTACTGCTGGGTGACTAAGTACCTGAGAGTATCTGAGTACTACTAAGTGTCTCAGTAGCTGAGTACTGCTAGGTGGCTGAGTACCTGCGAGTATCGCAGAGTACCTGCGAGTATCGCAGAGTACCTGAAATTAACTGAGTACTGCTAAATACCTGATAGTAACTGGGTACTGCTGGGTGACTGAGTACTGCCGTACCCAAGAGTGATTACTTCTAGGTGGCCAAGTACCTGAGAGTAACTGAGTACTGCTAAGTGCCTGAGAGTAACTGAGTACTACTGGGTACTGCTGGGTGACTGAGTACCTGAGAGTAACTGAGTACTGCTGTACCCAAGAGTGACTGAATACTGCTGGGTGACTAAGTATGTATAACTGAGTACTGCTATGTGACTGAATACGGCTGAGTACCTGAGAGTAACTGAGTACTGATAGGTGACCGAGTACCTGAGAGTAACCGAGTACTGCTAGGTGGCTGAGAGTAACTGAGTACTGCTAGGTGGCTGAGTACCTGAGAGTAACTGAGTACTGCTGTACCAGAGAGTAAGAGAGTACTGCTGAGTACCTGAGAGTAACTGTGTTCTGCTGAGTAATGGAGAACCTGAGAGGAACTAACTACTGCTGAGTGACTGGGAGTAAGAGTCAGCAAGCTAGTTAACATTTAATCTGAATTCCTAATACCTATTCAAATGAGTGGGTATGATGCCCGTGGGTGTGGAAATGCGGCTTGGTGCAAATCATGTGGCATGTATGAGTTCCTCAATCATCCGATCGAAGGCGAATACTGCTGCACAAAATGTAAGTTGCTTCCCTGGAAGCCCAGGTCCTGAATCTAAGGAAGCAACTGGTAACACTGAGAAGAATCTCCATACTAAAAGAGTTGAGAACGTACCTGGCAGGGGCCAGCACAGAGGCGGGCGGAGATACAAGGGTGCAGGCACCAGAGCAGAGTAGTTGGGTCACAGTTAGGCGGGGTAGAGGGGAAAGTGCCAGGGATGCTGGTCTTGAGCTGGAACATCCCAATAAGTACACCTTGTTGCGTGATGTTGGAGAAACCAGTCAAGGAACGGCATTGCTGGAGCAGAGCGACGCCCCTAGCTGCCACCCCCTCCTCCCTCTGGTTAGAGGGCCTATAGCATACACCCAGTTTAATTTTCCCCTTAGTTTCCACCCTTTGGAGCTCCACCCACAAGGATTCCATTGCCTCCCTAGCTCCATTAGTAATACCGTCCCTCATATTCACTTGCACTTCATTTCTGATATACAGGCATACCCCTCCCCCTTTTTTACCCTCCCTATCTCTGTGATATAGAGAATACCCCTAAATGGTTGCCAGCCATTAATGAGAGCTTTCAAACCAAGTCTCTGAAATTCCCACAAAATCGAGATCTTCTTCGTACATTAGCTGCTCCAGTTCTCCCATCTTGTTAGCCAGACTTCTAGCATTGGTATACAAGCCTCTTAATTTTGTCTGGATGTATACCATATTCTTGTTAGTTGTAATAAGGCTGGGATTTGGATTTGCCAACTTACTTGCCTTGGGTTTTGGTATGCTAGTCTCCCTACCGCTAATGCCCCCAATATTACTCACTGAACCTTGTTCCACACTGACTAGCTCCACATCTGGACCCTCCCCCCATCACCTAGTTTAAAATCCCCTCTAACTTTTCCGCCATCTTCTCTTCCAGCTGAGCTGTATCCTCCCTGTTTAGGTGCAGTCCGTCCCTGCTAAAGAGCCGCTAACCAACCTGAGCATTCAGCCCAGTTCTCCAGGAACCCAAACCCCTCCTTTCTACACCAGCTGAACTGGGCTGAATGCTCAGGTTGGTTAGCGGCTCTTTAGCAGGGACGGACTGCACCTAAACAGGGAGGATACAGCTCAGCTGGAAGAGAAGATGGCGGAAAAGTTAGAGGGGATTTTAAACTAGGTGATGGGGGGAGGGTCCAGATGTGGAGCTAGTCAGTGTGGAACAAGGTTCAGTGAGTAATATTGGGGGCATTAGCGGTAGGGAGACTAGCATACCCAAACCCCTCCTTTCTACACCAGCTGAACTGGGCTGAATGCTCAGGTTGGTTACCGGGGTGGCTAAATTCCAATGTAAAAATGCATATAAAAGCAAAGGAAAAGGCCTTAAAAAATACAAGGCTGAGGGGTCATTGTCAGCATTTCAACTTTACAAAGAATGCAATAAGAAATGTAAGAGTGCAATTAGGACGGTTAAGATAGAACACGAAAGGCACAGAAGAGAGTACAAAAAAACCTCAAGAAATTATTTTGGTACATAAATAGTAAGAAAGCGAAGCCAGAACATATTGACCCCATTAAGGATAACAAAGGGAATTTGGCTACAAAGGACAGAGTGAAGGTGAAGATTTTAAATATATTCTTCTCCTCAGTCTTCACAAAGGAAACGGGGGGATACAGTAACCAAGACTGTAATGTTAATTTTTACAACACGTCACAGGAAGCACCCTTGTGGTTAACAGAAGACAGTATCAGAAATAGACTTGAAAAACGTAACATAAATAAGTCACCAGGACCAGATGGCTTACACTCAAGGGTCCTTAAGGAGCTCAGCCAGGTGATAGCCAGACCATTGTTCCTAATTTTTGGCACCTATATTTAAAAAAGGGCTGAGATATATCCCTGGGAACTACAGGCCAGTTAGCCAAACATCAATAGTCTTCAAGTTTTTTGGAGGGAATGATAAGGGACTATATACAAGATTTTAGTAATGAAAATGGTATCATTAGCAGTAATCAGCATGAATTTATGAAGAATCTTTAAGCTATTAATTAAGCTATTAATGTTCTATGATAATGTGAACTGTCATCTAAATAAAGGAAGGTCTGTTGATATGATGTATCTGGATTTTGCAAAGGCATTTGATACAGTTCCCCACAACATTTACTGTACAAACTGAGGTCTGTCGGCATGGACCATAGGGGGAGTACCTGGATTGAAAACTGGTTACAGTTGCGAGTCCAAAAGGTGGTGATAAATGGTGAGTACTCGAAATGGTCTGGTGTGGAAAGTGGGGTCCCCCAAGGATCTGTCCTGGGACCAATCGTGTTTATGAATAAATTAAACAAACTAAAGGATGGGATAAACAGCTTAATCTCAGTATTTGCGGACGATACCAAGTTAAGCAGGGCAATAACTTCTACGCAGGATGTGGAAACCATGCAAGAATACCTAAACAAAAGAATGGGGTTGGCAACTACATGGCAAATGAGGTTAATGTTGAAAAATGTAAGGTAATGCATTTGGGTTCCAATAATACAAACACAATATACTGGCTAGGGAGAACCTCTGGGGGAATCTAGAATGGAAAAGGACCTAGGGGTCCTAGTAGATGACAGGCTCAGCAATGGCATACTGCAAGCAAAGCCAACAGAATATTGGCATACATTAAAAAGGGTATTCACTCCAGAGATAAAACAATAATTCTCCCACTCTACAAGTCTCTGGTCCGGCCGCATCCTGAATATTCCATTTAGTTCCTCAGGAAAGATGTGCTGGAACTGGAGAGAGTCCAGAGAAGGGCATTAAGTGTATAGAGAACCTCAGCTATGGGGAAAGACTACAAGCATTGAACTTATTCTCTCTGGAGAGGAGATATGATAGCGTTGTACAAAGACCATACTGACAACCCTAGCATAGAGAAAAAAATATTTAGTGAATGGGAATTTAAAAAGACACGCGGCATTCACTAAAGTTGGGAGAGAAAAGGTTTAACCATAAACTGCATAGCGGGTTCTTTACTGTCAGAGTGGTAAGGATGTGGAATTCTCTTCCACAAACAGTGGTATCAGCAGGGATAAACTATTAAGTACACCGCCTGTCGGAAAACTTTCCATATGCGTGGAAATCCCATGCCATTAAATATTTGGGGGTACACCTTATTCCTCTATATGAATCCCTATACAATGCAAACTTTAGACCTCTATTTGCGTCCATCCGATCCCTCTTGACCAAATGGAGACATTACCCAATATCTTTGTTTGGACGCATCGCCTCGGTTAAGATGAACATACTAGCTAAACTGTTGTACTGCTTTATGACTCTCCCAGTGCCCATCCCGTCGGCCCAGCTCACAAAACTCCAGAATGACCTCCTAAATTTTACATGGAACTACAAACAGCATCAAATAGCCCGCTCCATAATGTGTGCCTCCAGAAATGATGGGGGTTTAACCTTTCCACACCTCCAACGCTGTTACTATGCCGCACAACTGAGAGCTACAGCTTCCTGGGTCACCCTTCCGGCCTACAACCGCTGGACCCAAATAGATAAAATATGGCTGGCTCCCATCCACCCGAACAATCTACTGTGGAACACCAACGCCGATATCCCCTCCACCGCCCTACTACATACCATGCACTTCCTACGAACTCTGGAGGCAGCTAAACCGCAGCACCCCCTGCAGTCCGAGGCCTCTCTGGTAACAGCCTTGCTTTACAACCCTAAACTACCCGACAGCTTAATCTCTCAGATGATCTCCCCATGGCTGCAGAGGAAACTTTTTCACTATGGACACCTGGTTTATCCAGTGTCTAGGATCTTGCTACCCTTCGACAAACTCAGAGCTAAACACGAGTTTCCCCGCAGTGCCTTCTTTGGCTACCTCCAGATACGGCACTATGCACTCCCCATTTGAATGTCTAGTCCTTTCGGGCCCCACACAGAAAGGACCGACCTCAGACATATATAAACTTCTAAACTCATATGATATGGTCACTAGGGGGAAACAGATACATGCGTAGATGGGAGGAACACCTCGGAGAGGAACTAACCCACGAACAATGGGCCATTATATTGAGATGGGCGGCCAAGAGCTCTATATGCACACTTTACAAAGAGAACACATATAAGGTGCTCTTTTACTGGTACCTAACTCCGTCACGCCTGCATGCTATATACCCATTGGCCTCGGATCGCTGCTGGAGGTGTCTCAAATACCGGGGCACGCTATACCACATCTACTGGAGCTGTCCATCACCTCCAGCCCTACTAGCGCACGGTCCGGGACCTCCTCCGGCTATTTGAAGTAGATATCCCTCTCTCCCCTAAGTTCTTTTTACTGGGCCTCCCTCCCCCCACACTCTTCGGACTAGCCAAAAAGCTGGCCACACAAATATTAACGGCAGCCAGCTGTTTAGTATCCCTCCACTAGAAACAAAACCCCCCATCATTATCTGATCTTTACACCAGAATTAAGGATGTAGAGGTTATGGAGTCCATGACGGTCAGACTAACAGACCAAATAGAGAGACATACAGCGACATGGGAGCCGTGGCACCAGCAAATGGACCCCCTATGATTCAATGAGACCCCCTCCACCCTGCTCACCTTCTTCCCACTCCCTTCTTTCTTTTCTCTTTCTCCCCCCCCTCTGGAAAAATGGACCAAGCAATTCTACTTTACGAAATCCGCTGTTGGTCTAGTTGACAGAAGGGCTTGTATTGTGATCGCCCCAGTGCTCGGTCTTCTCGTTTTATAGAACAGTACTTTACCTAATTGCTCCTGTGTACTTTATGTTGATCCAATTATATGTAGACCACTATGCCCTTTCCAGAGCTGTTTGTTACTATTACTACCTTTTCATTACTTTTTTTCTCCCACAATGTTGTTTTAAACAATTGTATTGTTCACACTGAAACTTAATAAAAATTGTTGATTATAAAAAAAAAAAAAAAACTATTAAATGGGCACCTTAATGACCACAGCATACATGGTTATACGATGTACTATTAAGATAAACACACACACACATCATAGGTTGAACTGGATGGCCTGATGTCTTTTTTCAACCTCACCAACTATGTAACTTGTCTGGAAGCATGGGGAAATAGGTGTGTGTGGTGCCAAGGCAACTGTACTGACAGCTTAGAATTTTAAAGGTCTCTTCTTGTGCCGTGCAAGCTAGAGACAAGTTATGAGAGAGAATAAGGTTAATATTTGCCATTCCTTGTGTTCCCGGTAGGTCGCCAGTAGTTTAACTATTTTTCTGTTTAATCAAGAGGGTTTAGTACATTTCTTTTTTCATAATTGCAAAAAAACGTGCTGGTGGCATGTCTGGTAGGGTAAGATTGTCCCACAGCTGCAGAGAATGCAGAGTTGACAAAAAGGGAAGTCATTGGGTCAGTATACAGCAACATTGCAAGATTCTGGTTCAATTCATCCCATGTAAGGTGAAGGTGGCGTGTAATTGCCATGGGGCATGTGATCTTTCAGTTTTTGTTTATAATTTTTTTCTTCAATAAAAAGAATGTAAAAATTCCATCAGAGGGTAATATTTTCTGTTAACAATACCTAGAAAGGGTCACAGTTTTACTTATAGTACACATTAAACAAAACAGATTGAAGTATACATTGTCTGGTATCACCTGTACTGTGTTTACTGGTAATATTTGCCATGGTAAGAGTACTTCTTATACATTTTAAAACATGAATTGTTGTCATTGTTAATCATATAAGTTTATTAAAAGCTTATATTTCATTCTATGTTATACTTTAACAAATGTCTTGCAAAATTCTGAGGTATTGATTGAATGTGAAATGCACCTCCATTACAGAGAAACGTTATTGCATAGGAATGTACAAAAACAAAAGTACAATAAATGCTGTTAATTGGCAAAAATCTCCCCCATAGGAATCCATATGTTTTTACACTGTGTGGCACGATACAGGAACTCTTCTCCAGCTCCTTGTTGGGTGTCCTCCCACTCTCTGGTAAAGCCATAGTTGACCCAGGTTTGTTTACAGTTCTCAGCAGAAGACCACTCCACAAATTTGGAACCCTATAAAAAAAAAAAATCATGTTTGTAAGGTCAGAAGAATTAAAGTGACACTAATGTAATGGAATGTGATTATGAGTGTTATTGTGAAATGCCTATTTCTAATATAATCGCATAGATATAAGTGCTTATTTTCTTATAACCAGCTATTAGCCTTAATCATGCTCAAATTAGATGTCTGCCAGCTTCTCCCTTCATGTGAAACAGAACTGCAAGAGTTAAAGAACAAAGCTGAGAAGAAGATTGCACCTATTTTCAGGCCTATGAGACTACACTCAAGAGAAACAGGAACTGAAAATAAGACACCATAATTAGCTATGATAGTCTGCTATCTCCTTATACAGATATAACCCAGCAAAGCTTACATTTCGTCACAATAATGAATATGTATAATTTGTGGTTTGTACACGCTTGTCTTATTTGATATTTGATTTGGTAACGAAATATCCGGCTCTCGGTATATCATCTTGAGCCCAGGAAGTAAACAACAGAAGTACCAAACTTACTGAACGTGTCCGTGATTTGCGGTTGAATGTGCACATTTTTACATCGAAGGTTAATTTGGCCAGGGAGACAGAAACAAGAGTACCGAGCGGTTCTGTTCGGTCCAAAACAACTAAGCCATAACCTTATTCTCTATAAATCATAATCGGAGCTACACCTGGAAGAGGAAGTCAGCTGAAGAGGAGCTAGATGATGGTGCAGTACCCGCTGTGTGGCACCCGAGTAGCAGAATGCAGTGGGACTATGCTGGGTTCACTGTGCAGGTATGTTATTTGAAGAGCACTACAGCAAGTTTTTTTTTTTTTTAGTACGGTTCAAGATGTTGACACAACAGGCTAAGGTATTGCAGAAAGCAAACACTGCCTTGATGTAAAGATCTGAACCATCATCATAACAGCCCCTTACTTTGAAAATTAATATAAGAATTCAGGGGAGATGGGGTGTAATGGAGATGGTCTGCCAAAATCCACTATAAGAAATCATACAAAAATAGAGTGCATGTAGTGTACAACAAACCCCTCATGGACTATATGACAGAATCATAATGTGAAGTAAAAAAATATATATTTTTAATTTGACATCAATATCATTAAAACTGGAAGATAAAATGTGGAAAAATGCACAGGTACATACAACTTTGACAAAACATAAGTGTGGTAAAATATGAAAACCCTAGACACATCCAATGGGCTTTCCGTCTTCAATTCCGTCTTCCGTCTGACCTTTCCGTTTTCAATTCAAGTTAGCTCCTAACCACAGTTGTGGTAGAACCAACATGTTTTGAACTAGAGTCCTTCCTCAGGGGTTCTAGACTGGGTATTGTTTTTTAAAAAGAGAGCATAGAACATGTATGAAGCACATTAGCTTCTGCTGGATGTGGCAGTTGTACAGATGAGCCTCACGATAAGTGGACAATGATCCACGCGGACGGCTATGTGAACCTCTTGCTCTACAGATTACTAATCTGAGTGGTTGATGCCACCAGGAGCCTTTCGCCCCAATTGGGGTCCTTGTGTATGTGAATTTGATCTGGTCAGTGCTTTTTTGTCCACTTATCGTGAGGCTCATCTGTACAGCAGCCACGTCCAGCTTGGTGAGTGGATGACAACAGTTGGTGCGATTATTCGCAAATGGAAGAAACACAAAATAACTGTCAATCTCCCCCAGTCTGGGGCACCATGCAAAATCTCACCTTGTGGAGATTCAATGATCATGAGAACAGTGAGGAATTAGCCCAGAGCTACACGGGAGAATCTTGTCAATGATCTCAAGGCAGTTGGGACCACAGTCACGAAGAAAACAATTGGTAAGTCACTACGCCGCGAATGACTGAAATCCTGCAGCGCCCACTAGGTCCCCCTGCTCAAGAAAGCACATGTACAGGCCCCTCTGAAGTTTGCTAATGAAAATCTGAATGATTCAGAGGAGAACTGGGTAAAAGTGTTGTGGTCAGATGAGACCAAAATCAAGCTCTTTGGCATCAACTCAACTCGCCGTGTTTGAGGGAGGAATGTTGCCTATGACCCCAAGGACACCCTCGCCACCGTCAAACATGGAGGTGGAAACATTATGCTTTGGGGGTGTTTTTCTGCTAAGGGGACAAGACAACTTCACCGCATCAAACGGACGATGGACAGGGAAATGCACCATTAAATCTTGGGTGAGAACCTCCTTCCCTCAGCCAGGGCATTGAAAATGGGTCATGGATGGGTATTGCAGCATGACAATATCCCAAAACACACAGGCAAGGCAACAAAGGAGTGGCTCAAGAAGAAGAACATTAAGGTCCTGGAGTGGCCTAGCCAGTCTCCAGACCCTAATCCCCTAGAAAATATGTGGAGGGAGCTGAAGGTTCGAGTTACCAAACGTCAGCCTCGAAACCTTAATGAATTGGAGAGGATCCGCAAAGAGGAGTGAGACAAAATCCCTCCTGAGACGTGTGCAAACCTGGTGGCCAACTACAAATAACGTCTGACCTCTGATTGCCAACAAGGGTTTTGCCACCAAGTACTAAGTCATGTTTTGGAAAAGGGTCAAATAATGATTTCACTCATTAAAATACAAATCAATTTATAACTTTTTTGAAATGTGTTTTTCTGGATTTGTTTTGTTGTCATTCTGTCTCTCACTGTTAAAATAAACTTACCATTAAAATTATAGACTGATCATTTCTTTTCAGTGGGCAAACTTACAAAATCAGCAGGGGATCAAATACATTTTTCCCCTCACTGTAGTCCGAAACATGTTGGGTTCTACCACAACTGTTCTTAGAAGCTAACCTTAGAAAAAAGAATCCCCCTTGGATTGAGACTTTGACAGGTCACCAAACCCTTTCAAGTAAAAAAATGTATTTTATTGATATACTTTAAAAAAAAGATGATATGAGAGCGTCTATGGCGTACAAATTAAAAAAATAATTCCATACAGAATAGAAACAAAATCAGAAACAGAGAATATATACAAGGTGACGATAGTCAATGTACTCTCATGGGGGTAGTGTGCCCCGATACCCGAAGCGTTTTTGGTATTCTGGTACCTTCATCAGGGGTTTGAGAGTTGTGAGTATTATGTACATGTATGGATTCCCTAGCAATGACTCTGTGTTCAAGTAGCACCCATGGCCCCTCAGATCAAATATTGTATTTTCATTTGTGCCAGACCAAGACTATATAAGAATAGTAAGTGTATTGAATTACCGGTATCAAAATGAGTAATAAGTGAGCCAACTGGGGGAGAAACGTTCATAGGAACCTGTAACATGCCGGCTGCATGCTAGCATTGATAGGGGTAGGCACCACCCACTGGACCCGCATATTTGAAGGATTTACTTAGGAGCCAACCACCACGGGACTGTCCCTGGATATTTAGCTTTCCGGCATGCAGCCGGCATGTTACAGGTTCCTATGAACGTTTCTCCCCCAGTTGGCTCACTTATTACTCGTTTTGATACCGGTAATTCAATACACGTACTATTCTTATATTGTCTTGGTCTGGCACTAATGAAAATACAATATTTGATCTGAGGTGCCATGGGTGCTACTTGAACACGGAGTCATTCCTAGGGAATCCATACATGTACGTAATACTCACAACTCTCAAACCCCTGATGAAGGTACCAGAATACCGGAAACGTGTCGGGTATTGGGGCACACTATCCCCATGAGAGTACATTGACTATCGTCACCTTGTATATTTTCTCTGTTTCTGATTTTGTTTCTATTCTGTATGGAATGATTTTTTCATTTTTTAATTTGTACGACATAGACGCTCTCACATCTTCTTTTTTAAAGCATATCAATAAAATACATTTTTTTACTTGAACGGGTTTGGTGGTCTGTCAAAGTCCCAATCCAAGGGGGATTCTTTTTTCTATGATTTACTATGTAAGGGATGGGACCACCACACTCTATATTTGTTATGATGGAAGCCCCCCTCTTGTCTTAGGAGCTAACCTTGACTTGAAGACGTATAGCCCTTTGGATGCCATATTTTGTTGTGTCTAGGGCAGGGCTCAAAAATTCCTGAGCTTCTAGCCAGGCCTTAAGAGTTATTCGCCACCAGTTGCCCTACCCAACCCCTACCCTGCCCCTAAACACGCCCTCATAAATTATCTAATGAAATTACACTTTTAAATGTTTTATGCAGAATTAAGTTACAAAAATAAAATATTAACAACTTTATCAGTGCCCATCAGTGCAGCCTCACCAGTGCCCATCAATTCAGCCTATCAGTGCTTATCAGTGCCGCCTCACCAGTGCCCATCAATGCAGCCTCAACAGTTTCCATCAGCGCAGCCTCACCAATGCCCATCAATGCAGCCTCACCTTTGGGTACGCCAAACTAAATGTAGGAGTTATGCCATATGGAAATGTATTAAGCAGACAGCCAAATGGGTACTTACATAACATGGGAGATAAGCAAGCATGTAAACAACAGTCCTAAGTCACTGTAGGAGCCCTGTGGAGTATCGCTAGAGATTCGGCATTGGCAGGATCAATGTAATGACTGGCCAGGTCTCTGCCTCGCGTTGGATGAAACCAGCATGGATCGCACTCAGAGTTACACCGGATGTGACGTCGGGACGTGGGAGCAAATCAGGTGACGCGTTTCAAAGAATCTGGTTTTTCCTCAGACCTGAGTAGCTGCGGGACGTGTCAATCTTATATAGACTGGCCCGAGAGGCGGGCCGGGACATCACGGGGAGAAGTAACAGCCCAAAATTAAAGTGACCATCGGGGATATATAGTTTAGTCCACATAATCTGCTACATCACTATTGGAGCGATACACCACAGGGCTTCTACAGTGACTTAGGACTGTTGCTTACATGCTCGTTTATCTCCCATGTTATGTATGTACCCATTTGGCTGTCTGCTTAATAAATTTCCATATGGCATAACTTCTACACATAATTTGGCGCACCTTGCTCTTCCTTTGTTTGTCCGTTCCAGAGAAATGGCTTCACTCACAGGGAAGCTGCCACAAGTGTAGTTTATTCAACCCCAAAGACTTTATGAACTTTTAACAAAGGACTTTGATTTTTATGTTTGCTTAGTCTCTATTACAAGACTTTTGTTTTTATCATGTGATCCCGGACTGTCACGGACAATTTTCGTGCGCCATTCTTTTCTTTTTTGTTCATCAATGCAGCCTCACCTGTGCTTATTAATGCAGCCTCACCTGTGCTCTTCAATGCAGCATGACCACTGCCGGGGATTAGAGAGAGGAGAGGAAGAGAAGGGCCTGCCGGATCATCACACAGAGTGGGATCACTGGCTGGGACAGCTTGGATTTGAATTGTCGGAAGCTCGCAATCACACAGTCCCGCATCCTGGATCGGCTCCTATCATACCTATCACACATCCTGGCATGGGACCGGTGTTCTGTCTATCAAAGGAGCTGGTCCAGGAGGCGGGATTGTGTGTGACTGCGAGCCCCCCGGCAAATCAAATCCAAGCCGTCACCGCCAGCGATCCCCGCTCTGTGATTATCTGGCTGGCTCTTCTCTTCCTCTGGTCACCTGGCCAATTCAACCCAGCCTGCCGGCGACGCTTGCCCCCCCCCCCCTCCTCCTCCGAGGCAGCCCCACACTGGCCCTCAAGCTTTTTCCATTCTCCAAATGTGAGCAGGCGAGTGGAAACTTTGAAGGCTGGTCTAGGGTATTCATATGTATCACACTTATGCTTGGTCAATGTTGTATGCACATGTCCATTATATCCTCGAATTTTAATGATATTGATGTAAAAAAAAAAATAAAAAAATGAGATATATATATATATTTTAGTTCACATTTTGAGTCTGCCTTATAGTCCATGAGGGGTTTGTTGTGCACTACATGCACTCTACTTTTGTGTGATTTGACTTTAAAAATTAGTAATGCTTCACAAATGCTCTCGTTTTCCGACTACATAAGCCAAGATGTAGGGGTCTTGTGCAGAGACCTAGGCATCACTCAACTGGGTGTGAGTGATGCCTAGGTCCCTGTACAAGACCCCTATATCTTGGCCTTATTGTCAGCACTTGGGTTCTGCTATATTTAACGCTGTTAGCCTTGCCTTATGGCCGTTTGTGTATGTTTTTGCACTTTGTTTTTTAAAAAACGTTTTAAAAGTAATGGACTGGACGTTTGTGCTCTCTTTCTGTCATTTTGAGTTTAGTACTACTTTAAAGTGTATTTATGGTCAAAATGTAAAACCATATATCCATTTAGCTTAACAAACTGAGCACAAAAAAAAAAATTCCCCAGTAAACTATTTGCAATTTACAAATTTCAATGCTGCTGGCTCCTGCTCTCTCAGTGCTGCTTCTCTGAACTTTAATCACCACAGGAAAAAGTCATCAGTGGACAGTGCAGTCTTGAGTCAGTCCGTCGGAGAAGGGAAGGGGGGGAGCAGGGTAGTGCCTTGCCTTCCTAGGCAAGGCTTAGTGTTTCTATTGTACACAGTGTATGGAGACTCAACTCTAGTCCCAGCATGCAAGGGTGGCTCCATAGGATGCACAGGAGAAAGGAGCCACCCTGAAACAGGAAATTTGGGGCTGCAGTCATGGCACCAGATTAAACAGGCTGCTCACTTTATTAAGGTAAGGATGTGGGGAGCATCAGCCGGATTGCAACCAAGCTATACAGCACATGGCTGCTGCAGGCGAATCCAATATAACTATTACGTTGGTTCTGTACAACCAGGACATGCAATTTTATATCTGCACGTTGTTCATAGTTTGAGTTACAAGAAATTTGTTTAATATTCACAAGGAATGTGAATATTATGTTGAATTCCATTAGAGATGAAACCTAATCCCTCCTAGCAAAATGAGACTCTTCCCTCCTGCTGGGTTTTGCAGCCGACAAGTCTATAAATTCTTTTGCGGGCTCGTGAGGCAATTTGTTAACCGTTATCTATGGCCAAAGTCTACTGGTCTTTTCAAAAACCAATTGTCCGGTAAGTGTCGTCAAATGCCCACGCCTAGCGGTCTATTTAAAATCCATATATGAACATTTCTCCACTACATACCATTGAAACTACAACCCCAATTCCAAAAATGTTGGGGTGCAGTTTAAAATCTACATCAAAACAAAATGCAATGTTTTGCAAATCTCATATAGAAAATAGACAACATATCAAAATGTTTAAACTGAGAAAATTTACCATTTTAAGAAAAAAATAAGGTAATTTTGAAATTGATGGCAGCAACACGTCTCAAATAAGTTGGGACAGGCCGACAAAAAGCTGACAAAGTTT
This sequence comes from Aquarana catesbeiana, assembly GCF_042186555.1. NCBI lineage: Eukaryota > Metazoa > Chordata > Amphibia > Anura > Ranidae > Aquarana > Aquarana catesbeiana. The sequence continues at coordinate 83,264,585 of NC_133333.1, forward strand.
TACTAATAAGGAAGAGCTAAAAGAGCATTTTGCAACTATTTACTATACTAATTAAAAAGTTGTAAAGCCACTATACACCCTGTTCCAAATTATTATGCAAATTCTATTTCAGTGTCACAAAGATTAAATATTTTGTTTTTTAGTTTAACTCATGGATGGCATTGTGTCTCAGGGCTCTTTTGATCACTGAAAACAATCTCGGACACCTGTGATAATTAGATTGCCAGGTGAGCCCAATTAAAAGGAAAAACTACTAAAGGAGGGTGTTCCACATTATTAAGCAGAGCACCATTTTCAAGCAATATGGGGAAGAAAAAGGATCTCTCTGTTGCCGAAAAGAGTGAAATAGTTCAATGCCTTGGATGAGGTATGAAAACATTAGATATTTCACGAAAACTTAAGCATGATCATCGCACTATTAAGAGATTTGTGTCTGATTCAGAGCACAGACGGGTTTCGTGCAGATAAAGAAAGGCATATTGAGGAAGATTTCTGCCAGATCCATGCATCGGATCAAGAGAGCAGCTGCTAAAACACCATTACATAGCAGCAAACAGATATTTGAAGTTGCTGGTGCTTCTGAAGTCCCACGGGTGTAGAGTCCTCCCGAGTCTTGCAACTGCGCATAAACCTTCCATTCGGCCACCACTAACCAATGCTCACAAGCAGAAACGGCTACATTGGGCAGAAAAATAAATGAAGACTAATTTTCAAACAGTCCTGTTCACTGATGAGTGCTGTGCAACCCTGGATGGTCCAGATGGATGGAGTAGTGGATGGTTGGTGGACGGCCACCCTGTTCCAACAAGGCTGCGACGTCAGCAAGGCGCGCTATATATGAACCGAAGGTGCGGTTCCGCCTATACTGAGCCCCTAGATTAATGGTTAAAGTGGACAGGGATCCACAATGGGTAACTGGGTTACCGAGGTCCACATGGACTAAGAATCATGCATAGTAAATAGCTAGAGAAACAGCTATCTATGTGAGCAGGATGGATCAAGGGTGACATTAACACTAGACAGAAAGGGACATTTTCATGTTAAGTTGTGGGATGAATTTGGGGACAGGCACTACAACTATTAGAGTCAGAAACAGAGAAATGAGAGGTAAAACAGAATACTTTATATGTTGTCAGAGAGGGAAGATGGGATGAGCACTGTGGCTGCCCATCTGATCATAGAATCATAGAAGCTAGATATAAAAGATATCTGAACAAAATAAGGAAAGCAGAATTTAGGCAGGGAAATATTAATGAGAGTTAAAAGAAAGTGAGAGAATGATATGCATGTGTTGTGTACAAATGGGAAAAATGTAAGCGATTTTAGAGAGATATTGGTGTATGTGTGTGCGAATGCTGGGACCTTTAGTTCTATTGCTTGTGTGTGTCATGTACGCAGATGTGACCCCCTCCTTTGCGCTCTCATGAAAGAAATGTGGCTGGGATGAGAGGTTAGTGATAAGCTGGAAGGACACCATGCCAATTTCTGTTTTTTAGACAAAACATTTATAACAAAATGTGCCGGGTTAACGAATCTAATGGTAAACAATGTGATCACAATTATTTTTTGAATCTGTTTTCCAGACATGGTAAAATGAAGGTTACATTTAACCGTGTATTACACAAATTGAAAAGGGGAAATTAAGTAAAATTAAGTAATAATGAGTATTCATCTCTAATATGAGTTTAACAATTTTATTAATAATATAGATATATTGAAACTGGTTTAGACAACCTTTGGTTGGAAATGAAATCCAGGTTATTGGGGAAATTTGTAAAAATGGGATTAGTTTAGATTAAGATAACAATTTTGTAATTTTACATTTATTCAATAAGCCCTTATTGAGAGAAAAAAAAAGATTAAGATGAGGTTGTTATTTGGAATAAAGCTGCCATAATATTTAACAAAGTCAAGATGGATGGGATACATAAGAAGTTTTTCTACAAAAATGAAATTTTAAGGTTTTTGATAATAACTTGATGTGCGGTCCATGATGTGAGAGTTATAATAAATAAAATTTAAATATAACAGACCCATCACATCAAGTCCACACACCCTGTTAGGATAGATGCCACCTGCAGCCAGTTGTTTTATAGTTTTTGATGCTTTCTGGTCCATCATACAGATTGGTCCTTTTGTTTTTATTTATTTTTATTTTTGAAATCCAAAGCAGAATGTGTGGATTGTGAAATGATGTGCCCCTTTTCCTTGTAAGTACAGTGGTATATGCAGAAGAATATTTTGGATTTATGGACATCTCTCCATGACCGCAGGGTATTGTTATCATTTATTATAATGTTGGCAGGAAAAAGTTGTCTTTTGAAACATGAAACTGGAGTTCTTACACAAACAGCATGATAGAAAACAAGCCATTGTAATATGTTTATGCACGTTGGACCCAGTAATGAAGGGTTCATACCGATATATCAGAGCTGTAGCTTTATGCAAAGGTGCTATTAGACAAAGTTAGATATTGTTTTGGTCAAACATTTAATTTTGAATGGTCCGACATTCTGTGCAGCAAATATACAGCTAACTATGTTTGTCTAATGAAAGGTTTAAAATATGAGTTTGTTTATGTACAAATCTAACAATGAAAAATGCGTACATTTGAATCCAGCCACCTTATTGCCTCTATTGGAGGAGGCTGGAGACAAAGATGGTGTGGGAATCAGCTGCTGTGAGCCCAGTGCAGGACACATGCCCTGAAGACCCAGATATTTAATTTTTTGTAGATTTGAGTATGCAGTTTATCACCCAGAAGGCTACTCTGTATTCAAAGTCATTGGATCCTTTTTCCCCAGCTCAAGAAGCAGAGCTCCATGTTTTAGCAAAGCCTGTGAGCTATAAAAAGAGTGTATATTTATATAGATAGTCGAGATATCGAGAGCTTTTGGTTCCATTTGAAGGGCCAGAAGTTTGTTTTTACTTAGGCAGGTAAACCAATAAAGCATGCCAAGTTAATTTGATTGGCTGTTTTCAGCCTTCCAGGTTCTTGCTGAGGAAGCCATATTAACTTTCACACATGGAAGCAGACCAAGTGACTAAGGATGCTGCATTACAGCCCCGGACACTTGATGGGTCTGTGCAACTCACAGATTCCACCCTAGTTCTGGCCCAGTATAGCTGGGATTAATAATTCAACTTTAAGGACCCCAGAACGAGAAGAACAAGTGGTCCAAAGGGGGCAACGTCTTATGAAACAGGACTTTGGAAAAGGTGATCATTTATGTCTGCCAGCCACTCTTTTCCCTCCAGCTTGACACATGGACCGTGTCATCAGTCACAAGCAGTTATGGCTGCCTTAGTAAATGAGCATGGGATAGAGCCAGGGTTCACCACAGTTGTTTTTATAACATACCACTTCTTGTTTTACCTGTTACCAAAGGTGTTACCAAAAGCTGAACATCCCTTCCAGAGATTACAAAAAGATATATCCAGATGCCCAAGTTAGGATCTTACGAGTATGCATTTTGTCTGTATGGACATGTTTTTTGGATGTCCAGTGGCAAATGGTACTGCAAAGGCCACAGTAAAAGTGTTATCAGAAGTAGTTTGTAAATACAGAGTGCAGAAAGTACAGAGAGTAACAGAGGAAATCATTTTTTATAGGAGAGTCCTTACTAGAAGTTTTGAGGTTTTATTTTTACACCCCCTACAATGTAGTGGACAAAGTAGAGTAAGAAACTAGAAAACTTTTTCCTGAATGTTTTTCTTATATTTTATGAAGCCTCTAAGGGGGATGTTGGACTCTCTCCCTATGAGATTTGGTTTGGGAGTGTGTTACTCACTGGCTTATATTTTGTCTCAGCAGCTGAAGTCCTCCATTCAGATCTCACAGAGAATGTTGCTGATATTTTAAGGTTTTTGACAAACTAATTTATGTGTTTTCGAGAGCGAAATACATAACGTAATTGATGCATTAGTACCGGGGAAAAGTCTAGGCCCTGATGGCTTTACCCCAAGATTCTATAAAATATTTAAAGAAGAACTTATTCCCATTATGAAGCAGACATTTAATGCAATATCCACATCAGTGCCTTTTGTTCCACAAAGTATGCAGGCCTATATTTCACTTATACCTAAACCAGAGAAGGATCATACTTTATGTGGAAATTATAGACCTATCTCTCTAACAAATATCGACCTGAGACTATATGCTAAAATAATTGCCAATAGACAAGGAAGAGAAGCAAGAGATAATACTCTAAAAACACTCACACTGATGGAACACACACAGAGAGGCTCCATCCCATCCTGCCTATTGGCGATTGATGCTGAGAAAGCATTCGACAGGGTGGGATGGAGCTTCCTTAGAGAGACTTTGGTGCAGTGGGGATTGGGTCCTATACTTATGGATAAAATAACTGCCTTATATAAGAACCCAACAGCTAAGATACGGGCAAACGGTGACTACCTATAACAAATGAAACCCGACAGGGTTGCCCGCTATCTCCAATATTATATATACTGGTGATGGAGCACCTATTAATAGCGATTTGAAAAAATAAAGACATACAAGGAATTAAAGTAGGAGATGTGGAGTATAAGATGTCAGTATATGCAGATGACATTCTGTTATATATTACAAACCCATTGATATCATTACCAAACCTGATATCTGAATTTAATGGATTTGGCGCACTTAGTAACTTCAAAGTAAATTATAGTAAATCTGAAGCTCTAAATATTAACCTACCAAGCACGATAGTGGAACTCCTTAAAAAATTTTTTTCTTTTAAATGGCAAGAGAATGCAATCAAATATCTAGGTACCTATATCCCCACTGATCTGGATAAATTAGGGGAATATAATTATGTCCCAATGGTACAAAAAACCATAAGAGCGCTATAACATTATGAAAAGGGAATGTTCTCCTGGTTTGGTAGAATAAGTATAGTAAAGATGGATATACTGCCCAAAATATTATATATTCTTCAAGCAATACCCATTTTCCCTTCAACAAAAACGCTAGAAAAATTGCATAGACTAATAGGAAAATTTATCTGGGGAGGCAAGACGCCCAGAATTAAAAGAACAGTGTTAAATAAAACTAAAGAAGATGGGGGCCTTGCCCTTCCAGATATAGATATGTATCTCAAAGCAATATTGATAACTAGAATAGTGGACTGGTTCCATAATAGAGATAATAAACAGTGGGTAAAACTTGAGGAAGAGATTACGGCCCTTAAATTAAAATCCCTACCCTGGATTAAAAGAGTGCAAAGACCGCCAGAGAGTGAGATGCCCTCTCTAGTGGTATCAACATTAAAGGCCTGGGATGCTATGATAAGGAGAGGGAGAGGATCTTCTTATAGAGGTCCCATGACCCCGTTGTTCAGTAACCCAGAGTTCCCACTGACACTTGAATCTAAAACATTTCTTAAATGGAAAAGAAGCGGGGATACTAGAATAGTAGAAACGATGGAAGGCAATAAACTTCTTCCATTGGAAGCGTTGGGGGCAGAACATAAAAATAAATGGATGCAGTATGGTCTGCTCCAGCGGTACATTGAATCTTTAACAAAGGAATCCGTAATAGATAGGCCATTGACAAACTTAGAAAAAATTCTCTTGCAAGAACACAGGCCCACACATGTCTTATCTAAGATTTATAAATATTTAATTTCAGAAAATAAAGGACAAGAGCTACCATATATTAAAAAATGGGAGCTAGAGATTGGAATAGAATTTCCCAGGGAAACATGGGAAAAGGCAATTATAGCGACCCATAAACTTTCAATCTCGGCTAAACACCAAGAAAGAAACTATAAAATCTTAGCCAGATGGTATAGATGCCCCGTAGACTTACATAAAATGAATCTGGATAATACGGACATATGTTGGAGGTGCCATGTAACTCAGGGTACAATGTCACATATTTGGTACTATTGCTCAGAAATCCAACCATTCTGGCAAAAAGTATTCGAGATCTTTAGGGCATTGACCGGGATCGAGTTGTATCCAGAGATGCAGATAGCAGTATTATCTATGATTCCAGGATCATTAAAAAACATAAAAAAAGGAATTTTGAAATATTTCTTGACGGCTGCACGAACGGTTATAGCAAGAAAATGGAAAAACACACTTGCGCCGTCCGTTGTTGAATGGGAATGTGAGATGACGGAGATGCGTGCCCTGGAGGAAAGAATGATGATAGAAGAGGGGTCGAAGGAACAAATATTAAATATGTGGGCTAAATGGGAGGAGTTCAGAGCCTCATCGAGACTTCTAAGGATAATATAGAAGCAACAAGGAACATAACAGGAAGGGACCTAAGTTTTTTTTTTTTTTTGTCTTGTTTGTCTGTAGGTATGAATAAGTATGAATGAGGGGATAGGGATGGGTAGGTAGGTTTAAAGTTTGGGTTTCATATTCTTGATTTAATAGTATAAATAATCAAAAGGAAAGAGAAATTTGAATACTGCTTTGATAAAGATGAGATTAATGGAATAATTTTGTGATTTGGATGTGTATGTGTTTTTATAATGTGTTGTTGAAAATGTTTTTGATAAATAAAGAATACATTTGGAAAAAAAAGACTAATTTATGTGTTTTCTCCCCAATTCCAGATCCTAAAAGTTTGGAGGGATCTAAAACTAAAGCCAGGTGACTTTTGGATTGTTAAGAGACATTTATATATAAGGAAATGTTTGGAGACTCAATACAGCATCTATTTCATGTACAGTTTTTGCAAAACTTGAAGGAAAAGTCACCTGGATCCACACCAGACACTGCAAAAATAACTAAATTAAAGAAATCTCTGTATTTGATTTGTTTTCCTCTGGTAATCACAGTCTAGGGTACTTTTTGATTCAATTACTTTAATTGTAAGGGATATATATATTTGAAAAGTAGTTTAGCCATGTTGAAGTCATATTTGTCTTTTGTATGTCTTCCATTTTCTGTAGAATTGTCTGTGTTTACATATGCTGATAAGTCAGCATGCCCACAATTTAGCTAGAAGGTGATTCTGGCCACAGGAGTGTACAGCCAGTACTCTGTAAATATGTCTTATCAATCAGTTGTTTTTCACAATGAAAAGTCATTTGGTAATGAAAAAGTTGCTCAGCTATTATTTTCTCCACAATGGAATTTTTTGCCTCTTTGGCCAGGACTACCTCCACCTAAGCGTGTGGAGGTTCCAGGTTAAAGGTGATAGCAGCTATGGTTAGTGATCAAAATATTGATCAAAAGAGGGGAGACTGTAATGGAAATTTGTACGTTCTGTATATAATTGTATTGTATTTTGTATGTATTAAACCCTGCCCTCACTGTGCACACAGAACTAATAATGTTTTCAGTAAATGTTTACATTCTTTCGAGTCCTGATTAGAATTAGCCTGCCTATGTAACGCCCCTTGTTACCATAAACATACAATTGTAATATTAATGTGATACCTACGTAATTATGTGCATAAAAACCTTCAATTGCGTCATAATAAAGCAGAACAGTTATTTGGAAAGATGCTGAGCGTATCTTTTGTGTCTGTTCCCTACTGCAGTAGTTATTATTAATTTGGAACCACTAATCAATATGAGGATAGGAGTTGCCTATCATCAATTTAACCAAGTCAGCTGCTATGGGGATAAAAGGAGAGAAAGTCATGGTGTGGTCTCCATCCTCCCCTGGCCTCAATCCTATTGAGAACCTTTGGAGCATCCTCAAGCAAAAGATCTATGAGGGTGGGAGGCAGTTTACATCCAAACAGCAGCTCTGGTAGGCTATCCTGACATCTTGCAAACAAATTCAAGCAGAAACTGTCCAAAAAACTCACAAGCTTAATGGATGTAATACTTGTGAAGCTGCTATCAAATAAAGGGTCCTTATGTTAAAAAGTAACGTGACCTGTTAAAATGTTTAAAAAGTTAAAATGTTGTTCAAAGTTTGATTGAAATAGCTTTTGATTTCAGTAAATATGCTGTAAACACACCAAATGACAATTTTAAGTTCTTTACAACCTATAAAGTGTTTTGAAACTTACTGTGCATAATAATTTGGAACAGTGCATTGTAAGTTTTTTATTTTGAAAAATAAAAACTGTTATCATTAGGAGGTTTGTTCCATAAAATTTGAATTGTACTCTTAATAGTTGATAACATGAGAATTGTGCTGACTGTTGTTTACATCAAGTATTTAGGTAAATGAGAAAAATATCATTGGCATAATAATTTGGAACAGGGTGTAGTATATTCATACTATCCCATCTGTTAAATAACGATATGTGTCCCAGTGTCTGTGCTATATAAAAAAGATTCCAATTTCTACCTTATATCAGAGCGTCTGCAGGTGCTCATGTGATTCCTCGCCCCTCTCCTCTCCCAGGCTGACAGCTACAGCGGGAGGAACTCCCACTGACGTCAGCCTGGAGGAGAGAGACGAGCAGTCACATGAGCGGCGGGAAACTCTCTGATATACAGTAAAGATCGGCATAGTTTTTATACAGCACAGACACTGGGACACATATCGTTATTTAACAAAGGGGATGTATGAATATAACATAGTTATTATTGCAGCATGAGGGGAAGGGGCGGGCACTGTCAGGAACTGACAGGCGGGGTGGGGGGGGGAGACAGGGGAGGACAAAAGAGAGCTGCGGATGATGGAGGCATGTAAACTGACCATGGTGTTAGGGCTCAGTAGCCATGATAAACCGAGGTCAGTTTACAGGTGGGTGGAAGGGCAGGACCAGGCAGGATCAGCCAGGTATTTTAGGTTAAATAGGGGGCCAAGGCACTGTGCTGTATAACATGCTTTAAGGGAACAGGATCCTTTTTTTTTTTTTAGGGTAACAAACGCTTTAAGTTAATTGGCAACATGTGAGTAACATTACCGGGTAAAAAAAAGTAAAAAAAAAAAAAAAAGCATCTTACAATTACAGTGTCTCAGAAGTAAAGATGGACAGAGGTTCACCAATCTGTGAAAAACATAATTTAAAAAATTGTGGAACAATTTCAGAATAATGTTCCTCAACCTAAAATTGCAGACTTTAAATATACCATCATCTACAGTACATAATATAATCAAGAGATTTCAAGAATCTGGACAAATCTGTGTGTGCAAGGGACAAGACCAGGTGGCACTGCATTAAAAACAGGCTGGATGATGGACATCGCTGCATGGGCTCAGGAATACTTCCAAAAATCACTGTCTGTAAACACAGTTCACCGTGCCATTCATAAATGCAAGTTAAAGCTCTATCATGCAAAGAAATAGTCATATCTGAACATGGTCCAGCAATGTTGCCATCCTCTTTGGGCCAAAATTCACTTGAAATGGTTCTGAGGTCAGACGAAAAGAAATTTAGACAATCTTTTTGGCAAGCAGGGAAGCCACGTCCTCCAGACTAAAGAAGAAAGGCAAACCTTCCAGCTGGTTATCAGTGCTCAGTTCAAAAACCTGTATCTCTGATGGTATAGGGGTCCTATAATGTATATGAAATGGGCAGCTTGCACATCTAGAAAGGCACCATCAATGCTGAAATATATATTGGGGTTTTAGGAGTAGCATATAGTATGTACTCATACAGACATCTTTTTCAGAGAAGGCCTAGCAAATTTCAGCAGGACAATGCTAAACTGCATACTGCATGACTTTATAGTAAAGGAGTCTGAGTGCTTAACCGGCCTGCCCACAGTCCAGATATTTCACTAATTTAAAATATTTGCCGCATGTTGGGAGGAAAATACAACAAAGATGACCCAGGCCTGTTGAGGGGGTAGATTCCTATATCAGGCAAGAATGGGTCAACATTCCTCCCCCAAAACTCCAACTGGGGGCGTGGTCTGGACATGGCAGAGTAGAGACGTGCGCCTTGTGAGCTCCCGGCTGATTTTACCTCTTTTCTCAGTGGCATGCTCTCAGCAAAGAGGAGCAGGGGGAAATCTACTGCCAGGACAACTTGTGGCTCTAAAACCGGAGAGGAAATGCAGCATTTCTTCCCAGAATCCCAATGTCCTTTCCCTCACACCAAGATGGCGGGACCACAAGGCCCTGCTTGGGGTGCTAAGCCCACACAAGAACCTCCCGCATCGCCTACCCTTTCTACTGCCTCAGGCCCATATTCAGAGACACCAGCAGCCTTGCACTCTGGCATCCAGGATTCCCCTCACAGTGTGGGCATTCCTCCAGACTGAAGTACAGTCTATCTCTGAGCGCCTCACCTCCAGGGAGTCTTCCCTGACAGCGTTGGAACAGCAAATGTCAGCCCTAGACGGTGCTCAAATCTCGTATATGGACACTGCTGTGGAGTTACAATTGCATATGGAGGATTTGGAAGACCAGAGCTGCCGCATCAATCTCCGGCTCCGAGGTCTCGAGGCTACGGGCAATAAAAAAACTGCCAGACACGATCAGAGCCATACTGCATGAGGTAATGGATTTATCACCCCCTGCCACCTTAGAGTTTTACCGGGTGCATAGAACTTTAGGTCCCAGATCTTCTGACCCAAATCGGCCCTGCGATGTCCTAAGTCGCCGATATACTCAAAAGGAGATAATTCTGCATTAAAGCCTGGGAGACCAGACCTGTAGACTTTGATGTAGCTACCATCAGAATTTTCCCTGATCTCTCAAGGGCAACCCTGCAATGTCAAGCAATGCTCCGACCTGTCCTGGACAAAGCACCCCAAGCTTGTCTTCACCTATCGGTGGGGATACCCCCTCTCAGTCATGTTCCTTCAGCCAAGAACCCCCCCACAGACCTGCCTGAATTGTTCGCATTCATGGAAACAGATCCTGTCATGGTCCCAAATTGGCTGTAGCTTCTATAATGACCAGCCCGCCGCCAGAATGGATCTACCAACTGGGGATTTTCCCCCCCTCGTCCACAAACAACAAGGAGATCCAGAGCTCAAACACCGGAGGGAACATGTGAGTCTTAAACCTCCTGCTCTGACTGGCTGTCCAGGCTCCATTTGGGCATAGGCCAATTTTTTTCTTTTTTGTTCTCTGGGCCTTGGCTATAACTACCCTGAACTTGCCAATCCACGGACTGACCCTGATCAGCTCGAGTGCCTCAAACCCTGCTTATGTGCATAGCTCCGGCACAGGCACTTGTATCTTCACTTCCCCTACAATTACACAGAGACACTATGCAGACTGTGTCACGTTGCCGTGGAAGGGCTTAGTTTCTTAGGTTTTCTAGGTGGACTCCTGCATTAGCTTCTCCACTAGAAATTGTAAATAATGATGGTGCTGTGCTGTGAGATGTCTGAGGTGGTGAAAAATATCTACAGTTAAAGTGCAAGTGCAAATGATATGAATGTGCAACAAAAAATATTAAATAATAAAGAAAATCATGAACATGATGGGCACACATTGATAAAAACAAACAATGATTGATTGCATAGGTGCAATGCAAAAAAACATCCAGTGAGCCGGCCTAGGCTGAAATAGCAATCAAGCAGTGAAGATGAATAACCAAAGTGTGGGCCTATATATACACAACAAACCAAAAGTGAAAATACATAAAGCAATCAAGAATTGATGAATGAGTGATGGTTCCCTTCACCATGGATAGTGAATAAACGGCTGATGCCTAGCCAATCCAATGAGATGACACTTCAGTGTGAACTAGCCTCTTACCTTATTGCTGTAAGGTTACAGCATATATCTGGATCCAGTGCTCCGGGCAGCCTCCGGGGGTCCTCTAGGGGTCCCTCTCCAAAGGGTCTAGCAGTGATTCCTTAAAATTGATACAGCCTATTGTGGCCTGGTTCCACATAACTTCCATACTGGTGCCTCTCTTGTCTTCTTCCCTGTAGTCTCTAAGGGGAGCATAATAATTGTACGTGGAGATTGGACTCCTATCATACGGTTCGTATGATTTATATGGTGGGCCTCTCCCTTCTTTTTGTCCATAGTAATGAGTGGGTGCAGGACTCCTCTCATACTGTCTGTGAGCTTCATATGGTGCTCCCCTTGTATCTCTGGGACCATGATTAGATCTGTTGTAAGCTGGACTCTTCTCATATTGTCTATAGGGGCTTGTGGGGTGGGCCTCTTGTATCTCTTGATCCGTTATTTGGTCTATTCCAAATATTGTTATATTGGTCTCCTGTTATTCTTCCAATAATGTGAATTCGTCCGTCCCTGTTGGGGAGTCTGTTCCTAATGTGGGGGGTCTTCTCCATGTATTATAAGGGGTGTTGTTGCTGGGTCTTTATTATCAATCACTTCAACATTTTACTAACTCCCCTGCCACCATCTCACATATCAGGCGATAAACTGAATAAGCTTGCGAGCAAACCAAACGAATGACTCAGGACCTTCTTAATTGATACAGCTGCTGGCACTGATCACAATCTCATAAGTGCATAAATATATAAAAACATATAAAATGCCGCGCTATATTAAGATTACCAATGTGATATGACACATAAAATGCATGAATATCTTAGTGCAAACCTTGCATGATATTAAACATAACATATTATATAAAAGGTCCATTGTGCTGGCAAATTAAACAATAACAGATGAAAAGTGCCGCACTATATTGATGTAACCAGTGTGATATGACACATATAAAGTGCTTGAATGACTTATTAAATTATAAAATGAAAAATGTCCATTATGCTGGCAAATTAAAACAATACACAATCCCCCTGAGGAAGACATGTGACTGATCCCTGTGTTGAACATGTGTAGGGGAGGGGACAGGGCGGTGTAGTAGGCAGCAGGTTTGAATGCTGCTAATGGACAAGCTATCTCATCGTTTTTTTCTTTTATCTGCTATAGAGTGGGGCGCTTTAGCACCTGGAAAATGTGAGTACCCAGATTGATGTTTTATAAATAAAATACGCTTTTAAATGATAAAACACCATTTAGACTTTATTTTTATATATGGATGGAGGAACTTATTGCTGGACATCTCAGGATCCCTAAGAGCTTCATTCACATAGAAACCAGGGGTGGTTCACAGGCATTTGACCAAACTTAGGTGTGTGGTCAAACGTCCTGAGGTGAGCAGATTCACACGGGGGGAGCACAAGTTTGTTGTCACCTTGGCAACTTTGGAGCACCATCACAGGATTTTGCTTTGCCAGCACAATGGATTTTTATTTTATTAATATGTTTGATATTTTTGTTTTGCACTAGGTCATTCATGCACTTTATGTATATGTGTCATATCACACTGGTTACTTTAATATAGTGTGGCACTTTTCATCTGTTTTTTTTTTTCAAATATAAATTTTATTGAGTACGCAGAGAGGGAGAAAGCCCATCATTACAACATTAGTGTGGTTGTCAATAAACGTTAAATACAATGAGTTTGGTAGCTTTACATATGACTTATCAACTTCTTGTTAGACTGTCACATACATGTGACCTGATGACATCTAAGCAAATGCTGTATGCTCATATTAGACAACTGATAAGGGATTTCAGACAGTGACGGGATCCTCCCCGTGTCTTTTTCCTTAAAGAAAGATTAGGATAATAGACAGTAGAACAGTAAGTAAAATGGAAAAGGGGGAAGAGAGGAAGATGGAAGGGAGAAGTAGAGAGAAAGAAAGAAGGAACGAGAGAGAGGAAAAAAAAGAAAAGAAAGACAGGGCGAGGGCGAGGAAGGTCGTTTCCATTTCGGGATGTCGTGACATTATGTCCCTAAGAGGGTTTTCCCCTTATTGGAGTGGATAAAGAGATTCCATAGACTCCAGGTCTCTGTGTATCTCTCGTGTTTGTGTTGCTCAGTGAGGATCAGATCCTCCATTTTTTCTTATATCTTCCACTTTTTTCAGCCAACACCCAGTAGTCGGGCACTGTTGTTTCTAGTAAAGGGGTATACATGCCTTAGCAGCGTTCAATAAATGCCGTAGTAATGATTTTTTGTAGAAATTGATTGGGATCCCTGACAAATGTAGTAGGAAGAAATATGCATCTTCTGGAATTTTATATTCTGTGTTTTTCTGTGTTATACAACGTACATCGTCCCAGAAGATCCGTAATTTTGGACAGGACCAAAAAATGTGCATCAGTGAGCCCTCGTCCTTTCCGCATCGCCAGCAGCGATCTGAGGAAGTCGGGAAGCATTTGTGTAGCCTAGTGGGTGTGAGATACCATCTGGAGAAGATTTAAAAATTTGTCTCTTGCATATGATTTGATGGCAAAAGTAATGATGCATTGTTTTTGTGTTTCAGAGAATTTCCTATCAAGGTCAGCCTCCTACCTCTCTAAACATACGAGGTGGGGTTGTTTAGGGGGTGAATTCAACAGGGAGTACATTCTGGCGTGTGTTTGAGAGGTCGGCCCGAGCTCCAAGCAGTAGTCTTCAAACGTCGTCAGTGGGCGAGAGAAGGCTTGAGGCTCAGGGATGGAATGTAGAAAGTGGTGCAGTTGCAAAAGGGAAGGTGGTAGTTGCCCAATGTGTCAGTCAGTTCCGCGAGGGAGATCCAGCACCCTGACTTCACATAGCTGGAGGCCTCTTTCCAACCTAGGTCTCTCAGGTTGGTGTACTCTGCTTGTTGTAGACCTGGTGTGAAATTCAGATTTCCGAGGATTCGGAGAAGTGGTGAAGTCTTTGACGTCAAAAGTGATTGCTTGGCTACATGTGTACTGTGCCTCAATGTGGTCCCTATCAATGAGTGGGATTTCAACCTGGGGGGTAAGGAGCTGTAGCACCATAGCGCGCCTTTCAGGGGGGTGGGGGAATGGGATTGTTCTATTTGTGTACAAAGTTTTTATGGTCCGTTCAGTCTCCAGTCTAAAACCCTGCTAAAGTGAGTGGATTGATAGTATCGTCTAATGTCTGGTACCGCGAGTCCCCCGTACTGTTTTGGAAGTGTCATTTGGGTTCGACTTAATCTGGGTTTTTTTTTCTGCGCCCAGATAAAACTGGTAAAGAGGGCTTGAACATGCTTAAGGAAAGGTGTAGGTATCTGTATGGGGAGGGCTTGGAACAGGTAGAGGTATTTGGAGAGTATACACATTTTTATTAAGTTGCATCTGCCAAACCAAGAATGTAAGCCTTTATGCCAGTTGTCTAAGAGGGAGCAGGTTTTGGGTAGTAAAGGTGGGAAGTTAAGGGCATATGTGCGTGATATGTCAGATGGGATAAGTTTCCCCAAGTATTTAAGGGCTGAGTCTGTCCATTTAAAAGGAAAGTTTGATTGACGGGTTAGAATGGAATGCGGGGGGACAGAGACTCCCATAGCCTCCGATTTGTAGAAGTTTATTTTTAAGTTTGAAATGGCTCAGTATGTGTCGAATTCCTTCATGAGGTTAGGTAGAGAGATCGTAGGGTTCGTCAGGGAGAAAAGTAGATCATCCGCGTAGGCAGAGACTTTACACTGGGAATCTCCAGCCTGGAGCTCTTGTATGTTGGGGTGTAATCTTATTTTGCAAATGAACGGTTCCAGAGAAAGGGCAAAAAGAAGGGGAGACAAAGGGCACCCCTGTCTCGTGCCATTTCCAATATGGAAAGGTTCAGATAACAGTCCGTTCACTTTCACCTGTGCTGTTGGGTTAGAATAAATCTTTCCTATCCAATTAAGCATCCTCTCTCCCATGCCGATATGACGGAGAATGGAGAACATAAAGTTCCAGTTCACCCGGTCAAATGCCTTCTCGGCATATGTACTGACGAAGACCAAATACAAAAACATATCTGTTTTGTACTGACGAAGACACACGGGCTATCGTTGGTGTTTGCTATGTGGACGAGGTTCAGCACCTAAATGGTGTTGTCTCTCGCCTCTCTAGTGGGAATAAAGCCCACCTGGTCTAGATGGATCAGAGACTAAAGGTGTTGTGCCAGGTGGGTAGCTAAAATTTTGGTAAACAGCTTCAGGTCTGTGTTTAAAGGGAGATTGGTCTATAGCTCCTGCAGGAGCTTGGGTCTTTTCCTTCTTTATGGATTAGTGAAATATGGGCTTTCATCTGGGAAGTGTAGTCCCTGTGCCCACTGAGTTAAAAAATGTCACCATCCGTGGACCAATGATTGGGAGAAGGGTTTTATAATATTGGACGGTGTAGCCGTCTGGTCCTGGGGCTTTGCCTGGTTTGTGGTGCCAATTGCCAGCTGGAGCTCTTCTAGGGTGATCAGGGGAATCCAGGTCCTCTAGGACTTCCATGGGCAGGGAGGGCATTTGGGAGGATGTAATTTATGCGCCTATGTCCGCTTGAGGGGGGGTCTCTGTTCGGTAAATTCTATAGTGAGTAGTAAAAGTCCCTGAATTAATTTGTTATTTGCTGCGGTAGTGTAGCCTTACTTCCTTCTGGACGTGTAATGTGGGGGATGTAGGCCGCTGCTTTTTGTTCTCTGATCGACCTGGCCAGTAACCTCTGGCATTTATTTCCAGACTCATAGTTCATCTTTCTGCAAATTTGCAGTGCTGCCTCAGCCTTGTATTGTAGTAAGTCTGTAATTTGATTGCGTAGAGTCCCCAATTCTCTCTCCAATTCCTGCGTGGGGGTATGTTTGTGTCGGGATTCTGGTAAGGTGAGTGTGGCTAATAGTTTGGCTAATTGTGCATTGCGCTCTCTCTTGATTCGGGCGCTGTGTTTGATGAGTATCCCTCTGAGGACTGTTTTATGGGCCTCCCAGAGGGATCCGGGATCGCAGTTTTGGGTGTCATTTTCCTGGAAGTACAGGTCAATGCTTTTGTCACCTCCGTCAGGACCTCTGGGGTCTGAAGGAGGGTCTCATTCAGCCGCCAGAATCTGGGCCTAGTTATGGGTCCCCCGTTGAGGGTGTATGAAAGGGAGATGGGGGCATGGTCCGACCAAGTAATATGGCCGATCGAAGAGCCGGACACGGCGTGTAATTATGAGGAATCAAAAAGAAGTCAATTCTAGAGTATAGTTTGTGTAGTGATGAGTAAAACGTGTAGTCACGTTCTCCCGAATGTTGTAACCTCCATATATGGATCAACTGGGCTTTGTGTAGGGAGTTGATTATCTCTTTCCTCTGAGAGGGAGATATCACAGACCGACCCAACAAAGTATCCGAAGATGGGATTAAGGGGACATTGAAATCTCCCTCCAGAATTAACTGGCCCTCAGTGAACTCTGTAGGTTGTCTAAAGTCTGGGCGATGAATATGGCTTGGTGGTCGCTTGGGGCGTATAGTGTTGCGAAGGTGAGTTGTGTTTCGCCTACGAGACCCTTCAGGAATACATAACGTCCCCCTGGGTCTCTGACTTCCGCCTGACATTTCCATGGTAGTTTGCTGTACAGCGGTATTGATAACTCTTTGGATTTAGTTGTGGGATTAGTGGAGTGGTATGTCAAGGGGAAAAATCTACTTTTAAGGATGGGTAGTTTGTCGTGTTTAAAGTGTGTTTCCTGAATAAAGGCCACATCAGCATGTGAGCTCTTCAGATCGTTCAATAGCATGCGTCTCTTGTCAGGAATGTTCAAGCCTTGTGCATTTTAATGACACAATTTTTATGGATTCCATTGCCCTGTCTTAAGAAGAATACTAAAGATTAGAGGGGGGTAGACAGGGGTGGTGGGTGAGGAAGGAAACCAAGAGAGGGGGAGGGGGGTAGAGGTGGTGAGTAGAGGGTACTCTTTGAACTGTAGGGTACCGCTCAGGAAGATAAGAGTAGAATAGACTACCTTGCTAAGGATGTAGGGAAGTTAGCTAAAGGTTTAGGCACAAAAGTGCTGAAGCGCTCACCAGAACAAAAGCTGGTAATCAAGCGCCGTCCTATGTGGGAGAATGGGAAGGAACGGCCAGCATGTGGCTCACTGGCCTTCCCCGACCACCTCGACATGGCGTAAAATTAAACAACATAGATATACTGACGGCTTATAACAACATCTTGCATGTAAATTTTAAAGTTATATTTAAACATAAAATACAATGAACAGCATAGTAAACGCCTAACCCAGGGATCACTGGTATAAACATAATTGGAAAAATGGGTATACGCCTTATCTTAATTGCTTACCATATGTGTATTTAAGTGTCATCTTTGTCCTGTATCTGCGGGCTAGGTAGACAGTGCCACCCCTCCCTCAAATGTGGTCAGTACTTATGATAACGGAGGACTGGGATATAGGTGGCCCATCCGTCTCCACGAGTACCTTCCTGGCTCTGATGTGGTGCGGATATGTAATGTAACCCTCATTTACCTCGGGGGGGAGCCATGTTAAAACATATCTCACATTCTGTGATGTGTGGAGGGGTTGATCCCCTGTGGGCAAAAGGAGCATCTAGTGCCCCGGCGTCACCCAGCCCTCACTTAGTTAGTTCTGCTGCTTTGTGTGGAAACCAGGTATGCTCAAGCTCTGACTCTAAGGGAGCCCGTGTTCTCCGGGAACATCCTCATAAGGCACCCCCGGAGCCCTGGGGAGCGCCATAACACCTGACCCCCCCAGCGCCCCCCTGAGGCACTACCCAAAACGACCCTTGGGCAGACAGAGGCACATCCCCACTTAAGAGTCCCTCCCACACTCATGCCCAACTGCAAAGTCACCTTAGAGCGAAACCCCGCTTGTCCATTCCCATGGCAGTGTCCAGTGACGGTGTGGATAGAATCTCCATCCAGGGTGGATGCTGGGAGTGTGATGGTAACATGCTTCCTTACTGACACGAGTAGGGAGGGGGGGCAAACCATAGTCTCCATTACAAAGCATAATTGTCACCTGTTCCAGGGTTACCCCCATATCAGCTATCAGATGGACTAGTGGTGTTAGTATAGACTCAATCACAAGCAAGGGGAGACAGCAGTAATGACAGCTGCGGGCACAGTGGGAAGCCCTCCGAGATGCCTACAAGCTTCCGGAAGTGTTCTGAATGTGGACTGCGTGAGTCTGTGGGTGAAAAGATGTGGGTGGCGAGGCCAGGAGCATACCGCTGCAAAAGAGCAAAGAGAATGTCACGGATGTTGGTAGCTCATTAAGGGAGAGCAACTGGGGTAAGAAAAAACTGAGGAGGAGAACCAGTGACCCGAGCGGTCTGGGCAAGAAGTATGTCGGCTGCTATTAGTTAAGACTCACGTGTCTCGTCCGTTGATGGCGCCCGCAATCTCCTGTTGGGTCTCTGTGGGCAGGGAAATTGGCTGTTCTGGTGGATCGTGGGATTGGGTCGGTTCAACTAGCGGGGGATGATGGCTAGCCAGTCCAGGAACCTCAACCGGCTCCAATTCCAAGAAGGTGAAGAGAGCTATAAGGTCCCCAGGTGTGGGCAGAGTAAAGGATGACTTTGTTTTGCGGAAGGTAACCGCTAGAGGGTATCCCCAGTGGTAGGTGCATCCCTTTAGTCTGGCCAACACGGGTCTCAGTAGGGCTCTTCGTTGTAGAGTGGCCCTGGAGAGGTCCGGGAGTATCTTGATGGTAGCTCCATCAAAATTTACATCACCATGATCCCAGATCTTACGCAGGATCAATTCCTTATGTGTAAAACGGTGCAGTCGGCAAAGCACATCGCGGGGGCGGTCCGGATCCAAGGTTTTGGGACCGAGAGTCCTGTGAACTCGGTCAAGTTCCAGGGATGGGGACGTCACCCCTAGTAAGTCCCAAAAAATGGCTATTACCGTTGCTGCTAGGTCTTCTGCACCCGTGGCCTCTGGTAGTTCCCGCAGCCGCAGATTATTGCGGCGGCTGCGGTCCTCCATGTCCTCTAAGTGCAGCTGCAGGTCTATGGCCATGATGGCATGCGCTGCCTGGGTATTCTCCAGAGCAGACATCCGGAGCTCAATGGAGGTAACAGCAGCTTCATTGGTCACCACGCATTCAGTGAGCGAGTGCACCTCAGCCCTTACCTCCTGCATGTCCCGACTATGGGCTTCCTCAATGCGGCACTCCAGGGCCTCGATATCCTCTTTGGTGGGGAGAGCCTGTAAGATGGAGTGGAGGTCCTCAGGTATGCCGCTCGAATGCTGGGGTGAGCCGGCCATATCTGTACGGAAGGCTGCTGGAGTCCCCTGAGACATATTTAATGCGGCTGGTGATGAGGGGTCAGCGAGCAGGATGGGCGCGCCGCTCTCTAGTCTGGGAACACAAGGGGTCTCTGTAATGGCGCTGGATGTGGCCTGTTGCGTGTCTCGGAGAAATCTCTGGATACCACTCCGAAGAGTCAGCGGACGGTTCCTGCGGGGTGGTGGGTTTGTTCAAGAACATTTGCTGGATAACATGCCTAAATGTTGAGGTAGGACAGGGAAAGCCAGGAGCTCATCTAAAAGACGTCCTCACCCAGCCACTGCTAAGCCACGCCCCCCACTTTTCATTGTTTAATTTGCCAGCACAATGGACATTTTATATAATATATGGTATGCACGGTTTTCATGCATTTTATATGTGTCACATCAAATTGGTAATCTTAATATAGTGCAGCATTTTATTTGTTTTTACCATCTCACATACCCTTGTCACTCAATTATAACATTTTCAAATTTTTTTTACATATTAATATATATATATATATATATATATATATATATATATATATATTGTATGTATTTTTTTTTAAATTGTTCGCCTCCACCTTTAATTAGATTTCCATCTATGTTAATGAGAATTTTTAGTAGGCTTGTTGCTCTTCTGCTAAATGCCATTTACTCTGTATATCTTCTATTGTTCACTTACCTACATACAGCTTCCCTTTTGTAATCCTGCATTATCTCCAGTATCCCTGGGCTCTATCTAGGTTTTAGCTGGCATCACTGGTTTATCCCTATTTTGTTGTTACAATTTGTTTTTAATTAATAGATGTACAGCTTTTTAATCCATTTTTAATCAATTTTTAATACATTTTCTGCATCCCATCATCAGTCTACCGCATTATCTGATCTCTGATTTGTAGTTGTTACAGTGGGGAGAACAAGTATTTGATACACAGCCGATTTTGCAGGTTTTCCTACTTACAAAGCATGTAGAGGTCTGTAATTTTTATCATAGGTACTCTTCAACTGTGAGAGACGGAATCCAAAACAAAAATCCAGAAAATCACATTGTATGATTTTTAAGTAATTAATTTGCATTTTTTTGCATGACATAAGTATTTGATACATTAGAAAAGCAGAACTTAATATTTGGTAAAGAAACCTTTGTTTGCAATTACAGAGTTCATATGTTTCCTGTAGTTCTTGAGGAGGTTTGCACACACTGCAGCAGGAATTTTGGCCCACTCCTCCATACAGACCTTCTCCAGATCCTTCAGGTTTCGGGGCTGTACGGCAATACGGACTATCAGCTCCCTCCAAAGATTTTCTATTGGGTTCAGGTCTGGAGACTGGCTAGGCCACTCCAGGACCTCGAGATGCTTCTTACGGAGCCACTCTTTAGTTGCCCTGGCTGTGTGTTTCGGGTCATTGTCACGCTGGAAGACCCAGTCACAACCCATCTTCAATGCTCTTACTGAGGGAAGGAGGTTGTTGGCCAAGATCTCGCGATACATGGCCCCATCCATCCTCCCCTCAATACGGTGCAGTCGTCCTGTCCCCTTTGCAGAAAAACAGCCCCAAACAATTATGTTTCCACCTCCATGCTTCACGGTTGGGACAGTGTTCTTGGGGTTGTACTCATCCTTCTTCCTCCAAACACGCTAGTGGAGTTTAGACCAAAAAGTTATATTTTTGTCTCATCAGACCACATGACCTTCTCCCATTCCTCCTCCAGATGGTCATTTTATGATGCATGGTTTTCTTTGAGACTGTGGTCCCAGCTCTCTTCAGGTCATTGACCAGTTCCTGCCGTGTAGTTCTGGGCTGATCCCTCACCTTCCTCATGATCACTGATGCCCCACGAGGTAAGATCTTGCATGGAGCCCCAGACCGAGGGGGATTGACCGCCATTTTGAACTTCTTCCATTTTCTAATAATTGTGCCAACAGTTGTTGCCTTCTCACCAAGCTGCTTGCCTATTGTCCTGTAGCCCATCCCAGCCTTGTGCAGGTCTACAATTGTATCCCTGATACACAGCTCTCTGGTCTTGGCCATTGTGGAGAGGTTGGAGTCTGTTTGATTGAGTGTGTGGACAGGTGTCTTTTTTACAGGTAACGAGTTCAAACAGGTGCAGTTAATACAGGTAATGAGTGGAGAACAGGAAAGCTTCTTAAAGAAAAAATAACAGGTTTGTGAGAGCCAGAATTCTTACTGGTTGGTAGGTGATCAAATATTTGTGTCTTGCAATAAAATTTAAATGAATTATTTAAAAATCATACAAAGTGATTTTCTGGATTTTTGTTTTAGAATTAGTCTCTCACAGTTGAAGAGTACTTATGATAAAAACTGTAGACCTCTACATGCTTTGCAAGTAGGAAAACCTGCAAAATCGGCAGTGTATCGGCAGGGAAACTGGAGAAAGTGCAGAGAAGGGCAACCAAACTTATAAGAGGCATGGAGGAGCTCAGCTATGAGGAAAGATTAGAGGAACTGAATTTATTCTCTCTTGAGAAGAGGAGATTAAGGGGGGATATGATCAACATGTACAAATATATAAGGGGTCCATATAGTGAACTTGGTATTGAGTTATTCACTTTACAGTCAACACAGAGGACAAGGGGGCACTCTTTACGCCTAGAGGAAAAGAGATTTCATCTCCAAATACGGAAAGGTTTCTTCACAGTAAGAGCTGTGAAAATGTGGAAAAGACTCCCTCCAGAGGTGGTTCTGGCCAGCTCAGTAGATTGCTTTAAGAAAGGCCTGGATTCTTTCCTAAATGCACGCAATATAACCGGGTACTAACATTTAGAGGTAAAGTTGATCAAGGGAAAATCTGATTTCCTCTTGTGGGTCAGGAAGGAATTTTTTCCCCTGCTGTAGCAAATTGGATCATGCTTTGCTGGGGTTTTTCACCTTCCTCTGGATCAACTGTGGGTATAGGATTGGGTATATGGGACTGTTTGATATTATTTTTTATTTATTACTTGTGTCTTTTTTCAACCTGACTAACTATGTATCAAATACTTGTTCTCCCCACTGTATGTCCATTCCATGTAAAGTGAATTTGAGACTACATTAAAATGGCTGCTATAGTGTCATCCCTATGAGAGGCCATTGCAAAATGGTCTCCGCAATACAGTTCAATAGCGCACTACGAGAAAATGGCCACAATGCAATTTCACTATACTATTTAACAATACCAACCCTTGTCTGTTGCTATCCCCTGATGAAGTTCCCTGTGCGCGACGATATGCGTCGGGATTGAGCGATAGGCAAAGTCGGAAGTGACGCAAAAAGTGAGTGTATCAGCTTTATGTGTTTTAATAAATCCGTGTCAAAACATTATTATACTATCTGAGATCTTTCTTCCACCTCCATCACTGGGACTGAGATAACCTTGCAGGAGGCTGTATCCATCTTAAGAAATCACTGCTAGACGCTTTGGAGAGGGATCCCTAGAGGACCCCCTGAGGCTGCCTAGAGCACTTGATCCAGATATATGCTGTAAGCTTGCAGCAGTAAGGTGATAGGCTAGTGCACATTAAGGTGTTATCTCATTGGATTGGCTAGGCATCAGCCGTTTATTCACTGTTCATGGTGAAGGGAACATCACTCATTCATCAATTTTTGATTGCTTTATGTATTTTCACTTTTGGTTTGTTGTATACGCATAGGCCCACGCTTTGGACTTTTATTCATCTTCACTGCTTGATTGCTATTTGAGCCTAGGCCGGCTTACTGGACGTCTTTCGCATTGCACTTATTCAATCAATCATTGTTTGTTTTTATCAATATGTGCCTATCGTGTTCCTGATTTTCTTTATTCTTTAATATTTTTTGTTGCATATTCATATCATTTGCACTTGCGCTTTAACTGTAGATATTTTTCACCACCTATCAAACATCTCACAGCGCAGCACCATCATTTTTTACCATTTCTATTTATCTGCTACGGTTCAGCCGAACAGTTGCCTGCTGCAGTAGGCGGTCTATCTATTTAGTTAATTTGGTTCCAGCTGACAGCGCAAGAGTACCACCTTTTATTTATACCTTCTCCACGAACTTGTTATTTGCTTTATCCACTCATTTTTATTTTTACAGGGTCCTCCGTTTTCCATTTGCACTAGCTATATTCTCCTTCCTGGGAGATTAGAGTACCTTACTGGTTTATATGTTCTGTTTTATACATGCTCTAGTTACGTGTATGCCCCCTGGAGAGGGTGTCCATCTTATGCTGTTAAGCCTCCCCTTACGTCCGTTGGGGTACAGTTATACTGCTTTGCGTTCTGCACTTGATTAGTTGCTGATTTCATATCATACCTGATTTAATCTTGTACTATGTATAATTAGTTGACCCCTCTTTTATAGACCACCCTGGGACACTCCCACTTACTAGAAAGGTCAGTGCTGCCTCGTTTGAGGGGATTCCCAACATCGAGAGGCAGTTTTCCCTTAGTCAGGACGTAGGTAGGTCAGTAGCCGCAAAAGGTTTGGTCCCTCTATTTCATTACATTGCCCGCATCTGGCTGGTCTCTGGAGGTGGGTAGCTGAGGTGGGGATGCCGAGGGGGACAACCATCCCTGTTATGCTTAACAGTGTGACGTTGGGTGTGCCCCCCCTCCGTATACTCGACTTATGGGTTCCTCTGAATCCGAATGGGGATTCCTCTTGATGTTGATGAACAAGTTACTGTAGATACGATCGTGATGGAGAAATGTTCTATATTCATGACTGTTTAATGTTATTTGTTGGTGAGCGCCTTTTGGTTACCGATAGGGATGGTGCTATATGCAACACCATCTCTGCCGCTTATAATTTTTTTCGATCTCGGAGAGTCAGGGTGGCTGGAGTTAGCTGGGAGTCTCTAACCATTCCCCCAATTAGGCCAACACTCACACATGTGTCAGTGAGCGTTTTTGCAACTTCCTTTTTGCTAATATGGACTCGGGAGTCTGCGCTAAACATTAATACGTTAGCCATCTCTTGACCTTTACTACTTTTCTTTACTCACCTTTCTTCTCTTGCTGTAACTCTCCCTTTTCCTCTCTCTTCTTTCTCGTCTTTTCCTTCTCTTCATATTCTTCTTCCTCGCCTCTTGCCCTCTTTTCTTCACATTTCAGACCAAGCCCCCCCCCCACCTTTTTTTTGGATCACGCTGTCACTGTCGTTCGGCTGCAATGGATACTATCCATGCTGTATTTATTAATGCTAAAAGACTTAACGTCCCTGAAAAGAGATGTTGCTTCATGACCTGAAATTTTTTCATGCGGATGTTGCATTTATACCCACTTCAGAGATGAAAACCCCCCCTGCCTAAAAACAGGTTCTACCCCATGACATACCATTCCACTAATAAAATTGCCAGGTCGAAAGGAGTCTCGATTGGACTCGATGTTGGGTAACATGAACATGTCTGAACACCCTAGTTTTCTATTTGTTAAGGGCATGATTGGCGACGTTCAAGTGATTTTAGCTACCCTATATGCACTCACCAAGACCTTTTCTCAGTCTTAGTCTTGGCCATCTGATACTGGGAGGGGATTTTAATGTTCCTCTAAACCCCTCTATTGATACCTCCTCAGGGTCTTTCTCGGTTCCTCATGGATCCCTCAAACTAATATCTAGAGCCATACAAAGAACAGTTGATTGATGTGTGGCACTTGCTTCATTCCGGGGAAAGAGATTACACCTTTTACTCTCCCCCCCATAAACTGTACACACGTACAGACTACTTTTTGGTCATTACATTGCCAATTACATGCTGTCCTAGATTTATCAGCACAATTACATGGTCAGGCCATGCACCCATAATCTTGACCTATGCTTTATCTGCAACTCCTCCCTCTAACACAAGATCTTGGAATTAAATGAGAGCTTTCTTCAAGGCCCAGCTATCCTGGCAGATGTGCTCAAGGAGATCAGCCTTTATTTTCAAAATAATGACACCCTTGAGTGTAATCCTGGGATTATATGGGAAGCGCACAAGGCGGGAGGAGACATTACATTCTCTCTTGACGGACATACACACTCTTGAATCTTGCTATAAACATGCCCTGTCTCGGACTTTGCAGAAGGAACTATTGGCTCTACGCAAATATGTTACGGATTTAAAGCGTTTCAAAACTAAAGCAGCTATACAAACCTGTCAAAATATCCTACAAATTTGGTGACAAGTGTGGCCGCCTATTGGCCAAATCTATTTGAGAACAAAAATTAGCAACATACATTCCTCAAATTATTTTGCCCAATGGCTAGAAAGTCACAAGAGAATTTGGAGCTTTCTACATGTCCCTTTACAATTTACCGGTCGCATCTCCATCCCAAAACCAAATGGATGAATACTTGGCTTCCTCCAGTTTACCTACACTGTCTTCCACGATACAGGAAGAACTAGAAGTGCCCATCACGTTGGAGGAACTCCAATGTGCGGTGAAAGCTGCTACACTGGGTAAGTCTCTGGGCCTTGATGGTCTTATAATACAATATTATAAACTTTTTACCCTCCCTCGGCCCTTATATGACTAAAATGTTTAATGCTCTAGGGGAGGAGACACCCCTCAAACCAGAAACTTTAAAATATCGCGGTGATCTTTAAGGATGGTAAGGACCCTACGGCTTGTGGCAGCTACAGACCGATCTCGTTATTGAATGTCGACCTGAAGCTGTTTACTAAAATACTGGCCTCTAGACTGCAACATTTACCATAATTGGTCCACCTAGACAAAGTCAGTTTTGTCATGACACGCGAAGCCAGGGATAATACAGTTAAGGTCCTCAACTTGCTCCATATGGCCAACCAGAATCATATCCCATGTGTATTCCTCAGTACAGACGTCGAGAAGGCGTTTGATAGGGTGACTTGGTGCTTCAAGTTTTCGGTTTTACGACATATAGGTCTTCGGAACACCATGCTTAGCTGGATCTCTAAAATATATTCTCAACAGACAGCGCAGATTAAGGCAAATGGAGTCCTCTCCGATCCTTTCTCCATTACTAATAGGATGAGACAGGGGTGCTCCCATCTACACTCCTCTTCGCCCTGTTGCTCAAACCCTTTCTTTGTAAGATCCGTCTAAATCCCAATATCACAGGCCTCGGAGTAGGAGGGGTTCAGCATAAAGTATCGGCTTACGCTGACAACATGCTATTTTTCTTTGACAAACCCGTCGGTGTTGTTTCCTAACATTCTTCGTGAATTTGATCTCTCTATTCTGAAAATAAACTTCTCAAAATCAGAGGTGATGGGAATTCCACAAACTCTTCTTCAGAACTTGTGGGTTAATTTCAAGTTCAAATGGACAGACTATGCACTGAAAAACCTAGGCATGTATGTCCCATCTCAATTGTCCCGTACCTTTGAATGGAACTTTCCACCATTGATGAGTAAAACACTGTCAGAACATTTGGGGTTAAAAGAATTTATATTCATATATATATATATAGGCCTTTATATTGTATATTTTTCAAATGAACATGAGAGGAGCCATTTTGGCTCTAAAGTTGAATCAGAGTTCATAGCCCATGAATAGGCATTGTTGCAAAAGTTGCTTTATGTCTTGAGACTGTGTAAAAGTACCAGTATCCCAGGTTATATATCTTTTGTCTTTGACACTTATAGATAAGGGAAGTTGGTACAAACTTACACAGCCTGCAAAACTAAATAGTATTTTCAAGAACAAACCACATAACAAAAAGGGCTTATCCACAAATGATATATTTTAAATAATGATGTTTCTTTTATACATCTTTACAATGTATCTTTATTAGGTAACATTATATAAACCTGTTTACTACATCTATATTATTATAAGGTTGCAAATATGGTATCTTATTTAGGAAACCATTCATGAACAACTGTTAGGCTTATCGTAAGAATCCTGACTTCACTTTCATGGCATTTACAGCCCCAGTTAATTGTGTGGGGTATATTTTCTCATACACATATATTTTAAGAAGCGCCAGGATGGCTGGGGATATTGACACTTGATTGTCAACCATTAGACAATTAGTGGTGTTTTGCTAAGCCAAGGTCAGAAGGTCATGTCAATCACATTTAAAGTAATTTCTGATCCAACATCGCCCCTAAGAGGCTGAAATTGGTAATTATTCAAAATGGCGTTGGTCTTGGTTGTCAAGGTAACATAGGTAACTCCATCGTCATATGACATCATCCTTTACATAGTAATGAGACCTACACCCACTTTTGGGGTGAGATATAAAGGAGAGACAGATAGCCGGAAAGGGGGAGCTATGGGGAGATCTGGGAGAGCTATGGGAAGATCTGGAGGAGCTCTGAGGATGACTGGACAGGTCTATCTCTAAGGTGGAAAGAAGTCTCTTTTGGGACTTGCTTCTCAAACTGACAGAATTCTTAAAGACCTGGTAAAGTATTAATGTTTCCAATGTATACCTTTTTAGGTAATTGAAGTTTGGTTGAGCATATTCTTGACTAACCCAATCCATTGTTAGTTCTGCTTTGGAGTGAAGTGAATTCTAACTGCAGCATGAATTTGTTTTGCTTCTAAACCAAGAGATATATATTGTTATATCTCACAATACTGACTTCAAAGTTTTAGAATTGGATTGGTTATAGTATGTGTTAAACCATTGATTCATTCTAAATCTAAAATATAAGCTTTGATTAAATTATCAAGCTGTGCACAATATAACAATTTTGTTTGTGCATTTAAGAGTGTAATAAGAAGGTCTGTTGGTTTTGAGATCACATCATAGTATTAAGGTAAACAATATTTGTTTACACAAGTCCGTGAAGTCACGGAAGGCTATTCACAAGTTACCAGGTTTAAAATGTACAAGTATCATTTAAGTATTGAAATGTGGTATTTTGTTATAAGAAATTGAATAAGAGAACTGTGAATATTATCTGAACCATCATTTATCTTTGATATGTAGAAGTATATCCATTTATTTGTTTTATCACGAAATATACCTGATATTTAATTTGCATTGTATTTTTAGTTAATAAATATATATTTTTGAACAACATCATTTGTATCACTTGTCTTCAAAATAGCACGGATAAACGAACTTGAATTTCTTGTTGGTATTGGTAGAAAATTGTAAATCTCCCAAATCCAAGATTTGCATATTTTCATGATTACAATACTATTTTATTATTTCAGTATAAACATTCTGACAACACATACCTTACTAAAGAAGTGGCAGAGAGGGCTTCATTTCTGTTTCAGGCGCTGTAACATCATTAAATGAGCACATTACCAAAATTTTCATACCTCTTCCAGGCTCTTCCATTTGATCCCCCCTTCACTATTTTAGACAGGTACATTCTTTGTTTACTGACTTCATTTGGGCCCACAACACCACTGACTATCGGCACCAGTTAGGCTCGGTTCACACTGGTGAGATGAGAGAACCCTGCAAATCCATTGTGGGTTGTCGCAACACACCCGACTCAGACAGTTCACACTGCCATATGCGAACCGCAGGGAGCGTCAATACAAAGTTAATGACAACCCCAGATCGGTTTGCTTATCACAGTGTGAACTGTCAAATCGGATATGAATCGGATTGCATGGGTGTGAACACCCATGTGATCCGATTCTGGTGGGGACCAAAAAAAGGGTCCTACACGACTTTGGTCCGAATGCGATGCAAATTCAGGCACTGCTGTGCAAATCACATGCAATGTGAATTCAGCCATACAATCTGTATGGCTGAATTCACATTGCATGTGATTTGCACAGCAGTGCGGTGCGAATCAAATGCGATGTCGCACAGCGCACTAACATGGACCCAGCCTTAACGTTCCCCAAGCAATATGGAGGCTTAGCAGTCCCAGATGTTTGTAAATATCACCAAGCAACTTATCTGAGCAGACTCATTGATTGGTGTCGCCACCAGGACACCAAACTCTGGTCCCAACTCGAGCAGGCCCAGAGCACCATACCATTATTTAGAGCACCGTAGTGCTATGAAGCGTTACCTCGGTCTTTGAAAACACATGCCTTAATAGGACCCACAACACATACATGCTCTCATTTCCTATCAACGGGTAAGTTTCTTCCTTAGGAAGCACTTTTCATCTAGATTTTTGGAGGGCTCTTTAGTTACACCACTTCCTCCATTCCTTGCCACCCCCACATACTTTTAACCATCACCTCATCACCCTCAAAAAATATTGCTCTGATCAAGGGGTTTTACCCCATGTACTCTCCAAAACCTATAGCCTATTGATTATACCCCCAGAGGATTACTGACTACCATGCATAACAAAATGGGAGGCCGACTTGGGATGTACATTCTCCCCAGATCAGCAAAGCAACATTATTAGATTTACACTCAAATCTTCAATTTGCACAAAAATACAGGGAACCAATTTTAAAATTCTGCCTAGATGTCAACTCTCTTGCATAAATTATTCCCGCACACCAAGGATCTGTGCTGGCGGGGCCTACAGGAGAGGAGAACGATACTACACATTTTTTGGTCCTGTCCCAAACTGGATCGCTTCTGGGAGGAGGTCAGGAAGATTGTCCAAAAATGTACAGATCATGAGATTCCGATAGATCTGGGATGGCCAACATCCCAGCAAATATTTCTAAACGATTATACGCCACCTTCTCAACGCCGCCAAGTCCTGTATCCCTCTCACATGGACGAGCCCACAGCCACGGACGACTGGCCTCTGGCTTAACAGGGTAGAAGACATAAATAAAATGGAAGACCTCATGCTTACAGCTCAGCATAAATGGGAAAGGTATTCCAAAACCTGGACATTGTGGAACACGTTTGTCTACTCTGATGTGGGGACAGCCCTTTTTGCCACTTAGATCACTGACTAAACAAAACTTCATAGCAAACCCCACTAGGAAACAGTGAGCCCCCGCCTTTTTTTCCCCCCTCCTCTTCCCCCTTGCTTATCTTTCTTCTTCTTCCTCTTCCTTCCCAAAAAAAGCAAACAGATTGGCGGTTTGCCTTTCTTTTTTCTCTTGGTTTTGAACCTACAATGTTTGCAATCACTTGCTTGAAACATGCAAATTTCTTATTACAGTAACAATCTCTACCTTCAGTTGATTTCTCATTGTATATGGCTCTTGCATACTGTGTTATGATGTATAATCCAATTCGTACACTGTTGTACAGTGGTGGCCTGTCCATTAGGGGTGCACGGGCCCAGTCCCCCCTATCCATGCGTCCGGCCCCCAGAGGCTCTAATAGGCTTCAAAAAAAGATGGGCTCGGGCACAGAGCACTGCGCCTGAAGTCCACCCAGTTGTGTGACAATAGTAAATGAATATTCACTATTATCCCACTGATTCTGCCTCTTGGCCAATCAGGAGGTGGGTCCTGAGACCCGTTTCTCAACTGGCACAAACGAGAAGCTACCCTATTGGCCCGAGGGAGGAGATGCAGGGCGAGAACACCGCCGTGATGCAGAGGAAGCGCTGCCTGGGGTGTTTGTGGGTAACTGACAGACTGGGGGACTAGCACCAGCCGCCACTGCTGTTGTGTTGACATGGAAACTTTCTTTCCGGATTAAATAAAATATTTGAAAAAAAAAAAACCCTCCATCAACTGGTCTCCTCAGTTCCCAGATGTTTATAGAGTGTTGTTAAAACAAGAGGGGATGCTACACTATGGTAAACATGACCCTGTCCCAACTTTTTGGAGATGTGTTGCTGTCATCAATTTCAAAATGACCTTGTTTCTTTTTTCTTAAAATGGTATAAGAGGAGATTAACCCTTTCATGACTAAGCCTATTTTTGAAATTTGGTGTTTACAAGTTAAAATCCGTATTTTTTGCTAGAAAATTACTTAGAACCCCCAAACATTATATATATTTTTTTAGAAGAGAGTCTAAAGAATAAAATGGCGATTGTTGCAATATTTTTTATCACACGGTATTTGTGCAGCGGTGTTTTAAACGCAAATTTTTGGAAAAGTGACACTTTCATGAATTTTAAAAAATCCAAACAGTAAAGTTACCCCAATTTTTTTGTATAATGTGAAAGATGATGTTACGCCGAGTAAATAGATACCAAACATGTCACCCTTTATAATTGCACGCACTCGTGGAATGGCGACGAACTACGGTACCTATGAATTTCCATAGGTGACGCTTTAAAAATTTTTTACGGTTACCAGGTTTGAGCTACAGAGGAGGTCTAGGGCTAGAATTATTGCTCTCGCTCTGACGATCGCGGCGATACCTCACATGTGTGGTTTGAACACCGTTTACATATGCGGGCGCGACTTCCGTATGCGTTTTCTTCGCTGCGCGAGCTCGCGGGGACGGGGGCGCTTTAAAAATTTTTTTTTTTTTTTTTTTTATTTATTTTATTTATTTTTGTACTTTTATTAATTGTGTTTAAAAATTTTTTTTTTTTTTTTACTTTTATTGCTGTCACAAGCAATGTAAACATCCCTTGTGACAGTAATATGTGGTGACAGGTACTCTTTATGGAGGGATGGGGGGTCTAAAAGACCCCCCATCCCTCCTTTACACTTCAAAGTATTCAGATCGCCGAAAACGGCGATTCTGAATACTGTGTACTTTTTTAAATTCGGCGCCATTGGCAGCCGAGTAAACGGGAAGTGACGTCATGACGTCGCTTCCGCGTTTACAATTAGAAGGCTGGAACGAAGCCGCTCACAGCTTCGTTCCAGCCCGCCCCCAGCCGCCGGAGATTCCCGAATGTACACCGGGCCTCCCGATCGCACGGGAGGCCCGGTAACAGCGGCGGGAGGCGGCGGGAGGGGGGGGATGTCCCCTCCCGCTCCTCCGGTATAACAGCCGAGCAGCTTTTAGCCGCATCAGTTGTTATATTCGGGTAGCCGATCGCCCGCTGAAAACAACGGTACCGGGATGATGCCTGCAGCTGCGGGCATCATCCCGGTATAACCCCGGAAAGCCGAGGACGCATATGTGCGTTCGGTCGGCGGGAAGGGGTTAAGGGCGGATATGATGAACATGGTGTTGAGTTATTCACTTTAAGGTCATCACAAAGGACAAGGGGGTACGCTTTACGTCAGGAGGAAAAAAGAGTTGTAACATGTCTCTAAAGGTATGCCATACTTACAGTACCTGCTCTGTGCAACCTCGATCCTCCTATTCTCAGTTTCCATGCCAGCGCTCCTGGCTCTTTTCATTCAGTGCCCCCCTAGGAAGCTGCTGCACTCACGTGGGCCCGATCCTAGCTGCCTCTATAGACACAGACAGCGGGGCAGGGCCCCGCCCCCAGCTCCCTTGTCACAGAGTTTAATTGACAGCAGTGGGAGCCAATGGCTTCGCTGCTGTGGATCTGCCCTGTAAGAAGGGACAGAGCGGAGAGAGCTGCTGCTTTTATGCACAGCGCTGGATTGCGATGGGGCTCAGGTAAGTGAGGCTCAGGTAAGTATAGGGGAGGTTTTGGGGGAGCTGGATACAGAAGTTTTTTGTTAACCTTCATGCACAGAATGCATAAAGGTAAAAAAACTTCAGCCTTTAGAACCGCTTTAATCTCCCAATACGGAAAGGCTTTTTCACAGTAAGGCCCAGTTTACACCTATGCGAATTAGATGCGGCTTACACTGCATCCAATTTGCATGACATTTTAAAATACGTTCATTTGAATGAGGCTGGTTCACATACCTGCGTTGCATCTGCACTCCGCATTGCCCAAAAAACGTGTGTGTTTTCTGGGCATTGCGGTGCGAATTGCAAGCACATTATCTTCTATGGCAAGGCATCTGATTCGCAGATGCATTCCGTTGTGAACAGGATAAAATCCTGATGTAAACCTGACCTGACACTGATGCAATCCTGACCTGATCAAAAACTGACATGAATCGCTGAACAACTGATTTTTCTCTTAGCAGGGAAACCAGAGCTTCAATTTGCACCGCACATGTGTGAACTGGGCTTAAGAGCTGTGAAAATGTGGAAATGAAAAAAGCTGGTTCTGGCCAGCTGAGTAGATGCAAGGAAAGCATACATTTAATTAGTATGGAAAAAATGAACACATTAGCAGCTAATAATAAAAACTGCACCACACTAGTGGGTATGAACGCAAATTGTTGGTTGTAATGAATAACCAAACTGACAATCAGAAACACTGAACTGTTTATCTAAGATGTCCAAACCTAAGAAAAACTTTGTCCTACTAGCAATGTAAATAATTATACAGTGACTAAGCAAGATCTACATATTACCTGCTGAGATTCCTCACTGCAGGCCCAGCACATCGAAAGCTCCCTGTTGGGTGTGGTTACAATTGCTTAACAGGCAAATTGCCATTTGATAAAGGTCTCTTATTGCAACTGTATTTACAACCAAGGATGTGTATGTTAATAGATATACAATTATGCATGCTACAGATATGCAAAGAAAATTGGGAAAAGTTCCCAGACAGTCGGTATATAGTGACCCCAAACAGTATGCCATCAAAAAAGAGATTGTTTATTGGACCCAAAATTTGATTACAACAGCAAATATAAATGATAAACCTCTACCTGACACTGCGATAACAACGTTGTTATTCAAACATTAAAAATGTAGCACATACAAAGCCCATGGGAATAAACTCAGGGGAGCTGGTAAACATATCCTCTGTCTAAAATGTGTGTGCAAAATCAATCGATTTGCTCAATTGAGCAATATCAATTCCTAATGCAGGGATAATGGATCAGATTGCATCACACAGATAGTGACCCGCTCAAGAAAATATGAACACAGGGGCAGATTAGTATCAATACGATTGTCTAGTGTGTGCTGGTATATAACAAACCAATCCCCCTTGTTTAGATTTTTTTTTTATAGATGAAGGCTCGTTCTCCTCTGAACGTGCCTTGAAGTATGGCAAAAGCTCCAGGAATGTAAATGGTAGCAAAGTTATTGAGCTGAAAAAACAGATCAAACTATGACTGGGAATGCTCAAGTGGGAGTGTAATCCTGTATGAGAAGGTATCTCTTGCCTCGATCATCTCAGTCAATAGCCATGCAGTGTTTTGATGAATCCGTTATTAAAACAGAGACAGCTGTCAGCAGTGAATTGTTGGCATAATCAACTTACAGTTCATAGAATGCCTTCGTATTGATGAGAAATGTTGACCATTCATGTGCAGGCTTCCAAGTTGTATACTCTGTTTGTCAGCACGGCGCTAGCCAATTTCCAAGATCATTGCGGCTCTCATGAATCGTGTGTTTCCGGGCGGGTGTTCCTTTTCTGCATTCGTTGAATCACGTTCCTAGAGCTAATGCTTAGCCTTCCCTTCACTTCTCTGCCATCAGATATTATGCTTCAAGGGCTGAGGGTAGTGTATCCCTTTAGGTTTAGGTCAATATGTTTCGCATGCCCAGGTTTTTGGTACGCTTCTTCAGAACAAAGGAAGGGCATCTAACGCTGGTCTATTTGAAGGGAACTCCTTGATTTAATTATCAGCAGCCACTGCGGGCAATATTGTGAAACAAGAGTCCTTAAAAATGATCCCCTTAGGTGCCAAAATAGAGGGATGCAAAAAGCACAATTCAACTTTTAATATAGATTAAAAATATAACTATAAAGACATAAATGTTACTGGAGTGTTCAGTGATTGGCATTAAATTTTAGTGTAAATTTTGTGTGGAAGGGTAAGTGTAAGACATAGGGATATATAACATACTTCTAAAAACATATAATGAATCCATGCTCTCAAAGGTCTCAGGTTAAATATCCAATTTATTATTGGTATTTCAAAGTCTTATTCCTCCAGGAAGACTCCGAAATTTAATTCATGATTCATTCCGTTTATTTAAAAATCCATCGTTTTTCAGTCTGCTGAAGAATTTTTTATCAAAGTCCCCTCTTTTTTGTGGGAGCCTCAAGGCTATTATGCCTTTCGCTTTTAGGCCTTCTGTTTTTCCATTATGAACTTTAAAATGTTAAACCATTGGGTTGATTTTCCTTTCTGATAGCACAGATATGCTGCTCCCTAATGCGCACTCTTAGGGGTCTCTTAGTCTTCCCAATATATGCTCTGTGTCATGGACATTCAAGCATGTAGATAACTTTATCCGTAAAACAATTGATAAAGCTTTTGATTTTATAAGATTTAGTTGCTTCTGCATTTCTAAATTCTTTAGTTTTTTCTACAAAGGGAAAGATGCCACAGTGCCCGCATGGGTACATTCCAGTTATTTTCGATTGTCTATCAGCCGGAGTTCGTACATGTGTATATGTGGGGGTGGGGGGCCTCAAACATTTTTTGGGGGGGTTTATGTGCTTTGGTGCAACGTTATGGTTTTGCAAAAAAAGAATAAAACAATTTTTATGTGATGATTTTTAGGTGACAGATTCTCTTTTTGAGATATCCCCCGTACTCCACTGAATGTTTTGCAATGCAGATCGCATTGCAAAAACAGTTTTTCTCGGCAAAGCAACCTGGGGACACCGAGAGCTTAACCTGGAAGTGGCGTCGCTTTCCGGGTCACAGGAATAAGGGAAGGAGAGCGGACGTGTGTCTGCTCTACTCTTTCCCCTCTACCCACCAAAACCCACCATGGAGATCTCGGGCCCACCGGTGGGAAGGGGAGCGCCGGTACCGGGGGTGTGTGAGAGCAATCAGGCGGCAGTGGAGCCGAAGAGTTAAACTGTTCTAGTTCAGAGCAGTTTCTCCTAATCCTTAGGAATTGGCCAATTGGGATTCCTTGTACTAGAGGACGGTGACTGGTTGTATAAAGGAGTTTATTTGCTGCAGTTTCCTTCCTAAACGTAGATGTAACTAGAGATCCATTTTTAAAACTGATGTTCAGATGGTAGTTGTAAGTGAGGCAGACATTTTTTTTCGTTCCTACTGAGTTCCCTCATAAACTCATGTAGTTCTTTAATGGACCCTTTCCAGATCATCAATAGATCGTAATATATTGGAACAGGGCCGATGAATATACTAGCTCTTCCTCCCAGAGTCCTAGGTGAAGGAAGGCATATGCCGGTGCCAACGGGGCCCCATAGATGTCCCTCTCTTTTGCTGATAAAACTTCCCATAAAACTGGAAATAATAGTCCTTTAGGATAAACTCCAGCAGTTCAACAATTCATTCTGTGTGCCCATAAGGGGGTGATGCTTATCCAGACAGTAGGAGACTGATTTCAGGCCCCATTCATGAGGTATTGAGGTGTAGAGCGTTTTCACATCTACACACATACTAACAAAGCCCCCTCTGGGATAGATTTTTTTTGTAGCTTTCTAAGTATTTATAATCACCAATCCCCATTAAATTAGTGGGTACGATGCCCAGCGGGTGTGGAGATGCGACTCAGTGTACATCTTGCGGCATGTAGGCGTTCCTTGATCATCTGATCGAGGGTGAATACTTCTGTGCAAAATGTAAGCACGTTGTTTCCCTGGAAGCCGAGGTTCTGAATCTAGGCAAACAACTGTCAACACTGAGAAGACTCTCCATACTAAAGGAGAGTTGGGATCTGTCAGGGCTGGGCTCAGCCTTTCCTTCTCAAAGCTGGCCGCTCAGCTGTCGGCTAATTGCCAGCTCCCATCTCTCCACAGTGACTCACCTGTTGATGATATCCTGCTAGTCAGTCCTGCCTACTTAAGCCGTCCAGTCCAGATGATCTCTGTCTTCGCCTTGGTCACATCTCTAGAGACGCTCTCCTGTGTTCCTGTTAAAGACTTGCTTGGCTGACATTCCTTCTGGCTCCAGATCCTGCTTGCTGTTCTACTACGCTCATCTCTGGCTCCCTGACGTTTTTGTTAGTCTGACTGTCCGTTCCGGTTCCTGAACTCTGGCTATGTTTTGACTATGTTTACTCTGTTTACCTTTTTTTATTATTATTATTAAACAAGTGTGATTTAACTGTACTTCTGTCTCAGTCTGATTCATGGTTTCTGTCAGTAGGCGAAGGCCATGAATTCAGAAGATGCAGTCAATCCACTTGTTGGTAATATTTTTTCCAGAATGAATGAGCAGGATCACCGCATGGATCAGTTTGCCATGGCGTTACAAACGCTCCTGAGTCGCACGGCTCACCTGGAATCTCCCACTGTGGCTGCTCCGGTACAACCTGTGTTGCAGGCCGTCCCTGCTGCTGCTCCAGTCTCTGTGCAGGCATCCGCCTCAAGTATTACCTCTATAAGAGGTATGTCTGGTTCCGCTCCTCTTCCCCAGCAATCTGGGGGCGATCCAGTCTAATGCAGAGGGTTTCTCAACCAGGTTGAGATATACTTTGAGATACTGCCCCAGGCGTTTCCCACTAACAGAAGCAAAGTAGGTTTCGTGATATCTTTTGCTTTCTGAGAGAGCCTTGGCCTGGGCAAACCCTCTAAGGGAGACGCAAAAACCTGTTGTCTTGAGTTACCCTGAGTTTGTGGCTTCTTTTAAAAGGCTATTTGACGTTCCAGCACTCTTCTGCTGCCAAGTCATGTACATTAGAGTATGAGAACTGTTGCAGATTACGCCACTGAAATCCGTACTCTGGCAGCAGAGGTTACTTGGAACAATGAGGCCCTCGTGGCTGCTTTTTCTCATGGTCTCTCGGATACCATCAAGGATGAGATAGCAGCTCGAGATATACCCACTGAGCTGGAGAAGTTGATCACGTTTGCCATCCTCATTGACTCCAGACTCAGAGAAAGACTCTCTTTTAACCACTTGACGACCGCTTCACGCTGATATACGTCAGCAGAATGGCACGGGCAGGCAAAATCACGTACCTGGTACGCGATTGCCTTCCCGCGGGCGGGGGGTCCGATCGGACCCCTCCCGGTGCCCGAGGCGGCCGGCTTTGGTCTGGGAGCGTTCAGAGACAGGGGGAGGCCATCCATTAATGGCCCCCCCCCCTCGCGATCGCTCCCAGCCAATGAGAATCTTCCCCTGCCTCTGTGTAGTACACAGAGGCAGGGGATGTGATGTCCTCTCTCCTCGGCTCGGCATTTTCCGTTCCGGCGCCGAGGAGAGAAGACTGCAATGTGAGTGCACCAACACAACACATCACAGTAGAACATGCCAGGCACACATTACACCCCCCTTTACCCCCCGTCACACTGACACCAAGCAGTTTTTTTTTTTTTCTGATTACTGCATGGTGTCAGTTTGTGACAGTTAGTGTGGTAGGGCAGTTAGTATTAGCCCCCTTTAGGTCTAGGGTACCCCCCTAACACCCCCCAATAAAGTTTTAACCCCTTGATCACCCCCCGTCGCCAGTGTCGCTAAGCGATCATTTATATACATTTATACTACCGAATAAAGGTTTTAACCCCTTGATTGCCCCCTAGTTAACCCTTTCACCAGTGATCACCGTATAACGTTACGGGTGACGCTGGTTAGTTCGTTTATTTTTTATAGTGTCAGGGCACCCGCCGTTTATTACCGAATAAAGGTTTAGCCCCCTGATCGCCCGGCGGTGATATGCGTCGCCCCAGGCAGCGTCAGATTAGCGCCAGTACCGCTAACACCCACGCACGCACCGTACACCTCCCTTAGTGGTATAGTATCTGATCGGATCAATATCTGATCTGATCAGATCTATACTAGCGTCCCCAGCAGTTTAGGGTTTCCAAAAATGCAGCGTTAGCAGAATCAACCCAGATACCTGCTAGCACCTGCATTTTGCCCCTCCACCCAGCCCAGCCCAGCCCACCCAAGTGCAGTATCGATCGATCACTGTCACTTACAAAACACTAAACACATAACTGCAGCGTTCACAGAGTCAGGCCTGATCCCTGCGATCGCTAACAGTTTTTTTGGTAGCGTTTTGGTGAACTGGCAAGCACCAGCGGCATAGTACACCCCGGTCGTAGTCAAACCAGCACTGCAGTAACACTTGGTGACGTGGCGAGTCCCATAAGTGCAGTTCAAGCTGGTGAGGTGGCAAGCACAAGTAGTGTCCCACTGTCACCAAGAAGAAGACAAACAGGCCTGTCGTGCCCATAATGCCCTTCCTGCTGCATTCGCCAATCCTAATTGGGAACCCACCACTTCTGCAGCGCCCGTACTTCCCCCATTCACATCCCCAACCAAATGCAGTCGGCTGCATGAGAGGCATATTCTTTATGTCCTCCCGAGTACCCCTACCCAAAGAACCCCCCCAAAAAAGATGTTGTGTCTGCAGCAAGCGCGGATATAGGCGTGACACCCGCTATTATTGTCCCTCCTGTCCTGACAATCCTGGTCTTTGCATTGGTAAATGTTTTGAACGCTACCATGCACTAGTTATTAGCGTAGGGTACAGCATTGCACAGACTAGGCACACTTTCACAGGGTCTCCCAAGATGCCATCGCATTGTGAGAGACCCGAACCTGGAACCGGTTACAGTTATAAAAGTTAGTTACAAAAAAAGTGTAAAAAAAAAAAAAATAAATATATAAAATTAAAAAAAAAAAGTTGTTGTTTTATTGCTCTCTCTATTCTCTCTCTATTGTTCTGCTCTTTTTTACTGTATTCTATTCTGCAATGTTTTATTGTTATTATGTTTTATCATGTTTGCTTTTCAGGTATGCAATTTTTTATACTTTACCGTTTACTGTGTTTTATTGTTAACCATTTTTTTGTCTTCAGGTACGCCATTCACGACTTTGAGTGGTTATACCAGAATGATGCCTGCAGGTTTAGGTATCATCTTGGTATCATTCTTTTCAGCCAGCGGTCGGCTTTCATGTAAAAGCAATCCTAGCAGCTAATTAGCCTCTAGACTGCTTTTACAAGCAGTGGGAGGGAATGCCCCACCCCACCGTCTTCCGTGTTTTTCTCTGGCTCTCCTGTCTCAACAGGGAACCTGAGAATGCAGCCGGTGATTCAGCCAGCTGACCATAGAGCTGATCAGAGACCAGAGTGGCTCCAAACATCTCTATGGCCTAAGAAACCGGAAGCTACGAGCATTTCATGACTTAGATTTCACCGGATGTAAACAGCGCCATTGGGAAATTGGAAAAGCATTTTATCACACCGATCTTGGTGTGGTCAGATGCTTTGAGGGCAGAGGAGAGATCTAGAGTCTAATAGACTCCAATTTTTTCAAAAAAAGAGTACCTGTCACTACCTATTGCTATCATAGGGGATATTTACATTCCCTGAGATAACAATAAAAATTATAAAAAAAAAAAAAAAAAAAAAATATGAAAGGAACAGTTTAAAAATAAGATAAAAAAGCAAAAAAAATAATAAAGAAGAAAAAAAAAAAAAAAGCACCCCCGTCGCCCCCTGCTCTCGTGCTAAGGCGAATGCAAGTGGCGGTCCGTCGTCAAATGTAACAGCAATTGCACCATTCATGTGAGATATCACCGCAAAGGTCAGATTGAGGGCAGTAATTTTAGCAGTAGACCTCCTCTGTAAATCTAAAGTGGTAACCTGTAAAGGCTTTTAAAGGCTTTTAAAAATGTATTTATTTTGTTGCCACTGCACGTTTGTGCACAATTGTAAAGCATGTCATGTTTGGTATCCATGTACTCAGCCTAAGATCATCTTTTTTATTTCATCAAACATTTGGGCAATATAGTGCGTTTTAGTGCATTAAAATTTAAAAAAGTGTGTTTTTTCCCCCAAAAATGCATTTGAAAAATCGCTGTGCAAATACTGTGTAAAAAAAAAAATGAAACACCCACCATTTTAATCTGTAGGGCATTTGCTTTAAAAAAATATATAATGTTTGGGGGTTCAAAGTAATTTTCTTGCAAAAAAAATAATTTTTTCATGTAAACAAATAGTGTCCGAAAGGGCTTTGTCTTCAAGTGGTTAGAAGAGTGGGTGA
This sequence comes from Aquarana catesbeiana, assembly GCF_042186555.1. Taxonomy (NCBI): domain Eukaryota; kingdom Metazoa; phylum Chordata; class Amphibia; order Anura; family Ranidae; genus Aquarana; species Aquarana catesbeiana. The sequence goes on from NC_133333.1 coordinate 83,306,116, forward strand.
TGTGTGACATAAGCTTCTAAATGTTGTGCATAAAATGCCAGGACAGTTCAAAACCCCCCCAAATGACCCCATTTTGGAAAGTAGACACCCCAAGCTATTTGCTGAGAGGCATGTCGAGTCCATGGAATATTTTATATTGTGACACAAGTTGCGGGAAAGAGACACGTTTTTTTTTTTTTTTTTTTTGCACAAAGTTGTCACTAAATGATATATTGCTCAAACATGCCATGGGAATATGTTAAGTTACACCCCAAAATACATTCTGTTGCTTCTCCTGAGTACGGGGATACCACATGTGTGAGACTTTTTGGGAGCCTAGCCGCGTACGGGACCCCGAAAACCAAGCACTGCCTTCAGGCTTTCTAAGGGCGTAAATTTTTGATTTCGCTCTTCACTGCCTATCACAGTTTCGGAGGCCATGGAATGCCCAGGTGGCACAGAACCCCCCCAAATGACCCCATTTTGGAAAGTAGACACCCCAAGCTATTTGCTGAGAGGTATAGTGAGTATTTTGCAGACCTCACTTTTTGTCACAAAGTTTTAAAAATTGAAAAAAGAAAAAAAAAAAGTTTTTTCTTGTCTTTCTTCATTTTCAAAAACAAATGAGAGCTGCAAAATACTCACCATGCCTCTCAGCAAATAGCTTGGGGTGTCTACTTTCCAAAATTGGGTCATTTGGGGGGGTTTTGTGCCACCTGGGCATTCCATGGCCTCCGAAACTGTGATAGGCACTGAAGAGTGAAATCAAAAATTTACACCCTTAGAAATCCTAAAGGCGGTGATTGGTTTTCGGGGCCCTGTACGCGGCTAGGCTCCCAAAAAGTCCCACACATGTGGTATCCCCATACTCAGGAGAAGCAGCTAAATGTATTTTGGGGTGCAATTCCACATATGCCCATGGCCTGTGTGAGCAATATATCATTTAGTGACAACTTTTTGTAATTTTTTTTTTTTTTTGTCATTATTCAATCACTTGGGACAAAAAAAAAATATTATTCAATGGGCTCAACATGCCTCTCAGGAATTTCCTTGGGGTGTCTACTTTCCAAAATGGGGTCATTGGGGGGGGGGGGTTGTACTGCCCTGCCATTTTAGCACCTCAAAAAATGACATAGGCAGTCATAAACTAAAAGCTGTGTGAATTCCAGAAAATGTATCCCTAGCTTGTAGACGCTATAACTTTTGCGCAAACCAATAAATATACGCTTATTGACATTTTTTTTACCAAAGACATGTGGCCGAATACATTTTGGCCTAAATGTATGACTAAAATTGTGTTTATTGGATTTTTTTAACAAAAAGTAGAAAATATCATTTTTTTCAAAATTTTCGGTCTTTTTCCATTTATAGTGCAAAAAATAAAAGCCGCGGAGGTGATCAAATACCATCAAAAGAAAGCTCTATTTGTGGGAAGAAAAGGACGCAAATTTTGTTTGGGTACAGCATTGCATGAGCGCACAATTAGCAGTTAAAGTGACGCAGTGCCAAATTGGAAAAAGTCCTCTGGTCTTTAGGCAGCCAAATGGTCCGGGGCAGAAGTGGTTAAGGAGCGCTTGCAGGAGCCTCCTGTACATTTGTCTCGGAACTTTGCAGTCCCACCCTTGCCTCCCTCACCTCCCATGCCTCCTGAAAGAGAGTCGGTCTGTGAAGATGAACCCATGCACTTGGGCTTCACGTGTCTCTCTGCGGAGAGAACCCTTAGAAGGGAGAGATTGTGGCCAGGCAGGTCACTTTTTAAGTCTTGTCCTACCCGTCCAGGGAACGCTCGAACCTTGAGGTCCTGTCATGGACAGACCTTAGGTGGCGTTGTTTCGTCCCCATTTATCCAGAAGGAAAAGCCCCTGGTTTCGGTTACCCTTTCTTGGGCTGAGTCGTCTGTCGAGATACAGGCTCTAATCGACACTGGGGCTGCAGGCCAGTTCATTGATGCTGCCTTTGTATCGAAGCACTTGATTCCGCTGCAGCTGCATGACACTCCACTTGCCATTGAGGCTCTTGACGGGAGACCTCTACAGCATGCCCATGTGACTCATGAGACTGTTCCATTGTCAATGGCCGTAGGGGCTCTTCACCATGAGATAATCCAATTCCAAGTTATTTCCTCACCCAAGTTTCTGCTGGTTATTGGCTATCCTTGGTTACAGAGGCACAACCCCTATTTGATTGGCTCCGTGCTGAGGTTCTCTCCTGGTCGCCACAATGCAGTAAGACATGCTTCCAGAGGGTAGCCAAGGTCCTGTGTACCTCTTCACTCTCCTCCCTGCCGGAGGAGTACCACGATTTTAGCGATGTCTTTGACAAAAGTCAAGCCGGTAGTTTGACTCCACACTGGTCGTATGATTGGGCATTTGACCTTCAACTTGGTGCCATACCCCCTCGTGGCGGGGTTTACCCTTTGTCAGTCATGGAGGAGTATGTTGCAGACGTACTTTCTTGAGGTTTCATCCGCAAATCCTCGTCTCCTGCTGGTGCTGGTTTCTTCTTTGTGAAGAAGAAGAGTGGTGAACTGACACCTTGTATTGATAATAGGGGTCTCAATCGTTTCACGATTAAGAATGCCTATCCGATTCTGTTGATTATGGAGTTACTTGACCGCCTCAAGGGAGCAACGATTTTCACAAAGCTTGATTTGAGAGGGGCATACAATCTCATGAGGATTAAGGAGGGCGACGAGTGGAAAACTGCGTTTAATACCAGAGCAGGCCATTATGAATATCTTGTAATGCCTTTTGGCCTTTGTAACGCCCCAGCAGTTTTCCAGGAATTTATTAACGATGTCCTCCGAGATTTGTTGCAGTTATGTGTAGTGGTTTATCTCGACGATAACCTCATATTTTCCAAGTCCCTGGAGAGCCACCACTCAGATGTCTGTCGTGTGCTTTAGAAACTAAGAGAGAACAATCTCTATTGTAAATTGGAAAGTGCAAATTCCATCGTGAACAGGTTAAATTCCTGGGTTATGTCATTTCCACTGCTGGTTTTTCGATGGACCCAGAGAAACTTTCAGCAGTCCTACAGTGGGCCTGATCTGTGGGTTTACGTCCTCTGTGGCGTTTTCTTAGCTGCCAACTATTATCGGAAGTTTATTCGTAACTTCTCGTCTCTGGTCAAGCACCTGACTGATATGACCAGAAAGGGCGGTAACCCACAGAGTTGGTCTCTGGAGTCTATTAATGCCTTTGAGAGTCTCAAGGCTGCCTTTGTTTCTGCTCCTGTGTTGGCACGTCCTGATCCTACGTTACCTTTTATCCTTGAGGTTGATGCTTCTGAGACTGCAGTTGGCGCCCTTCTGTCTCAACGTGCTACCTCAGAGCGCTATGCATCCTTGTGGCTACTTTTCCAAAAAATTGACACCTGCGAAGTGCAATTACGAGATTGGTGACAGAGAGCTGTTAGCGATCATTTTAGTCCTGAAAGAATGGAGACATCTCCTCGAAGGTACCACTGTGCAGGTTCCCATTAGTGACCACAAGAATCTCACATTCTTGTCTGAGGCTAAACGCCTCTCTCCCAGAAGGGCATGATGGGCTCTTTTCTTGTGTAGTTTCAATTACATTGTCTCATTCTTACCCGATACTAAGAATGTAAGGGCTGACGCATTGTCACAACAATTTTCCTCCACTTCCAAGATGGAGTCGGTTCCGGTTCCTGTGATTCCTCCTGATCATATTCTGGCTATGGTTTGCACCAGTCTCATTTCTCTTTTGGGTGACAAAATTCTTGCTGCTCAGGTCCATGCTCCTCCTGAGAAACCTTGTGACCGCAGCTTTGTCCCAGAGAGTCTCCGTACTGCCGTGCTCCAGACTTACCATTCTCCCAAGGCTGCTGGCCACCCTGGGAAGAATCAATTCTTTTGGGCAATTTCCCAACAATTCTGGTGGCCTAGTCTACATGCTGATGTAACAGCCTTCGTAGTTGCCTGTTCCGTGTGTGCTCAGAGTAAGACTCCACGACACCTTCCAGTGGGCCTCATACAACCCATACCCAATGGAGAGAGGCCCTGGACTCATCTGTCTATGGATTTCATTGTGGAGTTACCCAACTCCCAGGACAACACAGTTATCCTTATGGTGGTTGACCGGTTCTCGAAAATGTCCCATTGTATTCCACTTAAGAAGCTGCCCACTTCTAAGGAACTGGCTTCGATTTTTGCTCGGGAGATCTTTCGCTAACATGGACTACCCAAGGTGATTGTCTCAGACAGGGGTGGTCAGTTTGTGTCCCGGTTCTGGCGGGCCTTTTGTGCACAGTTGGGAATTCAGCTTGCTTTCCCCTCTGCTTATCACCTGCAGTCTAATGGGGCCACAGAACGAGTCAATCAGTCCTTGGAGCAATTCCTATGTTGCTATCTTTCTGACCATCATAACAACTGGTCAGACCTCTTATCATGGGCAGAGTTTGCTCACAATAGTGTCTTGAATTCTGCTTCCCGATTGTCCCCATTTATGGCGAACTATGGTTTCCAACCCTCCATGTTGCCTGACTCATTTGTTCCAAAGGGGAGTATTTTTGCATTAGAGGAGCATCTCCGTGGTCTTCGTTCCACTTGGGCACAAGTCCAGGAGGCTTTGCGACATGCTAATGATAGGTACAGACTCCATGCTGACCGCAGACGCCTGCCTGTGCCTTCCTACCAGGTTGGGGACAGGCTCTGGCTGTCATCTCGCAACCTCCGACTTCATGTTCCCTCTCTGAAGTTCGCACCTTGGTTTATTGGGCCTTTCCCTATTCTTCGCAGGATTGACCCAGTGGCTTATGCATTAGACCTTCCTTCTAATATGCGTATCTCAAATGTATTTCATGTCTCCTTATTAAAACCTTTGGTCTGCAACCGCTTTACCACCTCAGTGCCTCGTCCTTACCCTGTACAGGCTGAGAACCATGAGGAGTATGAAGTACAGTCCATTGTTGACTCCCGTAGGTTCCGTGGGTGCATACAGTACCTGGTGCATTGGAAAGGGTACGGTCCGGAGAAAAGCTCTTGGGTCTCATCCTTGGACGTACATGCCCCTGTCCTCCTCCGTTATTTCCATAAACATTTTCCCCTCAAGCCTGGTTGTCCTCCGATGGAGAGGGGTCATTGAGGGGGTACTGTCAGGACTGGGCTCAGCCCTTGCTTCTCAAAGCTGGCCGCTCAGCTTTCGGCTAATTTCCAGCTCCTATCTCTCCACAGTGACTCGCCTGTTCATGATATCCTGCTCCTCAGTCCTGCCTACTTAGGCCGTTCAGTCCAGATGATCTCTGCCTTCACCTTGGTCACATCTCTGGAGACGCTCTCCTGAGTTCCTGTTAAAGACTTGCTTGGCTGCCATTTCTTCTGGCTCAAGATCCTGCTTTCTGTTCTACTACGCTCATCTCTGGCTCCCTGACGTTTTGCTTGTTTGACTATCCGTTCCGGTTCCTGAACTCTGGCTATGTTTTGACTACGTTTACTCGGTTTACTTTTTTTTATTATTATTATTATTAAACAAGTGTGATTTAACTGTACTTCTGTCTCAGTCTGATTCATGGTTTCTGACCAGGCAGGTGCCAGCATAGGCCAGCACAGAGGTGGGTGGAGATAAAGAGGGGCAGGCACCAGAGCAGAGTGATGACAGTCAGGAAGGGTAGAGGGGAAAGTGACAGGGAGGCAGATCCTGGGCTGGAACATCGTAATAAGTACGCCCGTTGCGTGACATTGGTGAAACCAGTCAGGGACCAGCATTGCTGGAGCAGAGTGATGCCCCTAGCTGCCAGGGAAATAACTCCTCCAGTGAGGGTGGGAGTAAAGGCAAGGGAAAGACAGATTCTGGTGGTAGGGGACTCAATTCTTAGAAGAACAGAGAGCGCAATCTTTTACAAAGACCCGAAGCGCCGAACTGTATGTTGTCTATCGAGCGCTTGGGCACATCACGGATCTGGTGGACAGATTACTTAGGAGGGGCTGGGGAAGGCCTGGCTGTCATGCTGCACGTTGGCACCAATGACAAAGTCAGAGGAAGATGGAGTTTCCTAAAAAACAATTTTAGGGACTTAGGCGCTAAATTGAGGAAAAGGACCTCCAAGGTAGTATTCTCAGAAATACTACTGGTACCTCGAATCACACCAGAAAGGCAGAGGGATGATTAGGGAAGTAAAGTAGTGGCCGAAGAGCTGGTGTAGAAAGGAGGGGTTTGGGTTCCTGGAGAACTGGGCCGACTGCTCGATTGGTTACCAGCCCTTTAGCAGGGATGGACTGCATCTAAATGGGGAAGGTGCAGATCGGCTGGTTAGAGGGGCTTTTAAACTAGGCAACCACCGGGAGGGGGGGGGTCCAGATGTAGAGATAGTCAGTGTGGAACAAATTCCAGAGGGTAGTGTCACGGAACGTCCCACACTCCGCTTGAGTGCTTCCGTCATATACCACTTCCTCCCAGTCTGTATACAGATATCAGATATTCCAACCTCTCTGAGCACAAAACAAGGCGACACTTGCTTGTTGCTAACAGGAACTCACTTTATTTAGAATCAAAATTACAAGACTTTATATGCCGTTGGAACCTCCTCTAACAATACAACTGTAACCTAATTAACATGAGCTAATTAACTTATCCTCTATACAGCCTAGGTGACTGAGACATGACCTTTTGCCCAGACCAGATGACAGACTTGTGGGCACCGAGCTTCACACAGTAGTATAAACACAATAGCTGGAGATAATTACACTTAACAATACAAACAACAATCTCCCCCCCTCCTCAGCCTAGTCATCAACAGTTCGTCTCCTAGCCAGTCCTGGAGGCTAATGTGATCAGCTCACTCAATTAACAGGTTGAGTTCAGAATCGACCAAACCAATAATAGTCTCTACATACATCCTGGGAGATATTGTGGACAAATATTACTGTCCCATTTTAAGTAGTCCAAGATATATTTTCTCACTCACCCTGTGCCAGGATAGCACAGGGTGACTTAGACATAAGATGTATTCTGAGTTCCACGGGCCCTCCCGTCACATCTCTCCCCTTTCGGCAGAAGACTAACACAGGAGGAGACCCCAGACGGGTTGACTCCGAAGTTAGTAAGTAGCTCCAGTCCTCTAATGCCTGTACCCACACAGTACCCCAAATAAATTGTTCCAAACAAAGCATTACTCACCCAGCCAACCTCTGCCTCTCTCAGAGAACATATCTGCCGCTGGGGAGAGGCCTGGACTGGCCCTTCTCCCTGGAGTCCTTTCTGAGAAGACAGGGTGACTGGGCTCACTCTGTCATGATGTTGGGGATCTGGGCCCACTGCCCAGCATCCCTGGGGTAAACAGGTGGAGACTGAAGTCCCATTCACCTTCACAGGAAATCCATCCTCTGTTAGTTGAGGGCAGAGTCCAGCAGTCCTCGGCCCTGTTGCCAGCCCTTCTGCTGGAAACCCCACACCATCTGTTTTGGCTAACTGTTGGGGAGGGAGGCCGACTGCCCCGCCTCCCTGGAACTCTGTAGTTGTTGCCGGTGCTCGGCAGAGGTTGGTAACACTCTGCCCTGTTGCCAGCACTTCTGCTGGGGACTCTGCATCCTCCGCTCCAGCTAACCGTTAGGGCAGGAGGCTGGCTTCCTCCACTCCCAAACTGTGTAGCTGCCATTGGGGAGGTGAGCCGGCTGCTTCCTTTTCCATTCCCTCATCCGGTTTCTTCGGACGACATGTCTATGGTACTGTCTCCCAGGTGCACTGATCTTTGCTGGGGAGGGAAGGCTGCTTCCTCCACCCTGGCCAACTGTTGGGGAGGGACAACACACACCTCCTCTCCCTTCTCCCCCTGTATCTGCTGCTGGGAAGTGATTGCCACCTTCTCACCCTGGGCCTCCGAAACTGCCACAGGTGTGGGGCAGAGGTCTTGGACCCTCTGTCCGGTTGCCAGATCTTCAGCTGGAGAAGTTTGTTGTAACTCCACAGATACTGCTGTTGGTGCTGGACAGAGCACAGTGAAGTTTGGCCCTAATACCAGCTCTTCTGCTGGAGGCTCATCAGGTTGTTCTTCCTCAGCAGAAAAGTCTATTAAATCCCCTATTTCTATAACTGGTGTCTGGGGATAGAGGTTCACCATCTCCTGTCCATGGAACCCAGAAGATGTTATCAGTGCTGGACAGAGGTTAGCAGAGCTCTGCCCTGTTGTCAGCACTTCAGGTTTGGGGACGGCAATCTTCAGATTTTCCACTGCCGATTCTCTGGCATGGTGCTGAACGTGTTCTAGCAGTTTCCTGTATGCCCTTTTCAGATGCTGTTCCTTCCTTAGCAAATAGTCCAGATCAGGTTTGAGCCCTGAGACCCCTGCAAGACCGAGCATAGCCTCTCTATATTCTCGCAGGTCCTCAAGGTCAGGCTCCCCTTCATCGCCAAACATAAAATTATCTGTAAGGCTCTCCCACAGCAATCCAGGGCCTCCAAAGTCATATCCCTCCGGAGAGCATTCTGTTGTCTCCCCTAAATATCCCTCCTCTGCGTGCCATTGCAGAGCCCAATAATGATTGTCCAGCTCTATCTCCTGCTAGACCAGCCTGTCCAACTCAGTCACCCATTGCTCCTGGGACCGCCCTCCAGGAATGCCATCCGCAATGCCCGTTGGTCACTGGCCCATTGCTCTTGGGTTGGAAAGCACTTGCCCTGTTTTATACCAGCGAGCTGGAGGGCTCCAGTCCAGAGCTCCACCCGAATTTGCTGCCTAAGCTCCAGGTATTCATCCTCAGACACAGTCCTGGTGTATGTTGAAAGGATGATCCGCAGCAGCCCCGGGAACTCTGATGCCAGGTCCATATCTCCGCTGGGGTGACTGAAGTCTGCTATCCTGATCTTGGATCCAGGTGGTTTAGATTTCCCAGACTGCAGGAAGCTTTCCCGCTGCTTCCCACCAATGTCACGAAACATCCCACACTCCGCTTGAGTGCTTCCGTCATATACCACTTCCTCCCAGTCTGTATACAGATATCAGATATTCCAACCTCTCTGAGCACAAAACAAGGCGACACTTGCTTGTTGCTAACAGGAACTCACTTTATTTAGAATCAAAATTACAAGACTTTATATGCCGTTGGAACCTCCTCTAACAATACAACTGTAACCTAATTAACATGAGCTAATTAACTTATCCTCTATACAGCCTAGGTGACTGAGACATGACCTTTTGCCCAGACCAGATGACAGACTTGTGGGCACCGAGCTTCACACAGTAGTATAAACACAATAGCTGGAGCTAATTACAATTAACAATACAAACAACAATCTCCCCCCTCCTCAGCCTAGTCATCAACAGTTCGTCTCCTAGCCAGTCCTGGAGGCTAATGTGATCAGCTCACTCAATTAACAGGTTGAGTTCAGAATCAACCAAACCAATAATAGTCTCTACATACATCCTGGGAGATATTGTGGAGAAATATTACTGTCCCATTTTAAGTAGTCCAAGATATATTTTCTCACTCACCCTGTGCCAGGATAGCACAGGGTGACTTAGACATAAGATGTATTCTGAGTTCCACGGGCCCTCCCGTCACAGGTAGTATTGGGGGAATTAGTGGTAGGTTGACTAAAGCACCGAAACCCGAATTACGTACAGTAACAAATCCTATTTGCAACATCAGAACACCTAATAAGGAGATAGTATGCGTCCGGTCTAAACTACATGGCATGTTCACCAATGCCAGGAGTCTGATGGGAGAACTAGAGCTACTTTTGTACAATTTAGATTTTTAGGAATTTCAGAGACTTGGTTACAAAGTTACATAGTAGGTGAGGTTGAAAAAAGACACAAGTCTATCAAGTCCAACCTATGTGTGTGCTTATATGTCAGTATTACATTATATATCCCTGTATGGTCGTTCAGGTGCTTATCTGATAGTTGTTTAAAACTATCGATGCTCCCTGCTGAAACCACCGCCTGTGGAAGGGAATTCCACATCCTTGGCTCTCTTACAGGAAAGAACCCTCTACGCAGTTTAAGGTTAAACCTCTTTTCTTCTTTTAATGAGTGGCCACATGTCTTATTAAACTCCCTTCCGTGATAAAAAAAAAAAAAAAACTCCCTTCCATGAAAAAGTTTTATCCCTATCCCTAATAAGTGCAGTGCTCGTAACCTTTCTTCATAACTAATATCCTCCAGTCCCTTTATTAGTTTTGTTGCCCTTCTCTGGACTCGCTCCATTTCCAGCACATCCTTTATCACGTACCGGGTGCTGGAGGTCAATGGAGAGAGGGCTTCCCTTGCAGCTAAGTTCAGGACTCCCCTGGAGAGGTGAGACAGGAGGAGTCAGGCACAAAGTAGCACAGGTCGCCTGCGGAGTTGCTTGCAGATGGATTCAGGGATACTGCAGATGTATTGAGCAGAGGCTGCAGGCAGATGGCGCCTGTGAGGTGTGGCAGGTCTGCAGAATCACAGTGACAGAAGAATAGTTGGTACAAGCCAGGATCAGGAGCCAGGTGAATAACAGAGCAGACAAAGTCAGGTGGATAGCCGAGATCAAACACAGAAGCAGGCAGAGGGACAGGTCAGGAACAAGCCGGGTCAGTAACTAAGGATCACAGGAGCAAGGGAACACAGGTAACAAGCTGATGATCAAACAGCACTTCAGCCAAGGGCTGGCTTCCTTATAAAGGCCCATGTAATGTGCTGGCGGAGAGGCTGGGTCCTAGAGCCCTTCTCCTTCCCTGACAGGTGCTGGGTCCTAGAGTCCTCCTCCTGCCCTGACATCCTCCCTGAGGACTGGTGCCCAGAACTGGACAGCATAATCCAGGTGCGGTCCCACCAGAGTCTTGTAGAGTGGGAAAATTATTGCTTTATCTCTGGAGGTAATCCCCTTTTTAATGCATGCCAATATTCTGTTTGCTTTGCTTGCAGCAGCTTGGCATTGCATGCCATTGCTGAGCCTGTCATCTACTAGGACCCCAAAGTCCTTTTTCATCCTAGATTCCCCAGAGGTTCTCCCCCTAGTGAGTAGATTGCATTCATATTAGCCACCCATATGCATTATTTTAAATTTTTCTACATTAAATCTCATTTGCCATGAGGTTTAATGACTCTTCTTGCAAGGTTTCCACATCCTGCGGAGAAATTATTGCCCTGCTTAGCTTAGTATCGTCTGCAAATACTGAGATTGAGTTGTTTATCCCATCCTCCAGGTTGTTTATGAATAAATTAAATAGGATTGGTCCCAAGACAGAACCCTGGGGGACACCACTTTCCACACCGGACCATTCCGAGTACTCCCCATTTATCACCATCCTCTTAACTCGCCCCTGTAGCCAGTTTTCAATCCATGTACTTGCCCTATGGTCCATGCACCACCCAAATGCATTATTTTATATTTTTCCACATTAAACCTCATTTGCCATGTAGTTGCCCACCCCATTAATTTGTTCAGATCTGCTTGCAAGGTTTCCACATCCTGTGGAGAAGTTATTGCTCTGCTTAGCTTAGTATCGTTCGCAAATACAGAGATTGAGCTGTTTACCCCATCCTCCAGGTCGTTTATGAACAAATTAAATAAAATTGGTCCCAGGACAGAACCTTGTGGGACCCTACTTTTGACCCCTGACCATTCCGAGTACTCCCCTTTTATCAGTACCCTCTGAACTCGCCCTTGTAGCCAGTTTTCAATCCATGGACCTTACTTTGCACAGTAAATGTTTATGGGGAACTCTGTCAAATGCTTTTGCAAAATGCAGATACACCACGTCTACGGGCCTCCCTTTATCTAGATGGCAGCTCACCTCCTCATAGAAGGTTAATAGATTGGTTTGGAAAGAACAATTCTTCATGAATCCATGCCGATTACTGCTAATTATACTGTTTTCATTACTAAAATGTATATAGTCCCTCATCATCACCTCCAAGAGCTTGCATACTATTGATGTTAGGCTAGGTTAGGATCAACAGCTGGAATAGAGAGGATAAAAAGGGGGGAGGGGTATGCCTGTATATAAAAATGATGTACAAGTGAATGTGAGAGACAACATCACTAATGGAGGAAGGGAGGAGGTGGATCCTTATGGGTAGGAGCTGCAAAGGGAGGAAACTAAAGGGAAAGTAATACTGGGCGTATGCTATAGGCCCCCTAAACAGAGGGAGGAGGGGGAGGTGGACCTCCTATCACAATTCGGATTAGCGGCAAGGATGGGAAGTGTCATTATAATGGGGGATTTTAATTATCCAGGCAGACTGGGTGGAAAGATCCGCACATTTATCTAAAGTTTGCCATTTCCTACAGTTGTGCTCATAAGTTTACATACCCTGGCAGAATTAATGATTTCTTGGCCATTTTTCAGAGAATCTGAATAAACACAAATACTTTTCTTTTACTCATGGTTAGCGTTTGGCTGAAGCCATTTATTATCAATCGATTGTGTTTACTCTTTTTAAATCATAATCACAACAGAAACTACCAAAATGACCCTGTTTAAAAGTTTACATACCCCAGTTCTCAATACTGTGTATTGCCCCCTTTAACATCAATGACAGCTTGAAGTATTTTGTGGCATTTATCTATGAGGCTCTTTATCTTCTCAGATGGTAAAGCTGCCCATTCCTCTTAGCAAAAAGCCTCCGGTTCCTGTAAATTCTTGGGCTGTCTTGCATGAACTGCACGTTTGAGATCTCTGATTGAGGTCAGGAGACTGAGATGGCCACTCCAGAACCTTTACTTTATTCTGCTGTAGCCAATGACAGGTCGACTTGGCCTTGTGTTTTAAATCATTGTCATGTTGGAATGTCCAGGTATTGTAGCTCACACATCCCCAAAACAGCGACCCCCCCTCCGTGTTTCACAGTAGGAATGGTGTACCTTTTATCATAGGCCTTGTTAACTCCTCTCCAAATGAAGAGTTTATGGTTGTGGCCAAATTAATTTTGGTCTCATCACTCTAAATGACTTTGTGACAGAAGGTTTGAGGCTTGTCTCTAAGCGGGATACTTTGTGGCATTAGCATAGTAATGACTTTCTTCTGGCGACTCGACCATGCAGCCCATCTTTCTTCAAGTGCCTCCTTATTGTGCATCTTGAAACAGCCACACCACATGTTTTCAGAGTCCTGTATTTCACATGAAGTTATTTGTGGGTTTTTCCTTGCATCCCAATTTTCCTGGCAGTTGTGGCTGAAATTTTATTTTCAACAGAACCCCTCACTTTCCACTTCTTGATTAGAGTTTGAACACTGCTGATTGGCATTCTCAATTCCTTGGATATCTTTTCATATCACTTTCCTGTTTTATACAGTTCAACTACCTTTTCCCGCAAATCCTTTGACAATTCTTTTGCTTTCCCCATGACTCAGAATCCAGAAACGTCATTGCAGCACTGGATGAAAGATACAAGGGTCTGTCAGGAGACCAGAAACTCTCTGACCTTTTATACACACACTAATTACAAGCAAACAGATCAGAGGTGATGAGGGTTACCTTCAATAACCATTCAAACCCCTTTGTGTCAACAGGAACTACCATTCACTAGTTGAGTATTAGCGTAGGGTACAGCATTACACAGACTAGGACACACTTTCACAGGGTCTCCCAAGATGCCATCGCAGTTACAGTTATAAAAGTTAGTTACAAAAAAAAGTGTAAAAAAAAAAAAAAAAAAAAAAAAAAAAAAAAAAAATTATATATATATATATATATATATATATATATATATATATATATATATATAATAAAAAAAATAGTTGTTTTATTGTTCTCTCTCTCTCTAATGTTCTGCTCTTTTTTACTGTATTCTATTCTGCAATGTTTTATTGTTATTATGTTTTATCATGTTTGCTTTTCAGGTATGCAATTTTTTATACTTTACCATTTACTGTGTTTTATTGTTAACCATTTTTTTGTCTTCAGGTACGCCATTCACGACTTTGAGTGGTTATACCAGAATGATGCCTGCAGGTTTAGGTATCATCTTGGTATCATTCTTTTCAGCCAGCGGTCGGCTTTCATGTAAAAGCAATCCTAGCAGCTAATTAGCTTCTAGACTGCTTTTACAAGCAGTGGGAGGGAATGTTCCCCCCCCCCACCATCTTCCGTGTTTTTCTCTGGCTCTCCTGTCTCAACAGGGAACCTGAGAATGCAGCCGTGATTCAGCCAGCTGACCATAGAGCTGATCAGAGACCAGAGTGGCTCCAAACATCTCTATGGCCTAAGAAACCGGAAGCTACGAGCATTTCATGACTTAGATTTCGCCGGATGTAAACAGCGCCATTGGGAAATTGGGAAAGCATTTTATCACACCGATCTTGGTGTGGTCAGATGCTTTGAGGGCAGAGGAGAGATCTAGGGTCTAATAGCCCCCAATTTTTTTTTTAAAAAAAAAGAGTACCTGTCACTACCTATTGCTATCATAGGGGATATTTACATAATTCCCTGAGATAACAATAAAAATGATTAAAAAAAAAAATGAAAGGAACAGTTTAAAAATAAGATAAAAAAGCAAAAAAATAATAAAGAAAAAAAAAAAAGAAAAAAGCACCCGTCGCCCCCTGCTCTCGCGCTAAGGCCAACGCAAGCGTCGGTCTGTCAAATGTAAACAGCAATTGCACCATGCATGTGAGGTATCACCGCGAAGGTCAGATCGAGGGTAGTAATTTTAGCAGTAGACCTCCTCTGTAAATCTAAAGTGGTAACCTGTAAAGGCTTTTAAAAATGTATTTATTTTGTTGCCACTGCACGTTTGTGCGCAACTGTAAAGCATGTCATGTTTGGTATCCATGTACTCGGCCTAAGATCATCTTTTTTTATTCCATCAAACATTTGGGGATTATAGTGTGTTTTAGTGCATTAAAATTTAAAAAAGTGTGTTTTTTCCCCAAAAAATGCGTTTGAAAAATCGCTGTGCAAATACTGTGTGAAATAAAAAAAAAATGAAACACCCACCATTTTAATCTGTAGGGCATTTGCATTAAAAAAATATATAATGTTTGGGGGTTCAAAATAATTTTCTTGCAAAAAAAATAATTTTTTTCATGTAAACAAAAAGTGTCAGAAAGGGCTTTGTCTTCAAGTGGTTAGAAGAGTGGGTGATGTGTGACATAAGCTTCTAAATGTTGTGCATAAAATGCCAGGACAGTTCAAACCCCCCCCCCCCCCAAATGACCCCATTTCGGAAAGTAGACACCCCAAGCTATTTGCTGAGAGGCATGTCGAGTCCATGGAATATTTTATATTGTGACAAGTTGCGGGAAAGAGACAGTTTTTTTTTTTTGCACAAAGTTGTCACTAAATGATATATTGCTCAAACATGCCATGGGAATATGTGAAATTACACCCCAAAATACATTCTGTTGCTTCTCCTGAGTACGGGGATACCACATGTGTGAGACTTTTTGGGAGCCTAGCCGCGTACGGGATCCCGAAAACCAAGCACTGCCTTCTGGCTTTCTAAGGGCGTAAATGTTTGATTTCACTCTTCACTGCCTATCACAGTTTCGGAGGCCATAGAATGCCCAGGTGGCACAAAACCCCCCCAAATGACTCCATTTTGGAAAGTAGACACCCCAAGCTATTTGCGGAGAGGTATAGTAAGTATTTTGCAGACCTCACTTTTTGTCACAAAGTTTTGAAAATTGAAAAAAGAAAAAAAAAAAAGTTTTTTCTTGTCTTTCTTCATTTTCAAAAACAAATGAGAGCTGCAAAATACTCACCATGCCTCTCAGCAACTAGCTTGGGGTGTCTACTTTCCAAAATGGGGTCATTTGGGGGGGGGTTTGTGCCACCTGGGCATTCCATGGCCTCCGAAACTGTGATAGGCAGTGAAGAGTGAAATCAAAAATTTACATCCTTAGAAATCCTGAAGACGATGATTGGTTTTCGGGGCCTAGGTTTTATGCGGCTAGGCTCCCAAAAAGTCCAACACATGTGGTATCCCCATACTCAGGAGAAGCAGCTAAATGTATTTTGGGGTGCAATTCCACATATGCCCATGGCCTGTGTGAGCAATATATCATTTAGTGACAACTTTGTGCAAAAAAATAAATACATTTGTCACTTTCCCGCAACTTGTGTCAAAATATAAAATATTCCATGGACTCAACATGCCTCTCAGCAATAGCTTGGGGTGTCTACTTTCCAAAACGGGGTCATTTGGGGGGGTTTTGTGCCAACTGGGCATTTTATGGCCTTCAAAACTGTGATAGGTAGTGAGGAGTGAAATCAAAAATTTACGCCCTTAGAAATCCTGAAGGCGTTGATTGGTTTTCGGGGCCCCGTACGCAGCTAGGCTCCCAAAAAGTCCCACACATGTGGTATCCCCGTACTAAGGAGAAGCAGCTGAATGTATTTTGGGGTGCAATTCCACATATGCCCATGGCCTGTGTGAGCAATATATTATTTAGTGACAACTTTTTGTAATTTTTTTTTTTTTTTTGTCATTATTCAATTACTTGGGACAAAAAAAATTAATATTCAATGGGCTCAACATGCCTCTCAGCAATTTCCTTGGGGTGTCTACTTTCCAAAATGGGGTCATTTGGGGGGGGTTTGTACTGCCCTGCCAATTTAGCACCTCAAGAAATGACATAGGCAGTCATAAACTAAAAGCTGTGTAAATTCCAGAAAATGTACCCTAGCTTGTAGACGCTATAACTTTTGCGCAAACCAATAAATATACGCTTATTGACATTTTTTTTTACCAAAAACATGTGGCCGAATACATTTTGACCTAAATGTATGACTGAAATTGAGTTTATTGGATTTTTTTTATAACAAAAAGTAGAAAATAACATTTTTTTTCAAAATTTTTGGTCTTTTTCCGTTTATAGCGCAAAAACAAAACACGCAGAGGTGATCAAATACCATCAAAAGAAAGCTCTATTTGTGGGAAGAAAAGGACGCAAATTTCGTTTGGGTACAGCATTGCATGACCGCGCAATTAGCAGTTAAAGCGATGCAATGCCAAATTGTAAAAAGTGCTCTGGTCAGGAAGGGGGTAAATCCTTCCGGGGCTGAAGTGGTTAATAAGTCATTAAGACATATAAATTCAGGTTTCTCTTTGAGGGGGTCTAGTTGATTGGTGCTGTCCTCCAGAAGTTTGTTGATTTCTAGTATTTGTGCCTTTTCTTCTTCAATGATAAGTTGCATCATTTCCAGTCCACTTTGGAGGCATGCCGCTTTTCACTTTTCCACAAATCTTTCTGTCTGGAAATGTTCAGAGGGAACCACCTTTTCCCTAATGCAGCGTACACACGGTCGGACTTTTCGACCGGACTGGGCCGACGGACCAAATCCGGCGGACAATCCGATCGTGTGTGGGCTTCACTGGACCTTCAGCGGACTTTTCCAATCCCAAATCTGATGGACGTTAGATTTGGAACATGCTTCAAATCTTTACGTCGTAACTCCGCCGGACCCAGAAATCCGCTCGTCTGTATGCTAGTTCGACGGACAAAAACCGACGCTAGGGCAGCTATTGGCTACTGGCTATCAACTTCCTTATTTTAGTCCAGTGTATGTCATCACGTACGAATTCGTCGGACTTTGGTGTGATCGTGTGTAGGCAAGTCCGTTCGTTAAAAAGTCCGTCGAAAGTCTGCCGGACCAGTCCGGTCAAAAAGTCCGCCCGTGTGTATGCGGCATAAGTCCCATCGGTATCATTTGGTGTTGTATATAGGACTCTAGCGATGATATGTCCCATTTGAGAGTGGAGTTTTTAATTATACGTTTATGATTTTTTAATTTTTCCCTAATCAGATCAATAGTTTCACTAGCAGGGTGATCATTTTCATTAGTAAAGGCTGTTTTTATCTCTGCCTCTATGTCTTCACCTAGTTGAAATGCCATATTTATACAGTCTCCAGTAATACAACGTATATAAACAAACAAATTATAATGGTTAGGGGTGGAGGTCTTTGCAGTTGATTGGTCTAAAGACTAAAGAGAAGGGGTTAAAAAAAAAAAAAAAAAAAAACAATCTGGCTGAAGGAGGAGTTGGGTGACAGACCCTAGTTTAGGGGAATCCCCAGATGACTCATATTGCATCTGTCATTCCACAAATACGAGTGTGTTAATCACCATACCGAAGAACAAAAATGTGCAAAGAAAATTGGGAAAAGTTCCCAGACAGTCGGTATATAGTGACCCACAGACAGTATGCTATCAAAAAAGAGTGTTTATTGGACTCAAAATTTGATTACAACAGCAAATATAAATGATAAACCTCCACCTGACACTGCAATAACAACGTTGTTATTCAAACATTAAAAATGTAGCACATACAAGACACTGGCTCGGCCTCACCTGGAGTATGCTGTCCAGTTCTGGGCACCAGTCCTCAGGAAGGATGTGCTGGAAATGGAGTGAGTACAGAGAAGGGCAACAAAACTAATAAAGAGATTAGAGGACATTTGTTATGAGGAAAGGTTACACGCAAAGGAACACTATACTTATTCTCTCTGGAGAAGAGACGCTTGAGAGGGGATAGGATTTCAATTTACAAATACCATACTGGTGACCCTGCAATAGGGATAAAACTTTTCCGCGGAAGGGAGTTTAATAAGACATGTGGCCACTCATTAAAATTAGAAGAAAAGAGGTTTAAACTGCGTAGAGGGTTCTTTACTGTAAGAGCGGCAAGAATGTGAAATTCCTTTCCACAGGTGGTGGTTTCAGCGGGGAGCATCGATAGTGTCAAAAAACTATTAGATAAGCACCTGAACAACAACATACAGGGTTATACAATGTAATACTGACATAAAATCACCTGAACAACATCATACAGGGTTATACAATGTAATACTGACATAAAATCACCTGAACAACATCATACAGGGTTATGCAATGTAATACGGACATAAAATCACCTGAACAACATCATACAGGGTTATACAATGTAATACGGACATAAAATCACACACATAGGTTTAACTTGATGGACTTGTGTCTTTTTTTCAACCTCACCTACTATGTACAAAGCCCATGGGCATAAACTCAGGGGAGCAGGTAAACATATCCTCTGTCTAAAATGTGTGTGCAAAATCAAACAATTTGCTCAATTGAGCAATATCAATCCCTAATGCAGGGATAATGGATCAGATTGCATCACACAGACAGTGAGTGACCCGCTCAAAAAAATGTGAACACAGGGGCAGATTAGTATCAATAAGATCGTCTAGCGTGTGCTGGTATATAGCAAACCAAGCCTCCTTGTTTAGAAAACATTTTTTATAGATGAAGGCTCGTTCTCCTCTGAACGTGCTTTGAAGTGTGGCAAAAGCTCCAGGAATGTAGTAAATGGTAACAAAGTTATTAAGCTGGAAAAACAGATCAAACTATGGCTGGGAATGCTCAAGTGGGAGTGTAATCCTGTATGAGAAGGTATCTCCTGCCTCGATCATCTCAGTCAATAGCCATGCAGTATTTTGATGAATCTGTTGTTAAAACAGAGACAGCTGTCAGCAGTGAATTGTTGGCATATAGCCATCGTGCAGTTCGTAGAATGCCTTCATATTGACGGGAAATGTTGACCATTCATGTGCAGGCTTCCCAGTTGCATACTCTGCTTGTCAGCACAGAGCCAGCTATTTGTATCATGTTCCTAGAGCTAATGCTTAGCCTTCACTTCACTTTAATGTCGTCAGATATTATGCTTCAAGGGCTGGGGTAGTGCATCACTTTAGGTTTAGGTTTATAGGTTTCGCATTCCCAGGTTTTTGGCACGTTTCTTCAGAACAAAGGAAGGGCATCTAACTGGTCTATTTGAAGGGAACTCCTTGATTTAATTATCAGCGGCCACTGCTGGCAATATTGTGAAACACGAATCCTCAAAAATTAACCCCTTAGGTGCCCAAATAGAGGGATGCAAAAAGCTAATTTCAACGTTTAACATAGATTAAAAATATAACAATAAACACATATAAATGTTAGTGGAGACTGTTCAGCGATTGGCATTAGAGTTTCTTGAAAAATTGTGTGTGGAAGGGTAAGGGTAAGACATAGGGATATATAACATAACAATCCCCTTTGTTTAGATTTTTTTTTTCTAAACAAGGGGGATTGGTTTGTTATATGCCAACACACACTAGACGATCTTATTGATACTAATCTGCCCGTGTTCACATTTTCTTGAGCGGGTCACTCACTGTCTATGTGTGATGCAATCGGATCCACTATCCCTGCATTAGGGATTGATATTGATATTGCTCAATTGAGCAAATCGTTTGACTGATTTTGCACACACATTTTAGACAGAGTATTTGTTTACCCATTCCCCTGAGTTTATGCCCATGGGCTTTGTATGTGCTACATTTTTAATGTTTGAATAACAACGGTGTCAGGTGGAGGTTTATCATTTATATTTGCTGTTGTAATCAAATTTTGAGTCCAATGAACATAATCTCTTTTTGATAGCATACTGTCTGGGGTCACTATATACCGACTGAGAACTAAACTAGGATGAGTCGCCCAACTCCCCCTTTAGCATGCTACAGATATACTTACTGGGACTAAAATATTGTTGCGCACACTGGTAGGGCTGTGCCTTAAGCTGGCCATAGATGGAGTAAAATTCAGCTGGTTCAGCAGGGATTGGACGAATTTCAAGCTACGGCTGTGCCCACTTGACAGAAACCCATCTAACGATCGACTTCTGTTGAGCAGGCTGCAGCTGCTTGAGTAGTGTACTTTGACAGCAGAGGCAGAATACAATAGCACAGTGGGGAGGATTCCTCTATCCATCTCTCGTGTAGATAATAAGTTAATTTTTTTTTTTTTTCCATAAGCCTGAATAATCTTCTAGCCCGTGAATTTATATTTTGCCTTATCTGGCCACTATACTGTAGACAAAGAACATACAGTGCTCAGCATAAATGAGTACACCCCTTTTGAAAAGTAAGATTTTAATCAATATCTCAATGAACACAAGAACAATTTCCAAAATTAAAACTGAGTTTTAAAGAACATTTGTTTATCTCATTACATGAAAGTAAGGTTAATCCACTTGCCTATAGGGGACTTTCACCCCCTTCCTGCACAGGCCAATTTTCAGCTTTCAGCGCTGTCACACTTTGAATGACAATTGTGCGGTCATGCTACACGGTAACCATGTGAAATTTTTATAATTTTTACAATTTTCTAAACACAAATAGAGTTTTCTTTTGGTGGTATTTAATCACTGGGTCTTTTATTTTTTACAAAAAAAAAAGATGAGAATTGAGAAAAAAAAAGTTTTTCTTAGTTTCTGTCAGTAAATTTTGTAAACGAGTGATTTATTTCCTTCACTGATGTGCGCTGATGAGGGCACTGATTGGTGGCACTGATTGCTGGCACTGTATTGTAATCAGGGCACTGATGATCAGTGCCCTGATTACATGTCTGGATGTCACTGATCGGCTCTCCTCGCCATACGCTCTGTCATTGAGGCGATGACCGGCATTTACGTCTTTACATGTGACTGGCTGTGATTGGACACAGCCGATCACATGGTTAAAGAGCCACGGCTCTGTACAGAGATAGTGTCCTAGCAACAGGGCGCGGGCGCATGAGAGCGGACATTCTGGGACGACGTCATATGACGTCGTCCCAGAAAGAGCCGCAACGCCCTTCCGTCACAGTCCTAGTAGATGATAGGCTCAGCAATGGCATGCAATGCCAAGCTGCTGCTAATAAAGCAAACAGAATATTGGCATGCATTAAAAGAGGGATCAAATGCAGAGATAAAACGATAATTCACCCGCTCTACAAGACTCTGGTCCGGCCGCACCTGGAGTATGCTGTCCAGTTCTGGGCACCAGTCCTCAGGAGGGACATACTGGAAATGGAGCGAGTACAAAGAAGGGCAACAAAGCTAATAAAGGGTCTGGAGGATCTTAGTTATGAGGAAAGGTTGCGAGCACTGAACTTATTCTCTCTGGAGAAGAGACGCTTGAGAGGGGATATGATTTCAATTTACAAATACTGTACTGGTGACCCCACAATAGGGATAAAACTTTTTCGCAGAAGAGAGTTTAATAAGACTCGTGGCCACTCATTACAATTAGAAGAAAAGAGGTTTAACCTTAAACTACGTAGAGGGTTCTTTACTGTAAGAGCGGCAAGGATGTGGAATTCCCTTCCACAGGCGGTGGTCTCAGCGGGGAGCATTGATAGCTTCAAGAAACTATTAGATAATCACCTGAATGACCGCAATACACAGGGATATGTAATGTAATACTGACACATAATCACACACATAGGTTGGACTTGATGGACTTGTGTCTTTTTTCAACCTCACCTACTATGTAACTATGTCATTTGACGGTGGGCGGGCGGCAATCAGTTAATATAACTTAGATTTACAAAATCTTCAGTTTTACTGAAAAAATGCAAAAATGAATACATCCCACAACAAAAACTACTACATCTAGTATTTTATATGACTTCCATGATTTGTAAGTATGGCACCAAGTCTTCTACGCATGGAATGAACAAGTTGGCGACATATTGCAACATCTTTTTCCATTCCTCTTTTAGAGCCTGGATGTTGGATGGAGAGTGAGGCTCAACTTGTCTCTTCAGAATTCCCCATAGGTGTTCGATTGGGTTCAGATCAGGAGACATACTTAGCCAGTGAATAATTTTCACCCTGTTCTTCAGAAATGTAACAGTGGCCTTAGATGTGTGTTTTGGATCAGTATCATGTTGGAAAAGTGCACAACGACCAAGGGCACGGAGTGATGGTAGCATCTTATCTTTCAATATAGAGTAGTACATCTGTGAATTCATGATACCATCAATGAAATGCAGCTCCCCGACACCAGCAGCACTCAAGCAACCCCACAGAAGGACACTGCCACCATGTTTCACTGTAGGCACCATGCTTTTTTCTTTGTACTCCTCACCTTTGCAACGCCATATAGTTTTGAAGCTATCAGTTGCAAAAACATTTATCTTGGTCCATCACTCCACAGTACAGAGTCTCAGCACTCCTTTTGCAGCATTGGCCCTGGCAAATTCTAGGTGGGCTTTTTTGTGCATGGGCTTTAGGAGAGGCTTCCTTCGTGGACGACACCCATGCATGCCATTTCTCTGCAGTGTACGCCGTATTGTGTCACGGAAACAATCACCCCAGTTTGGCTTTCTACTTCTTTAGCCAACTGCAGTGAACTTGCATACTAATTTTCTTCAACCCTTCTCATCAAGAGACGCTCTTGTCGAGGTGTTAACTTCCGTAGACGGCCTGGACGTCTCTGTGAGATGGTTGCAGTTCGATCTTTGTATCCCTTTTGCTACAGTATTCTGACTGAAAAGTAAAGCTTTGCTGATCTTCTTGTAGCCTTCACCTTTCTTGTGTAAAGAAATGATTTTCTTTCTCAGGCCTTGTGACATTTCTCTTCCATGTGGTGCCATTGATGACAGCATGAAAAGGGAAGGGGTTTTCTTTGTTAAGTAACATCCTTTTATAATCAACTGTCTGCTGGACACTTGTTTAATGAATAATTGGACTCACCTGTAGATTAATTTGCTGTTACATACATAGTAGGCGAGGTTGAAAAAAGACACAAGTCCATCAAGTCCAACCTATGTGTGCGATTATATGTCAGTATTACATTGTATATCCCTGTATGTTGCGGTCGTTCAGGTGCTTTTATCCAATAGTTTTTTGAAACTATCGATGCCCCCCGCTGAGACCACCGCCTGAAATTAATTCCACATCCTTGCCGCTCTTACAGTAAAGAACCCTCTACGTAGTTTAAGGTTAAATCTCTTTTCTTCTAATTTTAATGAGTGGCCACGTGTCTTGTTAAACTCCATTCCGCAAAAAACGTTATCCCTATTGTGGTGTCACCAGTACGGTATTTATAAATTGAAATCATATCCCCTCTCAAGCGTCTCTTCTCCAGAGAGAATAAGTTCAGTGTTCGCAACATTTCCTCATAGCTAATATCCTCCAGACTCTTTATTAGCTTAGTTGCCCTTCTTTGTACTCGCTCCATTTCCAGTACATTCTTCCTGAGGACTGGTGCCCAGAACTGCACAGCATACTCTAGGTGCGGCTGGACCAGAGTCTTGTAGAGCGGGAGAATTATTTTATCTCTGGAATTAATCCACTTTTTTTTTCTTTTTTTTTTTTAACCATAGTTTTTTATTGATTTTCACAATGTACAGTACACGGTAGATTACAGTGAATACATCATGGTAGATATACAGAGTAGTAACAAAGGATAGAAGCTCCTGGATTAAACAGTGCTACAAATATGCAGGCTACTCAGGTGATAGTAGTAAGTGAACCCAATAGGAGGCAGAACCCATCACCCCATCTGGGTACTAACTGTGAGCAGGTTCTTGGTGGAGCGTTAGCAAACGGCCTGCTCTTGACCCAGTATAGGGTCTCTGAAGCTCTATCTCATAAATGTGTCTGTTTAAGGGTGTTAACTAGGAAACAAAAAGAAAAAAGATAAACTTTTGCTATTGGTGTAGCGCAACATATAAAAGTATAGCTAAGAGTCGTAGCAGTTAATAACAATAGTAAACATCGTAGTGACTGAGAGGAGCAGGTAAACAGGGTAGTTCATTCAGATGCAAATGGGATAGGGATGTCAGTTGTGGGGGGGTTCGTTCATAGGGGGGTTGCATTTAGGGTGTTTAAGCCAAAGGAGCCAGTTGGTTTGGAAGCTAGGAAGTTGGAGGTGGGCTTTGGCGTGCATGAATTCCATCAGGCAGTGGTTATTTAGAAATGTGTTATTATTTCCCCGCTGGAGGGGGGTAGAGGGGATTTCCAGTTTTTGGCAATGGCTAGGCGTGTAGCAATAAGAGCGTGGGAGATAATAATCCGCGAGGGTTTAGGCCAAGGTTCTAATTCAAGGCCCAGTAGTACCATTTGTAGAGTCAGGGGTACAGGGACCGATAATATGGAGAGGAGGAGTTTGGAGAGCATAGACAATAGCGTGGTTAGGACCGGGCAGTCCCACCATATGTAGAGCGGGGTGCCCGGGGATCCACAATTTCTCCAACACAGATTGCTTGTAGTTGGATAAATATGGGCAAGTTTGGTTGGTGTAAGGCACCAGTTGTGGTATATTTTTTGGACCGTTTCCCAATGAAGTAGACATTTGGAGAATTTCAGGGGTGTTTGAAGTGAGCAGTACCATTGTTGGGGTGTGTAAGTGCGTTGTAGCAAGTGTTCCCATTTTAGCATTGTGGGGGATTTAAGTGTTGGGCATGTATCGGTGAGGAGTTTGTAGTAAAACGAGATTCCTCGCTTGATGTGTTTTGGAGAGGATCGATCGTGTTCTAGGGTATTTGAAGAAGTCCTTATGATCTATGTGAAAGGTGGTTTGAAGAGCGTGGAACGATTTGAGGTTGGAACCTTCATGGAGGATTCCGATATTGGAGATGCCCTTGGCTGTCCAAGCAGAGAAATCAATGTCAGGGGTGAGGGTGTGAAGAGCTTCCAATGGTATATGTTGGAGCAGGTTTAGTGGGATGCCTTTAGAGGTTGGTATGATGGCTTTCCATACCCGTATGGTAGCATTAACTGTATCGAGGAAGGAGTGGGGCTCGTGATGTTGCAATAGGAGGGCACAGAGGATCAGTTTGGGATGGGAGGGGAAGTGCTGCTTGTTCTATTTGCAGCCATGTGGTATGGTGAGCATTGTTTCACCAGGTTTTGGCCTGGTCCAGTATAGTCGCTTTATAGTAGGCCGCTAGATCTGGTGCTCCCATCCCACCAGCAGTGGCTGGTTTGCAGAGAGTGTTGCTTTTAAGTCGAGAGCATTTGCCGCCCCATATGAATGTGTTGAGTATAGTTTGCAATTGCACTATTTGTTGTTTGAGTAAGGGTATGGGAAGGGTCCGGAATAAGTATAGGACATAGGGTAGAAGAAACATTTTAGCTAGGGCGATTCTGCCTGCCCATAAGGCAGTTGTGTGTTTGAGGTCTTGCACGGCTTTTTGTAGCTTGGTAGTGAGGTTATTAAGGTTGAGAGCACGTAGGTTTGATGAGGGTGTGGTGAGTTGTATGCCCAGGTATGTAAGGGTGGAGTTAGGCGCCCATGAGAAGGATGTGCAGTGGGTAACAGCTTGTTTGACATGTTGGTCCAGTCCTATGCTCAACATGCTGGATTTGGAAAAGTTGATTTTGTAGAGAGAAACTTTTATAAATATATCCGGGGTGTCGTGCAATGAGGGCAAAGAGGTGACAGGGTCAGTTAGGGATATGATGACATCGTCTGCGTATTGTCCAATTTTGTGTGTGTCTCTTGCTACTGCTATTCCTGATACGCGGGTTGTCTCTGATTGATTGGGCAAGGGGTTCCATGACAAGGGCAAATATCAGGGGTGAAAGTGGGCACCCCTGACGTGTCCCATTGGAAATATGAAAGGGGTCAGAGAGCAGCCCAGAGGTTAGTACTCTGGCGCTGGGGGAGGAATAGAGGGCGAGTATTGCTTGTAGGATGGTCCCAGTAAAGCCAAATTTATGGAGGACAGCAGTGAGGTAGGACCTATCCACCCTGTCAAACGCCTTCTCTGCGTCAAGGGAGATGAGCAGAGAAGGCGTTTGGTGGTGTTCCACCCACTTTATCAGGTCAATGAACCTGCGGGTGCCGTCCGAGGTTTGCCTGCCAGCCACAAACCCCACCTGATCAATATGATTTAGTTGTGGTATAATAGCAGATAATCGCGTGGCCAGGAGTTTGCAAATAGTTTGGTATCAGTGTTTAGTAGGGAGATGGGTCTGTAGCTGGCAGGCTGGTCAGTCGGTTTACCCGGTTTAAGGCTGGTAACAATGGTAGCTTGGAGGGAATCTGGTAGGATGAAGCCTGTGTTTGTGATAGAATTGAAAGAGTGGCATAGGTAGGGGATAAGGTGATCAGAGAATACTTTATGGTATTCATTATTAAACCCATCAGGACCCGGGGCTTTATGCAGTGGTAGGGCTTTGATGGCCGCTGCAACTTCCATTGGAGAAAACGGAGAGGAAAGTTGGAAAATTTGTTCTTTTGAGAGTGTGGGGAGGTGAAGGTTGGCAAGGAAATTTTCGATATCAGAGGGTGAAGGAGGTAAAGCTTGGTCAGTGCTGGTGAGATTGTATAGGTTGGCGTAATAAGAGCTAAATTGGTCCGCAATATCTTTGGGGTTGACATGTTTTGTACCGTGGCGGTCAGTAAGGAATGGGATTTTAGATTGTGATATTTTGCGTTTGAGTTGCTTAGCTAGGTAGGCCCCAAGTTTGTTGTGATGTGAGTAGGTTTGTAGGCGAAGGCGCTTGAGGTGGTAGTCGAAGTTGGTGTGGAGGTGAGTACTGAGGGTTTGTCTAGCTGTTTGTAGTTCAGAGGTGAGCAGAGGGGATGGTTGGGTCTTATTCGGTTGTTCGAGAGTACTTATTTGATCTAATGCCGCGTACACACGGTCGGACTTTTCAACCGGACTGGTCCGATGGACGGCGATGGACCAAATCCGGCGCATAATCCGATCGTGTGTGGGCTCCACCGGACTTTTAGCAGACTTTTCCAGTCAAAAACCGACGCTGGGGCAGCTATTGGCTACTGGCTATCAACTTCCTTATTTTAGTCCGGTGTACGTCATCACGTACGAATCTGTCGAACTTTTGTGTGATCGTATGTAGTTAAGTCCGTTCGTTAGAAAGTCCGCCGCAAGTCTGTCAAAAGTCTGTCGGACGGGCTGTCGGATGGGCTGTCGGACTTTTGTAGCCGAAAAGTCCGACAATGTGTACGCGGCATAAAAGTTTGTTAGTGGTGGAGTTATGTTGTTTCTTCTTGTGGGCGCCTATCTTGATTAGGAGGCCTCTAATGTAGGCCTTGTGAGCATTCCAGAGCACGGTGGAGCTATCCACCGACCCTTCATTAGTGGTGAAAAAGTGTTGTAACTTGGATAGAATCTGTTTTTGGTAGAGCTGGCGTGTAATGATAGAGGTGTTAAGCCTCCAAATGGTATTTTTTTTGTTTGGGAGTGCTGTTTGGGAGTCCAATTTTGGTATCATGGACTAATTGCAAAGTATGCTTGTCAGTCAAAAAGAGATCTATCCGAGAATATGTTTGTTGCGTGTGAGAGAAAAAGGTGTAATCTCTTTCGGTGCCATGGTGGCACCTCTAGGGGTCATAAAGGTCTTCCGAGTGGAGGAAGGAGGCGAGAGAAGTGGAGCGTTTGCGTGAGGGGTTGGAGGTGTCTAGTGAGGCATCAACAATTTGGTTGAAGTCTCTGCAAATGATCAGGGGTCCATGTTTGAAGGGTTCCAGCTTTTTCAATAGTGATTTGTAAAAGCGGTGCTGATTTGTATTGAGTATATATTAGCAATGGTGATCGTGTGGTTATTGATGGTGGCATTCAGGATTATGAATCTGCCATCTGGATCTATGTCTGTGTGGAGTGGTTGGAATGAGACCGTGGAACGTACTGCAAGCATAACACCTGCTTTTTTCTTGGCGGCGTTGGCAAAATAGCAGTCAGGGTATTGTTTGTGGGAACAGGAAGGAGGGTTGATGGATGCAAAATGGGTTTCCTGCACACATAATATGTCACAGGTGTGCGATAAAGCTTCTTTCCATAATAAGCTTCTTTTGTAGGGGGAGTTTAGGCCCTTTGCGTTAATGGAGGTGATGGTGAGAGACATATCGGTAAGTGGATATCCAGCGGGGGTGAGGGAAGGTGTGTGTTGCTCCCTGTTGACGGGTATGTACGGGGGGGTTATAAGGGGGTAAACCTGTAATAAAGAGGTACAATAGATAATCCGAGGATATACCTTAACGATGGTCAAAAATACCTATGGAACAGTAGGTAAAACCTATAAGAAAACAGTGGTAAGTTACAAACTTAGTGCTGTACACAAAAGAAAGTAAAACTGACAGCACAAAAAGTAAAAATGGAGAAGAAAAAAAAAAATTCAGCAAAGTGTCTTCCAAGTGCTTGGCACTTTTCTTTCTCTGGGGGAAAAGAGTACGGAGTGTACTTGTTAGTACGCTCATCAGGGACAGATTTGATGCTAAGTACTGCGGGTGCGAGGTCACGGATACTTTCCAGGGGGCACTTGCTGATGTAGAGTAGGTAGTCTTTACCTGCGGGCGGAAGCAGGAGTGTGGCGTCTGGGGCCTGGAGCAGATGATGATGGTGTGGGATGCTGAAGCGTAGGTTCAGGTGGCATGGTGGTGATTAGGCCCCAGTTGAGCAGGCGTTTGATGCCTTCTTTGGGGGGTGAAAATAGTGGTGCTCTGGTTGTGGTACGTGACTACCAGCTTGATAGTGAAGCCCCATTTGTATGGGATGTTGTTATTTCTGAGGGTTGCGGTGGTCTGCGAGAACTCTTCTTTTTTGAGCAGTGGCAGCAGAGATGTCATCGTATAGGGACACAGAGGAGTAAGGATCAGGAAGCGGGATAGAGAGGTGGATATGGCAGGCGCCATGATCTTTTCCTTCACTTGGAAAAAATGAATTCCTGCGAGGACATCCCTAGGGACGGATGCAGGGAAGTGGTTAGGTTTGATGAGTCGGTGTGCGCGGTCAATGATCATGTCACTTTGGCATAGTTGAGGAATAAGCACGAGGAATAGTTGTTGCATATAGGGGATCAGTTCTGGGGGTTTAACCGATTCTGGTACTCCTCTAAATTTAATGTTATTTCTCCTCGAACGATCTTCTAAATCTGCGACTTTGGCTTGCAGATATCATATTTCCTCAGTGTGGTGGTCATGGACTTCGGCCATTTCATTACAGGCCGCAGTATGTTCAGTTAGCGGTTTTTCAATATCCTCCGCACGATCTTCTACATGATCGATTGTGGAGTTAAGTGTGGAAATTGATGATCTCAGTTTATTACGGATGTCATTTTGTAATGATAGCAGCATGAGCTTGAGTGCGTGCTCAGAGGCTGGCTGGTCAGATGCAGGGAGTGCAGCTAGTGAGTCATGAGGAGGGCTTGCAATGGCTGGGGTGTCCCAGTGCTGCTTCTTGAGCAGTGGAGCTTTGGTGGGTGAGAGGGCTGGGGATTGTGCAGCTCTCTTACCTCTCTGTTGGTGAGGGATGAGAGGTTTCCTCTGCTGGGGATGAGCTGTCCATCTCGGCGGTGTCGTGAGAAAGAGAGCTCCCTGCTTCAGTCAGTGAGCTGTGCAGCAGCACGCCGGCACCATCTTGTGTCATCAGCATGTCGGTTGTTCTGAAGTAGTACGTGAGGCGGCGGGGCTGATGGGGGCCGGTATGTCCGTTCCGGGACATACCGATCGGGTGCCCGATGGTTCCGCTTCTCTCCAGTGGAGCAGAGAGGGGGGGGAAGAGCTGGTGTCTTGTGCGGTGGGTTGCTGTCTGTCCTATGGCTGAGCGGAGCTGAGGGATCAAGCGGCCATCTCAGTCCGCGGCTAGCAATGCCCCGAATTAATCCACTTTTTAATGCATGGTAGTATTCTGTCTGCTTTGTTAGCAGCAGCTTGGCATTGCATGCCATTGCTGAGCCTATCATCTACTAGGACCCCTAGATTATTTTACATTTTTCTACATAAAACATCATTTGCCTTGTAGTTGCCCACCCCATTCATTTCTTCAGATCTTTTTGCATGGTTTCCACATCCTGTCCTGAAGTTATTGCCCTGCTTAGCCTAGTATCGTCCGCAAGTACAGAGATTGAGCTGTTTACCCCATCCTCCAGGTCGTTTATGAACAAAATAAATAGGATTGGTCCCAGCACAGAACCCCGGGGGACCCCACTACCCACCTCTGACCATTCCGAGTACTCCCAATCACCACCCTCTGAACTTGCCCTTGTGCCAGTTTTCAATCCATGTACTCACCCTAAGGTCCATGCCAACGGACCTTACTTTGTACAGTAAACGTTTATGGGGAACTGTGTCAACTGCTAAAATCCAGATACACCACATCTACGGGCCTTCCTTTATCTAAATGGCAACTCACCTCCTCATAGAAGGTTAATAGATTGGTTTGGCAAGAACGATTCTTCTTAATTGGTTAGGATTTTGTTGTCTAAAATTTAGCTTTGCTCCTAAGACTTTCATTGGGGTGTATTCATTTTTGCAACATGGTCTTAAATGAATTTGTTAAGAAAAATACTTTTTTGTGTGTGCAAATTAAATCTTGGTTGCAAACAATGGCCCGCATTTGTAGGATTATTTTGTAGTATAGTTTCCCATAGAAAATGTTGATTCTCAAAGGAAAATAAAAGGTTTTCTGACAAATCTAGATCTATAGATTACGGGGGCAGTTAGAACTCCTGTCAGGTTTTTTTTTTTTAGCAGTTCGTAGTAATATTGGGGAGATTTAGTACTATGTACCATTATCTTCCAATACGTACAATTGTGCTGGTAAAACGGTCTAGGATCGCCTGTCACTATCTCATTTCTGCTTGTATCTCTGGGAAGCTCTTTTGGCCCTACTTCTATAGATCACAGAAGTACATTTCTTTCTGATGTCACTTAGCTGGTCAAGGCTCTGGATAGATTCTGCTTTACAGTCGGGATCCACCCAGAAGCCAGGACCAGCAGATTACTCAGCCTCTTAGCACACTGCTGAGAGCATGAGCCAGCTGCTCCTGCACAGCCTGGTGCTCCAGTGAGTGCCGGAGGGGCACAGCAGAGAGTGACTGACAGTTACTGGCTCTTTGCAGACTGAATACCAAGAATGGAATGATCAGCGATGTTTGATTGCTCAGTTCACGATTTTAGAGGCAGCAGGGGACAGATGCAGCTGGGATTGGTGCTGCAGTCATCTAGAGAAGTCTGATTGTTTACGTTTATGTCCAAACTTATTTTAACCTATCCAAAATAAAATAAAAAAATCCACATAATGGGCAACTAGTTCAGATTATTTACCAAAGGAATGAAAACACATTTTTCCTCTGTTTTACAGAAGGATAATTTGCACCCACCTCCAGTCATGTGACTTGTGTTACACATCCTGGAGCTACTTTGTCAGAAGTTCATTATGCCCTTTCATTGATCCTCAGGCTGGATTTCTCAACCTGAGAATGATCAGATAGATGTCTGCATATGCGCATATCCTCTCCCCTCTGTCTGTCCTATATGGCATGTAGGCACGCAGAATGAGCCAGGGACATAATGGGGCAGGACAATATGCACCAGAATTTACTACTGATATTTAGGCCATAGTGTGCATCCGAATGACTTTTCAAAATGCCTGCTATGGCATTTTCTTTTTTTATTATCTGTATAAGTGTCTTGCGAAGATTGTTTTCTTCAAACTGTATAATATTGCCTTTTCTAAAATGAACTTCGGTTGCTTATGGGGAGGACAGAAGGGGACATCTAGATCAGAATAGTATGGTAACATCACAGACTGTTAAAACGAATGCAAGAGGGAGAATGAAATCTGAATTCCAAATAGGTCCATGTTATGCATTTTTTTATATATACTGTATGGCTTCTTGTACCC
Organism: Aquarana catesbeiana; assembly: GCF_042186555.1. Taxonomy (NCBI): domain Eukaryota; kingdom Metazoa; phylum Chordata; class Amphibia; order Anura; family Ranidae; genus Aquarana; species Aquarana catesbeiana. Next base: position 83,338,414 of record NC_133333.1, read on the forward strand.
AATAGCATGGGTGTTAAACAGGGGTTAAGCAAGGACAAGTTTTTTTTCTATGAAATCTTCATTGTGCAAAGTGGAATTCCAAATGAAGACAAACTACATGGACATTACATGAACACATTAACATGGATGTCATTATTTTACCTGTTCAGATCCAAAGTACCACATGGCTTGTATATCTTGATGCTCCACTAGGTATCTGGTCAAATGGTCACGGCCACCAGTAAGAATATTCACAACTCCCCCTGGAAGGTCCGAGGTGTCAAATACCTTTATCAAAAATAAAAATAATTAATACCAAAGATAACACACCCTATATAAGAAATGCTGTGAGCTTTATATAATAATCTGCTATGATCAGGGCAGAGGGTGAAGATGAAAATTAAAGTGGTTCTAAAACCTAAGCATTTTTTACAAAACAAAGAAGCCACCAGGGTGCTGAACAGTAAATGTAGCAATGATAAAAATGTGTAGGTAAACAGCTTAGGCATAGGAAGTGGATTCTCAGAAAAACGAACACAGAGCTGGGATGGTGAAAGCCCAGTCCGCCTGCAGTATAACTTTTTGCAGCTGAAAAACAGGCTTTCACCATCCCGCTGTGTCCTTGCTTCTGAGTATCCACATCCTATTTGTAAGATGTTTACCGCCGACTGTCATTTAAGTTGCTACATTTTTATTCCAATTAAATCATTGCTACATTTACTGATTCAGCTCCCCGGTGGCTTCTTTGTTTTGCAAACATCACAGATTCCCCTCAGATCCATTACACCTGGAGCTGCGAATCATCATTCCTGCTGTTCTCCCTGGGTTCTTTTTTCTGTGATTCTGACAATGGTCATTATTGACCATTAGATCCACCACACATTTACTGCCACTTTCATGGACATATTCATCTGCTAATTAGCACCTATTGTAAGCACTTGGCATATGCTTTTTTTGCACTTAGACACTTGTTAGAAACATTTATCTTAATGCATTCCTTGCATTAAGGTAAAAATGTTTAGGTAGCAGTTTGGCCCTTCACCCCCCTTATACTTACATGAGCCCTCATTCGATCCAGGGCTGTACCCATCAGCGAGCCTACAGATGTGCTATAATATGAAACAGCTTCCTTTGGTGGCACACCAAGAAGAGGAGGAGTCAAGAGTGCCAGTAGAGGGCCCGGGAAAATGAGGATCGGGGCTGCTCTGTGCAAATCTATTGCACAGAGGAGGCAAGTATTAAAAAATAAATAAATAAATATAAAAAAACAGAGTTGTTACCTGTTAACTCACTTTTCAGGAGTCTTCCAAGATGGCTTACAGAGAGAGGGGCTCCTCCAACCTAGCACAGGAAACACATGATCTACATTATAAAAAGACTTGCTTAAAAAGACAAGCCTAGCAACCAGACCCTCAGTCATAACAAATAACCGTAGGCATGGCAACAATAAAAACATATCTTTTAAAACAATAACAATAATAGGGCAGGAACTGATGCTGTCCTGGAAGATTCCTGGAAACCAGAAACAAGTCGGTTTTCCCAAGTCATCTTCCAGGATGGCTTACAGAGAGGACCAAATAAAACTTCATTATTAGGGTGGGACCACAGCTTGAAGCACCTTGCTCCTGATGGCCTGTTCCTGACTTGAGAACAGGTCTGGTCGGTAATGTTTCAAGAAGGTTTGGAAGCTGGACCGGTTGCTGTTTTGCAGATCTGGGGAGGAGAAGCTCTGACCCTTTCAGCCCAAGAAGTGGCCACTGTTCTGTCAGAATGAGCTTTCATGTTTTTCGGAGGAACCAGCGATAAAACCTGGTAAGTTTCCATCATTACAGGTGTCAATCACCTTGCGATAGTAATATTTTGATGCCCTCTTGCCTTTGTTTGGACCCCAGAACAAACTAGAAGTGGATCTCCAATCTTTAGATCTCTCAATATAGGCTATCAGACAACTCCTTAAAACAAATGTATTAAATTCAGCTTCATTAGTATCTCTGCAAAAAGACTTAATCACGATTTCCTTAGTTAAATGAAAAACCTGATGCCACTATGTGAAAGAAAGCTGGGTCTAGAGAAAGAATTACAAAAACTAGGCATATGAGCGATATGCAAGGACAATGATATAATGATAACTCACACCCTACATAATAATCTTCATACAAGAGATACCTATGGACATCTAGATAATAGGCTTTTCTATTTATCTAGGAGATTTCTGCCCCAATGCCATACATACCCAAAATGCCCATACCTATGACCTTTCTCCCTCTGAGTGCTGGTACGGCAGCTAAGTGAGCGTTTGGAAAGGAACTGGGCAAAAACTTAACCTGACTATTTTATGAATGACAGGTGCTCTGCCCAATATTAGAAGTCGGACTCCACTCCAGCACCATATGGCCCATTGTGATACTGGTGCGTGTTAAATTATGCAGATCACTACTTCAGGAGACTGAGCCTGTAGCAGTAACGGAACGTTCATATTGACTTGGCTATACCTGTTCTGTTAAGATGGCTATGTAAATGAGATGTACTGATGTTTTTTTAACATATACAGTAGTACTGAATGTAAACATACCCAGTCAGGTATAAGGGTTGTAGTGATAGCAAGTCATGATACCACATCTACAGGCCATATTCCTGTCCATTATCTGCAGCAAATGGCCTGTTGTACCATCAATCATACAAGCTTGTATTACTGTATAAATTCTAAACTCTAGGAAAAGATTATAGTGCCCACAACCCCATATAAAGGGCCCAGTGTTGCAATTGATATAGCTTTACATATTCAACTACAATGTTAAGCCCTCCACTGGAGGAATAAACAAAATTTATAAGTCCATGAAGGGTGTAAAGGTAATGATCCAAGAGAAGATATATGAGAATAGATCCAATAGCCAATCAGGATTCAGAGTGGAAAGGACATGGAGAAAGCAGCAGCTATTGCTTCATAATTGATCAAGTGCCACGGACCTAGCTGCTTTTACAGATGCAGTTTATAGGTTCCTGGGAGACCTTAACATTCCCTGTACCTGGTGAGATCACTTTTGGTGGTCATCTGTAGTTGGTAAGGAGCCTCTATACTCACTTGGATGTGTTACCATCTTGGCTATTGGATCTGGTCTCATATATCTTCTCTTGGATCATTACCTTTAAACCCTTCATGGACTTATAAATTTTGTTTTAATATTCATTGCACTGATATTCTTTGAAATGGGACTTTATGTGCGTTTTTCAATTATTTTTTTGCTTCTAATAATTTCTGGTGTTTATGATTTGTTTGAAATATTTTTTATTGATTGATTTTTATATCTGAGATTAAAATAGAGAGAGAGAGAACACTCTCTCTGGGATGGTGGGATTTTTAAGGGAGATGATGTATCTGTAGTGGTAAGCCAGTACCGTACAAATTAGTAAAATTCTATTTTTTATTACAAAAATATTAAAAATGTATATGCATTACAGACATACAAAAACATCAAAATTGACCATATAGTGATTGGTTAAAAGAATCATTCGTGATTAGTCAGCCGACATGTTTCGCAAGAAGTTTCGCTTCATCAGGGCATGAACGACATCACAGATTTATTCTACACTGTATAGAGAACAGGTAATGATTACATAATGGCCATCCATGAATACAAATCAAGAAACATCATATAGATAATCTGGTAAGAGATTAATACTGGTAATGCTCACCTACTGGTATAGATCTATAGAACAGATCAGCCACCACCATTGCCAAACGCCACCTAGTACCCCAGCTAAAGCATAATATCCATGGGTGCCAGATCCCAAGGGATAACGCCGACAAGGAAACCGGACCGCACATAAAGCAAGGCAAAGATCTGGTAGAAGAAACGTAGCAAAGGAAGTTTCCTTAGTACCCCCTATGGGTAGCAGGTATAAGTGCAAACATAATACTATAGGGATGTCCCTCATTATAGTTGGGCATAGGTCCAAAATAAAGTAAGTTTGTAAGGCGGGGCTGAGAGAAGGGATCTTTTGTATAATAATGTACTGTATATGGTATACATATACATAAATAGCCACATTTTGTAGAAAAGCATAGGTACTTTCTGATCAGGCGATAATAGATATATAGCAATCTAAATCAGTGTGTCAAAAAGACTTAGTAAGCCCAGCAACATAAGTAAGATTTATAGCTGGCAAAATTCCCTACAGTGTGGCATAAAGATCATATTCTTCATAACATCTTAAAAACATTTTTAAGATGGGGAGCGCAGGTGTGCTGTCTGTTAGACGAACCCGGCGACTACCCATCTGTTATTGGCAGGCACTTGTCTTCCTCCATTGGAGTTTAACAGCACGACACCCCCTCTTTAGGTAAGCTTTATGCCTATATACTTGTGACATTTATGTTCCCATACCCAATGTTTACTTTTTGGCTGACCTGGGATTTATAGAGTCATGTTATCATCTATATGGGAGTATCTATCCATACTGCTATATTGCCGTTTTGTCTTATTATTGGATTACTCTGGCCCGTTTATGCTATGCTACATGGGTTGGATCCTACACATATAGACACATTTGATTCCCCATGTTATGAAGAATATGACCTTTATGCCACACTGTAGGGAATTTTGCCAGCTATAAATCTTACTTATGTTGCCGGGCTTACTAATATACCCCTTAAAGCCTCTTTTTGATACACTGATTTAGATTGCTATATATCTATTATCGCCTGATCAGAAAGTATCTATGCTTTTCTACAAAATTTGGCTATTTATGTATATGTATACCATATACAGTACATTATTATACAAAAGATCCCTTCTCTCAGCCCCTCCTTACAAACTTACTTTATTTTGGACCTATGCCCAACTATAATGAGGGACATCTCTATAGTATTATGTTTGCACTTATACCTGCTACCCATAGGAGGTACTAAGGAAACTTCCTTTGCTACGTTTCTTCTACCAGATCTTTGCCTTGCTTTATGTGCGGTCCAGTTTCCTTGTCGGCGTTATACCTTGGGATCTGGCACCCATCGATATTATGCTTCAGCTGGGGTACTAGGTGGCGTTCGGCAATGGTGGTGGCTGATCTGTTCTATAGATTTATACCAGTAGGTGAGCATTACCAGTATTAATCTCTTACCAGATTATCTATATGATGTTTCTTGATTTGTATTCATGGATGGCCATTATGTAATCATTACCTGTTCTCTATATAGTGTAGAATAAATCTGTGATGTCGTTCATGCCCTGATGAAGCGAAAGTTCTCGCGAAACATGTCGGCTGACTAATCACGAATGATTCTTTGAACCAATCACTATATGGTAAATTTTGATGTTTTTGTATGTCTGTAATGCATATACATTTTTAATATTTTTGTAATAAAAAATAGAATTTTACTAATTTGTACGGTACTGGCTTACCACTACAGATACATCATCTCCCTTAAAAATCCCACCATCCCAGAGAGAGTGTTCTCTCTCTCTTTTTATTTGTTTCTCATTATTTAGGGATTGGGAGCTCTGTCTCTGTTACTTCCTGTTTACAGCCCAACCATCTATTCGTTATCAACGTTATATCTGAGATTAACTCACTTATTATGGTGTATCACTTAGTATATTAATAATTTTTATGTGGTAATTTATTAAATATTTCTTGCTAGATGGGATTTTTCATTATTATCCTTATGCATTAGTTGATTTATCTATACTTTTTTAATTATTATTATTATTGGGATCCGCCTTAGTTTTTTTTTTTTTTTTTTTTTTTTATGTGTGTTTTTTCACCTTGATTTTTTACTTCACAATTGATTTATGTGCGGCATCCGCCTTAGTTTTTCCCTGATAAGTGTTTTTTCACTAATACTTCTCACTTTTATCAATTTCCTATGATTTTAGCGCTGCATCTTTTATTCACCTAAATAAATCACAGCAGACCTCACTAGGTTGTCACCTCCCCTTGCTAAAAAAAAGGAGAGTGTAAGGCTACATTCACACTGAGGCATTGGCGGTAAAGTGCCGCTATTTTTATCGGCGTTTTAGAGGCGCTAGCGGGCGAAAAAGGGTTAAAACCTACCTACCAGATTTCAATGGGCAGGGGAGCTTTAGGAGCGGTCTATTCCATCCTGCAAGCGCACCGCTCCAGTGTGAAAGCACTCAGGCTTTCACACTGGAGAGACAGGAGAGGCTCTTTACAGGGGCTATGCAGGCGCTATTTTTAGCGCTGTAGCGCCTCAGTGTGAAAGTAACCTAATTGATGGTAAATATGGAGTAGACAGACCCCTGGGAGCCCTGCACATGCACAAAAGTGACCTAAATGTAGGAAGGAGTTAACAGGTTGCAGCTTCTGCTGATCTGTGAGTTTGCCAGCACCAGCTCTGCAGATTGACAGGTGTTGGGGCCTCTGCCTCCAATTTACCACACTAATGGTGGACAGGAACACAAAGCACATTCACCCTGTGCTTGTAGGAGGCATAGCAACAACCAAAGAGAGAACATCCTCCAAGGGTAAACCCACACTGTGCCTCCCCACAGTACGGGTATGGTAGGAAGGAGAGCTATAGGAAAAAAACTCCAAACACCCTTCCTTGGAGCCATCTGCCAAATTTTATAGTAGGTGTCATGACGGAACCAGACTGCATGGTGTAGTTTTTGCCGACCAGATGAAGTCTGCTGTAATACTGCTGGGAAGATCCAGGTCTGCCTACTGCTTCATCCCCCCACCCATTTCTGCTCCCTCCCTGGTGTCTGTGGATGATGGCACCAGGGTATACTCACAAGCCCACATATTGTTTTCCATTCAGGGGGACCTGCAACATTGCAGGCTGCATTCTGTCCTGGCCTACTACACACCATAGATCACCTGCCTCAGCAGACCTGCTTGACTAAATGTTAATAAGGGAGGGCTCCACGATGATAGCTGCTTTTCCTCCGGCTGAGAAGGAAACTTCGGGAAAACCAAGAAAAAGTTTGTCATTTCCCTTTTCATGCTGTCTAGAAACCCTTTAAAGAGTGTTGCAGCACTGGAACTCATAGTAGATAACCTGTACTTGCAGGCTGCGCATCTTTTCCTTTGGCTTTTCCCCTTTTGATCTCTTTTTGTTCCCATCCTTTGTCCTACAGGGAGAGGTCACAAGGTGGTAAGAGCCTTTTACAAGGAGAGACAGGGTGCAGACAATCACCCTTTGACCAGCACGTCAGCCACCTAGGAAGACCCAAATAAAGCCCCGCCACCAGTAGGGCAAAAGGGATACACACACAGCCAGATTTCCCAGACCAGCTAAGCTGGTCTGTGGATAGTACAGGGAATCAAACCAAAACCCCCGGTGCCCCCTCCACCAGGGAGTGAGAAAAGAGGAACCCCCATTTGCCTCATTTTTACCTTAGGGCCAGAGTCTGCAGGTGCCCCAGACCTGCTTCCCCACTTACAGTCTCCCTCCTGGTGACTTACCAGCAGAGGGGATGGACAAACTGGCTTCCAACATCTTCTCTGTAGCCCTGAAAAGTCAGTGAGGATCCCTGGCTGGCACTGTGGATCCGGTGCCTCCCCTGGAACAGTGCATAGAGCTTGCCAGCACCGGCCACCAGGCCGGTATTTCATACCAAAAACATGGCCGCCGAGCAAATTCCTCTACTCCCGACCTCACTTCCTGCCAATCGCGCCGGAAGTGACATAAGCCACCACTCGTAGTGCCCATAGTGGAAATGACCACACTGCAAGCACCAGAACACCGTAAGTCTGCACTGTCCCCCATGAGACTCATGGGTCAAAATCCCACACTGCCAGTGTACCTGACCCTAAACAGGCACGCTGCCAACCACACTCCTATGGAGAGAGGGGGTCCCCTGGAGTAAAAGAATTCCACACTCCATTCCTGGGCAACCCGAGAGAGCCTGAGCTACATGCCTCGCCAAGTTCACTGCCCTGTTCTGGAATGCTGTAGCCGGCAGGCCCCTGCCACCTAGTATGCAGGCCTGACAGGTCAAAATAAACAGATTTCTGTGCACCTGTCCTGGCTGGATGAACACACACACTGAGGGTCTGGTTGCTATGTTTTTCTTCTTATAATGTGGATTTTGTATTTCCTGTGCTAGGTGGGAGGAGTCTCTCTCTCTCTGTAAGCCATCCTGGAAAATGTACTGGGAAAAATAGCGTTTACAATCACTTTAAGCAGAGATGTCCTGAAAGGTACCATGCATCTTCACACCTCTTATGATGCTTGTTATAATGGTCCTACATATGATCCATTTCTACATTGCCTAAAATGATATAAAATCGTTTTGAGTACATTCTTTTTACTTTAATACATTTTAACGGATATTTTAGGTCTTTTTTTTACGGCCACAGGAAGAAAACAGAGAAAGAAAGTAAGGGGGGATGGAAGAAATAGAGGGAAAAGGGAGAAAAGTAACAAATAGAGGGAGAGAGAAAAAAAACAGGGAGAGAGGAGGGAGGGAAAACCACTATTCTTTACCTTTAAGTGGGATTTAAAGTTAGCAAATATACATTATACACTGCTCAAAAAAATTAAAGGAACACTTTTTAATCAGAGTATATAGCATCAAGTCAATTAATCTCCTGGGATATTGATCTGGTCAGTTAAGTAGCAGAGGAGGCTGTTAATCAGTTTAATCAGCACTAGATGGGCAACAACGAGAAAACCTCCAAAACAGAAATGGTTTTACAGGTGGAGGCCACTAACATTTTTTTCCCTACTCAACTTTTGACTCTTTTTCACTAGTTTTGCATTTGGCTAGGGTGTCACTACTGGTAGCATGAGGGGATACCTGGACTCTATAGAGGTTGCACAGGCAGTCCAACTCCTGCAGGATGGCTCATCGGTCATCATGTCCAGTTTGATGGTGGGTCAGTGATGGTCTGGGGAGGCATATCCATGGAGGGACACACAGACCTCTACAGGCTAGACAATGGCACCCTTACTGCCATTAGGTATCGGGATGAAATCCTTGGACCCATTGTCAGAACCTACGCTGGTGTAGTGGGTCCTGGGTTCCTCCTGGTGCACAATGCCCGGCCTCATGTGGTGAGAGCATGCAGCCAGTTCCTTGAGGATGAAGGAATTGATACCACTGAATCCCCCCCCCGCTTGCCTGACCTAAATTCGAAAGAGCACCTCTGGGACATTATGTTTCGGTCCATCTGACGCTGCCAGGTTGCACCTCAGTCTCTTTAGGAGCTCATTGATGCCCTGGTCAAGATCTGGGAGGAAATATGGCAGGACACCATCCGTCATCTCATTAGGAGCATGCCCCAACGTTGTCAGGCATGCATACAAGCATGTGGAGGCCAAGCAAACTACTGAGTACCATTTTGAGTTGCTGCAATGAAATTTCAGCAGAATGGACTCTAGCCTGCTGCATCATTTTTTCACTTTGATTTTCGGGAGGCCTTTGAATTCAGCCCTCTATAGGTTGATAATTTTCATTTCCATCAAACGACGTGGCATCCTTTAGTTTCATAACACATTATCCAGTCCATATCAGTATAGATATGCTGCATGGTATTTTAACCCATTGAGAGATGTGTTTTCAAAGTGTTCCTTTAATTTTTTTGAGCAGTGTATATTCACACATACTGTATGTATGCGAGTCAATGCAAGGTATATGTGTGTGTGAGGAAAATTATACTAAACGGCACTCCAACACAAATGTACAGTATGAGAAAAAAAAAAAAAAAAAAACACATCTGCCCTTTAGTGCACCAAAATATGTGTCACAAAGAACACATGTGCACCTAAGGAAAAACTGAAGCAGGTATTAAGTCTCTGTATACTTTCATGTTGGGTTTATAAGTCATAGCCTTTGCTAAACCCAGTAAATAAAGGTTTATCCTGCCAGTTCCCTTTGTATGCAGTGAATACTGGTGATAAGCCAACAGCACTCTCTTGCTTCCATTCAATTACATAATGCTTCAGCATTGTCGTACCCAGAAGTTCTTCCAGCTATGTATTCATAATTGTGACTGGGCATGTCTGAAGCTTCCACCGATGTACATGCCTTGTAATTCTCTAGGAAAGAAGCACCAACAGTGCACACTCTAGACCTGTCCCTGCAGCTCCTTTCTTTCTCCCTACTTTACTTTAGCTATTGAGCATCAGTTCCAAGAATTGTGTTTAGCTTAGTCTCTGCTCGCTGCCCACAGAGGGTTTGTGGTAATGTGACTGCCAATAAACACATAAAAGGTGTTTAGTGAAGGATTTTTTAAAGAATGTTGCTCAGTATCTTTGCAGATAGCGCTAGACAGCTCCTATATGTGTGCGTTTCCCCTGTAATCCTCAGGATGACATATGCTTTAATTCACACCTGAGAGTTTTGGGAGCTTAAAGCTAAAACCTCCATAACCCTCAACAACTAAAATGGCATTATTTTAAATTGTGCCTGTTCACATACGAGTACAGATGCCTGTAGCTCAAAAAGGTACATGAGCTACTTTTGACGCAGAATGGAGCATTTTTTACTTCATTAGACATCCATTGGAGCACCTGAAAAACACCTGAAAATTAGGAATTTTGACTTGCCTAAAAAATCCACATCTTGAAGTACAGTACAGGACACAGGCTGAGTATTCGTACACCCTAGTTATAGGCTTGTACCTTTATGTGATTTGACACTGGCAAAGCTTTTGCGGAAGTGCCCACTGGGCACCTCCCCTATAACCCTATCCCACTCTGTGAGTCCTCAGTTTTGAAGCAGGCAATGCAGAGTAACCCAGGAATTGAAGGAAAGGTGGCCTGTAACTGTACTTTACTCCAAGATATGGAATTTACACGTAAATAAAAAATTCCTGTTATTTTAATTATACAGAATAGGAAACAGGCAGAGAATTCACATCCCCAAGCAATAAATGAGATGGAGGGGCTACAGCTAGACAAACAGAACTGTGCCAACAGGCTCAACAGACCCAAGTGCATAGTGCCAGAGCAAGAACCTCACAGCCAAAAAATGCATCTGCAAAAGATAGGGTGTCTATCTGGTAGAACTTTGAAAAAGTATGAATAGAATGCCAGGTGGTGACCTTACAATCTGAGTAACAGAAGCGTGGTTTCAGAATGTCCAGAACTCACCCACCAACCTGGTGGATTGGGCATGTAAAAGCACAGGAGGGTTTTCTTTTTACTCTAGCGTGTAAGCTCTAGCGATGAGTTTTCTTATCCATCACACGAAACAGGATGTCTCTTGCAAGATCCTGATGGTAGGAAGAGCAGGGATTTCATCTTCCTGGCAGAAGCTGCTGCTTTGCGGTAGACTATGATGCCTCCGACTACGTCCAGGCAATAAATAGTAAATTCCCTTTGTGTACTCGGGAGGAGGGCACAAAGATGAAGGGAGTAGGTCTTCATTAAGGTGGAAAATCGTATTGAGTGTAATGCCCCGTATACACGATCCGACTTTCCGATGGGAAATGTTGGATGTGAGCTTGTTGGTGGAAAGTCTGACCGTGTGTATGCTCCATCGGACAATTGTTGTCGGACTTTCCGCCAACAAATGTTGGCTAGCGTGTTCTCAAATTTTCCCCCAACAAATATGTGTTGTCTGACTTTCCGATTGTGTGTATACAAGTCTGTCGGACAAAAGTTCAAAGTACAAACACGCATGCTCGGAAGCAGAAGTGGTCGGTCTTGTAAACTAGTGCTTGTAATGGAGAACATTCGTGAAGTGGCAAATTATGAAATCTCCAAATGCAGCGCACAATTCTCTTCTTCTTTAATGGGATAATTATGAAGCTGCTTTGCTGGTGTTATTGATGGAGTTATTGCAAACACATTTTCAAAGGCTTTTTTTTCTAGTGATATCAAGAAGATTATTATTGTTTTTTTTTTATTTGTGCAAGTTACCACAACACCATTATCCCATAGTTTTTAAGAACAAAGATACAACTATGTTGGTGTCCCTTGTCAAATTACAAAATGTAACTGCCTACTACCAAACTGTCATTTGAAGTAAAACACATAGCCAAGTATTATTCTCCACAATTTTTTTATTGTGCATTAAAAAAAAAAAAAAAATTAGACATGCTATTTGCCAATAGAACGTAACCAAAAAGTGCATTCTATGCATCCCAAAATATAGAAAATATACCAAATCAAATCATTATTCAACCAAAAAAATGATGTCAAAGCAATAACTCCAAGGCCAATAATAAATAACACGTTATCTCCTCCGATTCCGCAACATGTCTGGTTGACGAAAGGCCGTTCAGAAATGAACTGAAAAGCACGAAATGAAAAACACAAAAAGGAAAAGCGCGAATCAACACTCACCAAACTTCTACTAACATGAAGGAGCCCAAAGGGTGGCGCTAAAGAGCTGAAAAACGACGTAGTACGTCTAGTACATCACTACGTTCGTAAATGGTGACCATGTGTATGCAAGACAAGTTTGAGCAAATACCCTTCGAACAAAATTCCACAGTTTTGTTGTTGGAAAGTCTGATCGTGTGTACAGAGCTTTAGACTACCTTGTTGTTGTGAAGAATGAGGAATGGCTCCTTACAAGAGAGAGTCATTAGCTCAGACACGTCTGATGGATGTGATAGCAACTGAAAAGGCCACTTTGCAGAAAGGTCACCTAGAGGGGATATCCCTGATAGGTTCAAAAGGTGGTTTCTGCAGAGCAGAGAAAATCAAGTTAAGGTCCCATTGAAACACAAGGAGCTGTAAGGAGGGTCTGATCCAAGATACATTTTAAATAAAGGTTTTGACAAGGGAGAGCGAGGCCAGAGGTTTTTGAAAAAATAAACAAGGCCAAAACCTGTACTTTTAGCGTGCTTAACGTGTTTGTTACCCCAACGGTTAATATTCCTGATATGTGCCTGCTATACCAAGTACTTGTATGAGAAAGTATCCTGTTCTCTTTGTATTGCTTCCTTTATGTCTGGTGTTCCTGCCAGTCCCTCTACTTTCCTATTAAAAACTGACCACACTAAGCAGGAGAGCACATTGTTCTCTAGCTATGCTATGTGTACTCTCCTCCAATGATCAGGCTTGTCCTCACATGCACAGCCTTTCATTGGCAAGCTCAGTGTGCTGCTGCTTCTCCTTCCCCCAGCTCTTATGCAGCTGAGAACAGAGGGAATGTGATCATTTATAAAAACAGGAAAAAATGTATTTGTTTTTTTTTTTATATATCTGTACAAAAATGTTTTGCCTTTCATTTCTATTTTAAACTGAATGGGTTGTTTTATAAGGTGATCGTTTACAATCCCTTTAAGGGCAGGTTTTGGTCAAGTCCTGATTGTAGAAAGGCCAGAATGTAAGGCACGGGGTAATCTCTGGGATGGAAGAGCCTGTGTTCACACTAGGCAAATGATATCCAGGCCTTTTCTACCTTTAAACTAGGTAGGAATGACAGTCTCAGAGACCCCTCTGTCCCTTAAAGTGGATGTAAAGTCAGAAGGTTTTTTTATCTTAATGCCTTCTATGCATTAAGATAAAAAGCCTTCTGAGACACAGCAGCGGCGCCATTGGCTCCCGCTACTGTCAAAGTCCGTTAGTCAATCAGGAGAAAGATGGGACGGGGAAGAACCACAGCTCCGTGTCTGAATAGACACACGGAGCTGCAGCATTTGGAGGGGGGGTTGAATAAATCCTGGGATTGGGCTTTGAGTCAGTAAATACATTTTTTTTTCTATTGTGTTTTTCCTTGTGTTCTGGGGGAAGTGAGCCAGTTGCTGGTGGCCTGCCAAGCATTGACCCCATGTGGGTTCCCCTTTGTATTGCTCTTAAAATTTCATTAAAAAGATGTAAAAAAAACCTAAATAAATAAAACACTGAATAGCTTTTTCACTGCTGAGAAAAGGCCTTACCTGGTAAAAGTCCAAAGCTGGGAGAGGAAACTTTTCACTTGGAATTACTACCACAACATTTCCACGCACAATTGCTGGGGCAAAGAGGCTGACAAAACTAAGAAGTGGGCTTTCATCTGGGCAAGCAATGCCCACAACTCCCACGGGTTCTCGAACCAATACAGTAGCTCCATATAGCAACGTTTCCTGAAAGAAAAGAATTAAAAGGGAAAGTTTGTGCATCTACCTTCAAGGGAACTCTGTTAATAGAACAGTAAAATCAGTCCAGGTGCTGTATTACTCTGCAGGAGTAATGGCAAACACATGTAATAAGCAAATATGGCATTTGCAAACTGAACATCTACTGTATGTTTTCAAATTACGAAAAAAATAAAAATATTTTTTTTAAGCGGAAAACAAATGTTTTTCCGTAGTGTGGAGAAGGGTTAGAATGTAATTTATATATTTTTATATATTATATCATTTATACTGTATATGATTTATGAAAAGTATAATTTTTTTAATTAGATGTCCACTCGCTTTCAGTACTAGCAGCTAAACAAGAGGGGAATCACCCCAATGTGACCATGCAGAATATGGGAGGAAATTTCTCAACTGGGGACAATCAATTTTCCCTATTGGCCAAAACCAAAAATGTAAAGGTTTCGTCTGGAGTTGGATTTTAAAACATATCCATAATGATAATGTTATGGTAAAATAAATGTCAACAAATTAAAAAAAAAAAAAAAAGACTCTGACAAAGTAAGAAGGGAGCAACCCGCTTAAGGTATGAAGTGTAGGCACCTATAAGTATCTGCACACACCTGCCACAGCCTGAGATGAACTGAATGAGCATTCATTGTATGTGAATTTTATACTTTTTTATGGAGTTTTTAATAAATATTGTTTAGCGCTATGATGGTTTCCTTCTTCTATACTAGGGGTCTCCAAACTTTCTAAACAGAAGGGGCAGTTTACTGCCCTTTAGACCTTAGGGGGGCCGGAGTGTGCCCCCCCTGTATATGTACCCTTTACATAAATATTGTACATTCACATCAGTCCCTGACATCAAGGAGCTTACAATCTAAGGTCCCTAACTCACATGCATACATACACATACTAGGGCCAATTGAATCAGGAGTCAATTAACCTAAGAGCATGTTTTTGGAGTGTGGGAGGAAACCAGAATATATATCTATATACATCTAATATCTATATCTATAGCTATCTATCTATCTATCTATCTATCTATCTATCTATCTATCTATCTATCTATCTATCTATCTATCTATCTATCTAGATATAGTATCTCACAAAAGTGAGTACATCCCTCACATTGTTGTAAATATTTTATTATATCTTTTCATGTGACAAGACTGAAGAAATGACACTTTGCTACAATGTAAAGTAGTGAGTGTACAGCTTATATAACAGTGTAAAATGTGCTGTCCCCTCAAAATAACTCAACACACAGCCATTAATGTCTAAACCGCTGGCAACACATGTGAGTACACCCCTAAGTGAAAATGTCCAAATTGGGCCCAAAGTGTCAATATTTTGTGTGGCCACCATTATTTTTCAGCACTGCCTTAACCCTCTTGGGCATGGAGTTCACCAGAGCTTCACAGGTTGCCACTGGAGTCCTCTTCCATAATTCCATGTCGACATCACGGAGCTGGTGAATGTTAGAGACCTTGCACTCGCCCACCTTCCGTTTGAAGATGCCCCACAGATGCTCAAAAGGGTTTAGGTCTGGAGGCATGCTTGGCCAGTCCATCACCTTTACCCTCAGCTTCTTTAGCAAGGCAGTGGTCATCCTGGAGGTGTGTTTGGGGTCATTATTATGTTGAAATACTGCCCTGCGGCCCAATGTCCGAAGTGAGGGGATCATGCTCTGCTTCAGTATGTCACAGTACATGTTGGCATTTATGGTTCCCTAAATGAACTGTAGCTCCCCAGTGCTGGCAGCACTCATGCAGCCCCAGACCATGACACTCCCACCACCATGCTTGACTGTGGGCAAGACACACTTGTCTTTGTACTCCTCACCTGGAAGCCACCACACATGCTTGACACCATCTGAACCAAATAAGTTAATCTCGGTCTCATCAGACCACATGGTTCCAGGAATCCCTTTTCTTTAGTCTGCTTGGCTTTCTTTTTCATCATCTTTAGAAGAGGCATCCTTCTGGGACGACAGCCTTGCAGACCAATTTGATGCAGTGTGCGGCGTATGGTCTGAGCACTGACAGGCTGACTCCCTACCCCTTCAACCTCTGCAGCAATGCTGGCAGCATTCATAGGTCTAGTTCTCAAAGACAACCTCTGGATATGACGCTGAGCACGTGCATTCAACTTCTTTGGTTGACCATGGCAAGGCCTGTTCTGAGTGGAACCTGTCCTGTTAAACCGCTGTCTGATCTTGGCTAACGTGCTGCAGCTCAGTTTCAGGGTCTTGGCAATCTTCTTATAGTCTAGGCCAGGGGTAGGCAACCTCAGTATTCCAGCTGTGGTGAAACTACAAATCCCATCATGCCTCTGCCTCTAGGAGTCATGCCTGTGATTGTCAGGGTCTTGCAATGCCTCATGGGATTTGTAGTTTCACCACAGCTGGAGGGCCGAGGTTGCCTACTCCTGGTCTAGGCCATCTTTATGTTGAGCAACTCTGTATTTGCGGACGATACTAAGCTAAGCAGGGCAATAACTTCTCCGCAGGATGTGGAAACCTTGCAAAAAGATCTGAACAAATTAATGGGGTAGGCAACTACATGGCAAATGAGATTTAATGTAGAAAAATGTAAAATGATGCATTTGGGTGGCAAAAATATGAATGCAATCTATACACCGGGGGGAGAACCTCTGGGGGAATCTAGGATGGATAAGGACCTGGGGGCCCTAGTAGATGATAGGCTCAGCAATGGCATGCAATGCCAAGCTGCTGCTAACAAAGCAAAAAAAATATTGTCATGCATTAAAAAGGGAATCAACTCCAGAGATAAAAATGATAATTCTCCCGCTCTACAAGACTCTGGTCCGGCCGCACCTAGAGTTTGCTGTCCAGTCCTGGGCACCAGTCCTCAGGAAGGATGTACTGGAAATGGAGCGAGTACAAAGAAGGGCAACTAAGTTAATAAAGGGTCTGGAGGATATTAGTTATGAGGAATGGTTGCGAGCACTGAACTTATTCTCTCTGGAGTAGAGACGCTTGAGAGGGGATATGATTTCAATTCATGAATACCGTACTGGTGACCCCAAAATAGGGATAACACTTTTTCACAGAAGGGAGTTTAACAAGACACGTGGTTAAAGAGGTTTAACCTTAAACTACATAGAAGAAAAATGGCTTGGGCAGGAAGGGGGCGAAAATGCACTGTATTGAGGTGGTTAAAAAAACTATTAGATAAGCACCTGAACGACCACAACATACAGGGATATACAATGTAATACTGACATATAATCACACACATAGGTTGGACTTGATGGACTTGTGTCTTTTTTTCAACCTCACCTACTATGTAACTATGTATCTGTTGATATACTTTAAATACAGTGCCTTGAAAAAGTATTCATACCCCTTGAAATATTGCACATTTTGTCATGTTACAACCAAAAAGTAAATGTATTTTATTGAGATTTTATGTGATAGACCAACAAAGTGGCACATAATTATGAAGTGGAAAGGAAAACGATAAATGGTTTTCAAAATGTTTTACAAATAAATATGTGAAAAGTGTGGCGTGCATTTGTATTCAGCCCCCCAAATCAATACTTTGTAGAACCACTTTTTTCTGCAAGTCTTTTGGGGATGTCTCTACCTGCTTTGCACATCTAGACAGTGACATTTTTGCTTATTCTTCTTTGCAAAGTAGCTCAAGCTTTGTCAGATTGGATGGAGAGCATCTGTGAACAGCAATATTCAAGTCTTGCCACAGATTATCAATTGAATTTAGGTCTGGACTTTGACTGGGCCATTTTAACACATGAATATGCTTTGATCTAAACCATTCCATTGTAGCTCTGGCTGTATGTTTGTGGGGGGCTGTTGGCCATGAGGGACGCTGTGAAACAAGGCCGAGACCCAGTCGTATGCGACCTCGCGAGACGTTTAACTCGTGAGAGGCCATGTCGCAGCCGATATATTGAGTAGCTAAGGTCTGCATGCGCTCGCTGGCCAGACTGGGGTGACCCACTGGATCTAAGTAGCCAGTCCGTTGCCTAGCCCTGAGCATTCACCCAGGGTGTCATAGGTTAGTCTGCTAGGTGGGTGAATGATTCTCTTTAAAGTCAGAATATAGGGGATGGCGCTGTGTAAAAAACTAAAAATGTGAGTGTTTTTAAAGTGACAGGTGCTTTAGTGCGTGATACAATCCTTCATAGATGGAAAAAATAAATTATAAAAATCAAAAATGTGAATTGACCACAAATTAATAAATATAATAAAGTGACAGATCATTATTTGAATTGCCAACAATTATAATCCCATACATTAAACAAACTTAATCCTTTAATCCTTATATTGTCTAAATTATAGAGCATGTGTTGGTAAAATCCACTGAAAAATGTAAAGTGACAAGTGCCAAATCTAAAAGAGGTTTGGTTGGCAAACCACAGTGCAATACACTCAGTGCAATTTTGTGCAAAAACCGTTGAAAATTAAGACCAATCTATTAAATCTAAAAAAAGACCAATCTATTAAATATAAAAAAAGTGCATCAAAAATATGTATATAGTCCCATATGCTATTTGTAAAAAAGTTCATAATAGTGATGCAATATGCAGTGCAATAAATCTTATAGCGTATTTCCCAGAAGATTCTTCTTTGTTAAATAGAGATCCATACAATAACTCTTAGCAATTTCCCCCAATCTGATTGCACTCACCGGAGCTCCCTGCCCCTGCAGGGGTATGAGCGTGTGATGGTGATCCTCAGCCTTTAATTGCTTCGATGTATCCTTCCACTAGGCCCAATCTGGATGAATCACTCGTTGAGGAGGGGAGGGGGACTCACTGCCCCTTGCACAGATCCCAGCCAGACATCCACTTTCATGCGTTTAGATAAAAAACAAAAATTCCTCCATAGCGTAACTTTGTTTATAATTCATGTTTTATTTATGTAATACAGTCCAACACCACGACTGAATCCACTCAAAAAGTATATAGAACAGCTTTAAAAAAATAGAGAGGGAGCTCAAAGGCTCACTGTCTCTCCACACAGCCCGGGGACGCAGCGCTGCTGGAAAAATACCGCTTGCGTTCCACCGGTCTGGTTCCCGGAACCACGATACACGGAAGTGACGTTGTGCGTGCCAAGATATTCCCGTCTTACGCGTTTCATCATACGGACGTCATCGGAGGCGCTGCCATCTTGGCACTCCCAACGTCTTATATTCAGGGTGTAGTCGTCGCTGCGGCCAATCACCTCCCGGATGTTCCAATCACAATCCAGCGGTATGAATTAGCACCTCTGTTGCTAGGTAGAATTAAAACTAAACCAAATAGGTGAAAAGGGGACAACATCGCAAGGACATGTCGAATCCCTATAAGGGCCCTCTAGTGGTATAAGACAAGAAGCGTTTTTTTGCAGCAGCAACGACGACAAACTCCCTAATAATGTAACAACAATTAATATCATACAATCTCATTTGATTGCAATAAAATAACTGTAAAAAACCTTCCATATGAACACTGTATATTCTAGTAGTCCCAAGAGAAATGGAATAAATGTATATGCAAATAAATTAAATTAAAAATAAGAAAAATAGAAAGAATATTAAAAATTTTTTAATTTCATTAAATACAAAAATAAAATTAAAATAAAAATTATCATGAAGTAGGTGGTTACTAATGGGCAATAGAAATTAAATAAAATAAAATATATAAAAATAAAAATAAATTGGCCTTAGGCTGAAGGGAATGTGTGAATAAAGTGACCATGGGTCACTAATATGTAAATGGAATACTAGAATATATAAACTGAAAGTAAATAAATATAGGACATAATTTTAGCACCTAAAAATCATGTATAATGTATTGAAAACATTAATAAAATTTTATAAAAACCAAAAAAACATAATTTTAGTATCTAAAAATCCTATGTAGTGTATTGAGGATATAACTGAGGAATATTAAAATTCTATTTATTATATAGAAACCAGTAAAGATGTAACTGAGGAATATTAAAATTCTATTTCTTATATAGAAACCAGTATACTAAACAAAATTAATGAATAAGAGAAGAGGAATATATATGAACGTGTATTAGGACATTACTGAGGATTATTAAAATCTTTTTATTATATAGAAGCCGGTATATTAAGTAAACTAGACGAATAAGAGGAAGAGGATATATATGGAGGGCATGAGATTCTTTGACGTGTAAACAATCTACATGAGGCCAGAAAGGGCTTGAGAAAATGCCTGATTCACTAATGGTGATACTTATCACTCATTTTTTGAAAAATCCGATTATCACAAATCAGACCTGATTATCAATCATTTTTAAAAATTAGACAAGAAACAATTGAGATCTATATCCACATTCAGCCCTTTCGTGACCAAGCTATCTAGGCGATATATCCACCTAGTTTCGTTCTGGGACACTTTTATTCTTTTATTGCCCCCCTCCAATAATCTTTAATCAAATCAATACCATAAAAGATCAGTCCCGTGGGGTCCCTATTATGAAATTCATCAAAGTGTCTCGAAAGATTGTGTTTTGGGAAACTATCTTTTAAATCTAGATCTGGGAAGGAGTACCAGATTAGGGAACTGATCACTTGTGACAGCACTCACGTAACATATGTGATCGAATGTCCCTGCCGATTACAGTATGTGGGAAGAACCACTAGGCCTCTGTATGTTAGGGTTAGAGAACATATTAACAATATTAAAAAAGGATTCCCAAAACACAATCTTTCGAGACACTTTGATGAATTTCATAATAGGGACCCCACGGGACTGATCTTTTATGGTATTGATTTGATTAAAGATTATTGGAGGGAGGGCAATAAAAGAATAAAAGTGTCCCAGAACGAAACTAGGTGGATATATCGCCTAGATAGCTTGGTCACGAAAGGGCTGAATGTGGATATAGATCTCAATTGTTTCTTGTCTAATTTTTAAAAATGAGTGATAATCAGGTCTGATTTGTGATAATCCGATTTTTCAAAAAATGAGTGATAAGTATCACCATTAGTGAATCAGGCATTTTCTCAAGCCCTTTCTGGCCTCATGTAGATTGTTTACACGTCAAAGAATCTCATGCTCTCCATATATATCCTCTTTCTCTTATTTGTCCAGTTTACTTAATATACCGGCTTCTATATAATAAAAAGATTTTAATAATCCTCAGTAATGTCCTAATACACGTTCATATATATTCCTCTTCTCTTATTTATTAATTTTGTTTAGTATATTGGTTTCTATATAAGAAATAGAATTTTAATATTCCTCAGTTACATCTTTACTGGTTTCTATATAATAAATAGAATTTTAATATTCCTCAGTTATATCCTCAATACACTACATAGGATTTTTAGATACTAAAATTATGTTTTTTTGGTTTTTATAAAATTTTATTAATGTTTTCAATACATTATACATGATTTTTAGGTGCTAAAATTATGTCCTATATTTATTTACTTTCAGTTTATATATTCTAGTATTCCATTTACATATTAGTGACCCATGGTCACTTTATTCACACATTCCCTTCAGCCTAAGGCCAATTTATTTTTATTTTTATATATTTTCTTTTATTTAATTTCTATTGCCCATTAGTAACCACCTACTTCATGATAATTTTTATTTTTTATTTTAATTTTATTTTTGTATTTAATGAAATTAAAAGTTTTTTTATTTGATGTTTTTTATATTTTTTATTTTTTTTTTAATATTCTTTCTATTTTTCTTATTTTTAATTTAATTTATTTGCATATACATTAATTCCATTTCTCTTGGGACTACTAGAATATACAGTGTTCATATGGAAGGTTTTTTACAGTTATTTTATTGCAATCGAATGATATTGTATGATATTAATTGTTGTTACATTATTAGGGAGTTTGTCGTCGTTGCTGCTGCAAAAAAATGCTTCTTGTCTTATACCACTAGAGGGCCCTTATAGGGATTCGACATGTCCTTGCGATGTTGTGCCCTTTTCACCTATTTGGTTTAGTTTTAATTCTACCTAGCAACAGAGGTGCTAATTCATACCGCTGGATTGTGATTGGAATATCCGGGAGGTGATTGGCCGCAGCGACGACTACACCCTGAATATAAGACGTTGGAAGTGCCAAGATGGCAGCGCCTCCGATGACGTCCGTATGACAAAACGCGTAAGGCGGGACTATCTTGGCACGCACAACGTCACTTCCGTGTATCGTGGTTCCTGAGGATCACCATCACACACTCATACCCCTGCAGGGGCAGGGAGCTCCGGTGAGTGCAATCAGATTGGGGGAAATTGCTAAGAGTTATTGTATGGATCTCTATTTAACAAAGAAGAATTTTCTGGGAAATACGCTATAAGATTTATTGCACTGCATATTGCATCACTATTATGAACTTTTTTACAAATAGCATATGGGACTATATACATATTTTTTGATGCACTTTTTTTATATTTAATAGATTGGTCTTAATTTTCAACGGTTTTTGCACAGAATTGCACTGAGTGTATTGCACTGTGGTTTGCCAACCAAAGCTATTTTAGATTTGGCACTTGTCACTTTACATTTTTCAGTGGATTTTACCAACACATGCTCTATAATTTAGATAATATAAGGATTAAAGGATTAAGTTTGTTTAATGTATGGGATTATAATTGTTGGCAATTCAAATAAGGATCTGTCATTTTATTATATTTATTAATTTGTGGTCAATTCACATTTTTGATTTTTATAATTTATTTTTTCCATCTATGAAGGATTGTATCACGCACTAAAGCACCTGTCACTTTAAAAAAACACTCACATTTTCTGTTTTTTACACAGCGCCATCCCCTATATTCTGACTTTAACCTCCTTGGAGTATCACTGAGGTGTTCCCCTTTCACATAGGGGGGCAACAGTGTTTCAGAAGTCTGAAGCGCGGACCCATTGATAGATTAATGATTCTCTTTGCGCTCTGTTCTTTAGGAACTGGTGTCTCAGGCAAACTGGTATCGTCTTTAACCACGACCACTTCTTCTTTCTCCTCATCATCCACTTCAGCTTCCTGCATTTCGGATTCAATGAATGAAGAAGAACCCCCAGATGCTGTCTCCATCAAGGAAGTTTGAAGGTCTTCCAGATCTCCTGGAGATCTATCTTGAGGCACAAACTCAGGGGCCTCTGGTCGAAGGGTTCCACTATCTGTCACCGTGGTATGAGAAAAAGGGGTGACAGCAATCTCCGGTGTGTGAGATGGCCACAACCAGTCTATTCCCATCTCTTCATCCGAGTTGTCATCTTCTTCAGCAAGAGGCACAGACTGAGATCTAGTCTCTGCTCGGGATCTCTGAGGGATGGTGGATGTGGACGGTGAGTCTTGCTGCGGTGGTACATGAACTGCCTCCGACAAAGGCAAAAGATGATTGCGATGCAAGGTTTTTAGTGGACCTGTGCATCCCTCTGGCCGAATCTGGTACACTGGCAGTCCTGGGAGTTGTTTGCAAACAACATAGGGCTGTGACTTCCAGCATTCAGCCAATTTGTGTTTCCCAGGTATACCTAGATTTCTCAACAGCACTCTATCACCTGGTTGTAAGTCCTGTACTCGCACCCTGAGGTCGAAATTTCTCGTTCCTCTGTTCTCGGGCATCTGAAGTGACTTGGGCCTTATTATAAGCGGTTTTCTGGCTTCCCCACAGGCGGTCCACATACCCTCTGTGGGAAGTTGCTGAGGTATGGTCCGGGGATATGCCGAAAGCTAGATCTACTGGTAGCCGAGCCTCTCGCCCAAGCATCAAGCGATAAACGGACTATCCTGTGGCATCACTTGCAGCGCCGTTTTAAGCATGCAGGATAGCCGCTATGTGCTTGCTCCAGTGCTGCTTTTGCTCTGAAGTCAGAGTTACGAGCATATTCAAAAGAGTTCTGTTGAATCTCTCTGGTTGAGGATCTCCTTGGAAGGATGGTACGGGGTGGTTCTAGATTTCTGGATCCCCAGCAAATTTAAAAGTTTCTTAATGAGGTTGCTCTCAATTCTCTCCCTTGGTCTGAATGGATATGCTGGGGCAGGCCATAATGTACAAAGAATTTTTCTACTAGGATTTTGGCCACTGTGTATGCCTGCCGATCCTTTGTGGGAAACGCCGGGGCATAACGGGTGAAATGATCGGTTATCACCAGGATATTTCCCTGCCCACTCATATTGGACTCCAAGCAAAGAAAGTCAATGCACACCAGCTCCAATGGTCCTTGGCTCTGAAGGTGGCCCACTGGGGCGGCTCGTTGGGGCAAAGTCTTCCTTTGAATACATCTAAGACAAGAGTGGCAGTAGCCTTTGACTTCAGTCCGCATGCGGGGCCAATAGAATCGGTCCCTTGGACCCTAGATGGCCATGATGGTCATGCAGAGCAATTATCACTGGCTCCCGATGTTTCTCTGGTAGGAACAACTGCCATTTCTCTTCAGAATCTTCAGAGGGGCCCCTTCGGTAGACCACCCCTTGTTGCAGCTGCAATCGATCCCACTCTCGGTGCAGTAAACGGCCCTCCTTCAGAGAGGCAGTAAGGAGCAAGTCAGGGCGTCGGCTCTCCAAGGCCTTCAATGCCAAACTACAGAGAGAATCTTCCAACTGGTCCCTACGCAGGTCTTTTTTTGAAAGCTTTGGCAGACCTTCATCCCCGACTTGGGTGACGTTGCAATTGCACCGGGGCAACCCAGAGGCAGACACTCCAACTTCCTCAGCCCTGGCTCCACCTCTTGCTTGCTGTTCCGCTCCTTGACAAAGAGCTCTCACCCCCTCAGGGGTCAGCTGAGTCCACTCTTCCGAGGGATCACAGGAACAGTGGGGTCTTCTCGACAAAGCATCTGCATCCTTGTTCCCGCTCCCTGGCCGGTACTTCAGGCTGAAGGTAAAACCTGATAAGGCAGCCAAACATTGGTGGCTTGTGGCATCCAACTTGGCGGTAGTGAGTAGGTATGTGAGAGGATTATTGTCAGTCTTTATTACAAACTCTGCTCCATATAGGTAATCCCTCAGTTTATCCACTACTGCCCACTTCAAGGCCAGGAACTCAAGCTTGTGTGTGGGGTAGTTCTTCTCAGCGGGTGCCAAACTCCGACTCACATAGGCAACAGGCCCTAAGTGCCCATCATGTTCTTGATACAGCACCCCGCCTAACCCATCTCGGCTGGCATCTACATGCAGCTTGTACAGCTTGGCTGGATCTGCATAGGCCAAGACTGGTTCAATTGTAAGGCTCCACTTCAGCTGCCTGAAAGCCTCTTCACACTGGGCGGTCCACTGTTCCTGGATGGACTCTTTGGGCTTGCTGGTTTTATAGGCTTAACTGAATCTGGATCATCGTCTCCCTCTTCACTTTTCAATAGTTCATTGAGTGGGCGAGCTATTTTAGCAAACCCCTCGACGAATCTCCTGTAATCCGAGCAGAATCCCAGAAATGACCTAAGCTCGGTCACATTAGTGGGTCTCGGCCAAGAGGCGAGGGCTTCCAGCTTCTGAGGGTCTGTGGCTACTCCTTCAGCAGAAAAGGATATGGCCCAGGTAATTGAATTAGAAAAATCCCACTGGGGTAATGAAAGCGGTCTTCTCCTGAGGTGCATGGGGATTTGATAGTACCCACTCTTCAAATCTAGCACGCTGAACCATTTTGCCCCTGACGGGCTCTGTAGGGCGTCTTCTATCCTTGGGGTGGTATACTGATCAGGAATGGTCCTTTGGTTTAGTGTGCTGTAGTCAATACACAACCGCAGCGACCCATTCTTCTTTCTCACCACCACTATTGGGGAAGTGTATGAACTCCGAGACTCTCGGATTATACCTGCTCTATTCAACTCTGCCAGCTGTTCTCGCAGGTCCTCCAAGTCCCCTAAAGGAATCCGTCTGACTCTCTCGGAAAGGCTTGTCTTCTTGAAGATGGATCCGGTGTTGGGCACTTTTGGCACGTCTAACATCAAACTCGCTCTTCGAGAATGCGGCTCGCCATCTTAGGAGCTGGGTCTTGGCCCTTTCCATCCAGGCAGGTGAGAGGGGAGTATTCTTTGGGTAAAACTCTTCCACAGGGATTTAATCTTTTCCTCCTCCTTTCAAACCACACGGTGAGACCAGGGTGGCTGGGTTTACTTTCCCCAACAACATCCGAGCTGGCATCTTCACAGGTGAGGCTGTTGTGTTGGGAACACTAACTGAGATCTTCCCATGACTTCTCTGTAAAGGCTTAGTTGGGACCACTTTGGGAACTATTTCCCACCCCCGGTCTTCCTTTTGACCATCCGCTTGAAGCACAATGAAAAGGCCTGGTTGTTTCCAATTCAGCTTGATGGATGCCTTCAGACAAACCACCTCACCGCGCTGTAACACCTTCTCACTCCAGTCCAAGCGCCAGACCCTTCCCACTCCATCAGCTGGGGCCTTCTCTTCTTGCACTAGATGCTGATAGGCTTGTCTCAACAGCAGGTGCACACTTGGGGTTGAAGTGCTCTGCTCTTGAACAAGAGGTGTTAGTAGCCTTCTCACTAGATCAGTATTAGTCCCTATGATGAGGGAACTTTTACTAGCCCCTGGTGGACGAGGACAGACCACCAAAGTATCGAAGGTCTCTGCCTTCCCAGCTACAGAGGGGTCAAAGGTCAGCTTGATTGGTAGATAGCCATCATAGGGGAGGTTCTGAGTCCCAACCCCCCATATCTCCAGCTCTTCTAACTTCTGTAGTGGCAAGTGTTTGAGGTGCTTGTCATAAAAATCTCTGTAGAGGAGAGTCACTTGAGCTCCAGTATCCAAGAGGGCCTTGGTGTAGATTCCCTCTACCTGGATGGAGACAACTGGAGAAGGTCCCACTAACTTGGGGGGGGGGAATTTGTGAGAAGTAGCAGGCTGGGCCTGTTTGGTGGTTCGTATCTGCACTCCTTTCTTATGGAGGTTCTGATCCAGCTTGAGCCTCTTTTGAGCTCTGGGAGTCTCATATGCATTGACCCTCCGATACTAAGCCGCTCAGAGGCAACAATGGGAACCCTTTGTGGGGGCTTGGAATCCCGCTGCGGTTTCTTTATGTCATTGGGTTTTTGGGAGCTAGCTGATGTAACAGGGCACCCAATTGACTCCTTCACTGGGGCCCTCTGGAGTTTCCCGTCGGCTTTTGGCACTGTGTCTCAGGCTTTACTGGGCTTGGGCACACTTGGTGATAATGTCCAACTCCTCCGCAGTTGAAACAGATCCCTTGGGTTGCCGTTTTCTCCACCCCAGCAACCGTTGAGCTTGACGGCTTCTTGGGTACTGAAACTCCATCACTCGGTAGAGCAATAAGTTTGGCGGTCACCAGGGCTATCATTTCTAACATCTCTTTTTGCATCTGGAGCATCAGCTTTTCCGGTTCAGAGTTGCTCCTGGACAATTGTTGGATGGGTGGGGACCAAGATATTGTGTCGCTGTCAGAACACTGGGTTCCTGAAAACATGGTAAGACATTGGACTGACATTCTTCTCCTTTGCGCAAGTTGTTGGGCTGGACTTTTTTGCTTCTTTTCCCTTTCCATCTCCATGTTGTTGGCTTCATTAGTTTCCTCTATGAGCACTTCATCTGAAATGGAAGGATCGTCCAGATACTGCTTTAATTGGAACTTGATGTCACTTTTCAGTCCTGTACCCACTGACCTTAGGAATTTCTTTTGTATCAGCTCAGTCCCGAAGTGTTCATCCGAACCTTCTCCTTGTGATACAAACAATAGACAGTCTTTCAACCCAATAGCTCTGAACAGGAAATTCTGGGGAGTTTCCTTACTGTTCTGTGCAATGTTTATCAGTTGTTGGTACAGTTCAGAAGCATTTTTCTCCCTGTAATGGCTTTTTAGTATTCTCTTAAGCTGTACTAGGGTCAGTCCATTCTTCATTTCCAGCACACCTCTGAGACTTAGGTCGGGACTGATGGCTTTTACCACAGCTTCCACAATCTCGGACTCAGGATACCCCTTTTGTAGTCCCATATCGATCTGGGGCATGACGTTTGTATAGGACAGCTTGTCTTTCTGTTCCTTTTCACCTATCTGACCTGTAATCTTAAAGTCCTTCCTGATCGTCACCTCTGGCAATTTACTACGGGGAAGTCTCCAAGTAACTGAAACAGGTTCTTGCTTTGGATGACTGTCACTTGAGTCCTTGCATTTTGTACTTAGCTTTCTGATCTGCTCTTCAATCATTCTAGAGGTTTCCTGGAACTTCTCCTGCATATTGTGATATTGTTGCTTCAGTTGTGGATCTTTCTTGCAGGTGCTTCGTGCTTTAGCATTGTCCCTCTGTGACTTCGTTAATTCTAGCACCCCCCATGGTCAGAGCTGACTGGGAGCGAACTTTCTCTGTGGCTGACTCCGCTTGCCTGGAGCTGGTAGGGCCCTGGTCTGGAACCTTTGGGTGTGTTATGCAAAACTTGGTCTTGTTAGCCAGTTGCACACTTGTACCTTTGAAATTTTCAGGTACCCCTTTTCTCCACTCCAACAGTGCATGAGTGCGAGAGGTCCCCCGATCTGGTCTAACGGCAATCACCCATGCCTTTCTATCTGGGGGCAGTGCCCTCACAACTTGACTGACTTGTTCTTCCTCCCAGACCTCTCCAGGGAGCTCAATTGCCACGCTCGCTTCTGAGCGGGCGCCTTCCTCTTTACACCACTGAATCACAGTGGCGGGATCCATTCTGGTGCTAATGGGGGTGTTGTCTGGGGGGGGGGGGGGGTTTCATTGCAGAGAAGCAGCGTAATCCCCGACGTAGCACTACCCCCGAAGGAGCTGCTGATAAATGTTAAATTCTGCACCCTGCCTCTCAACCCCAAGAACAGTCTCGACCCCTCTGGCACACCAGTATGGTAATATTAGTGTGGGACCCAGCAGTAAAGAGAAACACAGTAATGGTATACTATACAGTATATTTACCGTAACCTTGGGACACGTCACTTCACCAGCTGCAATAATAGATAGAGACTCACACAAAATATCAAATTATTCATTCAGGATGTTTACGGATATTGAAATTTAACACAGGGAACAGCGTGATAATTTGAAGGTAATTAATGACAACGGACAACAGTCAATGTATATATGAAACCGTAGATTCAATACTCACTATAGAGATGTATATGCAGACAGGCGCACAATAGGACAAACGCTCAATATCCTCAAAACTTACCTTAAGAGCCTTCTCACTGACCTTTTTATTTCTGCTCCCAGCATGCAGCGCAGAAGATTGGCCTTGTGGGTTTGTGGCTTGGCATTGTGGGTTTAGTAGTACCAAAACTAAGTTAAGCACAAGAGTCACTTCCTCTTAAACTACATCACCCACAATTCTTTGTAACGCTGTCTCACAGAAACTAAAACAAAAGTCTTAATAGCATTAAAAGGACACTAGTGGGAGCCAAACTCTTACTTAAGGAACAATACATTATTTAGCATGATAACTTGGGTAGCAAAACCCCTGCGCTACAAAAGGGTTAAATGTGTTCCCTCAGTGTGTTTTCTTACTGTGTGGGGGTCACTAGGAACAGCAGATCTCCAATGTTATCCCTTGTCAGAATGGGGATCTGCCTCTCTGTATCATGATCGTGGGGGGTCGGCGGACAACGTGTCTGCCGGACACACGCATTGGCTCCTTCCCTGTAAAGTGTACGCACCCACAGTATCTATTGCAGGAAACAATGTACAGGTACGCTGTTTGGCACAATAGAGCCGCCACAGTATATATGCAGTGGGCGGTCTTTAGGTGGTTAAACATTGGCTTTCTTCTTGCCACTCTTTTATAAAGGCCAGATTTGTGGAGTGCACAACTAATAGTTGTCCTGTGGACAGAATATCCCAACTGAGCTGTGGATCTCTGCAGCTGCTCCAGAGTTACCATGAGCCGCTAGGCTGCTTTTATGATTAATGCTCTCCTTGCCCTGTCAGTTTAGGTGGACGGCCATGTCTTGGTAGGTTTGCAGTTGTGCCATACTCTTTCCCATTTTCGGAGGATGGATTGAACAGTACTCTGTGAGATGTTCAAAGTTTGGGATATTCTTTTTATACCTAACTCTGCTATAAACTTTGCCACAACTTTATCCCTGACCTGCCTGATGTGTTCCTTGGCCCGAACGTTCTTTAACAAACCTCTGTGGGCTTCACAGATCAGCTGTATTTATACTAAGATTAAATTACACACAGGTAAACTCTATTTACTAATTAGGTGACTGCTGAAGGCAATTGGTTCCACTTTTAGTTAGGGGTACCAGAGTAAAGGGGGCTGAATGCAAATGCACGCCACACTTTTCAGATATTTATTTGTAAAATATTTGGAAAACCATTTATCATTTTCTTTCCACTTCACAATTATGTGCCACTTTGTGTTGGTCTATCACATAAAATCCCAATAAAATAAATTTACGTTTTTGGTTGCAACGTGACAAAATGTGGAAAATTTCAAGGGGTGTGAATACTTTTTCAAAGCACTGTAAAACTGCATGACAAAGTCTGATATACATTTTAAAATGTGTTGCATGACCAAGTCTGATAGTAACAAAAAAAAAATATCTTACCTGCACATTGCCCCCGTATTTGTCACAGTATGCACCCCAGTAAAAAAGGCGCTGTATGCTGAAATCCACTTCTTGCTGGGACTTCTCAATTGATTGTCCAGTCAGTGTGCTCAACCTTTGGGCTACTTCATTCCTCCTCAGCTCTAGGTTTTCCGCCATGTAATAGACAATCTGTGCTCTGTTATGAGAAGCCCTCTTGCCCCAACTGGAATGTTATGAAACAGAAAAAGTGATTTTTCTTTTTGTTTTACATTTGTGAATCATAGCAAACTCAATATCAATTGCTCTCTTGTGCTCTCAGTAGCCACTGTATTAAGCAGTCTGTTTTATAATTTAAATTCCTCATCAATGAATCATAAGGTTGCAATCTAATACATAAAATACGCAAACATGGTGAAAAGGTTCAATTTTACAGCCTAATAAATATAAATTCCAACTAGGGACTTTGAGCACATACACATTGCTTGTGCCAAACATAATTTTTCAAGCATATCTTATAAACTGCTAACCTTATGGAATTTTCACTCTCAACTGTCTCTAGAGTTTACAGCTCTGTTGGTGAAACCCAAAACGTCTGGAGAACAATGGCTAGATTTCTATAAAGGCATTCATTAAAGCGGTGTCCCTATATTTCTCTCAACACAGGTTTCCTTCAATTAAGACCTGGCCTCATGTACACTGCTGCTGGTAAACGTTTAGGAGCATTTGGGTGTTTTTTTCAGCTGCCCTTGAACTCTCCTCTGTTATATTATGAGTACATGTACACAGGGTCGTTTATAGGCAGCTGAGTTTAGAAGCATTTTTTGGAACGCAAAAAAATGCGTTCAGGACAGATGTTCAGAGGCATTTGAAATGTCAAATGCCTGCAACAGCTTGTAAGTGCGGTAACTCGCGTTTAGCCATGTTTCGTTTAGAGGCGTTTTTCATTTAACCACTTGCCGACCGCCTCACGCAGATATACTGCGGCAGAATGGCACGGGCAGGCAGAATCACGTACCTGTACGTGATCTGCCTCCCGTGGGCGGGGGGGTCCGATCGGACCCCCCCGGTGCCCGAGGCGGTTGGCTTGTGACTGGGAGTGATGAGAGGTGAGGGGGAGACCATCCATTCGTGGCCCCCCCCCTCGCAATCGCTCCCAGCCAATCAGCTTCTTCCTCTGCTGCTGTATGCTAAACAGCAGCAAAGGAAATGATGTCATCTCTCCTCGGCTCGGTATTTTCCGTTCCGGCGCAGAGGAGAGAAGACATCAATGTGAGTGCACAACACTACACACTCAGTAGAACATGCCAGGCACACAAAACACCCCCGATCACCCCTCCCACCCCCTGTCACACTGACACCAAGCAGTTTTTTTTTTTTCTGATTACTGCATGGTGTCAGTTTGTGACAGTTAGTGTGGTAGGGCAGTTAGTGTTAGCCCCTTTAGGTCTAGGGTACCCCCCTAACCCCCCCTAATAAAGTTTTAACCCCTTGATCACCCCCCGTCACCAGTGTCGCTAAGCGATCATTTTTCTGATCGCTGTATTAGTGTCACTGGTGACGCTAGTTAGGGAGGTAAATATTTAGGTTCGCCGTCAGCGTTTTATAGCATCAGGGACCCCCATTGACTATCTAATAAATGTTTTAACCCCTTGATTGCCCCCTAGTTAACCCTTTCACCACTGATCACTGTATAACCGTTACGGGTGACGCTGGTTAGTTTGTATATTTTTTATAGTGTCAGGGCACCCGCGTTTATTACCGAATAAAGGTTTAGCCCCCTGATCACCCGGCAGTGATATGCGTCGCCCCAGGCAGCGTCAGATTAGCGCCAGTACCGCTAACACCCACACATGCAGCATACGCCTCCCTTAGTGGTATAGTGTCTGAACGGATCAATATCTGATCCGATCAGATCTATACTAGCGTCCCCAGCAGTTTAGGGTTCCCAAAAACGCAGTGTTAGCGGGATCAGCCCAGATACCTGCTAGCACCTGCGTTTTGCCCCTCCGCCCGGCCCATCCCACCCAAGTGCAGTATCGATCGATCACTGTCACTTACAAAACACTAAACGCATAACTGCAGCGTTTGCAGAGTCAGGCCTGATCCCTGCTATCGCTAACAGTTTTTTTGGTAGCATTTTGGTGAACTGGTAAGCACCAACCCCAAGCAGCGTCAGGTTAGCACCAGTAGCGCTAGCACCCACGCACGCACCGTACACCTCCCTTAGTGGTATAGTATCTGAACGGATCAATATCTGATCCGATCAGATCTATACTAGCGTCCCCAGCAGTTTAGGGTTCCCAAAAACGCAGTGTTAGCGGGATCAGCCCAGAAACCTGCTAGCACCTGCGTTTTGCCCCTCCGCCCAGCCCAGCTCAGCCCACCCAAGTGCAGTATCGATCGATCACTGACACTTACAAAACACTAAATACATAACTGCAGCGTTCGCAGAGTCAGGCCTGATCCCTGCGATCGCTAACAGTTTTTTTGGTAGCGTTTTGGTGAACTGGCAAGCACCAGCGGCCTAGTACACCCCGGTCGTAGTCAAACCAGCACTGCAGTAACACTTGGTGACGTGGCAAGTCCCATAAGTGCAGTTCAAGCTGGTGAGGTGGCAAGCACAAGTAGTGTCCCGCTGCCACCAAGAAGAAGACAAACAGGCCCGTCGTGCCCATAATGCCCTTCCTGCTGCATTCGCCAATCCTAATAATTGGGAACCCACTGCTTCTGCAGCACTCGTACTTCCCCCATTCACATCCCCAACCAAATGCAGTCGGCTGCATGAGAGGCATTTTTATGTCCTCCCGAGTACCCCTACCCAATGAACCCCCCCAAAAAGATGTCATGTCTGCAGCAAGCGCAGATATAGGCGTGACACCCCCTATTATTGTCCCTTCTGTCCTGACAATCCTGGTCTTTGCATTGGTGAATGTTTTGAACGCTACCATGCACTAGTTGAGTATTAGCGTAGGGTACAGAATTGCACAGACTAGGACACACTTTCACAGGGTCTCCCAAGATGCCATCGCATTTTGAGAGAGCCGAACCTGGAACCGGTTACAGTTATAAAAGTTACAGTTACAAAAAAAGTGTAAAAAAAAAACCAAAAGAAAACCAAAAAACAAAAAAATATATAAAATAAAAAAAAATAGTTGTCGTTTTATTGTTCTGCTATTTTTTACTGTATTCTATTCTGCAATGTTTTATTGTTATTATGTTTTATCATGTTTGCTTTTCAGGTATGCAATTTTTTATACTTTACCGTTTACTGTGTTTTATTGTTAACCATTTTTTTGTCTTCAGGGACGCAATTCACGAATTTGATTGGGTATACCAGAATGATGCCTGCAGGTTTAGGTATCATCTTGGTATCATTCTTTTCAGCCAGCGGTCGGCTTTCATGTAAAAGCAATCCTAGCGGCTAATTAGCCTCTAGACTGCTTTTACGAGCAGTGGGAGGGAATGCCCCCCCCCCCCCCACAGTCTTACGTGTTTTTCTCTGGCTCTCCTGTCTCAACAGGGAACTTGAGAATGCAGCCGGTGATTCAGCCAGCTAACCATAGAGCTGATCAGAGACCAGAGTGGCTCCAAACATCTCTATGGCCTAAGAAACCGGAAGCTACGAGCATTTCATGACTTAGATTTCGCCAGATGTAAACAGCGCCATTGGGAAATTTGGAAAGCATTTTATCACACCGATCTTGGTGTGGTCAGATGCTTTGAGGGCAGAGGAGAGATCTAGGATCTAATAGAGCCCAATTTTTAAAAAAAAGAGTACCTGTCACTACCTATTGCTATCATAGGGGATATTTACATTCCCTGGGATAACAATAAAAATGATAAAAAAAAAAAAAATGAAAGGAACAGTTTAAAAATAAGATAAAAAAGCAAAAAAATAATAAAGGAAAAAAAAATAAAAAAAAAGCACCCCTGTCCCCCCCTGCTCTCGCGCTAAGGCGAACGCAAGCGTCGGTCTGGCGTCAAATGTAAACAGCAATTGCACCATGCATGTGAGGTATCACCGCAAAGGTCAGATCGAGGGCAGTAATTTTAGCAATAGACCTCCACTGTAAATATAAAGTGGTAACCTGTAAAGGCTTTTAAAGGCTTTTAAAAATGTATTTATTTTGTTGCCACTGCATGTTTGTGCGCAACTTTAAAGCATGTCATGTTTGGTATCCATGTACTCGGCCTAAGATCATCTTTTTTATTTAATCAAACATTTGGACAATATAGTGTGTTTTAGTGCATTAAAATTTTAAAAAGTGTGTTTTTTCCCCAAAAAATGCGTTTGAAAAATCGCTGAG
Organism: Aquarana catesbeiana; assembly: GCF_042186555.1. Lineage (NCBI taxonomy): Eukaryota > Metazoa > Chordata > Amphibia > Anura > Ranidae > Aquarana > Aquarana catesbeiana. The sequence goes on from NC_133333.1 coordinate 83,373,178, forward strand.
CAAATACTGTGTGAAAAAAAAAAATGAAACACCCACCATTTTAATCTGTAGGGCATTTGCTTTAAAAAAATATATAATGTGTGGGGGTTCAAAGTAATTTTCTTGCAAAAAAAAATAATTTTTTCATGTAATCAAAAAGTGTCAGAAAGGGCTTTGTCTTCAAGTGGTTAGAAGAGTGGGTGATGTGTGACATAAGCTTCTAAATGTTGTGCATAAAATGCCGGGACAGTTCAAACCCCACCCCCAAATGACCCAATTTTGGAAAGTAGACACCCCAAGCTATTTGCTGAGAGGTATAGTGAGTATTTTGCAGACCTCACTTTTTGTCACAAAGTTTTGAAAATTGAAAAAAAAAAAAAAATTTTTTCTTGTCTTTCTTCATTTTCAAAAACAAATGAGAGCTGCAAAATACTTAGGGTGTCTACTTTCCAAAATGGGGTCATTGGGGGGGGGGGGGGGGGGGGTTGTGCCATCTGGGCATTTTATGGCCTTCAAAACTGTGATAGGTAGTGAGGAGTGAAATAAAAAATTTACGCCCTTAGAAATCCTGAAGGCGGTGATTGGTTTTCGGGGCCCCGTACACGGCTAGGCTCCCAAAAAAAGTCCCACACATGTGGTATCCCCGTACTCAGGAGAAGCGGCTGAATGTATTTTGGGGTGCAATTCCACATATGCCCATGGCCTGTGTGAGTAATATATCATTTAGTGACAACTTTTTGTAATTTTTTTTTTTTTTTTGTCATTATTCAATCACTTGGGACAAAAAAAATTAATATTCAATGGGCTCAACATGCCTCTTAGCAATTTCCTTGGGATGTCTACTTTCCAAAATGGGGTCATTTGGGGGGGGTTTGTACTGCCCTTCCATTTTAGCACCTCAAGAAATGACATAGGCAGTCATAAGCTAAAAGCTGTGTAAATTACAGAAAATGTACCCTAGTTTGTAGACGCTATAACTTTTGCGCAAACCAATAAATATACGCTTATTGACATTTTTTTTACCAAAGACATGTGGCCGAATACATTTTGGCCTAAATGTATGACTAAAATTGATTTTTTTTATAACAAAAAATAAAATTGGATTTTTTTTATAACAAAACGTAGAAAATGTCATTTTTTTTCAAAATTTTCGGTCTTTTTCCATTTATAGCGCAAAAAATAAAAACCGCAGAGGTGATCAAATAACATCAAAAGAAAGCTCTATTTGTAGGAAGAAAAGGACGCAAATTTCGTTTGGGTACAGCATTGCATGACCGCGCAATTAGCAGTTAAAGCGACGCAGTGCCAAATTGTAAAAAGTGGTCTGGTCAGGAAGGGGGTAAATCCTTCCGGGGCTGAAGTGGTTAAAAAAAAAATATCTATTTTAAAAATGCTTCTAAAAATGCAAACGTGGCAAAACGCGGCACGTAAATGCGGCAAAACGGATGTTTTAAACATCCGTTACTATCTTTCAAGTTATATCATTCAGGAGAGGTTTAAAAAATGCCTTAGGCTTCATGTACACTGCTGCTGGTAAATGGACGTTTAGGAGCAGTTTCAGCTGCCCCTGAAATCTCCTCTATGTTATCTGATCAGTATATGTACAGTCAATGCAATACTTTTTTTTGCACCATATTTGCGCAGCGGTCTTATAAGCGCACTTTTTTTGGAAAAAATTCACTTTTTTGAATAAAAAAATAAAACAGTAAAGTTAGCCCAATTTTTTTTATATTGAGAAATATAATGTTACGCCAAGTAAATTGATACCCAACATGTCACGCTTCAAAATTGCGCCCGCTCGTGGAATGGCGTCAAACTTTTACCCTCAAAAATCTTCATAGGCGACGTTTAAAAATTCTACAGGTTGCATGTTTTGCATTACAGAGGAGGTCTAGGGCTAGAATTATTGCTCTCGCTCTACCGGTCGCGGCGATACCTCACGTGTGGTCTGACCACCGTTTTCATATGCGGGCGCTACTCACGTATGCGTTCGCTTCTGCGCGCAAGCTCGTCGGGATAGGGGGTTTTTAAACATTCTTTTTTTGTTTTTATTATTTATTTTACATTATTTTATTTATTTTTACACTGTTTTAAAAAAAAAAAAAAAAAAAACATGTGTCACTTTTATTCCTATTCCAAGGAATGTAAACATCCCTTGTAATAGAAAAAAGCATGACAGGACCTCTTAAATATGAGATCTGGGGTCAAAAAGACCTCAGATCTCATATTTACACTAAAATGCAATAAAAAAAAAAAAGTTGCTTCCGCCCAGCAGTGTCATAGAGACGAATGGTCACCATCTTAGCTTCACTCGTTTCCAGGCACAGAAGGGAGACGGACGCGATTGCCTCCGCCGCTACCGACGGCTCCGGTAAGCGGCAGAGGGCACCGGATCACGGCGGGAGATAAAAGTGATCTTGCGGCTAATCCGCCGCAGTGACCACTTTTATCTGAAAGCCGACCGCCGTACGAAAACGGGGATACCGGGGTTATGGCAGCTAGCTGCCAGCTAGCTGCTGCCATAACAACGAAGAAACTCAGCCTAAATGAGGAGGATGCAGATCTGCTGGGAGTGAAGATGGCCCGAAAAGTTAGAGGGGCTTTTAAACTAGGCGATGGGGGGGTCCAAAGGTAGAGATAGTGAGTGCGGAATATATTCCAGAGGGTAGTATTGGGGGCATTGGTGGTAGGTTGACTCAAGCACATAAACCCCTGGTAAGTATAGTAACAAGTCCTATTTGCAACCTCGGAACACCCAATAAGAGGACAATATGCAACCGGTCTAAACTACGTGGCATGTTCACCAATGGCAGGAGCCTGGTGGACAAGATGGGTGAACTAGAGATACTGTTGTACAAGGAGAATTTAGATTTTGTGGGAATTTCAGAGACTTGGTTCAACAGCTCTCATGTATGGCTGGCAACCATTCAAGGGTATTCTCGCAGGGATAAAGAGGGTAAAAAAAGGGGGAGGGTATGCCTGTATATCAAGAATAATGTACAATTGAATGTGAGAGATGACATCACTAAGGGAGCTAGGGGGGAGGTAGAATCCTTATGAGTAGAGCTCCAAAGGGATGAAACGAAGGGGAAAATAATACTGGGAGTATACTATAGGCCCCCAAACCTGAGGGAGGAGGTGGAGAAGAACCTCCAATCACAATTTGGGATTAGCAGCAAGGATGGGAAGTGTCATAATGGGGGATTTTAATTATCCAGACAGACTGGGCGGAAGGAACAGCACCTTCATCTAAGGCTCGCCAGTTTCTAAATGTCTTGCAGGACAATTTCATGGGTCAGATGGTAGATGCACCAACTAGAAACAAAGCTTTACTAGACTAGACTATACTGATTACCAACAATACAGACCTGATCATGGATGTGGAAATAAGGGGCAATTTATTGACAATCACAGGTCAATTAGCTTCAGTATTAAGCACACAAATAGGAAACATGAGGGGAATACAAAGACACTGAATTTCAAAGAGCCAACTTCCCTAAACTACAAACCTTGCTAGAAGATATAAATTGGGATAAAATCTTAGGAACAAAGAACACGGAGGAGAGATGGGTTTGCTTTAAGAGCATATTAAATAAAAGCATTAGTCAGTCAGTGCACCCCATTGGGAAATAAAAATTTAAAAGAGCGAACAAAAGTCCTGGATGGCTTAACTCCAATGTAAAAAGGCATATAAAAGCAAAGGAGAAGGCCTTCAAAAAATACAAGGCTGAGGGATCATTATCAGCATTCAGACTTTACAAAGAATGCAACAAGAAATGTAAGGGTGCAATTAGGGCGGCTAAGATCAACACGAAACGAACACGAAAGACACATAGCGGAGGAGAGCAGAAAAAATCCCAAGAAATTCTTTAAGTATATAAACAGTAAAAAAGGGAGGACAGACCACATTGGCCTGATAAAGAATTAGGAAGGAAATCTGGTTACAAAGGATGGGGAGGTGGCGAAGGTATTGAATTTTTTCTTCTCCTCAGTCTTGACGAGGGAACCGGGGGGGGGGGCGGCTTCAGTAACCAAAACTGTGTTTATCCTCATGACACATGACAGGAAGCACCTCCATGGTTAACAGAGGACAGATTTAAAATTAGACTTGGGAAACTAAACATTAATAAGTCACCGGGACCAGATGGCTTGCACCCAAGGGTCCTTAGGGAACTCAGTCAAGTAATTGCCAGAACATTGTTCCTAATTTTTGGTGACAGTCTACTGACTGGAACAGTACCAGCTGATTGGAGAAAAGCCAATGTATCATCAATATTTAAAAAAGGGCCAAAATACATCCCTGGGAATTACAGACCAGTTAGCCTAACACCAATAGTGTGCAAGCTCTTAGAGGGGATGATAAGGGACTATACAAGATTTTAGTAATGTAAACAGTATAATTAGCAGTAATCAGCATGGATTCATGAAGAATCGTTCTTGCCAAACCAATCTATTACCCTTCTATGAGGAGGTGAGCTGCCATCTAGATAAAGGGAGGCCCGTAGACGTGGTGTATCTGGATTTTGCAAAAGCATTTGACACAGTTTCCCATAAACGTTTATTGTACAAAGTAAGGTCCGTTGGCATGGACCATCGTGCGAGTGCATGGATTAAAAACTGGCTACAAGGGTGAATTCAGAGGGTGGTGATAAAATGGAATACTCGGAATGGTCAGGGGTGGAAAGTGAGGTCCGCCAGGGTTCTGTGTTAGGACCAATCCTATTTAATTTGTTCATAAACGACCTGGAGGATGGCATTAACAGTTCAATCTCTGTATTTGCGGACGATACGAAGCTAAGCAGGGCAATAACTTCTCCGCAGGATGTGGAAACCTTGCAAAAAGATCTAAACAAATTAATTGGGATGGGCAACTACATGGCAAATGAGGTTTAATGTGGAAAAATTTTAAATAATGCATTTGGATGCCAAAAACATGAATGCAATCTATTCACTGGGGCGGGGGGGGGGGGGGGGGGGGGGGGGGGACACGTGGCCACTCATTAAAATTAGAAGACCAGACCAGTTTGCTTTTAAAGAAAAGAGATCTACAGAGAATGCCATTGCATTGGCCTTGCATTCTGTGTTGTCTCATTTGGAAAATAAGAATAGTTAGGCCTGCATGCGTTTTATTCATTTTAGTTCAGCATTTAATACAATTTTGGCAATGAAACTTGCTGCTAAGCTGAACTCTTTCGGAGCCCAACACGCTAATGCCGCGTACACACGGTCGGATATTACGACGGGAAATGTTCGATGGGATATTGTTGTCGGAAATTCCGACCGTGTGTAGGCTCCATCGGACATTTTCCGTCGGAATTTCCGACAACACTTGTGTGACCGTGTGTATGCAAGACAAGTTTGAGCCAACATCCGTCGGAAATAAAACATGGATTTTGTTGTCGGAATGTGCGATCATGTGTACGCGGCATAACTGAATTTTGGATTTCCCAGCTGCTAGGCAGCAGACGGTAAAAGTTGGTAATCGTTACTAAGGATGAGCTCCGGCGTGTTCACGTGCTGCACGTGCCAAGCTCGCCAGGAAGTCGGCAATGCGCTGCGCTAATCACAGGCAGTGAGACATTTCCCGATCTCTGCAGGAAATGTCTCACTGCTTGTGATTAGTGCTGTGCAGTGCCGAGTTCCTGGTGGGCTCGGCACGTGCAGCATGCGAACACCCCGGAGCTTGTCCTTAATGGTTACTCATCAACGCTGTCCCTTAGCACAGGGGTGCTACAAGGATGTGTGCTAAGCCCTTTTTTGTTTACCTTTTTTGTACTCTGTTAACTACTTGCCAACCAGCAACCATCATAATACGCCGGCAGGTTGGCTCCCCTGTGCAAATTGGCGTAGCTGTACGGCGGGCGCTTTAACCACTTCAGCCCTGGAAGAACTGGCTGCTCAATGACCAGACCATTTTTTGTGATACGGCACTGCGTTGCTTTAACTGACAATTGCGCGGTCGTGCGACGCTGTACCCAAACAAAATTGACGTCCATTTTTCCCACAAATAGAGCTTTCTTTTGGTGCTATTTGATCATCTCTGCGGTTTTTATGTTTTGCGTTATAAACAAAAAAAGAGCGACAATTTTGGAAAAAAAAACCACAATATTTTGTACTTTTTGCTGTAATAAATATCCCCATTTTGTTTTTAAAAAAGCTAATTTTTTCTCAGTTTAAGCTGATATGTATTCTTCTACATATTTTTGGTAATAAAAATCGCAAAAAGCATATATTGATTGGTTTGCACAAAAGTTATAGCGTCTACAAAATAGAGGATAGATTTATGGTAATTTTATTATTATTATTATTTTTATTAGTAATGGCGGCGATCTGCGATTATTTTTTTTGGGACTGCGACATTATGGCGGACATATCGGACACTTTTGACACATTTTTGGGACCATTGGCATTTATACAGCGATCAGTGCTATAAAAATGCATTGATTACTGTGTAAATGTCACTAGCAGGGAAGGGGTTAACACTAGGGGGCGATCAAGGGGTTAACTGTGTTCCCTATGTGTGTATTCTAACTGTGGGGGATGGGACTGACTATAGGAGATGAGAGATCGTGGTTCCCAGCTCGTAGGAACTCACAATCTCTCTCTCCTCACAGAACTGAGATGTGTGTGGCAGTCATCGCGGCCGACGGTCACGAGCATCGGCACCCCCGCTGTGCCTGCTATCCCATTTAAAGGGACCGGCGTACAACTACGATGGTTCGCGGGATCGTGCCAACCTGCCAAAGTATAATGATGGCGGCTGGTCGGCAAGTAGTTAAGGGTTATAGGGGGTGTGCGCCCACCGCGTGACGTAGGAGCTGGTGCACGTGCCCGGCGGCTGCGATGTCCGCTGGGCAACCACGATCGGTCCTGAGCGAGACAGAACAGAGATCTGTCAATGTAAACAGACAGATCTCCCTTCTGTCAGGAGAGACGAGACAGATCTGTTGTTCTTACTAATTAGGAACAACGATCAATCTCCTCCTCCAGGCAGTCCCATCCCCCCACAGTTAGAAACACTCCCTAGGACACACATTTAACCCCTTGATCACCCCCTAGTGTCAACTCCTTTCCTGTCAGTGACATTTATACAATAATCAGTGGCTATTTTTAGCTCTGATCACTGTATACATGTCAATGGTCCCAAAAAAGTGTAAAAAGTGTCGAGTGTGCACCGCAATCCCGCTAAAAATCGCTGATCACCGCCATTACTAGTAAAAAAAATTAAAATGCCATAAATCCATCCCCTATTTTATAGATGCTATAACTTTTGCAAAAACCAATCAATATACACTTATTGCGATTTTTTTTTTTACCAAAAATATGTAGAAGAATACATATCGGCCTAAACTGATGAAGACTTTTTTTTCAATTTTTTTTTTTTGGGGGGGGGGATATTTATTATAACAGAAAGTAAAAAATATTTAGTTTTTTTCAAAATTGTCGCTCTTTTTTTGTTTACAGCGCAAAAACTAAAAACCGCAGAGGTGATCAAATACCACCAAAAGAAAGCTCTATTTGTGGGGAAAAAAGGGCATAAATTGTTTGGGTACAGCGACCGCTTAATTGTCAGCTAAAGCGACGCAGTGCCGTATCGCAAACAATAGCCTGGTTAGAAAAGGAGTAAATCCTTCCGGGGGTGAAGTGGTTAAAATTTGCAGATGACACCATGGTAGTGGGGAAAATAAGGGATGGCAACAAGTCTGCATATCGCCAAGATATTGAAAATCTAGTTGGTTGGTGCAGAGAGAACTTACAGTTAAATGTAGCAAAGACAAAGGAGATTGTTATTGATTTTAGAAAAGTACAGGAGGTTAGCTATGAGCTGGTGGTGAATAATGGGCTGGAGTTTGAAAGAGTTGAGGAGTTCTGCCTCCTAGGAACAATAGGGAGGACCTGTCCTGGATGGGGCATATTTCCCCCAACTGGTGGCCAAGACTCATCAGAGACTGTACTTTGAGGAAGCTTTGGAGGGCAGGTATTTCAGAGCGGGTCCCCTTTAGCTTCTATAACACTGCAATTGAAAATGTGCTAATGTATCACATTTCTCTGTGGCAAGGATACAGTCCAAGACAGAAATGCTTTGCAGAGGGTAATAAATAATGCTTTGCTGTGGATTCAAATAATTGGGAGTTCTATCTGTTCACGGATACAAGAAACCAACTTTAACAAGATGGTATCGTACACCATGGGTTCCCTGAGGCCACGTGGCGTTACTGGAGATGTCAGGAGGAGTGGGGGACGTTGCTACATATATATTGGTCCTGTCTGAAGTTAGAGCACTTCTGGAAAGGGGTGCGTAGAATAAGACATAAAATCACTAACTATTCTGTCCCAGAGGACTCTGCATTCTTTCTCCTGGACCTCTCGGATATCCCAACCAAGACTTGCTGTAAGCACAAGAAATCTATCTTATGCCATGTTTTTAACCCAGCCAAGTCCTGCATCTCTCTACGATGAAAAGACCCACGATCCCCCTCTATTTTGTTATGGATTAATAGGGTGGAGGACCTAGTATTCTCTGCCCAGAATAGACATGAACTTTATTCTAAATTATGGCTTCACTGGAATATGTTTCTTTACTCAGATGATGGCAAAAGGTATTTTTGAAGCATTGTATTTTCCCTTTATCTCCCTATCTCTCACCCGTTCTATCTATCCCCCACCCCTTCTGATCCCTTCACTTTCACTCAAACCCCCCTTTTAAATAGAAAAAGTGGTGTCCTACTCGTGTCATGGCCACAACCACGCCTTAAGGCAGTTTAGGTCTATAGAGCGATCTGAAAAACAGGATGCTTTACAGAAAGGATTATTATCACTTTTTAATCAGATTGTAGGCTGCTCCTTTTTATGGGTACCCTTCTTGTCCTCAGTTTTGCCCTTTATGATAGTAATGTATATCGTATTTGTTTAATGTACCTTCCTGCATATGCCGTTTTTTTGTACCTGTGGCCTTGATGTTGTACTGTATATGTTTTTTCTTTTGTCTGGCATTATTTTTCGGATACTGTACTCTTAAAGAATTTGCAAAAAATAAAAAGGGGAGTTTTGTATTTATTATGGCATACGTGCCATTTTTGGTTAAGTGTTTTTTGGGTGTGGAATTCCTTTTCTTTTTTTTTTATGTGAGGGAGCCATAACAGAGTTTCATTTTATGATTGTTATTGTAAAATGACAATAACTTTTCTTATTCTTAAAAATCAGCCACAGCCTGAGTAGAAAAGCCCATAATCTCTGTGGGGAAGCAGTGTTGGACCTCTGCGGGAAGACCACTGCTTTACAAAAACAAGGGTTCCACTCTGCACCATCTGGCAGGGAACAGGCTTTTCTAATTTGCTTTAGAAGGTTAGCAAACTATAAGGTCTCTTTCACATTAGCAGTAATGCTTACTGCCCTTTTGAAAAGTGATCCAAGGTGGATTGTTTTTTAGAAGACAGCATAGCAGCGGGTGACAGGTGTTCAAGAGATGCTACTGCCTGCCTCTTTTTTTGTTTACTTTTCTTTTTTTATTGCTCAATGGCAATTCTACATTGCAGAACTGCGTAGCAACCACAAGCCATATATTTGGTGCCCATAGTTGCTCAGCGGCTCCTTTGAACTCAATGGGCAAGTTTGACAGGCAGTGTCACCTGTTAAACTCAGTAGGCCAAAAAAATTAAGGTGTACATCCCTGTTCAGCTGTGTTGTTAGGATTCGAATTGGTGGCTGGGGAGCTGTAAAACCACAGCTCAGCCACCTGTTTTTACTGTCCCCCACACCCCCACGGCAACCGCGTGAAGGAGATCCATTTGATTTGATGCACCTGTAATGTATTTGGTGGATTTCAACTGAAACTTTATTTGGACTTTAACCGCTTCCTGTCCGCTGGCCATCATATGACATCCTTGACTTTGAGCAGTGATATCTGAATGATGCCTGCAGTTACAGACATCATTCAGATATCTTCTTTTTCAGCCAGTGAGTCCCTACACCATAAGAATGATCATAGCGGCTGTTCAGCCGCTTGATCATTCCTACCAGTGGAGAAAGGGAACACCCCCCACTGCCCTCTGGTGCTTCTCAGGGCTCGCCGGTGTCATTTTCAAAACAGAGAAGGGATCCGCCAGCCCCAGATGCTAACCATTGAGATTTCCTTCAGACCAGACGGTTCCCTGCGTCTCTATGATCGTTCGGAGGCCGGGCGCGATGTTGTGACGTCACGCCCGGCCTCTGCATTCGAAAAAATGGCGCTGCCTCAGCTGGGAAGCTGAGATCATTTTTTGTTTTTTTTTGGGGGTTTCAGGTTTCCCAGCCTAGCGGTGAGATGTAGGGACTTATTGACCCCATATCTCACTGTAAAGGGGACCTGTCATGCTTATTCCTATTACATGGGATGTTTATATTCCTTGTAATAGGAATAAAAGTGATCAAATAAAATAAATTTAAAAAAAAAGTGTCAAACTAAAAAAATAAAGGTAAAATTAACAATAAAAAAAAAAATTTAAGTGCCCCTGTCCACGTGTGCTCACAAGTAGAAGCGGACCCATACGTAAGGCGCACCCACATATGTAAATAGTGTTCAAATCACACATGTGAGGCATCACTGTTAACGTAAGAGCAAGAGCAATAATTCTAGCCTTAGACCTCCTCTGTAACTCAAAACATGTAACCAATAAAAATTTTTAAAGCGTTGCCTATGGGGATTTTTAAGTACCGAAGTTTGGCGCCATTCCACCAGCGTGTGTAATTTTGAAGCGTGACATGTTAGGTATCTATTTACTCGGCGTAACATAATCTTTCACATTATGCAAAAAAATTGGGCTAACTTTACTGTTTTGTTTTAAAGCATGAAACTGTTTTTTTCCAAAATTGCAACAACTGCCATTTTATTCTCAAGGGCAGGGATATGCAATTAGCGAACCTCCAGCTGTTGCAAAACTAAGTCCTATCATGCCTCTGCCTCTGGGTGTCATGCTTGTGGCTGTCAGTCTTGCTATGCCTCATAGGACTTGTAGTTCTGCAACAGCTGGAGGTCCGCTAATTGCATATCCCTGCTCTAGGGTCTCTGCTAAAAAAACATATGTAATGTTTGGGGGTTCTATGTAATTTTCTAGCAAAAAAAAAATATGATTTTTACACGTAGAAGAGAAATGTCAGAATTGGCCTGGTAGGCAAGTGGTTAAATGCATACTTACATAAATGAAAAATGCAAAAACTATAGCCATGCACTTACCCAGGAGCTGCTTTATGGGCTGCCTCCACTGCGTTGCGCACATCCTTTCGGTTACTGTCCGAAACATATGCTACCACAGCACCATCAAAGTTATAGATGGGGCGAGAATACATGCCATCAGGACGCTTTTGGGCCCCACCATAATAAAGCTTGAAGGTCCTGTCAACACTAAGAGGAAATGGAAAAGCTCAGTTTAATAAAACTAAATACAGAACAAATACAATTAAGCATTTTCAGTGAAACACTACTTTACTTGTTGGAGCAAAGGCTCCAGTTGTATTCTGAAACAAACATTTTCTTGTTCTGGGTTCACTATACACATTTGAAGAGTTTTAGCAAACATTTGATGCTTACCTGCACTTAAATATTTAAAGTGGTATTAAACCCAAAAGCAAACATTTATTATATTGCATACTATATTATTATATTCTCTAGAATTTCCCCCTTATGAAGATACGATTACCCTGTATCGAACACATGTAGGGGAGGGGCCAGGACGGTACGACAGGCAGTCTATCTGCCTAGGAGGAAGCATACACCATTCCAAAACCAGCCACTGTAATTCCAGGTCACTGGAATAAGAGCACCAATGCATGATCTGCAACACCCGTCAATCATTTTTAGACGCATGGATTTATAAGCATGTCAGATGTGCTACTACTGGATACCACGCATATGCACTTTTTTCAACAGGACTGTCACAGCGTTGTTTTATAAAAAGACTTGGTTTTGCACAATAGCACTTTTTGCTATTTAAAGTGGGACTAGTTTTGTTCCCTATATACCACTGGACACTTATATATGTGTTACAAAGCACTTGGATGCACATAAGCACTTTAATATTAATGTTTTAATTGACATATTTATTGTTTATATTTTTGTCATATCACATCTATGTCACATATGTCACTTACGTCACATTAACACTACGTGTTTGTTTTAATCTTCAGCACGCATTTATTGTGTAATATTCTAAAGCGCAGCGTATAATTTACTATTTTTATTTCAATTTATGATTGGACCTAACTGTAGCATGGGGCTTTAGTAGGTGGCATATTTTTAAAGCAGTGTAAAAAATTTTAACCAAACTTTTGCTGGTAGTGAGCCCATCACTGTCATTTAAAAATACTTGAACCAGAAGACCTAATCTGCAATTAATATTTAGTGAATTTCAGATTTACTGTTTTTTTTTTTTGTTGAATATACTGGTGTTGTGTCGTTTTGGAATGTACAAGTGCAAGATTTTAGAAATAGGTTTTGCCCTAAAAGAAAAATATATACTTGTGAACACTTTGGTTTTATGCACACTGGGAGTTTTTACAGCTGCTGTTTTTGGACATCAGATGTTTTTAACTGCCTCTAAACTCCCCTGCATGTTATCCTATGTGTCTTGCACACAGACTTTTATCAGCTTTTTTTGGCAGGAGAGTTTAGTGGCAGAGAAAAGAAAAACCCTTTGCCAGCACATTCTGGAGCAGCATCGTTTTGGCACAAAAAACGAGGACAACTCCTAAACTTTACTAAACTCAGCTAAATGTCACCATTCAGCGTTTAGCAGAGTTTTTTCTTTCTGAAGGCAGCCAGCGTCCTTAGCAAATAGTGATTAGCTGATTGATTAGGAGCGATGTCCTTAACATCGGATGAGTCATTGGTTGTCAGCGGGGTTCCCGGCTCACAGCTGAATGTAAAAAAACATTGGCGGCAATAACAAAAATGTGAAAAAAACCATATGAAATTAAAACATTTTTTTCTTAAATGGTGTGGGGTCCACCCCCTGAACCATACCAGGCCACATGCCCTCAACATGGGGGGGTTGCCCCCAAAGCACCTTGTTCCCATGTTGATAGGGAGAAGGACCTCTTCCCCACAACCCTGGCCGGTGTTTGTGGAGGTCTGCGGGTGGGGGGCTTATCGGAATGTGGAAGCCCCTGTTAACAAGGGGGCTCCCAGATCCCAGCCCCTCCTATGTGAATGAGTAGGGGGTACCCTTATTCATTCAACAAACAAAAAAAAAAAAAAAATGGAAAAAGTAAAAAACACAACACAAATGTCAAAGTCCCTAGTGCAGGGACTGCTTTGAAGTCGCTGCAACTTGAAGTCGCACAGATGTGAACGGTGCTCATTGGAAGTCATGGGGAACGACTTGTCGTGCGACTTTGCAGTCCCAAGTCGCATGATAAGTCGCACTAGTGGAAGCCGAGCCTTAGTTTGATATTTGGCCTTTTTTAGCTCAATAAGTGCTCTGTTTTTCATCAGCTGTCAACCTTGGTAAGCCCAACTATTTATAATCTACTATTTTTCCAAAACTCCTTCATCCCATCGCCTTTGGTCTGCTGACCGTTGTAGTTCTAAGACTGCGGACGTCATGCCCAGGAGGGTGTATTTAATGATGCTCTCCTCCAGAGAACAGGCCAATAGAAGGAGCTGTGAGCTCCGAGCGCGTAGCTTTTCATTCCACAGAGACAGTCCTGACCCCTTTCTCCCGCCCCCTGCTGGTGCCATTTCCTCTTCCGGTTCAAGCTGGACAGCATGGAGCTGACTACTTCCTGGTTTTCCTGAATGTACAGCTATTCAGCACAACATCACACCAGAACCTTTCCCAGCTACCCGGATCGTGCGAGGAGCCTGTGGGACGCAGTAGAACTGCTAGGACTACATACTTATGACGAGCATGACTCCCACTTATATCTTGTAAGTGTTTTTAATCTTGTGCAATAAATGATACTGTTTTAATACTACACATAGAGAGCCCCCCCTCCCTGTTTCTTTTACAGGTCTAGATATAGTCTATGACAAATGGGACTCTGAAGACTACTGTTTGTTGTCATATTTACTCTGTTGGATTTTGTCATCTGTTGCAAGTATCTTACAGACTTTGTTCCATCTGAAGTTTTAATAAATGCATCTCTCTGGAAGAATCGGGTTGCTTCTGGAAATTACTCACATTATAATAACAACTAAATAATTATCATCCTCTACCCATTATTACTATATCACTACACACGCCTTTTTTCGTAATTTTTTATTGCTAGAAATGACAGATAACTCATACGTTGTTAAGGACGTAGAGACCGGCTTCCCGGCCCGCTCGTTAAGGATGGAGGGGGCCCCTCTCCTTAACGCTAAAGCTACTAAATATAGATTACACACTAGGCTAAACTGCTAAACACCAGCAAAAATTGCTAAAACATTAGCGTTTTTTGTCCAGGGTTTTTAAAGCAGTTTTTAGCTTTCTAGTGTGCATGAAAAAAAGTCAAAAGTGCTTGTCAAAAAGTTGCAGTGCTACATTTTAAAGCCAGAACACAGATATTTGCTTAATGTGTGTTTACGATGCGGTATAAATATATAAGCCTTATATAGTTAGATTTTGCTTTTCTACAAGGAGTGCAAATTGCTAAATATTTAATCATTTTATTTTGGCTACAAAAGCTTTGTAAATATTAGCATGGATATAAATTACAAATTGTTGCATGTTTACCATTTTTAGCAATTTTTTTCCCCAATCGCCCTATAAAAGCACTTACATATTAGAGTTCTGCTCTATATGCGACAAACTACTAAAGTTGAGGAAAAGTCTGCAATAACCAATGTAGCATAAAACTCCTCTTTACTTCTACATAACCATGGTTTAAAAAAATATATATTAAAAAAGGGTTACATCACTGCATTGTAATCCATTAGTCACATGACCATCCATATGTTTCTTGGTCTTTCTGTTGTGGCAGAGCATGGGGTCTATTGATGCTTTCACATCACCGATCTACTGCGTCAGACTACATCTTCCGACGTTACGTATCTGCACTTCTCAGAGCTTCTGACAAGACCTTTGTGATGGTGGACACAGCAATGTAATGAAGTTAGTGCCTAGCTGAATAGAGACAGAGATCAGAGGGCTGACACTGTTTCAAATTCAGCAGTAGTATCGTGGTGTTTCTGGCCTAACACAGGAAACAGGGCCATAGCAGGGTCGAAGCAGGACCACTGGCAGGATTGACAGATAAATGCATAGAAACTAAGTATTATAAGGAATGGTTACACTTCATTGAATTATGTTCGGTACTCTGCATGTTATACTTTAGGTGCTGAAGAGAAAAAACATTTAGCTACTTCTGAAGGGGTTAAATCATGCACTATAGAATAGATTGGAGGTTTAAATGGTGAACAATAGTAATTTTCTCCTAGGTAAAGCTTACCACCTATAGCTGACCACAAGCATTAGTACTGTGTAAAACACCCACCCATTCAGCACCACAGAAAAATGCTAATATTTTCCACAAGTCATAAACTGACGTGGGTGGAAGATTAAAACGGACAATTGTGTAGGAAATTAAAAACTTGTGGTGACATTTAAATACCACTAAACTGCAACACACAGGAAACGTTACTGGAGGAGCAAGAGACTAGCCTTGAAACAGTCTCTAACTCCCTCAATAGTTTGTGCAACAAATGAACATACTATTTATTACATTCATGATCAATGGAAACAATTAAGTACTGTCCATGATACTTTTTTTTTAATTTGCACTAACATGCAATTTTTCAGGACAAGTTTTCGGGGTGTACCCCCTTCTGTATTGACCAAGCAGTACTAATACACAAAGTTTTAGCAGAATGTTAAAGTAAGCATCTCTATATGGTAACCACTTGTCGACCAGCCGTCGTCATTATATGGCAAGTCGGCTTTTTCCCGCGAATCGCTGTACCTGTACGTCGGCTTCTTTAAAGCGGAGTTCCACCCAAAACCAGAATTTCCGCTTTAAGTAATGGTGAACCCCCCCTCCCCCGACATGCCACATTTGGCATGTCATTTTTTTTTTTTTTGGGGAGGTGGCGGAGCGGATACTCTCTTTTTAGACACCCAGCTCCCACTTCCTCTCAGGGCTCCGTGTCGCCGGAAGGAAGTTCACCTCTCCCCCCTCCCTCCAATCTTCTGGGACACGTCACAGGTCCCAGAAGATTGCCTGGCCATTCACAGCGCGGCTCGCGCGTGCGCAGTGTGTGCCCGGTGTGAAACCACAGCCAGGCGCCCACCGTTACAATGCTGGCGCTGCAGAGAGGAGGGGGAGAGGAGCAGGGCTTCATACGCCTGCATCGCTGGACCATGGGACAGGTGAGTGTCCGATTATTAAAAGTCAGCAGCTACACTTTTTTTGGCTTTAAGAGCCATAGCAGGCGCGTGCGGGGAACCCGAAGCGCGCGGCCGTGGTGTCAGCTGGCCACCTGCAGGCACGAGAGCCAGAATGGGGATCTGTGTATGTAAACATGAAGATCCCCATTTTTTGGGGGCTATTTATTATAACAAAAAGTAAAAAATATATTTTTTTTTTCTAATTTGTCGCTCTTTTTTTGTTTATAGCGCAAAAAATAAAAACCGCAGGAGGTGATCAAATACCACCAAAAAAAGCTCTATTTGTGGGAAAAAAATGAATTTTGTTTGGGTACAGCATCGCACGACCGCGCAATTGTCAGTTAAAGCGACACAGTGCCGTATCGCAAAAAATGGCCTAGTCATTAAGGGGGGAAATTTTTCCAGGCCTTAAGTGGTTAACATTCTGCTAAAACTTTGTGTATTAGTTCTGCTTGGACCTTGAAGAAGGGGGTACACCCCAAAAGCTAGTCCTAAAAAATTGTATGTTGGTGCAATTAAAAAAAGTATCACAGACAGTACTCAATGGTTTGTCATACGGCTACAATCACCTCAAGCATTCATGATCAATGAAAGTGACGCAAGGAATAGAAGTCAGAAATTCATCTGGTTTAAATAGAAAACTGGAAGGAAATGGAATAAATACAAACAGTGAACACCTTTGCCTCTGGTTGTAAATGGGGATAAATATACAGTAGGCAGCTTACACAAATCACCTTAAAAAGAAGAGCTAAACTCCGAAAACTGTGCCTAAAATACCAGAGGCAAAGGGCTAGTCATCAGTATGGGCCCATGGTCACCCTGCAGCTCATCTTTCCTCTACGACCGACTTACCTTGCCTTGTTTGGCACTGTGTCTCTATATGGAGGCAGACTTCTCGATAGAACCTCCAGGAAGGAAAATAGTGAGCAGCACAGACATTATCAAATATCACTCTCTGCTTTCCCTGCTTATATATGCAGGCTCTGCCTGTGTAGCGAGTTCATTGAATCAGCAGAGAGAGGACTGTGAGCTATTTGCCAGTTTACTGGCAGACAGTTTACATCCCATATAGCAGGTCCAAACTGGCGGGGATCTGTGGCAACTTTCTACTAAACTGCTGCAATCTGGGATTCAGTTGAGATACTTACTTGCCCTGAGGGATATATCCAATACTTGCCCATTTGGGATAACCTACGGTTGCCAAAACTTGAATGTTTTGACTCCTGGAAAAGAACTGATATTATGTTTCACCACCAGTTGTTTAATAATGATTTTCTGCTTCCTTTTAACAAATTGGTAGAGTTATCAGTTATTTAACCACCACTTGCTGACTGCCCTATAGCATATTTACTGCTATAGGGCAGCCGTGCTGCACAGGATCACATATATGCGACCCTGCACTTTCGGGTATCGGGCGCCGGCGGTGGCTCGCTCCAACTGTGATTTTACACAGCTCAAGCTCATTAGCGGCTGCCCGCGGACCCGATGTCCGCCGGTACCCGCTGATCGTTTGGTGAACAGGCAGAACAGCAGTCTGCCTATGTAAACAAGGCAGATTTCCATTCGGTCAGTACAGAAGGCATGGATCCTGTGTTCCTGTATAGCAGGAACACTGATCCATCCCTTCCACTAGTAAAAGCACTTCCCCCACTACACTGAATCACCAGCTAACCCTTTGAATGCCCCTGTTAACCCCTTCCCAGCCAGTATCATTAGTACACGGACAGTGCATATTTTTAGCACTAATCACTGTAATAATATAAATGGTCCCCACAAAAGTGTCAAAAGTGTCAGTTATTTGTCTGTTGCAATATCGCGGTCCCGCTATAAGTCACTGATCATCGGCATTACTAGTAAAATTAAAAAAAATTCCATAAATAAATCTCATAGTTTGTGGACACTATAACTTTTGCGCAACCCAATCAATATACGCTATATTGGGATTTTTTTTAACCAAAAAAATGTAGTAGAATACTTATTGGCTTAAATTGATGAAGAAATTTTGATTTAATTCTTTTTATTGGATGTGTTTTAGAGCAGAAAGTAAAAAGTATTTTTTTTTTCCTTTTCAAAATTGTGGGTTGTTTTTTGTTTATAGCGCAAAAAATAAAAACTGCAAGGTGATCAAATACCATCAAAAGAAAGTTATATTTGTGGGAAAAAAGGACATACATTTTATTAGGGAACAGTGTCGCACAACCGTCCAATTGTCAGTTAAAGTAACGCAGTGCTTTATCGCAAAAAAGGGCCTGGTTAGGAAGGGGGGTAAATCTTCCGGAGGTGAAGTGGTTAAAGTGGAGTTCCACCCACTTTTACAACTCTTCAGCATCCCTCACTAAACTGTGCACTGTAAACGAATTGGATATTTTAAAAAAAATTTTCTGAGCACTTACTGTGTATCTGCTGTATTCATTTTTCACTTCTTCCTTCCTGGCCGCGGCCCATCGCATCATTTCCTGTTTGCAATGCCTTCTGGGAAGGGGCGGCAACTTCCTCTGACACTGCTGTTGCTATGGAAACCTGACCTGAAACCTATTACACTGCTTGTGCTGCACTGAGCATGTGTGAGATCTGCAAGGATGAGATCCAGGAAGAAATACAGTCTGGCTTCAGATGCCCAGACTTAAGATGGCCACGGCCTGCTGTAAGTTTATAAAATAACAAACTACTGCTATAAACTAGCAAAACAGACCTTAGTTTACAGACTAACTTTACTAGAATACATTAAGCTTGCGTATTATAGGGGTATTTTTATTTAAAAAGTATAATTTCGGTCGGAACACCACTTTAATGAGTTTAATTTAACAGAGCCAAGCAGCATCTTTTCCATTAAAGTAAAATTCCTCCTTAACTATGGAGGGTTCCACATATTGTTCCAAACAGGGCCTTATTGGAGACATTTATTGGAGACATTTACTCATCACTCCAAATGGCTGCCAGGGCTCGGTACAGGTCTGTAGTATTAGACAGTGGCACCAAGATCTTGAGTCTCTCAGTTATGAAGAATGTGATCAAGCATAAAAAACGTTAACCCAGGTCTCCTTATCCTCTTCACAGCGCCTGACCCAATTGTTCATTATTCATAGGAGTTCACTATACTCCACAGAAACTGCATTGCTGGGGGAGGGCGAACTCCCCACAATGTCCCATATGGGCTACGGGTACCCTTATTCACATGCTATGGCGCTACTCTAAGCTACACTGCTTTTGGGAGTTCATTGTAACCACCCTAAATACCCTATGTTCCACACTGATCCAAAGGTAGCTTCTTCATGCCGCGTACACACGATCGGAAATTCCACCAGCAAAAGACCGATGTGAGCTTTTGGTCGGAAAATGCGTCCGTGTGTATGCTTCATCGGACTTTTGCTGACGGCATTTCGGCCAGCAAACGATTGGGAGCAGGCTCTCTATTTTTCAGTCGGAAAAAGTTCCTATCTGAAAATACGTTTGTGTGTATGCAATTCCGACGCGCAAAAAATTCAAGTACGAGACGGAAGCGTTCAGTCTGGTAAAATTACCGTTCGGAATGGAGATAGCACATTTGTTACGCTGAAATTTTTTGAATAGTTTAATGCAGCGCATTCTCTTCTTCTTTATAATGCTAGAAGAATGAAGTTGTTTTGCTGCTCATATTCACAGACTTCTCACAAACTGATTTTTCTATTATTTCTCGTGATCTCCTGAATAATATTTTTTGTTTTTAAAGCCAGATCTCCAAAATAATTATTTTGAATTATTTTTTATTGTCATTTTTTTTAAATCAAGAACTCTTTTTTTTTTTTTTGCATTCTTTTTAAATTAGTTTCTAGTGATCTCCATCATTTTTATTTTTTTATTTTTTTTTGTGCGTGTCAAGTTCACACAACATTATTATTATCTTGTATTTTTAAACCTCAAGAAGGTTGGTGTCCCTTGTTAATTTGACATTTTATTTTACAAATGTATCTGCCTACTCACAAACAAACTATCCTATTTGAAAAAAAACGCCTAGCCAAGTATTTTCCTAAAAAAAATAAATCTCTAAATAACAATAACAAAATAAAAAGAGGAAGGCAAAGCTGGAGAAACTGCTTGAATTTGCGAAGCCTTTGGCCCCCAGGACAGGCATCAACTATTTGGAAATAAAAATTGTTAGCTTGAGAAGTCCATATAATAGGGAGCATAATCTGGTCCAGGACTCCCAGAGATCATGAACAGCAGCAGCTGACATATATGTCCCCAGGCTGTGGTACTACAACAGGCTGCATCTTCTGTCAGACCAGACTGAACCCAGGCCATCACTTTGTCTTCTATGCAGTCTTCCCTTCACGCTTCCCTGCAGCCTTCCTTGGAGGCTGTGGCTCTGGACGTGAACTTGTGGCAGGAGGAGGAGGAGGAGGAGGAGGACGGGCGAGCACACATAAGTGTACATCATCAGTCATCTGGCCCCTCAACCCTTTGTGATTGGCCTCAAAATTTTTGGCCCTCCTCCATTTGCAGCAATTTGGAAGCTATATAAGTAGCCATAGGCCTTTTCAGCGTCGGGGGGTGTTTTCAGGGCTGCGTTAGCCTTATTAATGAGGCCCAGTGCTGCCTCCTCCACGTTACTCCCCTCCCTGGCCCTTTTGGTTGTAAGGCGGAGGGGAGGCACCTGGGATTGCGTGAGGCTCCTACTGGGATCGCCCACCTCCTGCCTGACATTTACCCCTGCCTCCTCCTGGCTGCCACTTGCCAGAGCCTCCTCCTGGCTGAGGTCTTCCTGTGTATGAAAAATGGACATAGTTTTAGTTTTTGGTTCATCAATCACACACAATTTTCAGCTCGTGACTGTTGCAAATTGAATGTCAATAAAAATAGAAAAGACTATCATTCTGAGCCCAGCATTTTTCATTCTTGTCCCAATCATTTTTGGCCCCTACTATCTATTGATATATCAAACACTTTTTGGTAAATCATTCATTTGTTAGCAATAATAACATCTAGTTAACAACAATATTTTTCGGACAATAAATATGTTAAAAAATACTATACCTGGCTCCAGCTGGGCTCCTCAACTTCTTCCAGGATGGAAGGCCCAGGTTGGGCCTCTGAAGCCTCAGCTGGGGTTGACGGAAGGGTGGATGGAAGGGTGGAGGGAAGGCTGGATGGAAGTGTGGAAAGTGATTCCCTGGCTTCTATCTGGTCTTCCAGAAACCGCATCCTGTTGTACCACAGACTGGGTACATACACGTCTTCTGCTGCTGCTCCTGACCTCATGGAAGCCTGGATCTTATTAAGCTCCTTCCTATATGTGCTTCTCAAGCTACCAATTTTCTCCTCCACAAACTCGATGCCTGCCTCGGGGACCTGTGTCTTCACAAATTGCAGCAGTTTCTACAGCGACGTCTTCCTTGCTGGTTTGTTGCGATATAAGGGGTTTTTAACCTCCTACAAATTACGCATATCCCTGTATTTGTCAATGAACTGGCCCATAAATTCAGGGTCTTTGAAGTGTTTCATCTTTGCTGAAAGACCAAACACAAGACAAAAACACTAAATATCAGGCTAAACTCTCCTAATCTTATACCAATATAGGTCTCAATCTATAATCAGTATAGGCCACTGATGTCCCAAGTTAAAATGTTACCTTCGTTATAATGTTAGTCGCTTCCGGTCCTCCTTCCTCCGCACACAGAACGTACGTATGACACACGTGTGTTAACTTTATATACACTGCGCATGCGTAAAACTCTGCCCGCTACAGACGTTCTTTCTAGAATATCCCCTGCCCATTCTCTTTCGGCGCAGTGGGAGATGACATAGCAGGGACACAGCAGGTGCGTAATAGCAGTAACGAGGAGGAAAGCACGGATCCAGAAATGTCACGATCCCGGAGGAGAAGACTTAAGGACTCAAATAAGTCTTTTGTAGAGATGGTGGACATCTTGAAGAGGGCCGACTATGATGGGAAGTATGGACCGTACCTAAACCCAAATGTGAGAAAGGCCAAGATAATGACTAAAGTTGTGAAGAGTCTGCACAGGAATTTTGGGGTACAACGATCCAAGGAGCAATTGAGGAAACACTGCTCAGACCTGAAACTGAGGGAGCAGGATCAGTACAGAAGGATCAAGAGAGTGCTTCTAAAAAGTAAGTAGTTGTCGCATGTCCCTATTATTATTATTATTATTATTATTATTATTATTATTATTATTATTAGCATGCTGCTCCCATGTGCTTTTCTTTACTGTTGTACACTTTAAAATGGCGACTTTCATGTTCGTGGGCACAGTAATCGGTCGTAGGAAACATCGTTCGTTTGTCAACTAAATACAATGTTTTTGGCAGATACAGAGTTAATTACATTTGGTCATGCTAATTTGTATTAAAAGAAGTTTAGGACATTGTTGTCTAGATGTGTTTGTAACTAGAATGAAACTTGATTCAGTGTAATGTAAGGAGAGGACACTCAGCAGCTGTTTACACATCTGGACTCAGGAGCACTAGTGTGGGACACCAGAACAATCTTTTTAGGGTGTCACACACAGGTACTCCAGTGGATACTTGGGATGTCTCCAGGTGTGAAACTTGTCAAAAAAAGGTAAGTATTCCAGCTTTGTTTTGTAGCAAGAGATATACAAATAAACCGCCCCTGAATCTCTCTTACTCCACTGCGCCAAAGAAAAGTGCAAAGCTGTATAAAAGATGTGTAAATGAATACAAAATGTGTGTGTGTGTGTACAGTGAAAAAAGCTGCCACTTAAATAAATACGTAAATTGATCAGAATCCCAAAACTATACCTCTCACACGTGTACAGATAGAGATAGCGGCGCTAATATAAATTGTGTAAAATAATGGGTCAGAGCAGCATAATGCCTATGACCCTCTACTTATACATAAAAATAATAATAGTGTCATGAAAAAAAAGAAATTTATTTTTCATGATAAAAATAATTTAACACCCAGTGAAAAGTGTCACTATAAATAATAAATTTCAAGAAATGAATGATCAAGCTCAACAGTTGTTTTTCAATCTTCTTGTGTGAAAAATCTTCTACTCTTCCACCACACCACCGTGAGAGTGACACCACTCCCTCTGAAGAGCGCAGTCACCAGATTGTATAGCCTCCCGCTCTCGTGTTCGGCAAAACAGCAATTGAACCACACCTGGATTGCATGTGATGAACCGTGAATCCAATCAAGCCAGCTCCATATGTGAAAAAATGAATAAAGTGCTCCACATAGCGCGATACCATTTTGACAGATTTATTAAAATCACTTCAAACACACTTCAATGGTTACACTCACTTTTAAACAAACATAAAAGCCTTTAAAAAAAATCCACAGCAAGCAACAGGATCAGTGATCCAACGGTGCACCGCGGTCACAGCGGACCTGAAGTGTAAACTGGTGTATCTCTCACCCAATCTTCTAAGGCCCAGCCATCCGATCGGTATAGTCCTCCTCAGACAGCGGCATCTAATGTCAGTATGATGGAATGCCGTGTAACCATGCCCAAGACATGTTTCGTCGAAAAGACTTCTTCAAATGGGACTGGCTACATGGACGGTTCATCAATCCTTATATACTATCTATGATCAGTCATGTGATCATCATCAGTCATGTGACCTCCTGCTCTGCACATGCTCACACTTCGTGTCCCCCTGACCGTGAAGCACAGGTACAAAGACTGAATAAATTAGTGGATCACAAACATTTTTACAGTGTGTAGTTAGAATGCTGCATCCAGCATTACCATATATGACATATGGCATATCCCAACAAACGTGAAAACATCCCACCAAGTTTTAACTTGTTTCTCCAAAAGATTTTCCAAATTCTTTAGAGATCCCGAGACATCTTCCTCGCCATCAGTGATTATCTGATTAGCGGAGAAGATGTCTTCCGGGATTATCCGTCTGTTAGACAGACAATTAATGGCATCCATGGCTGCAGGTGGTAAATAAATAGACAATGGTTTGTAGCAAGAGATATACAAATAAACCGCCCCTAATGCCGCGTACACACGGTCGGACTTTCTATCCTACTTGGTCCGGCACACTTTCCGACGGACTTTGTCCGCCAGGTGCGCCGGACTTTAAAACGGACGGACTTGCCCACACACGCCCGGAATTTCCGGCGGGCTAAGTCCGCCCGTCTTTCCGACGGACTTTCGCCGGAGTTCCGGCGGACTTTCAGAATGAACGGACTTGCCCACACACGGACAAGTCCGTTCATTTTGAACGTGACTCAGGTGCGATGGGACTAGAAAAAGGATGTCAATCTTGCCGCTTTTATCGGCGAGATTGACACCTTGCGAGCCCCGTCGCGGGGCATACCAGGCCCTTAGGTCTGGTATGGATTATAAAGGGAACCCCCTACGCCGAAAAAACGGCGTGGGGTCCCCCCTAAAATCCATACCAGACCCCGATCCGAGCACGCAGCCTGGCCGGTCAGGAAAGGGGGTGGGGACGAGCGAGCGCCCCCCCCCCTCCTGAACCGTACCAGGCCACATGCCCTCAACATGGGGGGTGGGTGCTTTGGGGGAGGGGGGCCGCCCTGCGGGCCCCCCCCACCCCAAAGCACCTTGTCCCCATGTTGATGAGGACAAGGGCCTCTTCCCGACAACCCTGGCCGTTGGTTGTCGGGGTCTGCGGGCGGGGGCTTATCGGAATCTGGGAGCCCCCTTTAATAAGGGGGCCCCCAGATCCCGGCCCCCCACCCTATGTGAATGAGTATGGGGTACATGGTACCCCTACCCATTCACCTAGGGAAAAAGTGTAAGTAATAAAACACACTACACAGGTTTTTAAAATATTTTATTAAACAGCTCCGGGGGGGATCTTCCTCCGGCTTCGGGGGTCTTCTTCCGGCTTCGGGGGTCCCTCCGCTTCATCTTCTCCCGGCGTCCGGTTGGTTCTTCTCCGCTCTCTTCTCTCCAGTTCTTCGGCCGGCTCCTCTGCTGTCTTCAGGTAGCTCTCTTGCCAGCAGAGGTCCGGACTTCTTGTCTTCTTCTCTTCTCCAGATGTTGACACGACGCTCTCTCCGGCTGGACTGCTCCCCGAGGGCTGCGTTGTGACTTATATAGGCGGAGACCCCGCCCCCTTTTGATGTCACAGTCCCTG
Source organism: Aquarana catesbeiana (assembly GCF_042186555.1). Taxonomy (NCBI): domain Eukaryota; kingdom Metazoa; phylum Chordata; class Amphibia; order Anura; family Ranidae; genus Aquarana; species Aquarana catesbeiana. The sequence continues at coordinate 83,398,584 of NC_133333.1, forward strand.
GGCATGCTGGGACTGTGACGTTTTAGGGGGCGTGGTCACTGGGTGATGTTGACCACGCCCCCTAAAACGTCACAGTCCCAGCATGCCCAGGGACTGTGACATCAAAAGGGGGCGGGGTCTCCGCCTATATAAGTCACAACGCAGCCCTCGGGGAGCAGTCCAGCCGGAGAGAGCGTCGTGTCAACATCTAGAGAAGAGAAGAAGACAAGAAGTCCGGACCTCTGCTGGCAAGAGAGCTACCTGAAGACAGCAGAGGAGCCGGCCGAAGAACTGGAGAGAAGAGAGCGGAGAAGAACCAACCGGACGCCGGGAGAAGATGAAGCGGAGGGACCCCCGAAGCCGGAAGAAGACCCCCGAAGCCGGAGGAAGATCCCCCCCGGAGCTGTTTAATAAAATATTTTAAAAACCTGTGTAGTGTGTTTTATTACTTACACTTTTTCCCTAGGTGAATGGGTAGGGGTACCATGTACCCCATACTCATTCACATAGGGTGGGGGGCCGGGATCTGGGGGCCCCCTTATTAAAGGGGGCTCCCAGATTCCGATAAGCCCCCGCCCGCAGACCCCGACAACCAACGGCCAGGGTAGTCGGGAAGAGGCCCTTGTCCTCATCAACATGGGGACAAGGTGCTTTGGGGTGGGGGGGGCCCGCAGGGCGGCCCCCCTCCCCCAAAGCACCCACCCCCCATGTTGAGGGCATGTGGCCTGGTACGGTTCAGGAGGGGGGGGGGGGGCGCTCGCTCGTCCCCACCCCCTTTCCTGACCGGCCAGGCTGCGTGCTCGGATCGGGGTCTGGTATGGATCTTAGGGGGGACCCCACGCCGTTTTTTCGGCGTAGGGGGTTCCCTTTATAATCCATACCAGACCTAAGGGCCTGGTATGCCCCGCGCTCGCCGCAATAGGAAAATTTGTTTATCCTATTGCAGCGAGCGCGAGATGCAATACCCTGCCCTCGTGTCGTATCTGGTCCGTCGGACCAGCATACACACGAGCGGGCTTTCCGTCGGACCAGCACACACACGAGCGGACTTTCCGCCCGAAACTGAGTCCGGCGGAAAGTTTTAAAACTTTCTTCAAATCTAGGTCCGGCGGGCTTTTGGGAAAAAGTCCGCCGGAAAAGTCCACCGGCGCCGACCAAGTATGCCGGAAAGTCTGACCGTGTGTACGCGGCATAAATCTCTCTTACTCCACTGCGCCAAAGAAAAGTGCAAAGCTGTATAAAAAAGATTGAAAAACAACTGTTGAGCTTGATCATTCATTTCTTGCAATTTATTATTTACAGTGACACTTTTCACCGGGTGTTAAAGAAATTTTTTTTTTCATGATAAAAATAATTTTTCTCATGACACTATTATTATTTTTATGTATAAGTAGAGGGTCATAGGCATTATGCTGCTCTGACCATTATTTTACACAATTTATATTAGCGCCGCTATCTCTATCTGTACACGTGTGAAAGGTATAGTTTTGGGATTCTGATCAATTCCAGCTTTGTTAAAGGAATAAATCATGTCTTGGAACTCTGCCAAAACAGACAATTGTACCACACTTCCCAGCAATGTTTCACACTCATATTTCTGGCCACAAATATCTGTGTGCTAAGTATACCTTTTGTTTCATTCTCATAGGGGAGAAAAAACTCGGGACATCTGAGGACACCAGGGACCCCCCATTCCTGAAGAAGGGGAACAGAGGACACCACAACCTCAGGATGTGGAGGAAGGAGAGGTGGTTGAAATTGTCACAACAGGTGTCTGACACCACAGATTCAGGTAATAGATGGATGCCTGCATATTTGTAATACATGGTGTGGATTTTTTCTTTTAGGTGATGTGCATGTTGTGGAACACCAATCTCCTCATTTCCCCAGTGACAGTGCACAAAGGCTAATCCAGGACATAATGTTTTGTAATCAGGATTTAGACATCATAAAGCAAAAGACAAATGAGGTTGAACAAAAACTGAAGAACATGATTGATGTACTAGGAAGAATCTAAATAACTACCAAATGACACCAGTTTATATTTTTGGGGACCAAGTTTTAAATTTTTTTTTGACACATTTTAAAAGCCAAATTTGGAAGATGCACACAGTGTGTCAACATGTGGTATCTGCCATCATGGGGGATCAATGCACGCGTTTTGTGGGTGCAACCTCTTCCTCGCAACTCTAGTAGGTGAGAGGAAGTGGTTGCACCCCCAAAACACGTCCATTGATCCCCCATGATGGGAGATAGCACATGTTGACATTAGGTATGGGATCAGAGAGGAAATCCCCCGTTTTTTTTTTTTCAAAGGTTTTTATTATTTTCAGAAGAATCAGATACATGTTATACATCCATAGCAAGATACAATGCAGCTTAACTTCAAATACCTCCTATAGGCTTGGAATGGGCAAACTCACATCTATGAAAAGCATATAAATAACATTCAGTGTGAGAATTCTGGGGCTGGTTAGACGATGTCTCACGATATACGTGCCTTGCAATGTCTGGTTCCAGACGTCCCGGGGAGCACCCCGACACCCCTAAAGGGATCATACTGTGCTGGGACCGCTACTCCGGATTGCAGCCACTCACAATGTGGCACTGATGGGCACTGATAGGTGGCACTGGAATGCGGCACTCATAGGTGGCACTGATGGGCACTGATAGGTGGCACTGGAATGCGGCACTCATAGGTGGCACTGATGGGCACTGATAGGTGGCACTGGAATGCGGCACTCATAGGTGGCACTGATGGGCACTCATAGGTGGCACTGATGGGTACTTATGGGTGGCACGGATAGGTGGCACTGATAGGTGGCACCGATGGACACCGATTGGTGGCACTGAACACACTGGTGGCATTGATGCCCCTAAGGGTGGCATTGCTGGGCATCACTGCAATATAATGGTGCCAATCAGTGCCCATTTGTGGGCACTGTTGGCACAGATTGGGCACTGACTGGGCACATTGGGAACATGTGGATGGCCATCCACATGTTGCCCCCTTCCCTGGTGGTCCTAGTGGCGATCCCTAGTGGTCCAGTGTGGTCATCTGAGGGGCGGGCTGCGCTGATAAACAATCAGCGCAGACCCCCCCGTCAGGAGAGCCGCCAATCTGCTCTCCTCTACTCGCGTCTGTCAGACGCGAGTGAGGAAAAGCCGATCAACAGCTCTTCCTATTGACATTGTGATCAGCCGTGATTAGACACGGCTGATCACGTGGTAAAGAGCCTCCACCGGCGGCTCTTTACCAAGATCATGGGGGCGGTGTGTCAGACTGACACACCGCTCCACCGATTGCCGCGATGCCCAGTCAGGATAACTGAACCACTGCCCGGCCGTCATCTGCTATGGGCCAGGCGGGAAGTGGTTAAACAAGATGTGTTTTTTTTTTTTTAAACACAAAAGGTTTTATAACGCACATGTGCATGGAGTAAAAGGTTTTATACTCAATGTGTGGCTTCTTCTTTCAATGCTCAATACCACTTTTTGTATTAAGCTGGTGTTTACAGTGACAATGGGTGTTATTTAATAATGGAAAATACACTTGGCACTACAAGTGCACTAGGAGAACCTAGGAGACAGCTTAAAACACAAGCAGTAAATCAAAATCAAGATTTTATCAGATCATTTTTTTTTTTTTTTAATATTTAAAAATTTTCTGGCATAGCAATGGCCCCCCTACCCGTAAAATATTCAACATATTTTTCCTGCACTTCACGGGCGCTTTGGGGGGGGGGGGGGGGTGCAAGCCAGGACGGCCAGCTTCCAGGGCCGTCATTGCATTTTCTTGAAGTCCGGCCTCAGGTCGAAATGAGGCTACATAACTTGGTGCATTTCTTTTTAAAAAGTTGTGCAGTATGCATCAGGATAATACAATGTGGTTCAGTTTATACTCTGCCATATTTATAGCCGTTAGAAATAGGCAGAACCGGCTTGCTATTATCCCAAAGGTATTCTCCACGACTCTTCGGGCTCTAGCCAGCCGGTAATTAAAAACCCTCTTCTCTGGGGTGAGGGTCCTCTGGGGGAATGGTCTCATCAGGTGATCGCCCAGACCAAATGCTTCATCAGCAATAAAAACAAACGGGAGTCCATCGACATTCTCTTCCGCAGGTGGCAATCCCAAGCCAACACTCTGGAGCAGTCGGTAAAACTCCGTCTGGGCAAAGACTCCACCATCCGACATCTGCCCATTCTTCCCCACGTCCACATAGAGGAACTCATATGTCGCCGACACCACCACCATCAACATGATACTATGAAGCCCCTTATAGTTAAAATATTATGAAAATTTGTCATTTTGCACATAACATTGCAAGCAGATTAGACACAAACATTCTTGGCCAACATCAGTATAACATTTATTTTAAGGAGTATTTAAAGACAAAAATATAGGGTCCACATATCAGATTCCTCACCCCCTCTGATGGCCCATTGTAAAAAATTTAGGGGGGGGTTATGTTTTGGACAGGTAACCCTCTCCACTTCATTGAGAACTGAATGCATAAATAATGTGTGTTACTTTGGCCAGCCCCTCCTTACTTACACTATTGGCAGCCCATTGGACAGGTAAGAAGTGTCATAATACAAAAATATGAATACACACTGTACAAATTAAAGCACATTTTTACATTCGCCAATTACCTATCAAGATAAGAATAGCAGAACAAAACTTTAAACAGTACCATTTGAAAGTATTCTGGCAGGCCCTTGCACTACATGCTTTGGTGAATTCATCCATAAATATGACCACAAAAGAGGTAGGTAAAGTGTGTATGGGTTTGGCAAAGTCAGCAGATAGAGGATTGGTATCGGCTGACTTACCGGTTAGGGGGAGGGAGGGTTCCAAATTATTTTGGGATCCCCAAAAAAAGCCTCTGGCACTATGCATGAATTTAAGCACAAAAATAACATTTGTACACATTTTAGGGGGTGTTTAGGGTAAAGCGCTGCAATGGAGCTGACAAAATGCATTGTTAAGTGACTAAGCTAGGTGTATATGGGCCCAGGATAGCATGCTGAGGAGGTTAGTGAAGGCGAATATGCATGAAGGCCAAAAAAGGAGCATTAAAAAAATCCAGCATGCATGAGGACAAAGAGGACATTCACAGCATATTACAATCATGGTAATTAGGGAATGATGAAAGAAATACAATACATTAAATACATAGAATGTGATGGTAAAGGAGAAAACTTACCCTAATATAGTCCTTCTGCAGGACCTGAAAGATGGCAGAACAGGTCTCTAGAATAATGATCCCCAGAGCCTGGGGGGAGATGCCTGTCGAGAACTTGAGGTCCTGCAGACTTCTCCCAGTCGCTAAGTACCACAACATGGCGACTAGCCTCTGCTCGGGAGTGATGGCTTGCCACATGCAATTGTCCTGCCTGCTAATATAAGAGGACAGCAAAGCTAACAGACGGTGAAAAACGGGGTCCGTCATCCAGAGATAATTCCTGAAATCATCAGGGTTATTCTCCTGGATCTCCCGCAACAAAGGCATGTGAGAGAATTGGTCACTCTGGAGCAACCAATTCTTTGTCCATGAACTCCTCCCCGCCCTGTTCATGGACTAGGCTTGGGTCAAAGCAAGAAGCCCAACACCAAGCCCATGCACAGCATGAACTCTACAACGAGTACATACCCGCAACATGGCTTCAAAACGGTCGGCTGGTCAGAATGAACTAACAGAATGCACTGAAGAACAGCAAGGCCTGTGAAGAGCGAGCTGAAAATCAGAAACGAGCGGACAAGAACGCACTGAAAAACAGATACGAACTGACTACACGTACTGAAAAACAGATACAAACCCAGAAGCACAAAATTAACAGCAGTAAAATGATCTGAAAAGCACAAGTCTGAAAAATGCGAATCGTCTCTCACCAAACTTCTACTAACACGAGATTAGCAGAAGGAGCCCAAAGGGTGGCGCACTTGATATTGAACCTTCCTTTTATAGTCCCGTCGTACGTAACTGCGTTCTTGGCGGTTGGAATTTGGTATGACCATGTGTATGAAAGACAAGCTTGAGCGAAATCTCGTCGGAAAAACCAGCATAGCTTTTTTCGACCAAAATTCCGATCGCGTGTATGCGGCATAAGTGGTTATTCCAGAAAATATTTTTGCATCTGATGCACATTTAACGTGGACAAGATCCCTGTATATAGCCTGTAAACTCATACTACAGAAATGGATATTGCGCACTCCACCAACAAGAACTCAATGGGCAGATGTAATTAATATCAATTTACTGAAGGAGGAGTTGACCTATAAGCATAGGGGCTGCCCAAAAAAAATTCAAAAAACTTGATCCTAGTGGCTAGATTCTAATCTGTCTACCCATTCCACCTTATCCTTGGGAGATGACCTGAGAATACTGTAGATCAGTGCATTTTATATACAACTATATAGATCGGACCAAAACGAGGGACAAATGAGGAGGAATGGAGGGACAGTCCCTCAAAATCAGGGACAGTTGGGAGCTATGCTCATAGAGTTGTGCTCATAAGTTTACATACCCTGGCAGAATTTATGATTTCTTGGCCATTTTTCAGAGAATATAGCCTTAGTACACATGATCGGATTGTTGGCAGACAGAGCGTCAGACTTTTCTCCGAAGGACGTGTGCCTGGATCTTGTGTTGCATACTAACGACACACAATTGTGGGCATGTTCTGTCAAATGATGAAATCCTCAAACAACCTATGTTAATTCCAGGTTGTGAGGCAACAAAACACAAAAAATTCCAAGGGGGGGTGAATACTTTTGCAAGGCACTGTATATGAAACTGCTCTGCCAATGGTTTAAGGTAGTTGAATGTGCCTATGTATGATATAGATGCATGGTGTGCTTTGTTATTGGGATTTATTGACGTTTGAAGAAGTAGTGCTTTTTGTTGTATATTTATCGCGGTCATTGAAGGTCTCACATATCTGTTATGACATGATCATGAGGTTGTATGTTAAACTTGAACTCTGTATTCTATTTTATTGTGAATGTCTTTATGATGCTTCAACTGATCGTGTGGAAGTGTTCTTTCTGTATACGTTTTTGTTGTTAAATAAAAAAAACTTGTGCAATAAAAATTACATGATTTATTAAAAAAACAGCCGCAATCTCTTTTAATTAGAAACTGGCCCTGGTTCCACACCTATTTCACATGAAATAAGTAAATTTGCTTTGTTAATGTGGCACATGCCACTTGTGGCAGTTTCCTGTACCATTATTATGCTGCGTACACACGGTCGGACTTTTCAGCTACAAAAGTCCAACACCCTGTCCGACAGACTTTCGACTGACTTTTGGCGGACTTTCAACAGACTTTCTAACGACCAGACTTGCCTACACACGATCACACAAAAGTCAGACGGATTCGTACGTGATGACGCACACCAGTCTAAAATAAGGAAGTTGATAGCCAGTAGCCAATAGCTGCCCAAGCGTCGGTTTTTGTCCGTCGGACTAGCATACAGACGAGCGGATTTCTGGGTCCGGTGGAGTTACGACGTAAAGATTTGAAGCATGTTCCAAATCTAAAGTCCATCAGATTTGTGGCTGGAAAAGTCCGCTGAAAGTCCGGGGAAGCCCACACACGATCGGATTGTCCGTCTGACTTTTGTAGCCGAAAAGTCCGACTGTGTGTACGCGGCATAAAGGTTAGGAAGTTTTAATTATCCCCCCCCATGGCATCTGTGACCACCCTTTACAATATCTTATTATTAGATGTTACAGCTTACAGAGTGAACAAAAATGCTTCCGTAGAATGAAGTAGTCATATACATGCAACCCAATCTTTTTTTATTTCTTTCACATGAGACACCTATAGGGTTACCACCTGTCTGGGATTCACCTGGACAGCCCTGGTTTTGAATCATGTGTCCGGGTTTTAGTCCATCTGAAACTCTGACACATAACTTCCTACCGTCCTGGGATTTCAGGTAAATCTGTCTGATGGTTGGAGCCAGTGCCAGAGCAAGTTCGGCACTGGGCTCCACTCAGTGGGGTATCCTGGGGGCCCTGATATAAAGGAACACTGATAATAGGTGGGGGAGGGCCGGAACTAGGGGTAGTGGGGGGGCATGTTCCTCAGGCGCCACACTGAGAGGGGCACCGCCATCCCCATGGTCCAGGGGTCCTGTGCGGCCTCCCTATCACACCTGGACAAGAGTGGTGGCAGGAGTGGCATTGAATAAACCTGCAGCAGCTGAAAGCCAGCTTCTCCTCTTCTCCCTCCCGCCAGCATTCAGCAGCTGCAGGAGGAAAATAACACTGATCCATTCTAGTGAATGCCACCCCTGCTGCCTCTCTTGTCCATGTTCCCCTTCCTCCTGCTGAACCCCCACCCCCACTGCTGTGGTGCTGGCTTCCCTCCTCTCATGCCAGCTGCTGCAGGGAATGTTTTAGGATGGAGAGCGGGGAAAGGAGTTGGTAAATGTCATTTACTGCCCTTTCCTTTTCTGAATGAACATAGTGAGCGATCAGTACCGATCACTCACTGTGTTCATTTATAACTGAAGCATAGTGAACTACGTTTACTATGCTTTGGTTTTAAAATTAACAGGAAGTCGCTCAGCATAGAGCACTTCCCATTCATTCACTGTCCAGAGAAGCTGAGGCTGCAGAGAAAGAGACAGGGGAATTTCAGTCCTCTGTCGCTTTCTCTGTCTCAAAAGTGAGACATCAGGGATATTTCATCAAAGCCCCCCAATGAAGCTCCTAAAAAAAATTGTAAAAAAAGTAATACTGTAAAACTAAAACTAAAATAAACTACTGACATCAACCTCTGCATTATGGACACATCCAGTGGTCTACTGACTAACACCATGCACTGCCTTACTCACACTGTCCTACTGACACTGTACACACACCACCCACTGTACTACTGACTGTCACTGTCCACTCTTAATGTAGTCTAATGCCGCGTACACACGAGCGGACTTTACGGAAGACTTTGCCCGGTTGACGGGATTTGGTCGGACAATTCGATCGTGTGTGGGCTCCAGCGGACTTTGTTTTCTCAAAAGTTGGACGGACTTAGATTTGAAACATGTTTTAAATGAATCCGTCGAAATCGAGTCCGGTCAAAAAGTCAGCCGTCTGTATGCTAGTTCGACGGACAAAAAGCCACGCTAGGGCAGCTATTGGCTACTGGCTATGAACTTCCTTGTTTTAGTCCGGTCGTACGTCATCACGTACGAATTCGACGGACTTTGGTGGATTGTGTATACGCGGCATAAGTTCATATTGTTACAGTGACATTTGTTTTATTAATCCAAGCATATTTTATGGGTACAAGAATGCTTCTTATTTAACCATGTCCCTTTAAGCCCCTCCCACTGTTGGTTACACCCACTGTTTACCGCGGCATGCTACACGTGCTGCATTAATACTCTCCGTCTACAAATGTAAGTGGGGAAGAGCTGGAGAGATCACAAACATAATAATTCAGGGTTGGCCTGGGGTTTTTCTCCCACTGCCTAAAGCATAAGTTCACCCACACAGACACATCATTCATTGACAGATTCCTGTGAATAAATGAACTACTGAAAGTACCATCTTTCACCACAGCAGACGGATTTGTAGGGGGTGCTGATTAGTGCTCTCGTAGTCCACTGACATATCCTCTGGCTTTCAAACAGAAAGCCAGTAAAGAGCTACAGGCTGAAAACTGGAGGACAAGTCTGCAGGATACCACGTTGTACCCACGATCCACTGAACGTGGGTGCAATGCATTTGAGGCTCCTGCAGGAAAAATAAATAAATGCACTTTTTTTCCTGAAAAAATATTGTGCATTTATTATTTTTTCTATAAAAAGGTGAATTTAGCCTTTGATCCTGGAGGAACCCCATGTGCCAGGAGAAGTAGCAGTAGTTTTGGAAGTAAAAGATGAGGGAGAGGTACACATGGTGTGGCATACCTTTGCACGGAGTGGTGGGTTGACAGCCTATGTAAGGAGTGACATTGATAGTTCTTCACCTACTGTTCGGCTCTGGACAGAGCAGGAGGTGTCCCAGAAGCAGTAGCGAGGCAGTCCCCAGGCCAGGAGATGTGCCGGCAGCTCAGAAGATTGCGTGAGCAGGACATACTTACTACTTTTTTGCCGGAGAGCATACAGCTGTGAGAAGGAGAGGATCCCTGAGCAGAACAGCAGCAATTATCTGACAAGGAGATGGCAGAGGCTGTTTCTTTGTTGAGAGGCAGCAGAGCTTGCAAATTAGACGTCTACTCCATCTGGACTTTGGGGGGGCACAGCCCACCCCAGCAGCCCCCTAAATCCAGCCATGATGCCTAAGCAGAAGCAGGAAGCTGCAACTCTCCACCCCTCAGCAGATGGCAACTGTCCTTCTCAGACATAGGAGCTGTTCGCAGCCAAGCCCGACAGTGGGGATGATCGGACCGATGAGACCCTTGTGGACCCTCGCTGCTATAAACCCGAGGATATAACCTCCACTCAGTAGTCTGTGCTGCCAGATCTGTTGGAAGCCTCAGAGGCAGCACAGCTTGTCTCCTCTACCTCTCCAATGCTCCAGGGTCCATCTTTCAGTCTTGGGGGGACAGCAGAATGTTTTTTTGGCCTGTAGATGTTTTGTGGACTATACCACCACAGCTAAACAATGGGAAGAAGTTCATTGGACAAAATTCATCAGAAGTGGTCATCAAGCACCGGGAAGTGCCGTGGCAGCCATTTTAACTAAGGTTTACAGGTGTTCATACCAAGCATTTGTTTGTAAGTGGATTTTGTACAATAAATATTGGATTTTAGCCACACTGCTGCAATATGGGCCCTTTTTTAAATGTCTTACATGAGAGAGTCCTAGTATTGAGGAATGGAGGACCGGGAGACGTTACAACTTTACTTATGAAAGGAGCGCTTACTAAACAGCATTTTGGTAAGGTGTATGGTGTGACCACAAGGTGATAAGTTAGTTGGAGACACGGTTTCACAATGGTTTTTGCAACTCAATTATGCGTTTTAATGTGAGTGGTAGGACACTACTGCACAGTTTATAATTTAAAGTGGTATTCTACTACATATTTTAACCTTACTTTTTGTAGGCTTTCATGCATTATTCTGGATACAAGAGGGAGGAATCTCCTCAGAGAGGATTGATTGATGGCGCAATGATAAGCTTACATTTGGCAAGTGGAGTCAGTACTGGGCTTAAGGGGATATACACATATAGTGCTTGAAAAAGTATTCATACCCCTTGAAATTTTCCGCATTTTGTCATGTTACAACCAAAAACATAAATGTATTTTATTAGGATTTAATGTGATAGACCAACACAAAGTGGCACATAATTGTGACGTGGAAGGAAAATGATAAATTGTTTTCAAAATGATTTACAAATAAATATCTGAAAAGTGTGGCGTGAATTTATATTCAGCTCCCTTTACTCTGATACCCCTAACTAAAATCTAGTGGAACCAATTGCCTTCAGAAGTCGCGTAATTGGTAAATAGAGTCCACCTGTGTGTAATTTATTCTCAGTATAAATGCAGCTGTTCTGTGAAGTCCTCAGAGGTTTGTTAGAGAACCTTAGTGAACAAACAGCATCATGAAGGCCAAGAGACACACCAGACAGCTCAGGGATAAAGTTGTGAAGTTTAAAGCAGGGTAAGGGTATAAAAAATATCCCAAGCTTTGAATATCTCACAGAGCACTGTTCAATCCATCATCTGAAAATGGAAAGAGTATGGCACAACTGCAAACCTACCAAGACATGGCTGTCCACCTAAACTGACAGGCCGGGCAAGGAGAGCATTAATCAGAGACGCAGCCAAGAGGTCCATGGTAACTCCAGAGGAGCTGCAGAGATACACAGCTCAGGTGAGAGAATCTGTCCACAGAACAACTTTTAGTCATGCACTCCACAAATCTGGCCTTTATGGAAGAGCAGCAAGAAGAAAGCCATTGTTGAAAGAAAGCCATAACTCCCATTTGCAGATTGCGAGAAGCCATGTGGGAGACACAGCAAACGTGAAAAAAGGTGCTCTGGTCAGATGAGACCAAAATTTAACTTTTTGGCCTAAAAGCAAAACGCTATGTGTGGCATAAAACTAACACTGCACATCACCCTGAACACACCATCCCCACAGTGAAATGGTGGTGGCAGCATCATGTTGTGGGAATGCTTTTCTTCAGCAGGGACAGGGAAGCTGGTCAGAGTTGATGGTAAGATGGATGGAGCGAAATACAGGACAATCTTATGCCGTGTACACACAGGCGGACCTTTCGACCAGACTGGTCTGACGGAACAAATCCGTCGGACAATCCGATCGTGTGTGGGCTTCATCGGACTTCCAGCTGACTTTTTCTGTCGAAAATCAGACGGAACAGCTGCATTTATACTTTATATTTAGAACATGTTTCAAATCTTTCCGACGGACTCGAGTCCGGTCGAAAAATCCGTTCGTCTGTGTGCTAATTCGACGGACAAAATAGGACGCACGGGCAGCTACTGGCTATGAACTTCCTTATTCTAGACTTTAGTCCGTTCGTGTGTGCGCAAGTCCGGTCATTCGCAAGTCCGTCGTAACTCCTTTGAAAGTCCGTCGGACGCTCGATGCTGAAAAGTTCGCCCGTGCATACACAGCATTAGAAGAAAACCTGTTAGAGTCTGCAAAAGATTTGAGACTGGAGTGGAAGTTCACCTTCCAGCAGGACAACAACCCTAAACATACAGCCAGAGTTGCAATGAAATGGTTTAGATCAAAGCATATTCATGTGTTAATATGGGCCAGTCAAAGTCCAGACCTAAATCCAATTGAGAATCTGTGGCAAGATTTGAAAATTGCTGTTCACAAATGCTCTCTATTGAATCTGACTGAGCTTGAGCTATTTTGCAAAGAATGGGCAAAATTTCACTCTCTAGATGTGCAAAACTGGTAGAGACATCCCCAAAAAGACTTGCAGCTGTAATTGCAGTGAAAGGTGGTTCTACAAAGTATTGACTCAGGGGGGGGCTGAATACAAATGCATGCCACACTTTTCACATACCGTATATACTCGAGTATAAGTCGAAATTTTCAGCCCCTTTTTTGGGGCTGAAAGTGCCCCCCTCGACTTATACTCGAGTCACCGCCATCTGCCTACATGATCAGCGTGTCATGCAGGCAGACAGCGGCCAGCGTGTGCTACATACCACTCGGCAGCCTCTCACTGTTCCAAAGCCGCCCCTCCTCCTCGCCTGTGATAGGCAGTCAGTGTACAGCCTATCATGGACATTCTCTCATCCTCGTCCATGGTATGAGGATGAGAGAATGTCTGTGATAGGCTGACTGCTGGGAAATGGAGTTTTCTACCTATCATGGACGAGGAGGAGGCGCGGCTTTTGAACAGTGAATGGCCGCCGAATAGTAATAGCACACGCTGATCGGTGCAGAGCGGCACACGGAGGCATGCACAGGACACAGGTAGGATGCACACAGACACATGCACACATACACAGGACACATACACAGGTACATATACACATGACACATACACAGGTACATATACACATGCACATATACACAGGACACAGGTACAGGACACATGCACATATACACAGGACACAGGTACAGGACACATGCACATATACACAGGACACAGGTACAGGACACATGCACATATACACATGCACATATACCACAGGAAACAGGTACATGACACATGCACATATACACCGGACACAGGTACAGGATACATGCACATATACACATGACACATGCACATATACACAGGTACATGACACATGCACATAGGACACATGCACATATGCACAGTACACATGACACATGCACAGGACACAGGGAGGTATACAGCTGCAGATGGGCATTGTTGACCCTCTTTTTCCACTTACAGTAGATGCTGCATTTCTCACCCTCGTCTTATACTCGGGGCAATACGTTTTTCCCATTTTTTTTTTTGTGGTAAATTAGGGCCTCGACTTATACTCGGATCGACTTATACTCGAGTATATATGGTATTTATTTGTAAAAAAGTTTGAAAACCATTTATCATTTTCCTTCCACTTCACAATTAAGTGCCACTTTGTGTTGGTCACATACAATCCCAATAAAACATATTTACGTTTTTGGTTGTAACATGACAAAATGTGGACAATTTCAAGGGGTGTGAATACTTTTTCAAGGAACTGTATCTAAACGCACTTTTGTGAGTAGCATGGATTATAACTTGTGGTGTTTAAGCTATTTGCAGTATTACACTATGTGCTTATACTTCCTTTTTGGGAGCTTCTGACACCCATTTGGAGGAGAGGGAGGAAGAATTCTGGAGGTGAGATAAAGACACAGAGGTAAAGCTGCATTGGAGTTTCACAGAAGGCTTTGTTTAAGAAATAATAACACACACACACAGTGCCTTGAAAAAGTATGCATACCCCTTGAAATTTCAACCAAAAAATAAAAAATATATAAATATATTTGATTGGGTTTTTATGTGATAGACCAACACAAAGTGGCACATAATTGTGAAGTGGAAGGAAAATTATAATTGGTTTTCAATTTTTTTTACAAATAAATATGTGAAAAGTGTGGCGTGCATTTGTATTCAGCCCCCTTTACTCTGACACCCCTAACTAAAATCTAGGGGAACCAATTGCCTTCAGAAGTTACCTAATTAGTGAAGCTTTCTTTTGGTGGTATTTGATCATCTCTGCGTTTTTTATTTTTTGCGCTATAAACAAAAAAAGAGCCACAATTTTGAAAAAAAAAACCCTCAATATTTTGTACTTTTTGCTATAATAAATATCCCCAATTTTTTTTAAAAAAAGCTAATTTTTTTTCTCAGTTTAGGCCGATATGTAGTCTTCTACATATTTTTGGTAATAAAAAAAATTGCAATAAGCGTATATTGATTGGTTTGCGCAAAAGTTATAACATCTAAAAAATAGGGGATAGATTTATGGCATTTTTATTATTATTTATTTTTTTACTAGTAATGGCGACGATCTGCGATTTTTATCGTGACTGTGACATTATGGCGGACACATCAGACACTTTTGACACATTTTTGGGACTATTGACAATTATACAGCGATCAGTGCTATAAAAATGTACTGATTACTGTAAAAATGTCACTGGCAGGGAAGGGGTTAACACTAGGTGGCGATCAAGGGGTTAACTGTGTTCCCCGACTGTGTTCTAACTGTATGGGGAAAGGACTGACTATAGCAAATGACAGATCGTGGTTCCTAGCTATTAGGAACTCGCAATCTGCATCTCCTCTTAGAACAGAACAGGGATTTATGTGTTTACACACACACACACACATCTCTGTCCTGCCTCTCGTGCTCGCGATTGCTTGTGGCCGGCGGTCATCGCGACCGTTGGCCACGAGCATCGGCACCCCCGGAGTGCAGCGGGCACGTGCCTGCTATCCCGCTTAAAGGTGCCGACTTATAGCTACGACGGCTCGTGGGAACGTGCCAACCTGCCGCAGTATAATGACGGTGGCTGGTCAGCGAGGGGTTAATATACTGTATGTCACAATTCCAAAACCATTAGAACATCTACTTTCTCCAAAAGTGTCACTTCTTAGCAGTTCACCATTTAAGACCAAAGGGGTGGTTTATCTCCTTCGTTGCTCGTGTGGCCTCCAACATGTGGGGAGGACCACATGTGCATTGGGGACTTGGACTGGTGAGCACTTAGCCAACATTAAAAGGATTTTGGTGGACATAGTTTTTGTGGACATAGGCTCCAAAGCACCAGCACGTAGTATGGAGAGAAAGGGCCGGCAGCATCTCCAGCCACACTGTGAAGATTTCAGCCGTCAGAATCCTATGTGATGTCAGGAGGGGACAAGCATAACATGTTTCAAGGGACTGCCCTTTTTTTCAAATGCATAGGGAAACCCAGAAAGGCTAATGGTTTAAAATAGCCAGTGGGGTGGGCAAGGGGGAGGAGAAGGCACAGAGAGCTACTGCATTCTTGGCAATGGCACTGTACTACAATACACAGGCACATTATGGTAAGCAATCCACAAAGTGTACACAGAAAAGTATGCATGAAAATAGTACAATTTTTAAACTACTATACTAGAAAGTGCTACACCAGCAAACATAAAAACACACAGATAAAATTACATATATTGTAAAAAAATATAAAAATATTAAAACCGTGCTATAGTAAGCAACTAAAAGCGTACAGGGGGACCTTTTAAGTGCAAAGACTATTTATAGTGTAGCAAGAAAAAATGATCGCTACAACAACAAAAAACCATGGGTAGCAGTAAAAGTAAAATAAAAGTTTAAAAATGGTTTTAACTATTTATGAAAAGTCATACAAAAAACAATACTGAAAACTACAGAATGATCCACATCACCAACTCCTCATTCAGACCCCCTGGTGATAAGGTGCAAGATGGTATATCAAAAGGTTTCCCCCCCAAGGCAGAGAGTATGGAACCTCTCTGCCGCAGAGTTATGGGGGGGGGGGGGGGGGGGCCTGCTCAAGAAGCCAAAACACTAATGTCCTGCCCCATACACACAAGCGGAATTTCTGTTGGAAAAATCTTGGATGGTTTTTCCGACAGAATTCCGCTCAAGCTTGGTTTGCTTACACAAAAATAGCGCCAGGAAAAAGCCTTATCTGCAATCCCAGTGTGAGAGCCCGAATGCTTTCACACTGGAGCAGAGCACTGGCACGATGTCCAAAAAATTCCTGCAAGTAGCTTCTTTGAGGCGCTTTAGGAGCGGTGTATACACCGCTCCTAAAGCGCCCTTGCCCATTAAAATCAATGGGCAGTGCCTGCAAAAGCGCTTCCGCAGTTGCGCCTTTGAACCTTTCAGTGGGGGTTAAATGTACCTCTAAAACGACTGTAAAGCGCCACTAAAAGTAGCGGCGCATTACCGCCAACGCCCCCGCACTGTCAGTGTGAAAGGGCTCTTAGTACATCTCATTATACATCACATCTGTAGATGGACTACTGAGGTGCAGGAAGGGACAGAGGCTGTGTATCCTATGTAATCTATCATGCCATAAAACATCTCCTAGCAGGGGCAGCCCAGAGCACATCTAAAGGTGTGCTGGGGATGCCATTCCTACACACTGCACACTGACTCACCTCGGTTCTCTCTCCTTGCAGCCCGAGATAGAGATGGGTAGAGACAGTGCGGGATCCCTGTGTGAGGAATTCATTCCCGCACATCAGCACTCAGCAGCCACTGACTAGAATCCTCGTGTCAGGAAGAGGAGCGCCCCTCCCCCCCAGCACTGCCAAGCTGGACGGGCTGCACTATGCTCACACTGGTGTTCTGGACGGACACTCACAAGGAGAGACGGGAGAACTCTGGCTCTTCGGCGCCCCCACCTCTGCAGGCGCCCGGGTGCAAAGCACCCTGCGCACCCCGGGTAAGATCGGCCCTGTAGAAAAGGTTGCAGGGACAGGAGAGGCAATAAATTACATAGTCGGCAGAGCAAGAGAAAAATGAGCGAATGAGGTATACTCCTTACAGTTTTTGCACTGGTACATGCCCACAATATTATAAAATATTAGTAAAGAATGAGATGTTGGTTTCTTGGTAAATGGTACTTTACTGGGGGCAATTTTGTTTTTAATATTAGGGGCCCTTCTGTAAATGAACTTGGGTCTCCATGAATTGCCTCTGTGTACCTTCAGCTGATCAGCTCTGGTGTCTCTACCTGCTGTGTAACTATCCACTGGCGGATTGGTGATTTTTGACAAGTAAGTTTGCTGCTTTCAATAAAGGTGTTTTTTGATTGGTATTAACCTCAGCACCCTGAGTTTTGCTATCTCCTGCTTAATGAGGTGATCCTGCCCAGATCTCACTGGAGCTGCAGAGCTAAACCACATTCCATCCATCATTCATCCACCCCTCTATCATTCATGTACTATTGCAATAATTGCTGCTATACCACAGACTCTGTGTATTTATCCATGGACTAATTACATTACATAGTATAGAGGAGCGCTGGATGTTTTGTGCAATTTTTACACAAGAGCAATAATTCTAGCACTAGATCTCCTCTAACTCTAAACCAGTAAGCTGCAAAAATTATTAGTGTGGCCTACGGAGATTTTTTAGGTTCTGTAGTTTGGCACCTTTCCATGGGCATACACAATTTTAAAGTGTGACGTGTTTGGTGTCTATTTACTAGGCGTAACTTCATCTTACCAAAAGATTGAGTATTATAATGTGTTTGTGTGCAATAACATTCATTAAAGTGCATTTTTCCCCAAAAAATTGCACTTGAAAAACTATTGTTAGTTGTCAACTATTTTCATAATCTAGGCTATACGTCCTTTAGTACATCAATGTGCCTTCATCTACACATGTGGGCTTTACATACTGTCATTTTAATGTATGTTTATGTTGCAACAATTCACAAATTGTCTTGCCGTAAATTGTTGTAGATACATTTTTACTGTTTGTAATCCAATAAAATTATTTTATTTATAGTTTTTGTATCCATTGAGTACCGCAACAGTCCATATATTTCTGTATGGGGAGGTAGGGTCTGTTTGGAGTAGCCCTTGTTATGCTCCTCCCTTCCCCTTCCAGCTTTATTTTCATAATCGATTAGTTGGTTAGCTGATTAGTTGCCCTGCACAGGGAATGCATTATTTGTTTACATATCAGAAAATACAGTGCAATACACACACAGCTCAGTAAACCGTACATACATGTCAGTAAGTGCCTGAAAACTTGTGAATGTGTGAGGAGCAATGCCTCGTAGGACATGTAGTCCTTAGTAGAAGAAGGAAGTGAAAAAACACATATGTTGTCCAAAAATTAGTTTGACTGGGAAAAATATGATTTTTGACTTACTGTAAAATCCGTTTCTCTGAGTTCACTGATAGACACAGCGCTCCATTATTCAGAACCATAGTTATATCGCCCCCTACAAGAGTAAGGCACTAGGCGGAAAAAAAGACTTGGTTACTACTATGGGCAGTCCTAGGTGATATACACCCCCCTCTGTGCTATAGGCCTTCAGTTTAGTAACAAGCAGTGTCAGAAGCATTAAAAACTCCTTAGAGGGGTGGGTGCTGTGTCTGTCAATTAACTCAGAGAAACTGATTTTACGGTAAGTCAAAAATCCCATTTTCTCTTTCGTTAATTGACAGACACAGTGCTCCATTATTCAGCAGTGCCAAACATGAGGGGTGGGACAACAAAAATCCCAAGGCCAACAGGAGCTCAACACAGAAACAAACTGGAGCCCAACCTGAACAATACCCCTTCAAGAGGGAATAGACCCTCTTAACAGCTGCCTGCAACACCTTGTGGCGAAAAGAAGCATCCACAGATGCCAGCACAGCCACGTTGTAGAGTTTTGTGAAAGTGTACACCGATGACCAAGTGGCCACCTTGCAAACCAGCGCAGCTGACACCTGATCATGGATGGCCCAAGAAGCAATAAGCAGCCAAGTAGAATGCGCCATAACAGGGAAAAGAGGAACCCAACCCCTGATAGAATAGACCAGAGTCATCGTCTGTCTGAGCCATCTAGAAAGGTCGCAGAAGAAGCAGACAGCCCCCTTTTTTGCAGCTCCGTGATCACAAACAGTGAGTCTGATCTCGAAAAAGGCCCTGTGGACTGCCAAATCCCCACCGAATGGCCGAACACATCCAGGGCATGCAAGGTAAATCCCTTAGGACATTTTGACCTGGGACACAGGGAAGGCAGTACAACGTCCTTAATCAAAATGAATCAGAGGAGGGAACCACGGACAAGGGCAAATAACCACTTCATCTTTGTGGATCACCAGGTAAGGAGTATGACATGGTAACGCCTACAGTTCTGACACTCTGCAAGCAGAGGTGATAACCAAAGAAGCCACCTTCTGGGACAGAGAAAGCAACAGAACCTCCTGAATATTCTCTAAGGGAGGCTCCTGTAGAACCGAAAGCACCGAGAGTAGATCGCACAGAGGTAGAAGCGACCGCACCGGTGGAGGTAGCTGTTGAACCCCTTGATTAAGAGTATGCACCAGGCAGTGCGAGACCAGGGGACACAGAAGAAACGAACGAGGGTAAATGGCAAGCGCCTCACACCAGGATATGTATGCTATCCATGTCCAGTGGTAAATCTTCCTAGAGGAAGGCTTCCTAGCCTTCAGCAGCATCGTAACTTCAGCACCTGGCTCAGAACAGCCAGGCCTTCAAAAACCAGTGACTGAAGCAAGATGGAAGATCGGCCCTTGGGACAGTAGAACCTCCCCCTGAGAGGCAGTCGCCAAGGGATGTCAGCGAAAGGATCTTGTATGGAACTGCGCAAATGGAACTGCCTCAAAAAAGGTAGATACCATCAGGCCCAACACCCACCTGCAGGACCGCAGGGAGGCCCACCTCTGAGACAACAGTAGTTGAAACGCAGCATGCAACTTCTGGAGTTTCTCCAGAGGAAGAAACACTCTGGCCAGAGATGAGACCAGAGTCAGGCCCAGACAATACAGTTTTCTGGAAGGAGCCGGAGCAAACTTCAGGTAGTATAGAAGCCAACTGAAAACCGAGGTCTGTATGATCGTCCATGAAGCCCAGGGCCACAATCCCCCCGAGGCAACACCTTTGAGTATGCGAGGGGTGGAGGCGAGAGCAAAAGTCAACACTGCGAGCTGAAAATGCTCTTTCCCCACAGTAAAATGGAGGAAGTGTTGGTGTTGGGCAATATAGAAAAAGATTGCCGCTCCAAAAGCTCCAGACCTTTAGAAACACCCGCCCTATTATGAACTTGCAGGTGCTGGCTTTGCACAACAGAAGAGAAAAAAAGTCCTGGATGGCCGCACACCACTGAGGGCATCTTTATTGATATAATAAAATCCAATACAGTCACTTCATATCCAAAAGAAACAGGGAGAAGCAGCTAACACATTTCACACCATGTGGTGGTGCTTAATCATAGCTCATGGCACATATTGGAGTGCGTAAATAAGCATCCATGATGTCGACAGAAGCCTGAAAGTCCCCATGATGAAGGGACACCACTACTGTGCGGATGGACTCCATTCTGTACCCACTGGAACTGGGACAAGCACACCCTGAAGCAACAGGGATTGCAGAGCCCCAAGGAGAACTGCCAACAGTCTGATGCACTAGGACATAGGTGAGGGCGCGCCTTCATGCTGAAGGGGCCTTGTCCGTGGGTCTAGGGAGCCCCACTCTCGGCTCGCCAGACCAGGTCCATTGTGTGCCAAGAAGAAGGACCGCTACAAGGCCCTTTTCCCCATTTCAGACTGTGGAAGACATTTACACTTCCCTCCTGTGAGACTCGTAACAATGTCATCCAGGGTAGCCCCAAACAGACAACTGCCTTGAAACGGTTACCCAGTCAGAACTTTTTTTTAGAAGCCCAGCCCGCAGACCAAACACTTAAGCCCCAATACATGTCCAAGCACCACTGCAGAACCAAGGGAACTGCATCCAAGAGGAATTGCATACAAACTGCAGCCTCCAGACCAACTGGTCCACCAACTCAGCAAAAGCAGAGGGAATCCGCTCCCCCTTCAGGTATGTCAGAGGGACCAACCACCCCAGGGAGTACCTGCACCCCACACCACTCCAGGGAAGGAGAGGAGGGGCCCCTTACTTACCGCTCCAGTGAGTGCGCGGGTAACGCTCCCAGACGGATCCTCTTCGCCACCGAAGTGGAGGGGCTGTTGACCATGAGGAACGCTGTGACACAGGCCGAGACCCGGTCGTATGCGACCTCGCAAGATGTTTGACTCGCAGGGCCAGCCCCCCGTCCAGTGGGGCTATGTCGCGGCCAACACGCGCTGGCCAGACTGGGGAGACCACTGGATCTTAGTGTCCAGCCCGTCGCCCAGTCCGGCAGTTGATTGTAGATGTCACAGGAAAAAAAATACAAGAGAAAAGTAGTAGCTTAAAGAGCAAAAACAAAAAATTGCAAGGAGATACCAGCAGGGAACTAGGTCCTTACTCCTGACTAGGCAGAAAAAAACTGAAGGCCTATAGCAGAAGGGGGGAGGGGGTATATCACCTAGGACTGCCCATAGAGGTAGCTAAGTCTTTTTCTGCCAAGTGTACTACTCCTGTGGGGGGCGATATAACCCTATGGTTCTGAATAATGGTGTGCTGTGTCCGTCAATGAACGAATTAAAATGTTTTTTTTTCGGCTCCTTTGAATTTTCCCATCACTGTGGTCGAAAACGAACGTCGATTTGACCCTACTAACGATTCGAAAATCAAGCGAACGTTCTTAGAACAAACATTTTCTAAGGAGAATATGTCTGAAAATCTGCAAAACAGCCGATTGAGGTGTTTTTTTGTTTTTTTTCTTTGAATAAAAAATTTGATCTCCGAGTTTGATGTGTACCAGATTCAACCTCTAATAGTATATATATATATTTTCTGTCTGTTATTCTTAGATATCTTGTTACCTAACCATATAGCTGGTTATTTATATTTACCATGCATACTGTATATAGATTTTCAAGAATAAATTATCGTTTTAAAATTTTTATTATTAACTAAATTATACACCAAACTTTTTTTGTCTTTTATCTGATTAATCAAAACAATAATCGCACCAACTAATCGATTATGAAAAGAAACGTTAGTTGCAGCCCTAAATGTGACGTTCACCAAACATTAACTGGTGGTAAATCAGTCCATGTCATTTAAAGCACAAGCACTTGGAAGGTTAACCTGCAGTGAATGTTTGGTGAACAGCAGGTTGACTGCTTTATACATATAAATGATAAATATATTCTAACCTCATCTTTGTCATACTTGTGAGTGGACAATAAAATATATTATTCTGCCTTGATACGCCACAACTAAGCTAAGTGTTAATCTGTTTTACATATGGTGATAAACTCCAGTACTATGTACTATACCATAACACACTACTATAAACTTCCAGGTTATACAATCTAACCAAATGCTTTAAACCACAAAAACGAAAAAAAAAGTTTAAAAAAAGGCAAATAAAATCACTGGCAATCAAATAAAAATTTAGTATTGGAAAGGGCAGTAGAGGAATAGCAACTCTGATAGGTCTTGGTGTTCAATCCCAAGTCTGGTCCCAACCTTTATATTCTATTAAGAAAATATTGGCCCACTTCTTTTTTTTCTGCCATTCCTCTTCTGAGACTGTGTCCTATTATATATGGGTTGACAGGGAGGTTTAATGTAGGGGTTGGTGGGTTACAAGAGGGTTGGTGAAAGGGTTGGGGGGTTACAAGGAGAGTTTCAATTAGGTAGGGTTAGTGTGAGGAGGACTTGGGGTAAGGTACGGCAAGCAGTAATGCGTTAAAAACTTCTAGTGACAAACCCTGGAGTTGAAAACTAGTATACGAACTAAAGCATTAAAGAAATGAAAAATACCTGGGAATTTCTGAGTCCTGTATCTGAATTACAGAAAGATTGACCTGTTTTTGACCTGGAATAGGAGGAAGGTCGGCACCATAGGTAACAGCAAATGTTTTATAATTTACATCCCCTGGATTTGGTCGTGGTCTGCTTTCCCAGGACGGCCTTACATACTCAAACAGCCCCTACAGAAGAAAAGCAAGACAAGGTTTATGACATGTCCACTGGAGCTTCAAAAACCATTTACCAATGGTGTATTCTGTTGCCCACAGCCAGTAGATTATTTTTATTTTCGCTGGCCAAAATCAGATGAATTAAACCTTCACATCTGTGGTCAGTTAACATGGGCTGTAAACCCAGTAATAATGGTAATTTTAGATAAGATTACAGATGACACTTAGGGCCCATTCACACCATATGGTTCACGCTGAGCTGGGCTACTTGCCTCATGTCCTATTAGTTTAGTTTATATACTAGAAACGTTGTTTTCCTCTAAGTGGGACTTTATAAGGAAAGAGTCTTCAAAACGTATATCAAAATCACATATATAATTTTATTATCAAAATATTTAAAATCATGACAGAAAAAACGTGAAAAAACTTTAGTAAAAAAGAGAAGGATGCCTGACAGTACACATAATGATCACAATAATGACATCAAAAGCAAGGAAGTAGTTGGGTAGTCCTCAATAATATACGACACCTCATCCCAAGATTTACAAAAATCGTATAAGAAGAGGGGGAAATATGGAGATTATAGCGGTGCCAAAAACAACAACCATATTTAGATAAAAAAACATGTATTTTTATTAACAAAATATTAAAAAACAATTTATAAAGATTACAAAAGTAAGGTGTGCATCAAAATATAGAACATTTAAAACCATTTGCAGCGAATTTTAATGAGATTCGGCCTGAGGATGTTGACGGCCAGTCC
Source organism: Aquarana catesbeiana (assembly GCF_042186555.1). NCBI lineage: Eukaryota > Metazoa > Chordata > Amphibia > Anura > Ranidae > Aquarana > Aquarana catesbeiana. The sequence goes on from NC_133333.1 coordinate 83,422,813, forward strand.
CGTGAATAGGTATTTGAGAGTCCAACATGTTTCGCCAGAGGTGGCTTCCTCAGGGACAGATGGTTATACCTATACCGCTACTATATAATCTCTGAAAAGAAATTGACAATCAGAAACTGTGTATGCAACATTACAAATACAGTAACATGAAAAGTGCATTGAAAACGATTAATAAGATAGTTATACTATGTTTGCGAACCGTCATACATGAACCTAACCACCATCAACCCAGAAGTGTAGCCAGAGATGTCACATTGCACACTCATTGCCCAGCCCACCCCTCCCCTCACCCATCCGCCCGAGCCAGGCTACCCACCAGAAGGAAAAATTGTGACTACCTTAAGGTCACCGGGGACAGGCACGGAGAGCCTCAGAAGCCACAACGCGAGCACCAGGTACAGTAAGCGGCTGCAGGGGGTAAAGAAAAGTGAACATGGCAGAGAAATATCTGTAAATAATGTATATAGGATGGGTACAACGAGTATAAGTAGGTAAATTTTAAAAAATGTAAAAACATACTTATAAGTGTCCTGAAGTATGGTCAGAACATAGACCAAGAAACAGAATATGCTAGACTTACCATAGAGATAGTATAATAGACTGATTAAGTGGCTGGTATGGGAGACACAGTTGATTGTGATATACAATCCAGTGTGCTGAAAAAGACACAAGGTTGCCATATACTTATACTTACCTTGTTTTTCATATATCCCCCCCTCCCCTTTCTTTACCATCTATTACTCTAGATACTATATATCCAGATTTCACCACTTTATATGTGGCCGGCCTAATGCCAATGATTGAGTATAATCCGGTGTCCTGTACATAAGCCTCCTATATAAATATTGTAAGTATGAGCAAGAGACTATGTTAGTCCAATTTTCTATGTGTAGAGCTGTGGACCCTATTACGTTTTGGGTTCTACTTAACTCGTTGTACCCATCCTATATACATTATTTACAGATATTTCTCTGCCAGGTTCACTTTTCTTTGCCCCCTGCAGCCGCTTACTGTACCTGGTGCTCGCGGTGTGGCTTCTGAGGCTCTCCGTGCCTGTCCCCGGTGACCTTAAGGTAGTCACAATTTTTCCTTCTGGTGGGTGGCCTGGCTCGGGCGGATGGGTGAGGGGAGGGGTGGGCTGGGCAACGAGTGTGCAATGTGACATCTCTGGCTACACTTCTGGGTTAATGGTGGTTAGGTTCATGTATGACGGTTCGCAAACATAGTATAACTATCTTATTAATCGTTTTCAATGCACTTTTCATGTTACTGTATTTGTAATGTTGCATACACAGTTTCTGATTGTCAATTTCTTTTCCTAGATTATATAGTAGCGTTATAGGTATAACCATCTGTCCCTGAGGAAGCCACCTCTGGCGAAACATGTAGGACTCTCAAATACCTATTCACGGGACTGGCCGTCACATCCTCAGGCCGAATCTCGTTAAAATTCGCTACAAATGGTTTTAAATGTTCTATATTTTGATGCACACCTTACTTTTGTAATCTTTATAAATTGTTTTTTTAATATTTTGTTAATAAAAATACATGTTTTTTATCTAAATATGGTTGTTGTTTTTGGCACCGCTATAATCCCCATATTTCCCCCTCTTCTTATACAATAATGACATGATTTACAGTACAATGATAAACACAAAAAACACCACACCGACTTATGCGGCTAAAGTCTGCGCATGTAAAGAGCCCGGCGCGTTTTGAGGTTTTAATTGGATTGGAACCTCTTCTTCAGGGCCAGATGATGAGATAAGTGGTTATCACATAATTTTTGAAACTGTACTAGAAAGCATCCAACTTTAAAAGGGAAGTAGTAGGTACATTGGCCCACTGGCGGGAGACGGACCCATGGACCAAAGCCAATTCCAAGGACACAGTGTAGGCAAGCAGCCCAACAACAGGACACAAAGGGCGTCCTCCCCCCCACACACCAAAACCACTGAAGACACCTGTGGTGAATACTTTTATGTCACCTATGAATTTACGTAGAATGAAAATCATTCATGTCAGATAGAGGAAAATCGCATGGAGCTTGGCAAAATAGGGATGAGTATTAGGTGACTGTGTTACCCGTTCTCACACCAGGGGGGGCAGGTGACACCCTTAAACCCATCAGCATATGATGGCTGGAGAAATAATGCAGCTGAGTGGTCAGTCCGACGCCTGTGACCCCAATGAGTCCAGAACTTTGTAGCTTACATAACCCTGCACTCTGTAATTTATATATACTCCTGACCACTGCACTCCTATTTTACATACTCCTAACCTGCACACTCTTTACTCCTGACCCTTGCACTGTGTACCTTACATACTCCTGAACCTTCAACACATGACTTATATACTCCTGAACTCTACACATCTAATATGCATCTGAAACCCCCCCCCCCCCCCCCATTCTGCACTGAACACACTCATGGCCCCTGCAATTCGTTCACTATGCACTCCTGAACCCTTCATGCCATACTTTACATTTTCCAAAACCCTTAACTCCACACCTTACATAATCATGACCCCCTGCCCTCTTCCCTTTATATATGCATAACCCATGCATTCCGCACCTTACAAACTCCCGTCCCCTGCACTCTGTACCTACATACTTCTGACCCTTTCTGTCAGAGAGGTAACCTGGTTGGGCGCCGGTGTGCGCGCTTCTGTGGGCGCTGATGTGCATGGTCTGGCTGACCCTGGTGTGCACGGTGGTGCCGGGATGCGCGTGTCCACCTGTGGGCACTGGTCTGCATTCTCCTGGGGGTGCTGGTGTGCGCGCCAGTGTCCGGGGGCGTGCGTGCATGTGCGCACATGCGTGGCATTTGGCACCAATCAGCCTACTTAGGCCTGCTGCATTCTCTGCTCGGTGCTGCCTGATCAACAGCTCCTGTGCCATAGTTCCCGTTGCATTTTCCGTGTTCCTGTGCTCCTGTGTATTGATCACCTGACAACCCGGCTTGCCTATTGGATTCTCATGACTTCTGCCTGCACCTGACCCCGGCTTGATTGACCCCGCTTCTGCCTGCTCCTTTGTACCTCTGCTGCCTGCCTGTTGCCGAACCCTGCCTGTGTTGTAACCTGCCTGCCTTGCTCCTGCTCAGCATCTGTTGCCTGTGCTCCTGACTACTACCTGCCGCTTGAAGATCACCTTTCCTACCGGCACTTGGACTACTGCACCAGGCTCTCATACCACTCCGCACTCTCCTGCCTCCTGTCTACTCTTCCAGGGGCCGCGAGCCGGATACGTAAGGGAGCCTACCCTCTGCCCAAGCGGACTCACCGGTCTGGTAAGTGGAAAGTCTGACACTTTCTCTCTGCACTATACATACTCCTGACCCCTTCCTTTAATACACAACATATGCCTGACCCCTGCACGGTGTACATTACACACTTCTGACATCGGCTCTCTAATGTTATATTGTGAAAGTGGACAATACCGTGCTGTCACCTTAAACATAAGACAGCAGCCAGCACAGCAAGAGACAAATGCAAGTAAAAATAACAAATAAATGTGCAGCGCTAAATGAGGATGGTCACTGTAAATGAGGCCATATAAAATAAAGTGAAAAAATTAACATTATTGTTTTACACTCATAGTGACACATGTGCAAACACATAAGTGAATAAACTGAATAAAGTCTACAACGTGATAAGAAATAAAGTCCACAGATGACAACTGAGATACAATGTTAATCCAGGTAAGTAAATGACAACCTTAGGACATCAATGGAAGGACAGGTGTGAAGAGTGCATAATGGGAGAAAGCCACCACCAACATAAGGAAGACTTACCAGAGCTATTGGACTCAAGAAGGCATATGCCCAATGAGTCGTCAAAGCTTGTGGTGAAGACACACCGGTAGACAGGGACATCCATGTCTGCAAATACTGGCACGAGTGAATGGTGATTACACTGTCCTTCAGATGATTCCCAATAGAGAAGGAAAGCTCAGAGGGAGGTTGGACAAATCTTTCCCATGTGCTCTTTAGGAACGCTCACATTTTGAGCAGATAAAAAGTGCTTGTAAAATAGACTGTAGGTTAACCCAATGGCATCAGCAAGGCTTGTCTAGACATGTTTCGTCTAAAGAGACATCACCTGGGATTTACACTATGTGGAACTTTGTTTCATTTTTGGTTGCATCTTGTGAGCACATGAGAAAGATTCGTCCAACCTCCCTCTGAGCTTTCCTTCTCTATTAGGAATCATCTGAAGGACAGTGTGATCACCATTCACTTGTGCCAGTATTTGCAGACGTGGCTATCCCTGTCTACCGGTGCCTTCACCACAAGCCTTGACGACTCATTGAGCATATGCCTTGTTGAGTCCAATAGCTCTAGTAAGCCTTCCTTATATTGGTGGCTTTCTCCATTATCCACTCTTCACACCTGTCCTTCCACTGATGTCCTAAGGCGGTCATTCACTTACCTGGATTAACATTGCATCCCAGTTGTCATCTGTGGACTTTATTTTTTTATCACGTTGTGGACTTTATTCAGTTTATTCATTGTAATTGTAAAACAATAATTTTCATTTTTTCACTTTATTATATACGGCCTCAATTACAGTGACCGTTCTCACTTAGCGCTGCACATTTACTCATTATATGTTATATTGTAAATTACATACTGTAGACCAAAGTATTTATTGTCTTAGATGCTGCTTGCCAAGACGCTCTGTGCTTTTCAAATTGAGTTCTTCTAAAAGGTAGGCTCTGCAAAGGGTTAGCTCAATGTTTGTTGTCTGTGTACAGAAAAGCACATGGTAATGCTAGCGTTTGATTTTAAACAATGCTTGTGCTAAAGTTATGTGTGTCTGTGAGACTCCTGCTGGTGGCACAGCAATTAAAACATATTTTTTGGGTAATAGGACTGTAGCATATACTTGCAGGTTATACATTGCCTAGGTTCAGAATCTATTCAACCATGTCCTTTTAAGCCCATTTCACTGTCTGAGCAGGGAGCGGAGGGCGAGAGCTGGAGTTGGTGGAATGGAGGCTGAAAAAAAGCACTGGGTGGGAGGGCCACATGAAATGGCCTGGTGGGCCGGATTTGGCCTGCTGACTTTGCCTTTTAAACATGTGGTGTATTGTTTGTGTATATTTTGTTGTGTATATTGTGTATATGCAGCGGCAGGAAAAGGAGGCTGTAATGCCTAGGTGTTCACATATGTGTCCACGGAGGTCCGAGGTTGTGTGCTGAGAGCATGCTCACTGCACACGTTAAGCGCAATGACCAAGCTATTTTTGACGAGCTCTAAACGGGAGTCAGCAGATCAGGCTCCTGATCATGTAACTATGAGAACCAATCAAAACAGTCATGTGATTCGGAAGCCACTCCACCTCTTGGCATTAAAGTTCGCTTAAAGGGTCATCAACAGTCATTATCATCAAGGAGGAGTAAAAATCCTACACGGCTGCAGACACAAACACAAAGGTATTCTTTTAAACATTAATTTACGAAATTGCTTGTGCAGTAATTATATATGCAGTACCTTTTTCTTTTTTTACAAAAGTGGGGTACAAAGTACAATTCTTCTCACCTCTTTTCCTCCATCCCGTCCAAATCCACTTTCTTTATATCCACCAAACCCAGCAGCTGCATCAAACATGTTGTGTCCATTTATCCACACTGTGCCAGCCTTTATGCTGAAGACAGAAGAGGGGATCAGTCAGTAACATACACACCAGGGGGGATGGCCTGCTGATAGAACAGTTGCCAGATATGTCTGCACCACTATTATATATTTTTAGTTTACAGTGTTTAAAAGGGTTCTCCAGAAAAAAGACACTACCTAAGCTCAGACAAGTAGTCAAACTCTCCCTCTCTCCCTCTTTTCCTTCTTTTCTCTCCCAGCCTTCCCAGACGTTTTTGACTGGTGCAGAATATATCACCATCCATCTTAGTTTCTCACTGCCTTAATTATTCGAGGTACTATTCTATTTTCCACAATTCTTTTCCATGTTAACATTGTGTAGACTGAAGTTATTCACTTGATTATTCTATTATTATTGATTATACTTGGCTAATCCCGAAATATTGACTACTGTCACTTCTTATGCGAGTCATTATAGTGTACCATTTTGTTCTGATTATTGGATGTGTTTTTTCTGTATGTATTCTCTGAAAAAATGTATAGTAAAGTAAAGAATGTATAAAAGAATGCATAAAAAGTGTACAGTAATAAGAGGGGTGTTCCAGGTCTCACATTGCACGATAAAGATAATAGAGAGATAATTGAGCATCTAGTTTTAACATGCTCTAGAATCTAAAGTGACTGCAGTACAGTATGTATTGTATTCTTATAACTGTAAATAAATGATACATTGTGATGATAGCATGCTGTAGGTTAGTCCCTTTATAAATGTCCATATCCACATTTCACTTGTGGTCAGAGTTATACCATTTTCATCTAGTTCAACAAGTAGACTTTACACAGCCATTAGCCCTCCCCTTGGATGTAAATAAATTTAGGGATCTAAAAATCGCTTCATATCCCACCTTACAGTATATGAGGACAGTGTTAAAACTATTTGCTAGTGAACCTCTGGAATTCTTTTTAGAAATATTTTACAAAATAATAATAATAATAATAATAAAATTACATTTATAACCAAAACATTAAATGTTGGTAATTCTAATAAGATTTTTGTTCATTGAGGGACACAGGGATAAAGTAATTGTAATGCCCTGTACACACGGGCAGACTTTTCGGCAACAAAGGTCTGACAGTCTTTCGACGGACTTTCAACGGACTTCCGACGGACTTTCCTACACACGGTCACACCAAAGTCTGATGGATTAGTACGTGATGACGTACGACCGGACTAAATTAAGGAAGTTCATAGCCAGTAGCCAATAGTTGCCCTATCGTTGGTTTTCATCCTTCAGACTAGCATAGAGACGAGCAGATTTTTCAATAGGAACTGGGTCCGGCGGAGTTCCCACGTAAAGATTTGAAACATGTTCCAAATCTAAAGTCCGTCAGATTTTCGACAGAAACAGTCCACTGAAGGTCCGATAAAGCCCACACACGGTTGGATTGTCCGCCGGATTGGGTCCATCGGACCAGTCCAGTCAAAAAGTCCACTCGTGTGTACAGGGCATAAGACATTTTTTCTGTTGAAAAACCAAGAAAAGGAATGAACAGGGAGTGTTCCATTTTACACATTATCAGGCATAACTGCAGGATTATCCATGCTGTAAGGTATTCAATAAAGCGTTGGCAGCATGTAGCTCCTTGCTTCTTCCTGACTTGAACTCAGAGGGGAATTCATGACCATTGACCTAAAGGACTGTTTTTGGTGCACAGATGCATCAGGAAAGACACAACACATTCACTTTTGCAAGTGGAGATTCTTTTGCCTCTTACAACTGCCGGACAAATTCACTAGGACCATTTACAACAGCAGGCATGTCTTATGCCGTGTGCACACGACCGGTTTTGCCATCGGAATAAACTCCGAAGGTTTCTCCGACAGAACTCCGATGGAATTCCATTCCACCGGTCTTGCCTACACACGGTCATGAATATACATGGTCGGAATAGACGATGAAAAGCTTCCGTCTGACTTTTTCTGTCGGATATTACGCTTGTGTGTACGCGGCTTTATAGTGCACACACATGTGCACTGGTGTGGTGTTACAATGTAGGAATCTGGGTGATGGGAAACCCAAATGACCCTGGGAAAAAGCACAATAGTGTGCAGTAATACCAGAAATGGCAAATATATAAAAGTGTCTGATTTAAGGGTCTAGAGTTGAAGCTACAAGGAGAAGCCTGAGATTTTAAACAGAAAGGAGGTAAACCACCAAAAAACCCAGCGGGAACAGAACCCACCTTGAAAAAAAAAAAAAAAAAAAAAAAGGTACACCTTCATGCAGAGGGGTGAGCAGATGGAATAGGGAATTTCAAGCCTTGGGTGAGCAGCTGGGATCGGGGACTTCAAGCCTTGACATCTGCAACTTCAGTGGGAGGTAAACTGTGATCATCTACAAGATACTACTGCAGTAGAAAATGAAGAATGGGCATTCTTCTTTCTACCCCACGATATCCTCTGGTCATCAACCTCCAGTGTCAAGGATAGACTAAGTCAGAAGTGACAAAATGTTTAAGGGCAGGTCTGTATGGCAACCGGAAAGTACGTCAGACACCAGACCGGAAGTGACACCATACACCATGCGCAGGTTGTTTGGTGAGGAGAACACTTTGCTGGTTATACTAATATGGGAGTATCCAATGACTTACTATTTTGATGGGCAATATATAAAGCCAACTCTGTGAGTGTTTTTATGTTTGGTTGTAATAAAATGGTTTTATACGGGATTACGCTATGTGCGCCACTTTTTTCTCCTTAGCAACACATGGAACTTTTGGGGAGCTGATTGAGTGCCCTTAAAATGGTAGTAAACTCTGTACTACCACTTGTACCTACAGGTAAGCCTATAAGAAGGCTTACCTGTAGGTACTGTGAATGTCTTCTAAACTTGCACAGTGAGTGCATGCAGCCGATGAAATCATTGGCGCATGCGCTCTGAAGGTTCGGCTTACAGTACCGGACCTTCAGAGCCCATGGCGAAAAGGCAGCTCCCGCACCCACGTGCGGGAGTGACATCACGCCCCCGCCACTCATGTAGCCGGAGGCCATGAACCCGAAAGGAATACCGGGGGAAGAAGTCAGCCATCTCAGTGGTGACATCCTTAGCAGGTACCATTACTCCGTCGTCAGAGCTATTTGTCAGGGTGCCGCTGCTCTCTACTGGTTCATATACTGAGCCTGAATCTGACAGTGAGGCTTCCCCTTCGTTCTCATCTGTCATGCTCAGCAATGTGTAGGCCGCTTCACTAGTGTACATCTGTTTGGACATTTTGGCCTCTAAGTTTATAGGTACAGCTAATGTGACTCACAGGCAAAAGAGCACCTGATAGTCAGAGCCTGCTTGAATCGCTACCAAAAAACTGTTAGCGTTCACAGGGATCAGGCGTGACTCTGCAAACGCTGCAGTTGTGTTTTGTAAGTGACAGTGATCTATTGATACTGCACTTGTGTGGGCTGGGCTGGGCTGGGCGGAGGGGCAAAACACAGGTGCTATCAGGTGTCTGGGCAGATCATGCTAACGCCGCATTTTTGGGAACACTAACCTATTGGGGACGCTAATATAGTTCTGATCAGATCAAAGATATTGATCCGTTCAGACACTATAAGTAAGGGAGGTGTATGGTGTGTGCGTGGGTGTTAGCGTTACTGGCACTAATCTGACGCTGCCTGGGATTGATGCTGTCCCTAACCGATGCTAAAACCTGATGTCACCCGCCGGGCGATCAGGGGGTTAAACCTTTTTTTTTTTTTTTTAGGTAATATACGGCGGGTACCCCGACACTATAAAATACTAACTAGCATCACCCGTGACAATAATATGGTGATCACTGGTGACAGGGGGTGAAAGAGTTAACTAGGGGGCGATCAGGGGCTAAAACCTTTATTGGGTAATATATGGGGTACCCTGAGGCTATAAAAGGCTAATGGTGAAACTAGCGTCACCCGTGACACTAATACGGCGATCAGAAAATAGATCTGTACACTATACTAGTGACACTGGTGACAGGGGGGAAAGGGTTAACTGGGGGGTGATCAAAGGGCTAAACTTTTATTAGGTACCCTAGACCTACCTGGTCTTACTACTAACTGCCCTAATGCTGTTTAGTGTCACAAGTGACACCAGTACAGTGATCAGTGAAAAATCTGGTGACAGTGACAGGGAGTAAAGGGGTTAACTGGGGGGGGCGATCAGGGGGTGAAAAGTGTGCCTATGTGTACTGGTGTTAGTGTAGTGCTTGGTGTACTCAAAGTAGATGTCCTCTCCTCTCGCTCTGGAACCGAAAAGGGGAGGTGACATCACTTCCTCTGCCTGTGTTTACATTTCACAGGCAGAGGAGGCATTTCATTCGCCAGAACCGATCAGCAGGTCCAGACCAGAAATCATTGGCCTGGACCTGTAGACTGATCGGTTCTGAAACTAATCTGATCTCCCCGGGCAGGAGTGACGTACTGCTGCGTCGATTCGTGCAGCGCTGCCACTTTGCCGCAGTAAATGTACGTGAGCTGGTCGGCAAGTGGTTATCATAACTTCCTACCTATAATCACTTTCCATCTTTAAAATCCATATTTTCTATGGTTGCCCATTATATTAATATCTATGTCTTTTAGGTTATTTTTTAATATGTAAAACCTGAATAATGGAACTGTAAGACATTAACCACTTAAGGACTAGCCGCCGTCGTTATACGTCAGTACTTTGACGCTAAATACCATTGTTATGGCAGCCATAACCCCGGTATTTTTAAAAAGGGTTGGTGGTCCTCTTATAGATAAAAGTGGTCCTAGAGGAGGATTCGCTACAAGATCACTTTTATCGGGGGCGGGAGAGGCCCCCCTCCCGCCGTGCTCCGGTCTTCTTCGTCGCTTACCGGTAGCGACGGAGATGATCGCGTCTGCTCCCCTCATAGCCTGGATGCCGAGTGAGGGAAAAAAGGCCCCCACTCGGCTCCATAGCATTGGAGGGTGGAAGCAACGTCAAATGTCACTTCTGCCCAATGCTCTTAAAAGGGGGATTTTTATTTATTTTTTTGTAAAAAAAAAAAAAAAAAAATTTATTTTTACTGCATTTTAGTGTAAATATGAGATCTGAGGTCTTTTTGACCCCAGAACTCACAGTTAAGAGGTCTAGTCATGCTTTTTTCCTATTACAAGGAATGTTTACATTCCTTGTAAAAGGAATAAAAGTGACCCAATTTTGTTTTTAAAGGACAGTGTAAAAATAAAAAATAAAAAGTAAAATAAATTTAAAAAAATTTAAAGCGCCCCGACCCACCGAGCTCACACGCGCAGAAGCACACGTAAGCCACGCCCGCATATAAAAACAGTGTTCAAACAACACATGTGCAGTATCACCACGATTGTTATCTTTCACAATATAGAAAAAAATTGGGCTAACTTTACTGTTGTCTTATTTTAATTCAAAAAAGTGTATTTTTTCAAAAAAAATTGCGCTTGTAAGACCGCTGTGCAAATACGGTGTGACATAAAGTATTGTAACAACCACCATTTTATTCTCTAGGATGTTAGAAACAAATATATATATAATGTTTGGGGGTTCTAAGTAATTTTTTAGCAAAAAAAAAAAATAATGATTTTAACTTGTAAACAACAAATCTCAAAAAGAGGCTTGGTCCTTAAGTAGTTAAACAGTCGTGTTGCAAGCAGAATCCAAAGCTAAAATAATTTAAAAAAAAGTATTAACCTTAGATAAAGCCAAGATTAAAGAATCCTAATTATTTATTGAATAAATCCCGCACCCAATGTTATCTCCGACCAAGTTCAGAAATAATGATGTAACAAAAATGAGAGTCTGGGTGTGTTCTGTGTGCAAAATGTGTACAACAAATAGAACTGCAAATCATATACGTTTTCTGTAGTTGTAGGATATTGTGAACAAAATCAGGAGAGAGGAAAAAAAAAAAAGAAAGAAGAAGGAATTGAGCAAAATTATTAACTAGTAATCAGTAGTTGTCAAATGTAGAAACTTCCTTCAACTAAAAGGTCATTGGTAGTATGAATTTAGAATAAAGTGTATCTAATAAATTCAAAAATAGGTTTCATAAGTCTAGAAAAGACCAATATTATTGGCCGCAGAGGTTCAGAAGATCACACAATAGATCCTGAGAGATAATGAGTCTGGGTATTAGGATTATAGCCTGATATCCTCATAATACAGGACCTTGAAAAAAAAAAAAAAACTCAGATATTAGCAGAAGTACTAAAGTTGGAAAGGCAGCATAAGTAAACAAATTAACTAGAAGTTCTGGAATGGTTTTGTTAGACTAATAAAAAACAATGTTAGTAGGTTTGGAAACAGGAGAATGTAGATTCGCTAAAAAGGCGCAAGTCAGTCACGACTCAGGTTGAGAAGATATTGTCGAAAAGCAGATGCCTCTTCTGGAGTGAGATGCCCTGGGGGAAAGTCTCATGTGGGCCTGAGAAGGTGTCAACCTTGAAGACCTGCCAGGTAGAGTTTGTAACCAATCTGGAATGGAGAGCCTTGCTAGAAGGCATAAATTGGGATAAAATCTTAGGAACAAAGAACACGGAGGAGAGATGGGTTTACTTTAAGAGCATATTAAATAAGGGCATTAGCCAATGCATCCCATTGGGTAATACATTTAAAAGAGCGAACAAAATGGATGGTTTAACTCCAATGTAAAAATGCATATAAAAGCAAAGGAGAAGGCCTTCAAAAGATACAAGGTTGATGGATCATCAGCATTCAGACTTTATAAAGAAAACAACAAGAAATGTAAGGGTGCAATAAGGACGGCTAATATAGAACATGAAAGACACAAAAAAAATCCCAAGAAATTCTTTAAGTATGTAAACAGTAAAAAAGGGAGGACAGACCATATTGACCCCATAAAGAATGAGGAAGGACATCTGGTTACAAAAGGATGGGGATATGGCGAAGGTATTGAATTTATTCTTCTCCTCAGTCTTCACGAGGGAATCGGGGGGCTTCAGTAACCAAAACTGCAGTGTTTATCCTCATGACACATGACAGGAAGCACCTCCATGGTTAACAGAGGACAGAATTAAAATTAGACTTGGGAAACTAAACATTAATAAATCACCGGGACCAGATGGCTTGCACCCGAGGGTACTTAGGGAACTCAGTCAAGTAATTGCCAGACCATTGTTCCTAATTTTTACTGACAGTCTACTGACTGGAATGGTACCAGCTGATTGGAGAAAAGTCAAAGTAGCACCAATCGTTCTTGCCAAACCAATCTATTAACCTTATAGGAGGAGGTGAGTTGCCATCTAGATAAAGGAAGGCCCGTAGACATGGTGTATCTGGATTTTGCAAAAGTATTTGACACAGTTCCCCATAAACGTTTACTGTATAAAATAAGGTCTGTTGGCATGGACCATAGGGTGAGTACATGGATTAAAAACTGGCTACAAGGGCGAGTTCAGAGGGTGGTGATAAATGGGGAGTACTCGGAATGGTCAGGGGTGGGTAGTGGGGTCCCCCAGGGTTCTGGGCTGGGACCAATCCGATTTAATTTGTTCATAAATGACCAGGAAGATGGGATAAACAGTTCAATCTCTGTATTTGCGAACGATACTAAGCTAAGCAGGGCAATAACTTCTCCGCAGGATGTGGAAACCTTGCAAAAAGATCTGAACAAATTAATGGGGTGGGCAAATGAGGATCAATGTAGAAAAATGTAAAATAATGCATTTGAGTGGTAAAAATATGAACGCAATCTATACACTCGGGGGAGAACCTCTGGGGGAATCTAGGATGGAAAAAGACCTGGGGGTCCTAGTAGATGATAGGCTCAGCAATGCTCACCAAGCTGCTGCTAACAAAGCAAACAGATTATTGGCATGCATTAAAAAGGGGAATTTTGTTCCATGTTGGATCGGGAGGTTGTGGAGGATATCTTCTTGCCGCTAGTGAAAAAACTATGCATACCAGAATCAGTCAAGGTCCTGCAAGATCTGGAGGATTTCCTTGTATTAATGGTGCTCATAATGAAGGCAACGGTTACAGGTGAGCTGACATGGGCCTGTTTAGAGTCAGTACTACACCCCCCTCTTTAAAAAAAAAAATCAATAATTTCTTATATAAAATGGGCCAATAGGCAGGAGAAAAAGGAATTGGCTGTATTTTGTGCCTAAGCAGAGGCAGATTTTATAGCTAGTCCCTTAAATAATAAACAGATAGGGTGGGAAGGGTTAATGCGCCAATATAGGAACCAATCGTCAGCTAATGCCAAGCGCAAAAAGTTTTTCTCAAATCAACGAACATTTGAGCAAGGAAACCAATCTAGTAAGATGCTGGCCTTTATAACTAAACAAACATCATCTTTTATGATTTCAAAGTTCAAAAATGAGCAAGGGGACCTGGTAAATACAACAGAAGAGATACTCAACGGTTTCACCAAATAATATATCTCTATGTATACTTCTACGTTGATATGTGCAGCGGAAGAGATAGAGAAGTATTTGGAGGATTTGGAGTTTTTAAAGCTTACAGAACAGGTACTGATGACGGAAAATGAAATAGAGAAGAAGGAGGTGCAGCAGGCTATTCATTTATTGGAAAATGGAAAGTCCCTGGGGCCAGACAGCATCCCATCCATAAGTATGTTATATAGATATTATTGTACCAGTTTTGACTAGGATGTAGAAAGAGTTGTTTTTTTTTTTTTTTTTTGGGGGGGGGGGGTGCCACCTTCAATGTATGAGGTGACAGTAGTGTTAACACCAAAGACAGATAAGGACTGTGAATGTGAGTCCTACGGACCAATAGATTACAAAATCTTGGTCAAGAGGTTAAATAGGGTAATCCCATCTATTATAAATAGTGACAAAACATAAAGCCAGGAAAATCTACATTGGCTAATAAGGAGACACAATTAGTAGCACAATTGGGGAATTTTATCCCAGAGATGAGTGCCTTGGCAGCACTGGACACTGCCAAGGCATTCAACTCCATAGAGTGGGAGTTTCTTCAAGTAACTCTGAGATGAGTTGGATTGGGGGATAAATTAAGGAAATGGGCAAGGATGCTATATAAATCACCATGTTCAAACCTATTGGTAAATAGATTATTATCCCCTACAATAAGATTATACAGGGGAACAAGACAGGGGTGTCCACTATCCCCTTAATTGTTTGCAATTGCAATAGAAACATTGGCTATACGGTTTAGACAGTCTGAAACATGGCACATAGCGGAGGAGAGTATTATTATTATTATTATTATTATTATACAGTATTTATATAGCGCCAACAGTTTACGTAGCGCTTTGAGTAAAAAAAAATCCCAAGAAATTCTTTAAGTACATAAATAGTAAGAAAGGGAGGTCGGATCATATTGGTCCCATAAAGAATGATGAAGGGAACCTGGTTACTAAGGATGGAGAGATGGCGAAGGTATTGAATTTATTCCTTTCCTCAGTCTTTACGAGGGAATCGGGGGGCTTCAGTAACCAAAACTGCAACGTTTATCCTCACGACATGTCACAGGAAGCACCCTCATGGCTAACAGAAGACAGAATTAGAAATAGACTTCAAAAACATAACATTAATAAGTCATCGGGTCCAGATGGCTTGCACCCGAGGGTCCTTAAGGAACTCAGTCAAGTAATTGCCAGACCATTGTATCTAATTTTTACGAACAGTCTACTGACTGGAATGGTACCAGATGATTGGAGAAAAGCCAATGAAGCACCAATATTTAAAAAAGGGCCACTACACATTCCTGGGAATTACAGACCAATTAGCCTAACATCAATTGTACGCAAGCTCTTGGAGGGGATGATAAGGGACTATAAACACAAGATTTTAGTAATGAGAATGGTATAATTAGCAGTAATCAGCATGCATTCATGAAGAATCGGTCTTGTCAAATCAATCTTTTAACCTTCTATGAGAAGGTGAGCTGCCATCTAGATAAAGGAAGGGCCGCAGACGTGTTGTATCTGGATTTTGCAAAAGCATTTGATACAGTTCCTCCATAAACGTTTACTGTACAAAGTAAGGTCTGTTGGCATGGACCATAGGGTGAGTACATAGATTGAAAATTGGCTACAGGGGAGAGTTCAGAGGGTAGTGATGAATGGGAAGTACTCAGAATGGTCAGGGTGGAAAGTGGGGTCCCACAGGGTTCTGTCCTGGGACCAATCCTATTTAATTTATTCCTAAACGACCTGGAGGATGGGATAAACAGCTCAATCTCTGTATTTGCGGACAATACTAAGCCAGGTAGGGCAATAACTTCTCCGCAGCATGTGGAAACTTTGCAAGAAGGTCTGAAAAAATTATGGGGTGGGCACTACATGGCAAATGAGGTGTAATGTAGAAAATGTAAAATAATGCATTTGGGTGGCAAAATTATGAATGCAATCTACTCACTAGGGGGAGATCTTCTGGGGGAATCTAGGATGGAAAAAGGACCTGGGGGTCCTAGTAGATGACAGGCTCAGCAATGGAATGCAATGCCAAGCTACTGCAAGCAAAGCAAACAGATTATTGGCAGGCATTAAAAAGGGGATTAACTCCAGAGATGAAATAATTCTCCCATTCTACAAGACTCTGGTCCAGCCGCACCTGGAGTATGCTGTCCAGTTCTGGGCACCAGTCCTCAGGAAGGATGTGCTGAAACTGGAGAGAGTCCAGAGAAGGGCAACAAAACTAATAAAGGGACTGGAGGACCTTAGTTATGAGAAAAGTTTACGAGCACTGAACTTATTGTCTCTGGAGAAGAAACGCTTGAGAGGGGATATGATTTTAATGTACAAATACCATACTGTAGGGATAAAGCTTTTCCGCGAAAGGAATTTAATAAGACACGCGGGCCATTCACTAAAATTAGAAGAAAAGGGGTGTAACCTTAAACTGCGTAGAGGGTTCTTTACTGTAAAAGCGGTTAGGATGCGGAATTCTCTTCTATAGGCAGTGGTTTCAGCTGGGAGCATAGATACTTTTAAAAAACTATTAGATAGGCACCTGAACGACCACAACATACAGGGATATACAATGTAATACCGACATAAAATCACACACATAGGTTGGACTTGATGGACTTGTGTCTTTTTTCAACTTCGTCTACTATGTAACTACGAAACGGTTAAAGGAATTAGGATAGGGGAAAGAACTGAACATATAGGTCTATATGTGGATGACATCATATTATTAATGAAAGACACACAAACATCGTTGACAGAAGCCATTAAAATAATAGATGCATTTGAGACATTCTAAGCCCTTAAAGGGTATGTTCACCTTTACACAGATTTTTCTGTAAAGGAGAACTTACACTTTAAGATTAATTGGGATAAATCTGTATTGATGCCAATGAGTCAAGAGACAGGGGAATGGTCCCAAGTCCTATTAGGAGTAGTGAACTCATTTAAAACACTTGGGCATAAATATCACTTTAGAACCAGTGGATGCTCTGGAAGCTAATGTATACACAATGACAGATTATGTTAAAAGCAAGCTGAGAGTTTGGAATGAAGTCAGTAGTGGGGAAATTAAAATTTAATCAAAACAATTATTATTATTTTACCTAAATGCTTTTATTTCGCCTCGCATTCACTGGTGTGAATACCTAAGCAGATATTTAAAAAAGCAGAATTCCCAATTCTCAAAGTTCATATGGGCTAAAGGTAGATGCAAAATAAAGCGTACAACATTACAATGACCTAAAATGGCAGCAGGAATGGCATTACCTAATTTATATTTATATAACCTGGTGGGCCAATTAAAACATTTAAGAACATGGGTAATGCAGAAACAGGAAATAGGGGCAGGGAAAAATCTATTACATTTTTTACAGGTAGATGAAATGTTAGTAGGACTAGAAGTAGATCTATCAAAACTACCTAGAGTTAAAATCCCCCTGTGCACATAGGCAAGATCAGTATGAAAGGAGGCTAAAAAGTTAACTGGCTTTAACGATACCCCCTCAGAGATCTCTATGTGGAATAATCCAACCCTAGACCATCTAAAAATATTTGTAGATAGTAATTGGAGACAAAAAAAAAGTAACTTCGTTAGAACAAGTCTATGATCACAATATATTGCGATCATTTGAACATCTATGCGAACAATATAAAATTCCAAATAAAAAAATTTACAAATATTTGCAACTTCAACATGTATTGTAAGTGCAGTTTAGCAGGGAGAAGCCCAATATATCAAAGTTCCCCCTTATTGAGATACGGAGATCACAAGGACCAAAAGGAATTACTATCTAAATTGTACTCACATTTACTGCAGAGTAAAATATGTTGTGTACCTTTTGAGAGTGAGGGATAAATGGGAAGTAGCCACCCCACAGATTGCGGACCGTGACTGGGAGGGGATTTGTTCCTCATACTTGACAGCATCCCCAGCAGTTAACAATAAAATGATTCAGTTAATTATACATCAAACATACCTTAGTCCAACTAGATTGAATAAAATGGGAAGGATGTCAACACCAAGCTGTGTGAGGTGCCATCGAGAGGGGGCGGATTTTCAACATGTGATGTGGTACTGTAATAATATCTTTGTAGATAAATTGTCAAAAATTCTAAAAAGACAAGTCCCAGATACGACAGAGGTATGTTGGGGCTATTAGAAGATTAGCACTGGCCCAGATATACCAAGATATTCTTGCAAAAAGTATTATTTATGGCAAGGAAACAAATAGTTGAAATATGGATTCAACCTACATCTCCATTAGTTAGCCAATGGGTTAAAGTCGTAAACCAGATTTTATCATATGAAAGAATAATGTACTGTATGAACAGAGGAAATTAGCAGAAATACCACAAAATATGGGGGAAATTGAATAATTCTTACTTGTCTCTGGATACAAAGGAGGGGTAGAAATGAGTACAATTTGAAATGAGGTTAGAAAGCATGGTACGTAGAAGGAAGAGGTAGTAGCTACTGTGTCTGAAAGTAGAGTTGAGATGGGAGGTAAATGTGTGTGAAGAAGTAGAAAGAAGAATGGAATTTTAAGAAGATGTATGAGAACTGTAATTGTATTTGTAATTAATGAAACTGAGATACTGCATTTTTGTATCTTAAATGTAAGAAAATACGTAATAAAAAGTGTTTAAAAAAAATAAAAATAATACGTGGATATTAGAGGTCTTGTGAACATATTGGAGGTTTCAGCCTCATGCTGTGAAGCTACACAAAAATATTAAGAGAATGACCCTATAGTATTAGAGATGACAGGATCTAAGCTATAGGCATCAATCCCTTCTTGGGATACAGAGAAACTGTCCTCAGCAACAATGATCTGTAAGGGTTGAAGTCAACCCCTGCAGCAGGACGGTCCTCTTTGTGTGTCTTCTAAGGCATGTCGTACTGCAAAATGGAAAAAACTCCACCTAGGAGATGATGTCAGCACTCAGTTCCTTCAGGAATAACCATTCTCACTGTTAGATGGCGGTGGCAGGAACTTTTACATGGCACTTAATGGTACCAACTGTGAAATAGCTGGGAGTGCTTCAGCCCAATAGGCCTTACTCACTTAGTGAGTCAGCAGAGACTAGGTCCCACCAGAGGCTGTGCCATGGCTCTTGAAATGGGGAGCACTCTGGGGCTAATATAGTATACCAAGGTCTGGAAAAAAGCACCACAAAACGAAGCCCAGTGGCTGAAGGTCATGTTTCAGGCTAGCCACACCCATCCAGGAGCTTACATCCTGCGTGAGCCTCGACAAACTGGTTCACACCAGAGACTGTACCAAAGCTGTTGGCCTGGACAGCACTTTGCAGCTAATATAGTACGCAGTGGTCAGGGAAGCACCACAACACAGAACCTAGTATCTGAAGGTCACATTCCAGGTTAGCCCTGAAATTTTAGAGTCCAGTGGAGTTTGGGTATAGACGGTCTCCAAAGATGTTGCTGAGGATACACTGATCTAAATAGCTGCTGACTACAGACTAGCTAAAACAGCATTTTCAAAGTTATGAGTGAAGATAATATAAAATAAAAAAAATATATATAAAAAATAGAAAGGCTAGTAAAAAGACATAGTTAAGAGTTTTTCTCAGCTGAGCTGAGAAAAATCATCAAACCTCCTAGAACACTAACAAAAAACTGAGGCATGATGGATGGAGGCAAAGGGCTGGCATAACTTTTTTTTGTTTGCCAGCATCCCAACCTCCTGTGGGTTGCAGTATAACCCAGATATCTAATTACTATATTGTTGTGTTCCTCAATGAACAATACGGAAAATATTTTAACTTAACTGTAATTCAACATAAGAGATTTATGGGAAGATATTAACCGCTTCAGCCCCGGAAGAATTTACCCCCTTCCTGACCAGAGCACTTTTTGTGAATCGGCACTGCGTCGCTTTAACTGACAATTGCGCGGGCATGGGACATTGTACCCAAACAAAATTGAATTCCTTTTTTTTCCCCACAAATAGAGCTTTCTTTTGGTGGTATTTGATCGCCTCTGCGTTTTTTATTTTTTGCACTATAAACAAATAAGAGCGACAATTTTGATAAAAAAAAAAAAAAAAAACAACGCATTATTTTTTACTTTTTGCTATAATAAATATCTCCAAAAATATATTAAAAAAACAATTTTTTTCCTCAGTTTAGGTCAATATGTATTCTTCTACATATTCTTTCAAAAAAATTGCAATAAGCGTATATTGATTGGTTTGCGCAAAAGTTATAGCGTCTACAAAATAGGGGATAGATTTATAGCATTTTTTTTAATTATTATTTTTTTTTACTAGTAGTGACGGCGATCTGCAATTTTTATCGTGACTGTGACATTATGGCGGACACATCGGACAATTTTGACACATTTTTGGAACCATTGGCATTAATACAGCGATCAGTGCGATTAAAAATGCATGGATTACTGTAAACATGAAGAGGTTAACACTAGGGGGCGGTGAAGGAGTTAACTATGTTCCCTGGGAGGTGATTCTAACTGAAGGGGGAGGAACTAACTACAGGAAGTGACAGATCGTGGTTCCTAGCTAATAGAAACACACGATCTGTCACTCCTGTCAGAACAGAACAGGGAAGTGTGTGTTTACACACACTCGTCCCTGTTCTGTGTCTCCTGGTCACGATCGCTCGTGGCCGGCGGTCATCGCGACCGTCGGCCACGAGCATCAGCACCCCCGCTGTGCAGCGGGCGTGTGTGCCTGCTAACCAGACCTCACAAGAGTAACGGGATTTCGCGCAGGGGAGCCAACCTGCCGCAGTAAAACTGCGGCGGCTGGTCTGGAAGCAGTTAAACTATGTCCAGCTGCTCAAAAGGATAGGCAAGTTTAATTCATACACCTTTGTTATAAATAAAGATGAGCTAAGGTTCAGGCTGAATCCATGGAAAACTGTCTCATGATAGCATGCCAATAGCCCACTCAGCTGCAGGTGTTGGATTCCCCACCTGACGGTCGCATGTGAGAAAAAGGTAAGAAGGTGTTGGTGACATCAGTGACCCAATATGGCCAAATAGGACACTATCGTTCACATATGGCCATGTGGTCATATTAGGTCAATGATGACACCAGCATCCCTGCCCCATTTGGTACGTGTGGCTGTCGGGTGGGGAATTCCACAAACACAGCTGATTAGGCTGACAGCCTGCTATGATGTGTCAGTTTCCCGTGGGTTTAAGCCTGAGTTCGGACTGAACCTTAGCTTATCCCTAGTTATAAATTCTCATTTTTCTTGCACTGCTAGAGGACTTGGCAACCAGGAATTAATTAGCTGGTTGTACATGTAACAGCGATTGCTGAACCCTTCACTTGTTTTCTACTCCTTGGTATTATAGACATTCCTCAGATTATCTTTTGGCTACTCTACAAGTTGATACAATACAATACCACATCTGGGATAAGCATCAACAACTTTACCAGGGAGGTTGTGAGGACATGGCCATGTGCTCTTGATTCATCTCCCCATTCTATGCTGTGACTACAAGCACACAAATGTGAAATTTAAAGTTATGTCCTTTGAATTGTTTTCTACTTGTGGAGGCTTTGTGGGGATCCTGGTACTCTTGCATGCATGTGTTTTCTGCCATATGTAACAGTTGTTCAATCTGTTGCTCTTGAGAACCTCCAGACGAAGACCCTTGAGTTGAAACTTACTCCATACGCTGCATTTAGTCTGGAGCTCCTTTTGTGTCTTATCTTCACCCACAGAGTTAATTGCTTCGCTCCAGGGTGCTACCTCCTAGTGCTGTGTAATCATGAACTCTTTGATATGGACTTTTTATAATGACTTGCAGAATTGTTTTTACATCTTCTTATATTTAGTGTCACCATTCCCTGCCAGTGTGACTGTAATTTTTATTATCTTTGTCACTATTGAACCATTTGTCACTATAGAACCATTAGCTAATGTTTTATTTCTAGTTAACCTCAGCGCCACCTTGTGTTTTTCCTGTTGTACATGTAGCACATGCCTGACCCTTTTCACAGTTTAGTCCTGAAAATCCAACAGATCCGCCACACACTCAGTAGTAATCGCAACCTTTTATCATCAGTGTCCACATTGTACGACACTCTTCCTATGTTTCAACTCTCACCAAGTGTTTATACTGGCTTCTGTCAGAACTGTTTTCACTCTGTCTGCACAGCATTCACGGAATCTCCACTCCCTTTCCTTTATACATTATGTTTTCTGGCAGCACCCCTTCCATTGTCTGCTTAATCTGTTATATATGTCAAATGCTTCAGGATATTCATTTTTTTTACCTCAATGCTCCCTCCAAAGCCAAAGATAGATTTTCTGTCCAGACACTAGCTGCCAATCCATAGGGTGTATTATTTCCAAGCGCAATCGCTTCTTTAGCAGTTCGGAATGTCATTGCAACCAGGACAGGACCAAAAATCTGTTCAATAAATTCCATCAAAACAAAACATAAATTAACACGTGGCATAGAAATTTAAAAGGCAACAAAGAAACCAGTTTGTTGGCCACACACTAATTTTTGTTCGAGAAACAGGACTGGGAGTCCCTGTACTGCTGCCTGAACCAAGTGAACAAATTTGTAATTGCAAAGATATGAAAAAAAAAAAAAAGATGCCAGCGACATTGTCGCATTACAGCATAACAAACCAATATATTAGCCATTGCTATCATTTAGACCTGGGCAAGTGCATAGCCATCAGTGACTCCATACTGCCTGTCCTCACCGCTACAACCAAGAAGTATTTAGCGAGGTAGAGAGGAATGAATGAAGGAAAATTATAGCCGATATACTTCTCCAGTGTCCTGCTAGCTTCATACAATTGGTTATTTGGTGAGAGGGCGCACTGGACACCTTTGCTGCCACTGTGCTATTTGCTAGGTGTCCAGTGCACCCCTGTGCCTTTAAGGAGGGGTGGGCGCCTTCCAGGCATACCTGCTCACAATCTATCCATTATTATATATGTGCTCTTACTATGGAGGCTCTCAAAATGTATAGAGTTAAGACTGAAGATAATACTGGGGTGCCATGACATGGCCTCTGCAGCTTATGCATGTATTTGCAAATGTGTGCAAATTAAAACCCTGTTCTTAATGTAAACTGATATAGGGCGTACACACGGTCGGACTTTGTTCGGACATTCCGACAACAAAATCCCAGGATTTTTTCCGACGGATGTTGGCTCAAACTTGTCTTGCATACACACGGCCACACAAAGCTGTCGGAAAATCCGATCGTTTCAAACGCGGTGACGTAAAACATGTACGTCGGGACTATAAACGGGGTAGTGGCCAATAGCTTTCATCTCTTTATTTATTCTGAGCATGCATGGCACTTTGTCCGTCGGATTTGTGTACACGCGATCGGAATTTCCGACAACGGGTTTTGTTGTCGGAAAATTTTATCTCCTGCTCTGCAACTTTGTGTGTCGGAAAATCCGATGGAAAATGTCCGATGGAGCCCACACACGGTCGGAATTTCCGACAACACGCTCCGATCGGACATTTTCCATCGGAAAATCCGACCGTGTGTAGGGGCATTAGACAGGATAATTCGGTTTGCTGCAAGCTGGCAAGTTGAGCTGGGAAGTTTTCTTTGTTGTTGTTTGACATGCATCACCCTTCCATGTGCTCCTTGCTGTTAAGGCCAGTTACAGGTGGGGGCAGTTGCAGTTTGTTTGCAACATACAATTACCCACTGACCGCCAATTTTACATTATTTATTACCAAGAAAACACCACATAGGAAAGTGATAATAAGATGTTTAGGATTACCAGATTATACTGGTGCAGTACAGCAATTATGGATGATAAACTAAACCACTTAACATGTAGGCTATGCATCACCTAAAGTTTGCCTTTACAATTTTTGATTGTGTTTCTTGAACTGTACCTTACATGTAGAAAACTCTCTAGTACATCACCTGGTGTAAACCCTTGTAGTTTATGGATGAATACAAGGCTTCCTCTGATCGGCTGAGGTGGAGAGGCAGGTGGATGTCGTCTTGTATTCATTCATAAAAACAAATGCGTGCCGTGAATGGCCGAGCAGTGCTCAGCCCAACTCAGCCTTGTTCCAGGAAAGGGACCAGAAGTCCTCGTACCACTGCAATCAACAAAGAATACAAACGGTAGATAGATACCTCTTCTCTGACACAGCGAGATGTGGTGTCCACACCAGTGATCAAGGTTGGTGGGTAGAATAATCCTTTTTTAGGAAGAGGTCCAGGAGCCTGAAAAACCTGTTGGACATACAGAACAAAACGCACATGAACTGGAAAAAAATTTGAATGGAATATAAAGACGCTGTTTTAAGTGAAGATATAATTTTCACTACTTGTTTCCAAAATATAAACAATAAAATGCAGGAAAGGAAAAATTAGAGAAGTAAAATTAGAAAAGTAGAACTACAGGCAAAACTTTTTTTTTTTTCCATTTTTGGAGTAAGGGAATGTTATAACTTCTGTCAGATTTTTTTTTTCTATGTCCCGTGGCAATTTCCCTTCACTTCCTGTCCCATAGCCAAACAGGATATGAAAGGAAATCCCTGCAAATTAACCACTTCAGCCCCGGAAAATTTGGCTGCTCAATGATCAGGCCATTTTTTGCGATACAGCACTGCGTCACTTTAACTGACTATTGCGCGGTCGTGCAACGCTGTACCCAAACAAAATTGAAATCCTTTTTTCCCCACAAATAGAGCTTTCTTTTGGTGGTATTTGTTCACCTCTGCGTTTTTTATTTGTTGTGCTATAAACAAAAGAAGAGCGTCAATTTTGAAAAAAAAAAAAAAAATAATAATATCTTACTTTTTGCTATAATAAATATCCCTCATTTTTTTCTGAAGAAAACACATTTTTTCCTCAGTTTAGGCTGATATGTAGTCTTCTACATATTTTTAGTAAAAAAAAAAAAAAAAAAAAAAATTATTATTTATTGCAGCGGACAAATTGGACACTTTTGACACATTTTTGGGACCACTGAAAATTATACAGCGATCAGTGCTAAAAAAAAATGCACAGATTACTGTATAAATGTCACTGGCAAAGAAGGGGTTAACACTAGGGGGCAATCAAGGCATTAACTGTTTTCCCTAGGTGTATTCTAACTGTAGGGGGGATGGGACTGACTAGGGGAAGAGAAGTTTCGGTGTTCATACTTAGTATGAACACACGATCTGTCTCCTCTCCCCTGAGAGAACCGTGATCTGTGTGTTTACACACATAGATCCTGGTTCATGCTCTGTCACGAGCGATCATGGGGGTCCGGCGGTCATCGCACCCACCGGGCAATCACATCGGCTCCGAGTGCACGCCCCTAGTGGCCAAAAGGCAAAGCGACGTAAGGTAACGTCGATTTGCCCTGCCGAGAAAACCTGCGGCGGCTGGTTCGGAGGTGGTTAAGCAAATCCTTTGGGGCCCCCAGGCCACTAGAACTAGTACCCCCATTGGAAGATTTCCTCTCTATTACTTTTCTGGGGACAACCCAAAATTTGGGA
The DNA here is from genome assembly GCF_042186555.1 of Aquarana catesbeiana. Lineage (NCBI taxonomy): Eukaryota > Metazoa > Chordata > Amphibia > Anura > Ranidae > Aquarana > Aquarana catesbeiana. The sequence goes on from NC_133333.1 coordinate 83,448,328, forward strand.
TTTTCTTTTACTTTCAATGATATGGTAAACAGGACAGGAGGGGGTGAATCTCCCTAACTAGGACACAGACGGCAATAAAAACTGACAACCATTCTAATCCATATTTCCATTCTATCCAGAAAAAAAGTTTAGTTATATTTTAAGGTGTGAACTTTCTGTTTAAATGCATGCAGTTGATTTCCAGTGTAAAACCCAGTAACATAGTTGGTAAGGTTGAATAAAGACAACAGTCCATCCTGTTCAACCTGTGTAGGATATGGGAAAAGATAATTTCCCATATCCCCTTAAAGCGGTTGTATTCCATTTCAACCATTTTCTTTAAAATTATTAAGTGCAGCCTATAGTACTGTTTTTTATGTTTTTATTGCATCTTGCCTGCTTGCTTTCGTCTGACAGTATAATGCCACTAATAAAAAGTTCAGCCTAGTGCTGGGAAAAATGTCCTTTCCATATTAGGAATGCCCATTTGCAGCCCTCACGTGCCCCACCGCTCCTGTGTCCCGAGTGCAGCCAGCTTACTTCTCCTCACTATACAGCCGAGGAGAAACTGCTCCAATTAATGTCTCCACCCTGCGCTTGCGCTGTGCGTTCTTGTGGACGCTACGTCCCACATATGGCGCAGCGCCTAGGCCCCGCCCCCTACGTACAACCTGGCCCCCTCCCCGCTTGAAAATTCAAAACGTTCCTGCGCACGCGCGTGCTTCGGGTCCCGCAGACCCATCACCAGGGGGGAGAGGAGAAGCAGAGCCTAATGACGCCGAGCTGGGGGAAAAAACTTCTGGAGCCGAAAACCGGGACCTCTGCACCCCCCACGCAGGGGGAGGGTGTATTGCAAGGGGAGCAGCAACAATAGTTTATTTCCCTAACCCTCTTGGTCCCTCCAGGGGGGAGAAATGCAGGATGGCAGATCTCTTACCTACAAGAGGAATCCCCGCTGTGCAAGCTGCTGCTGCCACACACAGACTGACACTGAGCTGAAGTGGAGACAACAGATTAAGGTATGTGCATATACTCCCTCTAGTGGAGATTTAAGGCATAACAACATTTTTCTCTAAGGAAGAAAAACCGTAGACTTTTACAGTTCCTAGGCTTCTTCCCTTACCTTACCTTATCCTCGCCACAGGATTCTGCTGATTTAACAGACAGATCCAACCTTCAACCATCACGGCAGGCTGCGTTTAGCAAACCTTCAAGGACCAGGTCCCTTTTTATTGGGGTTCCGCTCCCATGGACCTGTATTAGAACCCCACTAGGAAAAACTAGGTAATGTAAGCATGACTAAAGCCCTAGGTCCCGGGGTCCAGCCCTGCAAGGAGAGGAGTTACAGGCAAAACCTTGTTCTTATTCGAGGCCCAGGTACCATCCACCTTGGCCTCAGTGGCACTTTGGATAGAGCCAGTCTATGGAGGCTGTTTAAATCCAGCAAGGATCCCTCCAGCGGAGCTCCTCAGAGCGCATCTTCACTCGTGACCAACACCTTAGACACTGGTGAAAAAACTGAGGTACTCCTGGTAGGAGGAGGGGTTATATAGGGAGTGAACTTCCTGTATTGGGTATGCCAATGTCCATCACCTGAAGGTGCCTATATACCCAATAGTTAATAACTATGGCTCTGTGTCCCATGATGTACGATAAAGAAATGTACTTTATTAAGGACATCAATAAGTATCAAACACAAATTCCATATTATTGCCACCACCCATCACACAATATATAAAAATGACAACATTGTCATACACTTAAAAGAACCAAAGTCTGGACTCGCATGTTAATAGCAGACTAATATTGCAACTTAATCTAATTTCTCAAACACAGAGGTTCTCTCCTAGAGCCACTGAGCTCTTTACATTTTAAAAACAAAACATTAATTATTCATAATTGGGAGAGCAAGCCCCTGCAGAGAAACACAGCATTAATTCTGCCAAATTGACCACTCCAGTGTCTAAATAGACACATCAATCAAAGTGGATGTATCCAAGCAGTCAGACCTCACGGTAGAGTCATGTAGCGATATGTGTATATAAGGCGATCTTTGACTTGAAATCACAGCGGAGTGCAGACATCAAGGTGTAACTTTAACAGCTTATTTAATGTGTTTAACTGATTAGAGGTGAGACTGGATGGCTTATGCATTTTTATGGGCTTCCCTTATTGTCCTCCAAACAAGGTTTCCATTAATTAATCTCAATCAGTTGTGACATTTCAAGTCCGTTCTTGTAATACTGGACGGTTAATAAGTCATCCCCACATGAGGATATTTTGCACTACAGCAGATATACTACGCTAAAGGTTCATTGAGCCTTCCGGTGATCCAGTAACTGCCTGCCCATTAGGGTTGCCAACCCATCCCTTTAAAACCGAACATATATTAAATGAGTGTGGCTGATTAAGTTGGTAAATTACACTCACTTTAGTGCCTTATCTGCATTAAATTAGCCTCAGAACCTGTGTAATTAATATGTGATTGGTTGTAAAGGGATGAGGTGGCAACCGTACAGACGGACAGCTATACAGACAGTATGCAGGAACCTAAGATTGCACCCACAATCTGCTGATGCTTTACAGGCTTCTAAAATAAATTAATAGAATGCATTTTTTTTTGTTACCTGCAAAAATATGTGCATTTATTTTTCTTAGAAAAGTGAATTTATTCTGTTACAGTGTCATGTGGGGAGTACGCAAATGCCCATTCTGAAAAAGTCAGCGTTTTGCTTAGTCTATGCAGAAAGTAACAAAGAAGCGAAAGATCATGAAAGGAAAGGGATGTGCAGACAGCATATAATTACTGTGTTTGGAGTGCATATGGAATATGTATGTTCTCTGTGTTTTCATGCTGGTAAATGATCAAACTAGCCAAAACAAAAAAAAAAACACATGGGTTAGGAAGTTTACAATGTGTTGTAGAGCATGCTGGTGCTGTATAAAAACACCCTCATGAAGGGAAGACAAACTTGATTTAGCTTCAAGGGAATATTTTTGTAAAGAATGTCAGAAAACACATTTGCAACAAACTGCAGTTTGAATAAAACAGTGATCTGATCTTACTAGCTTCACTTATTTAGGATTTCCAATACAAAATCAGGGTTCAGATGACCAATTATACAGGTGAATTTTGACTCTGTAAACCTATTTTTGTTTCAAAATAACAATAATGACAAAACACTCCCATTTCCAATAAATCTGACCTCTGCCCCCTCTGATCGAGCTTCTTCCACAAACTCAGTGATTGTCTTCATCTGACTCTCATCCACCAAGGCTCCCATGTCAATGGTTTTGTCCAGGCTGTCACCAACTCTCAGATGGGTCATCCTCTGCTTGAGTCTTCGGATCAGATCTTCAGCGACCGATTCTTGCACGAGAAGTCGAGATCCTGCACTGCAAACCTGCAAACAGACAAGTTATTGTGACAAAGACAATAGATTTAGCAAAGGTACTGCTAGCAGAAAATACTGCAACTACATACATAACCCACAGGGCTCAAAGCAAAGCTTAAAGGTAGTCTATATACCCTTTATTTATAGAATGGAATACATATGAGCGTGATCAGTTCCATGTAAATAAATTGAAGGGGTTGTTCACACATACTGCCGGGAGAGGGGGGTGGTAGAACGGCAGTTTCACCTTCCCTCCCCACTCTGGATAATACATGATGTTGCAAATATAAAACACCATGTTGCACTTGATGGGCTTTACTGCTGGCAAATGCAGCCCATGCAATTCTATGGAGCTGCGCCGCAACCGTCCTGCAACCACGATTGCAGGGCAAAAGGTGCAGCATTTACTGGATTAAATCAGGTGGTGAGGAGGAAACATATTGTCTCCTCATCACCCGTCAAATGCCTCTGAAAAGCAATCCCCACTGCAAATTGCTTTTCAGAAGGGTGGCAAGGGCTGCCACACATGTGAATGAGCCGTAACAATGTCTGTTAAAGCGGACATCTAGCTTTACTATCAGCCTTTCCATCTCGCGTTACGTGCTCCGCTCCTGTACTGAAAATGCCTAATTTCATTGAAAGTTGTGAGCTTCTCACAGTGTGGATTTGTAGCTGCCGCAAGTCAGACAGAGCTCACTTTATTTCCTGTCTTGAGGACGTCAAGCATCATCTAGAACATTCTTTCCCAGGCAATCTGGGCCACCATTTCAATTTTATTGGTTTTCAGTTTTTTCAATTATGTAGACTCCGCATCAAATGTGGCTGTTAACTAGATTGGTTTGGTGTTTTTAGAGAGATGTACAGAGACTTAGTGATGACATCACTGGGTCTAAAACAAAGTATGAAATGACAACTGAAATTTTATTTTTTAACATTTAATTTGCCAATTGATAAGGCCCCATGTACACTGAGGCTATTAAATGGACGTTCAGAGGCAGTTGGACGTTTTTTTCAACTGCCCCTGAACTTATTCAAAGTTATCCTATGTGACCATGTACACAGTTTCATTTACAGTCATTTTTAGGCAGTTGCGTTTAACAGTGGACAATCCACAACTTGTGGCAGGTGACGTGGCAAGTGGACAATCCACAACTTGTGGCAGGTGACGTGGCAAATGACAAACCACAACTTGTACTTTGTCGCAGTAAGTGGGCTTAGCACTATATGACCATATAGTGTGACCAAACCCCCGTATTTTTTGAATATGTTCAGGTGTTTTTAACTAGCCTTGCAGGAAATGTTATTTTTGAATGTGTGCGCTGTAAAATATTTTGTACTGTTTGTAGGTCTTATAGCAGCACCATCTTGAATTTAAACGCATTGTAGGGTGTGCCCCCCAAATATGTTTTTGTATATTGTAATAGACCTTGACCAGGTTTTTTTGGGCTGGAGCACCCCACCCCCTCCTCATTACCTTTTATTTAGTGGCCACCAGTGCATAGGATGTATCCCCTTCAGTTCTCCCACATAGAGGAGTTCAGCTCCCTTGGTTGAGACAAAGGATCTTCCATTCTATTACTAGTGTAGGACCCACTAATTCAGGGTACTTTGTCGCGGTAAGTGGGCTTAGCACTATATGACCATATAGTGTGACCAAACCCCCGTATTTTTTGAATATGTTCAGGTGTTTTTAACTAGCCCTGCAGGAAATGTCATTCTTGAATGTGTGCGCTGTAATATATTTTGTAATCCACAACTTGTGGCAGGTGACATGGCAAGTGGACAAGCCACAACTTGTGGCAGGTGACGTGGCAAGTGGACAAGCCACAACTTGTGGCAGGTGACGTGGCAAGTGGACATGCCACAACTTGTGGCAGGTGACGTGGCAGGTGACAATCCGCAACTTGTGGCAGGTGACATGGCAAGTAGACAATCCGTAACGTGTGGCAGGAGACGTGGCAAATGACACGCTAAATACAAGTTTACTGCTGCTCTCTCAGCTGCTGCTACTCACTCTGGTCTCACAAAATGGCTGAAATAGGTAAATAATACAGTTTTTTGAGCTTGGGGAGGGTCTTCTGATGTTATCTTAACTAAACGCTTCTAGATGCAAACGCGGTAAAACGCAGCTAAACACGGCATGCAAACACGGCTAAATGGGTGTTTGAAACACTGGTTTCAAGGTGTCAAAAAAAAAAAAATCGTTCAAAGGACTTTGCCTCAGCGTCCCGTGTACATGGGGCCTAATAGGATAGGTAATGAAAAGAACCAGGGAAGGCAAAATATAGGCACATTAAACATCAGCTTTAATGGTTTAAAAATCTGGTTTTGATGCCTTATCCTTATGCAGGCCATACATGGGTCGAATGCCGAACAAATTTTCTTCGCCAGAAATTTACGTGCGTTTTGTGATCACCCCCATTGATTTCGAGATTCGACCAACCAAGCCTTCAATTTCACTTCATGTTGCTACAGAAAATAATTTTTGTGGCCAGGAATCTTCTTTTCTTTCTGGGATTTTTTTTTTCTTGCGCTCATGCTCATTTCTTTTTCAATGACAGTATACAGTATTTCTCATACAATTCTTCCAAAATTTCCAACATGCCCGATCACTCAAATTCAATGGCCGCACGAAAATCGGACATAGCTGCGGCCCACTAATGGTGCCAAATTTGAAAGAAAATTCTTAGATAACATTTTCGAAAGAAAATTCTTTCTGAATTTGACCCAAGTATGGCCGGCCTTATCTGCAGTCATATTTGGTTACTACATACACTTGCAAATGTAGCACAGTAAGGGCCTGTGTCAACAGGTGTTGTGCTTGTGTTTATGAGCAAATGCAGCTTGCTTTCAGGTTGTATTTGACATCAGAGATGCTTTGGAGATCTCTCCCAATGCAAGCCAATAGGAATGAATCAATTCTCTCCCAGCCCACGTTCACATTGGGCCAACTTGACATGCAATTTGACATGTCAAATCGGAGCCTATTGCCGGCAACGGCACCGTCTGATTCCCAAAAGTAGTTCCTGCACTACTTTTGGCGACTTCAGAGGCGATGTCAATAGACTTCTGTGCATGAACCCGCACAGATGTCTCTCTAACCCCCCAACCCCAAAGTCGGACTGAAATGCCGGTTTGAAATGGTGCGAGTTCAGTAGAACTCGCACAATCTCAAACCCACATTCAGTGTGAACCTAGGCTTAAGCAACTAAACTAGCTGGTAATTACCTGCAAACAATCCCAGTAGTGTCTCAAACTGAGGCCGGCCATACACGTGTCGAATGCTGAATGATTTTTCATTTGAAAATCGCACCTTAGAATACTAGTTTGATTTTCGACCATTAGTGGGGCCGTAGCAACGGCAAATTTGCGAGCGGCCATCATATTTAAGTGATCGGCAGGTTGGATTTTTTTTAAAAACAAAGCAATTTCTAATCAATGATGGGAGAATCGTGTGAGAAATAAAAATCGAAAAAGAAATGCTCATGAGATGTGACCTGGTAAGAAAATAAGATCCCCAGCCATGAATGTTCTTTTCTGTAACATGAGGTGAAATTGAAGGCTTGGTTGGTCGAATTTCGAAAGCAATTTTGGCACCATCAGATTACAAAACGCAGGAAATCTCTACGAATCAATTGGGATTCGACCCATGTATGGCCTGCATAGAATGAATTGCAAGTGGAATGCACCTAAAAACAAGCTGCATTTGCCCGATATTACTGCTTATTGGTCAAACAAAAACACACTCCCTGCGAAGGTGATCATGTAATTAATTTGATCTCAGGAGGATACTGACTGCACGTTTTCACATACAGATCACCAACTGACGGAGTTTATTTAGAAAATAGAGTTAAAACATGCAAAAATTTAAAAGTCCAATTCTCTTACTTCTCTTAATCAATTTGTAAAAATAAAATAATCTGTTGAGGCTGCAGTCACCCTATGGGGTTGGGACACACAAGCTTCCATAGGCACAGATGGAGAAAACCTTGTCCCCATGCAGGATAAAATGGGTCTCTCTCAATGCTACAGGGGTTCCAATCCTGGAACCTCTTTGGGGTTCTCAGGCAGGTGTTGAAGTGGATGAGTAAGAAAAGGTTTTAAAAAAGCCAGTCAGTGATCCGATCGGCAGAGTCATCCGGTTTTAATGAACATTGAATTGCTTTGTGCATAAAGCAATCTGATGTTCATCAAACCAGATGACTCTGACCCTTCCTTAAGACAAATGACTAGGGGCAACTCTGCTGATGGGCTTTCTTATCCCTTTTCTTACTCAACTTTTGGGGGAGGTAGTTCTGTGTTTCAGATTTTGGCCACCCGTTTTTTTTCTGTCCGGTAGGTAAACATTATTGTGTATGTGTAAATACAGTATATATGCTTACCTGACCCTGATTAAACCATATGGCATCTACAACTCCTTCCACAGCGCTGTCTAGATCTGCGGTATCAAACACAATGAAGGGCGACTTGCCACCCAACTCCAGGGACAACTTTTTTCCACTGCCAGCTGTTGCTCTACGCAGAATGCGCCCCACCTACAATATAAAAGGAACGTTAAAAAATAAAATAAAATATTATTTTATATATATATATTATTTTATATATATATATATATATATATATATATATATATATATATATATATAAATAATATAGAAAAGGGGTATGAAAGAGTGTTTGTGTGTGTGTTGACTTTTTCAAACATATCTAATCCCAAACACAAAAATGAAATATATCGCATTTTAACAATACTTAGATGTGGTGGCTGCATTTGTTTGTTTTCTTTTTTAGGCTTTTTTTCTTTATTTTTACTTTGCAACTGTCAGTGGTAGCTACACTCACTCCCCAACTGTATCTTTGGAGGAGCAAAGTAGCCACCCTTGGACAGCAGCATTGTAGAGGGTAGCATTAGATTATCTGGTAGGTTTAGATGATTTTACCCAAGTGATTAACAAATTAATGGGCACTTCACACCAGTGCGTTGATCTGCATTTTAGCGCGGCTGTAAAACGCAGATCAACGGGAGGACATCTGAAAAACAAAAGATTTCCAATGTGTCCTATTCACACTAGAACGCTGCACATACTGTACATATCAACAGACTTCAATATGTATATCAACGGACATCAGTGCTCGTTAAAACACGTCTAATATGGATGGAAATGCATATGCATTTTCCATACATTTTAGCGTAAGTCAGTGTAAATTGGCCCTAAGGCTGAACTCCAGCTTTTTAAGCAGTTACAGAAACAAAAGGATAAAAGGTTTAAGACTCTTTCACACTGATCAGTTTTTTAGTTAAAAAAAAAAAAAGCAGAAGAAAAATGCATGAAAAATGGAAAAATGGAAAAAAAAAGAAAAAAAAAAAAAGAAGAACTCTATACACCAGTCAGTTGCAATTCAGTTGAGTTTTTGGCTGCTTTTACACTGCACCATAAAAATTCATAATTTTCTGCTTTTTTTTCCTACTGAAAACTGATCAAAAATTGATTAGTGTGAAAGGGTCCTACATCGCCAATTTTTTAGTGGAGTTTAAGGCCAATCGCCTATGCGTTTTTTCCCTCATTTCTAATGAATTTTGATGCATTTTTACTGCGTTTTGCAATGTTTCCAGTGAGTTTTGCACCTGTGAAGGACATGCAATTCAAAAACCGCACCAAAAAACACAACTGCGGGTGCATTTTCCATTCATTTCAATAGGGTGGTGCTTTTTTTACCGCACCAAACATGCACCAAAGATGCAACAAGCAGGACATTGAAAAACGCAACAGACCTGCAGAGTCCCATGAGATTTAATGCTCAATAAGACAAATTGATCACTGTGAAAGCAGCCTCAAAAGTTTGTTTGGAACAGGCTGGTTAAAATTAACTATTACCTTCACTGACAGATGCAGCGGCTGGGAGCATTGTATAAACGCTGTATAGTCTCAGCTACATACAGTATACAGCGTTGTGTTCTGGAAGCGGGATGGGAATTTCCTGTCCTGCACCTTGGAATAAAATCGAGCCGGGCTGAGCGCTGCTCAGCCATTTCTAGGGAGCTCTGTATTCTTTGAAAGCATGCAAAGCTTCATCTGTTTAGTTGAGGCAGATTGTGACACCATCCACCTGCCTCTCCACTGCAGGCAATCAGAGAAAGCTTTGTATTCATTTTGTATTTATTTATAGTATACAAAGCTACCTATGAATCGCTGAGCAGCATTCAGCCCTACTTGATTTTGTTGTTAGAATGCTCCTTCACCGCCCATCAAATGTCCCCTGAAAAGTGATCAGAATGCATATTGCTCTTCAGAGGGAACCGCATGTCTGAAAGAACCCAAAGAGAATTTGACACCCTATATTGAGGCAAATACTGCTTCCTGGTTAGAGATCTAAAATCAAAATATATATTGCGCATTCACATGGATATTTAAATTAAAAGTCAATATATAATTTTACCGAAATTCTGCCCTCACGCAGATTTCTCTAAGCTCTACTCCAACTTATGTTGATTTTATACAACAATGCACATCTCTTCTAATATTATTTTCCATAAATACAGCACGTAATACGTGTGATCTTATTCTCGTGTTCTAGCTCCCAGATTGTTGTATTCATGCACAGACTCGTGTATGCATTTATTTTCATATACTGGTACAAAATACTGACCGGGAACACAGATTTTTAATTTTTTTTTTTTACTCATGAATACACAGCGTTTGTTTACGCAACTACATTGCAGGTACATTGTAAACAATAGGCTGCATCTGCCATATTTGGTGTTTGTTTATTAGTAAATAACTATTTGATACTTTATATACAGTCATGGCCGAAATTGTTGGCACCCCAGAAATTTTTTTCAGAAAATCAAGTATTTCTCACAGAAAAGTATTGCAGTAACATGTTTTGCTATACATGTTTATTACCTTTGTGTGTATTGGAACAAAACAAAAAAAAGGGAGGAAAAAAAAGCCAACTGGACATAATGTCACACAAAACTCCAAAAATGGGCTGGTCAAAATTATTGGCACCCTTAAATGCCAATAATATCAGAAGAGATGTGCATTGTTGTACTTGTTACTGCAATACTTTCCTGTGAGAAATACATGATTTTCTGGAAAAATTTCTGGGGTGCCAACAATTTTGGCCATGACTGTATTAATTGGATCCAAGCAATCCTAACTGGTGTGCCATCTCTGGACATTCCATCAAAAATGAGAACATTTGGGTGGGATTTACTTTTACAGATGAGCAGATGTCTTTTTATCAATTCTAATGTCAACAAGGAAATTGTTAAAAAAATTTTATTGAACGTAACAATCCCCGAGGCCATCACCAGCTGCTGAACAACGTCATGGCCATTGTAATCAAGGGGAAGCAACTGCAGATCAAAAAAGAGATGTGTGGTGTACAAAATTAGAACAGTATTTCTCGTTTCAAATATTTTTATTTGGTTTAACATAACAAAAAATGTTTCATAGCATAAACATAATAAACAATGAAGAACACTTATGAGTAGAAAGCTATCATGGTTAAGCAGTTATATATCATGGTGTATATATTCGTTTATCTGTTCTAGTAATCGTTTGAGTCATAGGTTTCTTCCAGGGAAAGGTGCTGCCCCAGTTTCCCTAGCACCCCCATTGGGAACTAAGGCTGGCCATACACTATACAATTTTCTGATTCAATTTCCTTTAGATTTACCTTCAACTATGTAGTGCAAGGGCCTGTCTGATTGCATACAAATTGAAAGGGTTTAGGTTTGACCTCATATTATATGGTTTTGGTAAATCTAAAGGAAAGTTGAACAGGAAAATTGTATAGTGTATGGCCAGCTTAACTGTGCACTGGGAAGTAGGCCAGCTCCCCTTCCCATGTCATTTAGGCATGTACCCATGACTCTTAATAAGATTAGCAATAATACTGCTCAAATATTGTTAATTCTGTGAGATAGCTGAACAATAAAGCTAGTAAACATAGCAGAAATAGAAAAAGAGAATAAAAAATAAAAAGAAACTGTAATAGCATGTACCATAATGTAATATTAGTGAAAGTGGATTAATTCCAGGGATAAAACGATAATTCTCCCGCTCTACAAGACTCTGGTCCAGCCGCACCTAGAGTACGCTGTCTAGTTCTGGGCACCAGTCCTCAGGAAGGATGTACTGGAAATGGAGCGAGTACAAAGAAGGGCAACAAAGCTAATAAAGAGTCTGGAGGATATTAGTTATGAAGAAAGGTAGCGAGCACTGAACTTATTCTCTTTGGAGAAGAGACGCTTGAGAGGGAATATGATTTCAATTTACAAATACCATACTGGTGACCCCACAATAGGGATAAAACTTTTTCGCAGAAGGAAGTTTAATAAGACTCGTGGCCACTCATTAAAATCAGAAGAAAAGAGGTTTAACCTTAAACTACGTAGAGGGTTCTTTACTGTAAGAGCGACAAGGATGTGGAATTCTCTTCCACAGACGGTGGTCTCAGCAGGGGGCATTGATAGTTTTAAAGAACTATTAGATAAGCACCCGAACGACCGCAACATACAGGGATCTACAATGTAATGCTGACATATAATCACACACATAAGTTGGACTTGATGGACTTGTGTCTTTTGTCAACCTCATCTACTATGTAACTATGATCAGAATTTTGATGTTACATTTTTTCCTTCAGGGATCTTTCAATCAGCAACTGGGTAGCGTGCTACACATGAGTTCCATGCTAGGTTAAATTTAGGCAGATTGTGTGATTCCATAGCGAAATGTTTTTCGTAGGTGTGTTGAGTTTGTACTCTTTGTATCACCTCAGAAATGTTGGGGGCTTTTGTGGATTTCCATTTGGACGTAATAGTTAATTTTGCTGCAATAAAAATATGCGTAATTAGGGGTCTGAACTGTGTGAGAGTAGAGTGAATGCCCATGTTGAGTAAAGCCATCTGTGGTGTTTGGGGGATGATAACACCTGTGGTTTTTTCGTTAGAAGAGAAAATACTTCTTTCCAGAAGCTTCGTACTCCTTTAGACCTCCACAATATGTGCAATATACCTCCTTTTTCCCCGCATTCCCTCCAACAAGCAGGGCCAGTCTAACTGGCGTTAGGTAGGTTCTTTATACATTATTTTTAACATCAATTCCCAGTAGTTTACGCAGTGAGAGTAGTGAAAGTGAGATTGAATCGCTCTTTGCCGCTTTCCCTGTGTGTACGTGGATTCTAATTCCCTTTCTCATTTCAGCATATTGGAAGACTTGCGAAAAACTCCTTCACAATGAAGTAGGTTGTAGAACCACGATAGACCTTTTGGACCATCCCGGTTAGACAATAGGTATGTCCAAGTTTTGCTACGTACTTTACAGTGTATATTGGGGTTGCACTTGTGAAAGTGGGTAATTTGTACATGAGAATGAATCTGGACTAGGTTGCTTGGATAGTAATTCTTTGTATGTCATAATCTGTTTGTGTAGCCAGGATTGGATTTTGATGTTGGGCATTACATACTCATAAATTTGCAGTGGCATGTCAGTGCGTTTATCCAATGTATCCTGGGGTACTATGGTGTGTAGTTTACTCCATGCCTGTAATGTGGCGTCTATAGACGGAAATGGTTTATAATTTAATTTTACATTTGTCAGATGCGCAAGTAACAGGGATGGTAAATGTCTATTACCTACCAGGTGTCTTTCAATTTGGAGCCATAGTTTATCTGAGTGTGGGTTGAACCAAGCTTTGGTTTGGTCTAGAAGGGCCGCATAGTAGTAATGTTTAAGATTGGGAAAATTTACACCTCCTGACAGTTTATGTTTCAGTAGTAAGGGGAATGAAATTTTGGCCATCTTTTTCCCCCATATAAATTGTCTAAACAGTTTATCCACAACATTAAAAAAGCTTTCTGGTATTAATATTGGTATAATTCTAAAGTAATATATAATTTTCGGTAGTAAAGTCATTTTCATAGCAGCGATCTTCCCTAACCATTGTCAGAACATTTGGGGTTAAAAGAATTTATATTCATATATATATATATATATATATATATATATATATATATATATATATATATATATATATATAGGCCTTTATATTGTATATTTTTCAAATGAACATGAGAGGAGCCATTTTGGCTCTAAAGTTGAATCAGAGTTCATAGCCCATGAATAAGCATTGTTGCAAAAGTTGCTTTATGTCTTGAGACTGTGTAAAAGTACCAGTATCCCAGGTTATATATCTTTTGTCTTTGACACTTATAGATAAGGGAAGTTGGTACAAACTTACACAGCCTGCAAAACTAAATAGTATTTTCAAGAACAAACCACATAACAAAAAGGGCTTATCCACAAATGATATATTTTAAATAATGATGTTTCTTTTATACATCTTTACAATGTATCTTTATTAGGTAACATTATATAAACCTGTTTACTACATCTATATTATTATAAGGTTGCAAATATGGTATCTTATTTAGGAAACCATTCATGAACAACTGTTAGGCTTATCGTAAGAATCCTGACTTCACTTTCATGGCATTTACAGCCCCAGTTAATTGTGTGGGGTATATTTTCTCATACACATATATTTTAAGAAGCGCCAGGATGGCTGGGGATATTGACACTTGATTGTCAACCATTAGACAATTAGTGGTGTTTTGCTAAGCCAAGGTCAGAAGGTCATGTCAATCACATTTAAAGTAATTTCTGATCCAACATCGCCCCTAAGAGGCTGAAATTGGTAATTATTCAAAATGGCGTTGGTCTTGGTTGTCAAGGTAACATAGGTAACTCCATCGTCATATGACATCATCCATTGCATAGTAATGAGACCCACACCCACTTTTGGGGTGAGATAAAAAGGGGGAGCTATGGGAAGATCTGGGAGAGCTATGGGAAGAGAGCTATGGGAAGATCTGGAGGAGCTCTGAGGATGACTGTACAGGTCTATCTCTAAGGTGGAAAGAAGTCTCTTTTGGGACTTGCTTCTCAAACTGACAGAATTCTTAAAGACCTGGTAAAGTATTAATGTTTCCAATGTATACCTTTTTAGGTAATTGAAGTTTGGTTGAGCATATTCTTGACTAACCCAATCCATTGTTAGTTCTGCTTTGGAGTGAAGTGAATTCTAACTGCAGCATGAATTTGTTTTGCTTCTAAACCAAGAGATATATATTGTTATATCTCACAATACTGACTTCAAAGTTTTAGAATTGGATTGGTTATAGTATGTGTTAAACCATTGATTCATTCTAAATCTAAAATATAAGCTTTGATTAAATGATCAAGCTGTGCACAATATAACAATTTTGTTTGTGCATTTAAGAGTGTAATAAGAAGGTCTGTTGGTTTTGAGAAGAGATCACATCATAGTATTAAGGTAAACAATATTTGTTTACACAAGTCCGTGAAGTCACGGAAGGCTATTCACAAGTTACCAGGTTTAAAATGTACAAGTATCATTTAAGTATTGAAATGTGGTATTGTGTTATAAGAAATTGAATAAGAGAACTGTGAATATTATCTGAACCATCATTTATCTTTGATATGTAGAAGTATATCCATTTATTTGTTTTATCACGAAATATACCTGATATTATTTTGCACTGTATTTTTAGTTAATAAATATATATTTTTAAGCAACATCATTTGTATCACTTGTCTTCAAAATAGCACGGATAAACGAACTTGAATTTCTTGTTGGTATTGGTAGAAAATTGTAAATCTCCCAAATCAAAGATTTGCATATTTTCATGATTACAATACTATTTTATTATTTCAGTATAAACATTCTGACACCATGTTAATTTAAAGTTTGCTATATGCTGCAGATCTTTTCTGATTATTTCGAGCAATGTAGAAATGTTTGAATTATACGTGGAGGCAGATGGGGACGATAAAGTTACCCCTAAATATGGTAGGTTGTTAGTTACCCGTTGAAATGGAAATTTTGCTTTATGTTGGTCTTTCAGGCACCTTGTCAAGCCTATGGGCATGATAGATGATTTGTTAGAGTTCAGTTTGTAGTAGGAAGCAAACCCAAAGTTATCTAAAAGCCTTTGTACCTGTTCCAGTGAAGAAGCTGGATTGGTAAATATTAACACCACGTCATCTGCGAATAATCCCATTTTATGGGAATATCCGCCTACATCAATTCCCAAAATAGAGTCGCATGCTCTAATGGCCTCCGCCAGGGGTTCCATTTTTACAGAGAATATTAAAGGCGATAGAGGACAACCCTGGCAAGTGCCATTTGAATATGGAATTTATCTGATAGGACATTGGATGTGAACACTTTGGCTGGGGGCTTAGTGTAAAGGGCCATTATTGCTGTATAGATAAAGCCTGTAAGGCCAATTTTTTTTTTTTTTTTTTTTAAGAGTCACACTCAAGTACCCCCAGTATACTCTATCAAACGCTTTTTCAGCATTGAGCGTCAGAACCACAGTGGGAGACCTATGATTCTCTGCTATACATATTAGATTATAAAGCCTTCGGGTACCGCAGCTTCCTCCTTCCGATGAGGCCTCCGTGTGCTGGCCTTATCGAAGGAATCGGTCAGCTTTGTGGGGCCCCGCTCGGTTTTTCTTTTGCTCATGTTGATAGCCTGAGGTAGCTGGGTAATAGGGTAACTGATATCACCTCACCGTGCCGTCTGGCGCCACTTCTGGTCGCTGGATTGCACTGGATTCTCCCAGAGCCCTCTCCTCAAGCTGCCATCTCCTCGGCTGCCGGCCACGCCCCCCAGAACAGTATTTCTCAACCTTTTTTTTTTTTTATAGTCAAGGCACCATCTCGGGGAACAGCAGAAAAAAAACGCTCAGCGGTCAACAGTACACAACGCAGAGTTCAGAGGCCAACAGTACGCAACGCAGAGTTCAGTGGTCAGCAGTATGTAATGCAGAGTTCAGAGGTCACAGTTCTGGACAGCTTCAATGCAGCTATGCAGTGCTCAGCAAGAGTTCAACATGCGTAGCCCTTATCCAGCCTTTCTTCCTCACTTTCTCCCCCTCACGCAGATGGTGTACCCTGGCTCTGGGAACGAGGTGGTGAGGGGAAACCAAGGATGCTGTGTGGGTGCTCAACGTGCTCATTAGCAACCAATGACAAGGAATTTTGTGTAAAATATCTACATTTTACATGCAGATTTTTGTTTAGTAGAAGTTGGTGGCAAAATTATGTCATAATTTAGGGGTGGTTATCTATCACACAGTAAGTGTTATTGAAGGATTATAACGTGTAGTTGTCACTGTCTGCCCCATAAAAGCGATCCTGCGTGCATCTCAAACATTGAAAACTTTGGTGTGCTGGTAATATATGATCTATAGAGCTGCATGAATCACACAATAACAGGCTGAACAGAATTACACATTTTTTGCCATTTAATAACTTTTACTTTCTTCATGACAGAGCAGTTTTTGCTATTCAGCACTGTTCTATTTCAACTGGCAGTTGCTCAGTAATGTAACACTGTACCCAAATACTGTTATACATTTTTTTTTCACAAAATTAGAGCTTTCGTTTGTTGGTGGTATTTGATAACCACTGTGTTTTTTATTTTTTATTATATAAAACAAAAAAAAGACCAAAAATAAAAAAATAATATAAATATATATACACACACACGCTAATTATATATATATATATATATATATATATATATATATTATATATATATATATATATATATATATATATATTTTTTTTTATTATAATTTTTTTTCCCTACCTGTTATAAAACATCCAATAAAAAAAATAAAAAAACTGAACAGAGATGCACTGGACTCTTGTTGTGAGCCGCTCCACACGGAGGTGTGAACTCAGCCTGAAAAATTTTTTACACAGTATGATCATTTGAACTCTGTAATTAGCCATATTTTGGACTTCTTTAACCACTTCAGCTCCTGAAGGTTTACCCCCTTCATGACCAGGCCATTTTTTGCGATCGGGCACTGCGTTACTTTAACTGACAATTGCGCAGTCGTGCAACGCTATACCCAAATAAAATTGATGTGTTTTTTCCCCCCACAAATAGGGCTTTCTTTTCGTGGTATTTAATCACATCTGCGGTTTTTATTTTTTTGAGCTATAAACAGAAAAAGACCGACAATTTTGAAAAAAAAAATTACTTTTTTTTTTTTGCTATAAAACACACCCAATAAGAAGATATAAAAAATTCAAATTTCTTCATCAGTTTAGGCCAATATCTATTTCACTATATATTTTTGGTGAAAAAATCCCAATAAGTGTATATTGATTAGTTTGCGCAAAAGTTATAGCTTCTACAAAATATGGGATATTTTTATGGAATTTTTATTATTTATTTTTTTACTAGTAATGACGACAATCAGCGACTTATAGTGGGGCTGCGACATTGCGGCAGACAAATCGTACACTAAGTGACACTTTTTGAGGAACAGTGACACCAATACAGTGATCAGTGCTAAAAATATACACTGTCACTGTACTAATGACACTGTCAGGGAAGGGGTTAATGTGATAGACTCACCCAGGACAGAGGCTTTTGGAGGGGACAGAAGGCTAGCCTCTTGCCTACCAACTATGGGCCCTGGCATTTGAGGGAGCTACAAGCATTTAGGAAGATGTTCTGTTATATAATGCAAAAGGACATTATTACTTTTTTTTTTTAATTATTATTTATTTTTATTATATTAAAATACAAACTTTTTCAAAGATCGAAAACAATTACATTAATTAATACATTTAATTTCCCCCCTCAACATCCCACTCTCTCTTTATCCTTTTTAGTTACCTATCTTCTCCCATTTCTCCTGGTTCCTCCTCTCCTACCCTCTCACTACTTCCATATATCTCCTTGTCTTCTTAAATTGTATCCAATCTTTCCATTTATTTGAAAATCCTTCCATTTCCTCTTCCCCACTATATCTCAAGTATTCCATGTTATATGTATCTTCTACTTGTATAATCCACTCCCTTATTGTAGGGCATTCCATTTCTTGCCAGTGTCTTGGTATCAGACTTTTGGCTGCGTTCATGTGAGGTATCACTGATTCCTTGTATTATTTTATTGGACTTTTTACTCCATGGAATAAGCACGTACAAGGCTCTTCTTGTATTTCTATATTGGTCATTTCTTTTATTAATTTAAAAACCTTTCCAATAATTTATTTTTGGGCAGTCCCACCAAATGTGGGTCATCGGTCCCACTACTTTATATCCTCGCCAACAATATACCCGGCCTCCTTCCCCAACAGTTAGCCAGAGTGGATGATGTGGGGTCCTTAGCTGAAGCGCTAACAGGACAGAACGCTACTGGCCTCTGCACACAACAATCAACTCCGCGGGAGCTCCAGGGAGAGAAGTCAATTGGCACCTCACAACTGCAGCTTGAGCTGGGGTCAGTGGATGGGTCTGCAGTCTCCACTGAAAGCAACCCAGCAGAAGGGCTGGCAACAGGACAGAGTGCTGCTGGCCTCTGCCCTCAACTAACAAAACATGGATTTCCTGTGGTAGTGAATGGGACTATGGTCTCCACCTTTATACCTTAGGGATGCTGGGCAGTCGGCCCAGATCCCCAACAGTATGACAGAGTGAGCCCAGCCACTCTGTCTTCTCTTCAGCAGCTGAAAGGACTCCAGGGAGAAGGGCCAGTCTGCACTTGAGTAATGCTCTGTTGGGGACAATTTGTTTGGGGTACTGTGTGGGTACGGGCATTGGGGGGACTGGAACAAGGGAATAACTTCGAAGTCAACCCATTTGGGGGTCTCCTTCTGTGTTAGTCTGCTGCCGAAAGGGGAGAAGTGTGACAGACTCACCCGAGAGAGAGGTTTTTGGAGGGGACTGATGGCTAGCCTCTTGCCTACCGACTATGGGTTCTGGCATTTGAAGGAGCATTTAGGAAGATGTTCTGTTATATAATGCAAAAGGACATTGTTACATTTAAAGTGATTGTAAGGGTTCTTTTTTAATTTTTTTTATTTTTAAATAAGAAACATATCATACTTACCTCCACTGTGCAGCTTGTTTTGCACAGAGTGGCCCCGAACATCCTCTTCTGGGGGTCCCCGGCAGCTCTCGCGGCTCCTCCCCACATCAGATAACCCCCTAGGACAGGGATATGCAATTAGCGGACCTCCAGATGTTGCAAAACTACAAGTCCCATCATGCCTCTGCCTCTCGGTGTCATGCTTGTGGCTGTCAGAGTCTTGCTATGCCTCATGGGACTTTTAGTTCTGCAACAGCTGGAGGTCCACTAATTGCATATCCCTGCCCTAGGAGAAGCGCTCTCCCGAGGGGGTTACCTTGCAGTCGCGCTCCCGAGTCCAGCATTCGGCGTCCATAGCCACCAAATGTATGACTCGGCCCCGCCCAACCCACCACCCGTGTCATAGGATTTGATTGACAGCAGCGGTAGCCAATGGCTGCACTGCTATCAATCTATCCAATCAAGAGCCGAGAACCCTGGGCAGAGCTACAGCGGTCACTGCCAGGTGTTTTTTCACCTTAATGCATAGGATGCATTAAGGTGAAAAAACACAAAGGTTTACAACCCCCTTAACAATCAAGGAAGCCATGATGGTCTCTGCCAACCTGAAACTCAGTAAACAGATGTATGTGAAAAGAAAGCTGATTAATGAGATCTGGAAACCCCTGGGTCTTCTGTTGCCTACTAGTCTGAGGAGGGGGGGAGATCACGGATTGTAATGCTAATTAACTCACCTATTGTCTGTTAGCATAATAACACACACCTGGCCATGGAACAGCTGAGCAGCCAAGTGTCCCATTACTTTTGGTCCCTTAAAAAGTGGGAGGCACATATACAAACTGTTGTAATTCCTACACCGTTCACCTGATTTGGATGTAAATGCCCTCAAATTAAAGCTGAAAGTTTGCAGTTAAAGCACATCTTGTTTGTTTCATTTCAAATCCATTGTGGTGGTGTATAGAGCCAAAAAGATTAGAATTGTGTTGATGTCCCAATATTTATGGACCGGACTAACTGGATGCTAATATTTATAGATAAAGTTGATCCAGGGAAAATATGATTGCCTTTTGAGGGCATCAGTAAGGTTTTTTTTCTCCACTGGAGCAAACAGGATCATGCTTTATTGGGGGTTTTTGTCCTCTGGACAACTGTGGGAATTATTTATTGTATATAGAGGTTTTCTAGTTGTGTGTTTGTTTTTTCTGTTGGTTGAACTGAATGGACTGTGTTTTTCAACCTGATTAACTATGTAACTATGAGAGAACCTCACTATTTCATGTCTAGTGATCAAAATATTCTTTGACCAGATGGTTGTAGAAACATGAGAATTTAATCTACTGTATATAGATGGAAATCTCACAATTTAACAGGGAACAGTTGCTCTGATACAATTGCAACAGCACACATATCATTATCAGACAGATATGCAAATAAGCTATGCTGGGATGTATTTTGAGATTAAAATACTATTTAATCATTTGTCAGCCACAAAAAAAAGTAAAAAACAAAATTTATAGATTAGTTCTCATGAAGTAATTAAATGTTTGAAGGCAGAACAGTCCCTCCTATTTATATTTTATCTAAATAGTACATTGGAACAAATCCCCAAGACGGCTCATTTTTTTTTATGGGATTAAAAGATGTGTAACTTTCATAATTTTTCTCCAAAGCTACAACAGCCCCTACTTACACTTTTGAAATTTGTTTTAGCACACACTAGCTTTATGTGATAAACACAATAAACTATTGCAAAAAAGAGACACACAGTTTTCGATTAACATTCAGCAGCACCCTAAAGTTTTGTTATTTGTTGTTTTTTTTGTCCAACTTAAAGAATTAGAAAATGATTTACCCTTATAGTATGGCACCCTGCACTGCAAGAGGTAAATGCTCATTATGTCTAGGGGTGTCAAAATAAAGAGAAATACTTCATGCTTCAGCACAGTCCCCCCAACGGTGGGACAGATCGCATGATGGATGCAATACTCCAAAAGTTCCTCAAAAATGTACAATACAGGGTTTAAAAGCCCTGATTTGTACAGGACACCGCAAGGAGGTGGGGGGGGGGGGACTACCCACAGGCTAGAGCTTCATGGAGAGAAGGATATAGTCAAAGCAGGGGTGTAAGGTAAGTAACATTGGGGGTTATTTACTAAAGGAAAATCCACTTTGCACTGAAAGTGCACTTGGAAGTAAAGTCGCTGTAGATCTGCGGGGGTACATGCAAGGAAAATAAAAAACAGCATTTTAGCTTTTACATGATTGGATGATAAAATCAGCAGAGCTTCCACTCATTTCAGATCTACCCCTTAAATTTGAAGCAAGTGCACTTGCAGTGCAAAGTGGATTTGCCTTTCGTAAATAACCCCCAATGTCTGTTACTGTACCCCCTAGACATAATAACGAGCATTTAACCTTTACAGTACAGGATGGAGGCACTGCAAGACTAGATTTTTTCTAATCCCTAGAGTTGGGCTTTAAGGAACTCTCACTACATACACACTTACTGTATTTCAAATATATGTTTACACGTATATAAAAGTTTAGGAAATGTTTTCACATTCTTCTATCCTCTAAGGAAGTATGTCCTCGTCTTTGTATATTGTTTTATCAAATAATTTTACTGTGAATGAGAAACTTTCAATTTCAAGATTCTTTCTTGAGGGCTCAGCTATTAAAATGCACCAAAGAAAGCTATATGGTGCCACCTTGTGGAGATTTATGAGAAGGATGGATTGTGTTGGTATCTGTAGGGAAGCCTGGTATACATCTCTACGTGGGGTAGGCAACCTTTGAAAGGTGAAGATCTACCTGAACAACATGAAAAATTAAAGATTACCGGGTTTGGCACCCCCTCTTTTTTTAAGAAATTAACTAGCAAGACCTAACTAAATATTAAGGAAAATATATGGAAAATATAGTAAAACAAATGTCACTGTAAAAATATAAAACTGAGTCTACCTTAGAACTGGACAGAGTCAGACAGTGAAGCAGTGGACAGTGTCAACGGGGCAGTGGACGGTGTCAACAGAGCAGTGGACAGTGTCAACAGAGCAGTGGACAGTGTCAACAGAGCAGTGGACAGTGTCAACAGAGCAGTGGACAGTGTCAACAGAGCAGTGGACAGTGTCAACAGAGCAGTGGACAGTGTCAACAGGGCAGTGGACAGTGTCAACAGGGCAGTGGACAGTGTCAACAGGGCAGTGGACAGTGTCAACAGGGCAGTGGACAGTGTCAACAGGGCAGTGGACAGTGTCAACAGGGCAGTGGACAGTGTCAACAGGGCAGTGGACAGTGTCAACAGGGCAGTGGACAGTGTCAACAGGGCAGTGGACAGTGTCAACAGGGCAGTGGACAGTGTCAACAGGGCAGTGGACAGTGTCAACAGGGCAGTGGACAGTGTCAGTAGTGTTTTATTTTTATTCATATTTTTTACAATTCTATTTTTTAGCAGCCCTGTTGGGGGGCTTTGATGAAATATCAGAGATCTAAACAGACCCTTGATGTCTCATTCTTGAGACAGAGAAAAGAGATGGAGGACATAGAGACTGAGGACTAATCTCTGAAGCCTCAGCTGCACATATTGAAAGAACAGGAAGAGCTCTGCAAAGTCTTCCTGTTCAGTCATAACTTAAGTACAGTAAACTGTTTGCCATGTTTCAGCTTATGAATAAACACAGTAAGTGATTACTCACTGTGTTCATTCAGAAAAGGAAGGGGCCGGTAAATTAGATATTTATCGGTCCCTTCCAAAGCTCTTTATGGTGAAATGATCCCTTGCAGCAGCCGGAGGGAAAAGAGGAGGGAAAGCCAGGGGGGCACACAGGGGGGCCTGGGCAGCAGACTGAAGGGGAACCTGGACAGGAGGGGCGACATTTACTAGAACTGATCCCCTGTGTTTTCTTTCTGCAGTAGCTGAAAGCCAGTAAGAGTAAGAAGAGGAGAAGCCAGCTTTCAGCTGCGGCAGGAGGAAAACACAGGGGATTGGTTTCAGTGAATGTGTCTGGCAGTGAATCTTCTCACTGAGCTACCCGAGATGCTGGACAGTGCCTTGTCAGATCCTTTGGTCAACCCTGCCTTGTGCCTTGATTCCTGCTGAACCTTGAACTCTTTGCTCCTTCCACAAACTTCCTGATTTAAGCCACGTCTCGGCACAATATTCTGGCTAACAGGAAGTGCAATCTCCAGCCAGTATCTCACTCCCATCTTCCCTGCTGACGTCCATAATTGCTACCACTCATTTTCGACCCTTGGCTTGTTCCTCGACTATGCTTCTTCCTGATGCCAACCTGCAACTACTTGTTACCGACCTTTTGGCTTGTTTACTGACCACACTGCTGTTTGATTCTTACCTGCTTATCCACTACTGGACCCCGGCTTGCTCACCTCCTGGTGGGGCGATTCTGAGGACCGCAACCTGGTACTAACACGCAGCAAAATCTCCACCATCAGGAGCTCTGGTGAACACTGGTTAGTACTTAGACTCCGCACCTAAGGTGAGCCTGTGTCATCTGCCAGGGTGACTGCCTGTGTACCTATCATGCTGGTCAGGGGAAGTCCTGCAACTGCTATAGCAACAGGTCTTTGAGCCTGATCCCTTGATTAGGACACCTGTCCAGGTTCGAGGGGTTGGCAAGGAAGGGATACAATCTACCAGTCACCTGCCTACGATCGATAGGTAGATTGTGATCAACAGGTTACCAACCCCCAATCTATACTTACCTTTACATGAACGGAGATTGTTTTGTGGGGCCCAAAAAAAATTAAATAAATGAAGGTTTTTGGTTACACACCATATTACCAAAAGTATTGGGACACCTGCCCTTACACGCACATAAACTTTAACGGCGTCTTAGTTCATAGTGTTTAATATAGCTGTTATCTTTTGCAGCTATAACAGCTTCAATTCTTCTGGGAAGGCTGTCAACAAGGTTTAGGAGCGTGTCTATAGGAATGTTTGACCATTCTTCCAGAAGCGCATTTGTAAGGTCAGGCACTGGATTTTGAACGAGAAGGTCTTGCTTGCAGTCTACACACAAAATCACATTATGGAGTCCCACAAAGGTATTGTATGTCAGAAAATACATAAACTCTGTACTCTATCACAGGGATACAGAAGTCCAACTACACAATTTTTTTAGACAATACACCAAAGAAACCATCCATTCATTTGTGTATAACAAATGCTATAAAACCTAGAAAGGAATAAGGAAAGCTGACATCAAACATGTATGTGTAACGTTATGAGAATACAGAGGTAACCTAACAATTAAATAACTTCACATCATAATAACCAATAGTTTACTAAACAATGTATTAAAAAAAAAAACACATACACTACATTACTAGAAGTATTGGGATGCCTCCCTTTACACACACATGAACTTTAATGGCATCCCAGACTTAATCCGTAGGGTTCAATATCGAGTTGTCCCAACCGTTACAGCTATAACAGCTTCAACTCTTCTGGGAAGGCTGTTTAGGAGTGTGTCTATGGGAATGTTTGACCATTCTTCAAAGTGCATTAGTGAGGTCAGGCACTAATGTTGGACGAGAAGGCCTGGCTTGCAGTCTCTGCTCTATTTCATTCCAAAGGTGTTTTATCGGGTCGAGTTTAGGACACTGTGCCGGCCAGTCAAGTTAATCCACCCCAAACTCCCTCATCCATGTCTTTATGGACCTTGCTTTGTGCACTGGTCCAAATCATTTGGTGGAGGTGGATTATGGTGTGGGGTTGTTTTTCTGGGGTTGGGCTTGGCCCCTTAGTTCCAGTGAAAGGAACTCTCAAGGTGTCAGCATACCAAGACATCTTGGACAATTTCATGCTCCCAACTTTGTGGGAACAGTTTGGGGATGGCCCCTTCCAGTTCCAACATGACTGAGCACCAGTGCACAAAGCAAGGTCCATAGGGAACATGGATGAGCGAGTTTGGGGTGGAGGAACTTGACTGGCCTGCACGGAGTCCTGATCTCAACCCGATAGAACACTTTTGGGATGAATTAGCGTGGTGACTGCAAGCTAGGACTTCTCATCCACATCAATGCCTGACCTCACAAATGTGCCTCTGTAAGAATGGTCAAACATTTCCATATACACACTCCTAAACCCGGTGAACAGCCTTCCCAGAAAAGTTGAAGCTGTTATAGCTGCAAAGGGTGGGCCAACTCAATATTGAGCTCTACGGACTAAGACATCATTAAAGTTCATGTGCGTGTAAAGGCAGGCGTCCCAGTACTTTTGGTAATATAGTGTACGCAAGTTTTTTTATACATCACAGTTAGCTAATTATTGGTTATTATGATGTGAAATTATTAATTTTGAGGTTAACTCTATTCTCATAACGTTACACATACATGTTTAAAGTCAGCTTTCCTTATTCCCTTCTAGGTTATAGCATTTGTTATACACAAATACATGAATGTTTTCTTTGGTGTATTTTCTAAAAAATTGTGTAGTTGGACTTCTGTATCCCTGTGATAGAGTACAGAGTTTATGCTTTTGTGACATACAATACTTTAAAGGCTAAGTTCACATTTTTTTTCTAAATTCCAGCTCCCCTATGCACCAATATAGCATTCATGTACTTTTTTTTCAAAAATATCAAAGCTTTCCATAAAATCTACAGACACGTAACTTACTGTCCTCCATCCATGATTTAAAACGTATCGATTGCTTCTGTCTTGCGTCCTTACAGACTGTAGGTCATGAGACAGGAAGCAGTTGACCAGCTGACCTCATTAGCACACACCCTGCATCATCCACCCTCCCACTCCCAGCTGCACGTTTTTTAAATGAGATGCAATCAGTGATTGCCCTTCTCACTAAATACACAATCAGATTGCATAGTGTATGGTCATCTTTATGAAAGGAGTGAACAGAAACACTCAGCTGTCAAGCCCCGTTCACATCTCTGCATAGCAGGAACTCGAATTCCCACATGCATTTTTTTAGCGAGGTGGGGAAGCGGTTTGGAGCATTTTCACTCATCACACATAGGGCAGCCCATCCACCTGAATGTGCTGCCCTACACACAGCAATCGCCCCAAAGAAGCTTCAGAACTTTTTTAGACCGTTTTTTTACTGCGATTTTTGGTGCAGTGCATTTCTGAAATGCAAGGAAACGCACAGATGTGAATGAAGCTTCATTGTTCTTGTGTTATCGACCAATTTCACTTTCAGGCCCCATTCACATCTAGTATAGTGGGAGCGCACATTTTGTGTCTCGTTTATCCTGTGACACACCTTTAGATCTGCCATCAATTATGTATTGCAAGGGCCTGCCTGATTGGATATAGAGTGATTGGCTAGATAGGTGTTAACTCCTATTATATAAATTTGGTAAATCTAAAGGAGATTGTACGATCAGATTGTATAGTGTATGGCCACCTTTATACACCTAAAATTATTAGTTGCGCTTTCAGTGCCATTAATTGGTAACGGCACCCCAAACACAGGTCCAAACGCACATTTTGCCATGTGAAAAAATAAGTGGCAAATGCTGCAAAATGCACAGTAAAAAACACGCAACCCACAAAACACCAACATGTTCCATAAACCACATATAGCACAGCCCATATAAATCAGCAGGTTGCCCTATGTGTGTCACAGGAAAAGGAGACAAAATGTGCGCTCCCACTATGCTAGATATGAATGGGCCCTGAAAGTGAAATTGGTGCAATAACACAACAATGAGGCTTCATTCACATCTGTGCGTTTCCTTGCATTTCAGAAATGCGATGCACCAAAAGTCGCCGTAAAAAACGCACCAAGCTCTGCTCTAAAAAAAAGTTCTGAAGCTTCTTTGGGGCGATTGCTGTGTGTAGGGCAGCACATTCAGGTGGATGGGCTTCCCTATGTGTGATGAGTGAAAACACTCCAAAACGCCTCCCCCCCCTCGCTAAAGAAAAAAAAAAAAAAAAAAAAACACACAAGTTCCTGCTATGCAGAGACGTGAACGGGGGTTGACAGCTGAGTGTTTCTGTCCACTCCCTTCTATGTACTTGTATAAAGATGGCCATACACTATGCAATCTGATTGTGTATTTAGTGAGAAGGGTGATCACTGATTGATGCATTTAATTTAAAAACATGCACCTGGGAATGGGAGTGTGGATGATGCAGGGTGTGTGCTAAAGAGGTCAGCTGTCAACTCCTTCCTGTGTCATGACCTACAGTCTGTAAGGACGTAAGACAGAAGCAATAGTTACGTTTGGAATCATGGATGGAGGACAGTAAGGTACGTGTCTGTAGATTTTATGGAAAGTTTTTTTTTTGTTTTTTTTTTTGCAAAAATATCAAAGAAGTACATGATTGCTATATTGGTGCATAGGGGAGCTGGAATTTAGCTAAAAAAAAAAGTTAACTTGGCCTTTCCTTGTGAAGAATCCCAAACAATTAACTCTTTGAATTCTGTGACACGTATTCACTAGGCCCTGCGAGTAGGCACTGCTGTGTCACAATGCACAGTGCCTGCCTTCTGAACTACAGAGGTGGCGAGAGGAGGAGCTTCAGGAGTCAATACAGGAATCACTGCCTGCAGGCAAGGTACCATGGGATATGTAATCCTTAAGACATTGAAAGTAAACAGAGCTGCAAAGCATGCAGTGAATCCAGGAAAGAGATGGCCAGCAGACGGGAAGCACTTACAAGGAGATTTTTCAAATAAGTTCATATTGGGTTGTCAAACTATTGTTTGCATTGGGATTATAATGTTGATGTTATGAAATGAAAGTGTATGCTGTGACCACACTACTCCTTTAATGATGGTCTGCTCAGTCCTAGAACTAGAAGCAACCCAAAGGGTCATATCATTATTAGAAAAAAAAAAGGACACTATTAAGGCTTCATGTACGGGATGCTTTTACAACCTCTCCTGAACAATTTAACTTGACGGATAGTAACCCACGTTTAAGGCGTCCATTTTGCAGCGTTTACATTTAGAAGCGTATCACTCAACCTAACTGCTGTGATGGAATACTTACAAAATAAAACAGGGATAATAACAAAATTTGTGCTGAGGTTAACCCATTCACTGCCAGGTCCGTATGCTGTACGGCCAGTACGCCGTACAAACCTCTTCTATCCCTCTGCTATAAAGCTCATGGTCGCCTCAATGACCATAAACTTATAGCAGAATTGTTCAGTAGACTCTGCTGAACAATTCTATAACTATAACAATTCTATAACTCTGATCAGCAGATTACAAGCCTCCAATCAGAGTTATTAACCTTAAAAGTGCCACCCCCACCATCAATGCAGCCGCCCCCCTCCCTCCTCTCCACCTACCGCCGCTTCCTTTCACCTAGAGTTGGCCCCCACTCTCCCCCCCTGATTTCCTCCCCCCACACCCGTTCCAACCCCCTCGCAAACCAGATCTCCTGCAGCTACCTTTAGAAGCCAGCATCCCTCCTCTGCTGCTCCCGCCGGCTTCAGGTTTTGTATGGGGCTTGGAGGGGATCCAGATGTGTCCCCCCCTGCCAGTCAGATCACCCCCGTATCGGCCCCCGCACCCCTGATCCATTCCTACTCAGGCGGCATCCCTCCGTCCCCTCCCACAGCCTGCGGCTGCTGGCCGCACTGAGCTCCGCCAATCTGATATGCTGAGAGTACGGGGAAGGGGGGGGGGCGAGTGGAGGGGATAGTGTGGATGGCTTGGTAAACATGTAACATGTGTAGTACAGTTGGCGCACTACAGATCGCACCTATATGTCCCACTGACAGCTGATCATATTAAACCGTGAGTGTTACTATCAGACTGTCATTTTATGAATGACTGAGGAATCTATACAGATTTCTTATTCATTCATGAATGTAAAGTGCTGCAGAGAAAGGCACTATCTTCAGTCCCTTTCTTTGTCTCAAAAAAAGAGATATGGGGGTCTGTTTAGATCTCACCAAAGACACACCAAAAATAAATAAATAAATAATTGTGCAAGAAAAAAAAAAAAAAAACATAGTAAAACACAGCGGTGACTGGTGATGAACCTTTTTTTTTTTTGGGGGGGGGGGGGGGCGGTGCCAAACAACCCCCCCCCCATGCCCGCACTCAGCCTATCCACGGTGACGCCCACCGACTGACCCGATCGATCTGCTTGTGAAAGGGGCCTAAGGCCTTGTTCACACAAGGCATACACAACGTACCTTTACAGGGATGCACAGGTGTTTCGTGCATCTCTGCGCAGGCAGTCCCATTGATGTCATTTGGGATGAAGCAACTGCACAAACAGAGCCGTTGCTCCCAATTTTACATCCATGTAGGTCTGTATGCATGTCCCTGAGCTCACACTGTCTGCGTTTGGGGTCATGTACACTCACGGATGTCAGATTGGGAACAGCAGCAATGCCTGTGCAGCCATTGCATCCCAATTGACATGAATGGGACTTCCTGTACGGGGAACAAGGAACACCTGTGCATCCCCGTGCGGATAAACATGGCCCTCCATGGGCATACACCTTAGTATACCATATGTGAATGATGCTTTAGTAGCAATTTAGCAGGAATTTTGTAAGTTATGTTGTGTTTATATGTACTATTAATGATTTTAGTGTATTTTTATTGAAAACAGCGTTATGATGTCCAAAAAAATCAATAGAACTTTTTTTTTATTCTACAGGTCATGTGCTTCCAGGAAATATCTAGTTTGAGGTGTCTTTTCAAATTCTGAAAGCTGTAAGTGAGAAATGGTAACCTCCGTTTTTTAGAGTAAATTGTTTTTATTTACAGTTTTGTTTACCTTCAGTTTTCACCATTTCACAAAAAGGTGCAGTTTAAAGTGAACAAATATTTGTTATTTATTAACTCAATACAGATTTAACTTATATATTTACTAGGAATTTAGCAGGAACTTTGTAAATTTTGCCATGTATGAATCTACTATTAATGATTTTAGTGTATTTTTAGCGAAAATATTGTTTTTATAAACATTTGCGCAAATAATGCGGTGTCTTAAAAATCTTTTTTTAAATTCTACTGGCCATGTGCTTTCAGAAAATATATGGTTTGGGGGGTCTTTTACAAACTCTGAAAGCTGTAAGTGAAAAAGGAAAAACCTCCAGATTTGAGAAATTTTTGCGTACGTCCGATTTTCACTATTTCTTAAAAAGGCGCATTTTAAAATTTACAAATATTTGTTATTTATTAACTCAATACAGGTTAAACTTTTATATTTAGTAGGAATTTAGCAGGGATTTTGTAAAATTTGCTGCGTTTATATCTGCTAAAAACGATTTTAGAGAATTTTTAGTAAATCAATTGTCTTGATAAACATTTGCGCAAATATCATGGGGCTTTAAAAATCAGTAGCACCTTCTTTTTTATTCTACTGGTCCTATGCTTTCAGAAAATATATGGTTTGTCTTTAACAAACTCTGCAACTGTAAACCTTCAGATTTTTAGAGAAATGTGGTTACATTTTTGCATACATTCAGTTTTCACATTTTTGCAAAAAAGGCACAATTTAAAAATTACAAATATTTGGTTATTTATTAACTCAATACAGGTTAAGCGTTTATATTTAGCAGGAATTTAGTAAAATTTGCTGTGTTTATATCTGAAAAAAGGTTTTGAGAATTTTTAGCGAACATATTGTTTTGATAAACATTTGCACAAATATCGCAGGGCGTTAAAATCAGGAGCACCTTCCTTTTATTCTACAGGTCACGTGCCTTCAGGAAATATATGGTTTGGGGGGTCTTTAACAAACTGAAAGCTATAAGGGAACAATGAAAACCACTAGATTTTTTGAGAAATTTGGATATTTACATTTTAACATTTATGTTTGATTTTCACCATGTCGCAAAAAGAGCGTAATCTAAAATTTACAAATAGTGTTTATTAAGTTAATACAGGTTAGCTTTAATATTTAGTAGGAATTTTGTATAACGTGCTATGTTTTTATTTGCAAATATTGATTTTAGTGTGATCTTAGCTAAAATATTGTTTGATAAACATCTGCGCAAATATCATTGTGCCCTAAAAATCAGTAGCATTTTATTTGTATTCTACTGGTCATGTGCTTTTATAAAATATATGGTTTGGGGGGTCTTTAAAAAACTCTGAAAGCTGTAAGGGAAAAAATTGCAAAAATGGTCTAGCCAGCTGAGTTTAAATTATGGAGCACAGGGCCTGGCAGCGAAAAGGTTAAAAGTACCAAACTAAAGGCCTACAGGACTTTCAGGACTACAGAACCTTAACCCATATGTTATGAAGGGGGGTGGGGTGATCCACAATCCATCAAAGATAACTGAGCAGAGCTGACAACATTGCTTGCGATTTGAGTGTAGCAGAAGCAATGTTTTATCACCCTGAACAGAAAGGTAGGAGCAAACTGGATTACTGAGAAGTCAACAGATATTTTTCTGTAAATAAACCAGTATGTAAACATAATACAAAGCGTTTTTATTAATATTTTGTCCAGACACTTGCAGTTTCTTCATACTGACCTTTTTATTAAGGCAAACAATTACCTGTTACCTACAGAAATCAGATTGACTCTTTCACGGATCACACTACAATAAAACTATTTATCTATGGGTTACTGAAATTTACATAAGATTCTGGAAATCTACTTTTACCTCTGTAGAGCCTGTAAATGCTACTTTATCCACATCAGGATGGACAGCCAGCTTTTCACCAAAAGCACCATTACCGGTGACCACATTGAAGACTCCAGGTGGAAGTCCTGCTTCAGCACAAATCTCTGCCAGGAGAAGAGCCGTCAAACGTGTATATGTTGCAGGCTTTAATACTACAGTATTACCTGGAATGAAACATAATATATTGGCTGAAGCTGGCTCAAAAACAGCAACACAAAACATTATTTTATCATTTCAACTCAAAAGGAGTTTTCAGGCAGGAGGGGAGGGGCTGAATGACATCATGACGCATGCAGTGTGCACAAGACTGGCAAAACTGGAAGAACATTGCATTAGGATACTGATTGTGCATGTAATTTAATGCTGGCTATACCTGGTGTGGTTTGGGGCACCAGAATCAAGAGAGTGTGTTTTTATCATGTTGATGTAGTGAATAAAGTATTTTAAGGATAAAGCACTATGTTTGCTTTATGTTGCTGAGCAGAGAAGAAAGCAGGAGGTGTCTAAGGAAGTCCATCAAAGAGCCATCATACTATGATCCATTCAGTTGGCATAATATACAGTCCACATAAGAGGGACACAAGTGCTTTTTGACCTTACAAGAGATTGTTTGGTCATGGGCTCCGGGTAAGAGCACAATTAGTGATGGTGGAGGTTTTAAAGAGACAGTGATAGATTATTACTGAATGTATGTGAAGAGCAGAGGTGTTTGTGTGGCATTGAGAAGTTTAAAGGATTGAAGATATTGTGATATACAGGTGTATCTCAAAAATTTAGAAAAAAAAAAGTTAATTTCAGTAATTCAATTTAAAAAGTGAAACTCACTTTATATAGATGCGTTACACACAGAGTGATATATTTCAAGCATTTTTTTTTTTTAATTTTGAGCATTATGGCTTACAGCTAGTGAAAACCCAAAATTCAGAATCTCAGAAAATTAGATTATAAATGGCCTATAAAAAAAAAAAAAAAAAAAAAAAAGGATTTTTAATACAGAAATGTTGGCTTACTGAAAAGTATGTCTATGTACTGTATAATATGCACTATACTAATACTTGGTCAGGGCTCATTTTGCATGAATTACTGCATCAATGAGACGTGGCATGGAGGCAATCAGCCTGTGGCACTGCTGAGGTGTTGTGGAAGCCCAGGTGGCTTGAATAGCACCCTTCAGCTTGTCTACATTGTTGGGTCTGGTGTCTCATCTTCCTCTTGACAATACCCCACAGATTCTCTATGGGGTTTAGGTCAGGCAAGTTTGCTGGCCAGTCAAGCACAAGTGATACCATGATCATTAAACCAGGTATTGTTATTTTTGGCGGTGAGGTCAGGTGCCAAGTCCTGCTGGAAAATAAAATCAGCATCTCCATGAAGCTGGTCAGCAGAGGGAAGCATGAAGTGCTCTAGAATTTCCTGGTAGAGGGCTGCGCTGACTTTGGACTTGATAAAATACAGTGGACCGACACCAGCAGATGACATGGTTCCCCAAATTATCATGGACTGTTGAAAATGTTGCATTTCATTTGGAAATCAAGGTCCCAGAATCTGGAGGAAGAGTGAAGAGGCACAGAATCCAAGTTGCATGAGGTCCAGTGTGAAGTTTTCACAGTCAGTGGTGATTTGGGGAGCCGTGTCATCTTCTGGTGTTAGTCCACTGTATTTTAGTCAGCGCAGCCCTCTAACAGGAAATTCTAGACCACTTCATGCTTCCCTCTGCTGACCAGCTTTATGGAGATGCTGATTTAATTTTGCAGCAGAACTTGGTACCTGCCCACACAGCCAAAAGTACCAATACCTGGTTTAACAATCATGGTATCACTCTGCTTGATTGGCCAGCAAACTCGCTTGACCTAAACCCCATAGAGAATCTGTGGGGCATTGTCAAGAGGAAGATGAGAGGCGCCAGACCCAAACAGTGTAGATGACCTGAAGGCCGCTATCAAAGCAACCTGGGCTTCCATAACACCTCAGCAGTGCCACAGGCTGATCGCCTCCATGCCATATTGATGCAGTAATTCATGCAAAATTAGCCCAGACCAAGTATTGGTACAATGCATACTATACTGTACATCAGGGGTCTTCAAACTACAGCCCTCCAGTTGTTCAGGAACTACAATTCCCATCATGCCTAGTAATGTTTGTGAATGTTAGAGTTTTACAATGCCTCATGGGATGTGTAGTTCTGCAATAGCTTGAGGGCCATAGTTTGAGGATCCCTGCTGTACATGGACATACTTTTCAATAAGCCATTTTTATGTATTAAAAATCCTTTTTTTTTATTGGTCTTATGTAATATCCTAATATTCCGAGATACTGAATTTTGGGTTTTCATTAGCTGCAAGCCATAATTGTCAAAATTAAAAAAAAAGAAATGCATCACCATGGGGTTGATTTACTAAAGGCAAATCCACTTTGCTGCACTTGGAAGTGCAGTAGCTTTAGATCTGAGGGGAAGATCTGAAATGAGGGGAAGCTCTGCTGATTTTATCATCCAATCACGTACAAGCAAAAATGCTGTTTTTTATTTTCTTTGCATGCCTCCCCTCAGATCTACAGCGACTTCCAACTTGTAGTGCAAAGTGGATTTGCCTTTAGTAAATAACCCTGTGTGTGAATGTTTGTATGTATGTATGTGTGTGTGTGTGTGTGTGTGTGTGTGTGTGTGTGTGTGTGTGTGTGTGTGTGTGTGTGTGTGTGTGTGTGTGTGTGTGTGTGTGTGTGTGTGTGTGTATATATATATATATATATATATATATATAAAAACACGATATTCTAATGTTTTGAGATGTACCTGTATGCGATAAAGAGTTATCACATTGGATTTTATAGTCTTTTATGGATTTTGGTCTATTCAATTTGATACATTGTGTAAAAAGCTTTTGTGATCAAAGCGTGGCAGCATATTTTTATATTTATTGTAACTATGTATATTTATATGAAAATGTGAAGGGCGTGGGCAGCTTTTTTCCTGTCTTTTTGTTTTGGTTTCACATAACACATTTCATAATATTCTTATTGGTATTTTGGGTTTAACACTATTAGATAGCAGCTAGCAAGGTAATACAGTGCTTTGAAAAAGTATTCATACCCCTTGACATTTTCCACATTTTGTCATGCTACAACCAAAAATGTAACTGTATTTTCTTGGGATTTTATGTGATAGACCAACACAAAGTGGCACATAATTGTGCAGTGGAAGGAAAATGATAAATGTTTTTTAATTTTTTTTTACAAATAAATATCTGAAAAGTGTGACGTGCATTTGTCTTCAGTCCCCCTTTCCTTTGATACCCCTAACTAAAATCTAGTGGAACCAATTGCATTCAGAAGTCACTTAATTAGTAAATAGAGTCCACCTGTATGTAATTTAACCACTTGCCGACCGCCACACGCTGATATACGTCGGCACAATGGCAGCGGTGGGCAAATGGGCGTACCTGTACGTCCCATTTAATTTGCGGGGCTAATGGGCACGCTGCGTACAGCGTGACCGTGCCTACGGGTCCCGCGGACTCGATGTCCGCCGGCATCCCACGATCGTGTCACGGAGTGGCAGAACAGGAAGATGCTTATGTAAACAAGGTATTTCACTGTTCTGCCTAGTGACATGACAGGGATCTACTGCTCCCTGTCATCGGGAGCAGTGATCACTGTCATGTCAGTGGTAGCCCATCCCCCTCACAGTTAGAATCACTCCCTAGGACACACTTAACCCCTCGATTGCCCCCTAGTGTTTAACTCCTTCCCTGCCAGTGTCATTTACACAGTAATCAGTGCATTTTTATAGCACTGATCCCTGTATAAATGACAATGGTCCCAATATACGCTTATTGCAATTTTTTTTTACCAAAATTATGTAGAACAATACATATGGGCCTAAACTGAGGAAAAAATTTGATTTTTTATATATTTTTTGGGGATATTTATTATAGCAAAAAGTAGAAAATATTGCTTTTTATTTTCAAAATTGGCGCTCTTTTTTTGTTTATAGTGCAAACAATAAAAACCACAGAGGTGATCAAATACCACCAAAAGAAAACTCTATTTGTGGGGAATAAAGGATGTCAATTTTGTTTTGGTATAATGCCGCACAGCTGCGCAATTGTCAGTTAAAACGACGCAGTGCCGAATCGCAAAAAATGTTCTGGTCAGGAAGGGGGTAAAATCTTCTGGGGCTGAAGCGGTTAATCTCAGTATAAATACAGCTGTCCTGTGAACCCCTCAGAGGTTTGTTAGAGAACCTTAGTGAACAAACCGCATCATGAAGGCCAAGGAACACAACAGACAGGTCAGGGATAAAGTTGTGGAGAAGTTTAAAGCAGGGTTAGGTTATTAAAAAATATCCCAAGCTTTGAACATCTCACTGTGCACTGTTCAATCCATCATCCAAAAATGGAAAGAGTATGGCACAATTGCAAACCTATCAAGACATGGCCATCCACCTAAACTGACAGGCCGGGCAAGGAGAGCATTAATCAGAGAAGTAGCCAAGAGGCTCATGGTAACTCTGGAGGAGCTGCAGAGATCCACAGCTCAGGTGGGAGAATCTGTCCACAGGAAAACTATTAGTCGTGCACTCCACAAATCTGGCCTTTATGGAAGAGTGACAAGAAGAAAGCCATTTGCAGTTTGCGAGAAGCCATGTGGGGGACACAGCCAACATGTGGAAGAAGGTGTTCTGGTCAGATGAGACCAAAATTGAACTTTTTGGCCTAAAAGCAAATCGCTATGTGTGGCGGAAAACTAACACTGCACATCACCCTGAACACACCATCCCCACCGTGAAACATGGTGGTGGCAGCATGTTGTGGGGATGCTTTTCTTCAGCAGGGACAGGGAGGCTGGTCAGAGTTGGTGGGAAGATGGATAGAGCCAAATACAGGGCAATCAAATGCCCTGTACACACGGTCGGAATTTCAAACAGAAAAAGTCTGATGGGAGCTTTTCATCGTATATTCCGACCATGTGTATACCTCTTTAGACTTTTTACGTCGAAAATTCAGATGGACTTAGATAGAGACCATGTTCTATATTTTTCCGACTGAACAAATCCCTATCGGGAAAACCGCTGGTCTGTATGGTGTTCGGACGTACCAAAAATGACGCAAGCTCTGAAGTACCTTCAGAGTTAATTCCTATGGTAAAACCGGTCGTGTGTACAGGGCATTCGAGAAAACCTGTTGGAGTCTGCAAAAGACTTGAGACTGGGGCGGAGGTTCACCTTCCAGCAGGACAACGACCCTAAACATACAGCCAGAGCTACAATGGTTTAGATCAAAGAATATATGTGTTACAATGCCCCAAAGTCCAGACCTAAATCCAATTGAAAATCCGTGCAAGACTTGAAAATTGCTGTTCACAGATGGTCTCCATCCAATCTGACAGGGCTTGAGCCATTTTGCAAAGGAGAAAGGGGAAAAAATTGTACTCTCTAGATGTGCAAAGCAGGTAGAGACATCCCCAAAAAGACTTGCAGCTGTAATTGCAGTGAAAGGTGGTTCTACAAAATATTGACTCGAGGGGCTGAATACAAATGCACGCCATACTTTTCACATATTTATATGTAAAAAAAATTTGAAAACCATTTATCGTTTCCCTTCCACTTCACAATTATGTGCCACTTTGTGATGGTCTATCACAAAAAATCCCAATAAAATACATTTACGTTTTTGATTGTAACATGACAAAATGTGGACAATTTCAAGGGGTATGAATACTCGATCAAGGCACTGTACAATGTTTTAACACATTATTAATCAGTTTGCAGGTGAGAAATGGTTGACGAGGATGTGTGTTGCAGAGTCTGAAATATAATCTATATAAAAACACTATAGGGACATCTATTACCCCTGGTAATCTCAAACCTTGCAGAGCTTATTACCAATATTCATATTAAAGAACACCTGGGTAGCAGTGACCATAACATGATTTCATTTCATGTTAGCTGTAAGCAACAAACACATACAGGAAAGATAAAAACACTTAACGGATCTGGTGGCAGATTACTGGGAGGGGCAATCCAACTATCAAGTAACTATAGACCTCTTAGTTTAACTTCTATAGTCGGGAAGATACTGGAGAGCGTAATAAAAAGACCACATAGACGAGTTCTTGCTGGAAAAAAAATATTTTAAGCAACAGACAGCATGGATTCATACGAAACAGAAGTTGTCAAACAAACCTGATTTCTTTTTATATGAGGAGGTAAGTAAAACCTTGGACAGAGGGGTGGCTGTGGGCGTGGTATACTTGGATTCTGCAAAAGCGTTTGACACAGTTCCCCACCCACGGCTAAAGTGTAAGGTAAAGTCTACAGGCTTGGAAAGATCAATTTGTAAATGGATAGAAAACTGGCTAAAAAACAGAATTCAGAGAGTAGTGGTTAACCACTTCAGCCCCGGAAGATTTTACCCCCTTTCTGACCAGAGCATTTTTTGCGATTCGGCACTGCGTCGCTTTAGCTGACAATTGCGCGTTCGTGCGAAGTTGTACCCAAACAAAATTGACGTCCTTTTTTTCCCACAAATAGAGCTTTCTTTTGGTGGTATTTGATCACCTCTGTGGTTTTTATTGTTTGCCCTATAAACAAAAAAAGAGCGACAATTTAAAAAAAAAAAAAGCAAATTTTTACTTTTTGCTATAATAAATGTCCCCCAAAAATATATAAAAAAAAAAATTTTCCTCAGTTTAGGCCAATATGTATTCTACATATTTTCGGTAAAAAAATTGCAATAAGCGTATATTGATTGGTTTGCGCAAAAGTTATAGCGTCTACAAAATAGGGGAAAGTTTTATGACATTTTTATTATTTTTTTTTTATTAGTAATGGCAGCAATTTGCGATTTTTATCATGACTGCAACATTATGGCGGATACATCGGACACTTTTGACACAATTTTGGGACCATTGTCATTTATACAGTGATAAGTGCTATAAAAATTCACTGATTACTGTGTAAATAACACTGGCAGGGAAGGGGTCAAACATTAGGGGGCGATCAAGGGGTTAAGTGTGTCCTAGGGAGTGATTCTAACTGTGGGGGGGATGGGCTACCACTGACATGACAACGATCACTGCTCCAGCTGACAGGGGGCAGTGATCTCTGTCATGTCACAAGCCAGAACGGGAAAAATGCCTGGTTTACATAGGCATCTCCCCATTCTACCTCTCAACACCACAATCGCGGGCCGCTGCAAACATAGAGCTCCCGCCACCCACATGCGCGCGCCCGACAGGCAGCAAATTTAAAGGGATGTACAGGTACGCCCATTTCCCTGCCTGTGCTATTCTGCCGACGTACATCTGTGTGCGGCAGTGATGTCCCTCAAGGTTCAGTGTTGGGACCATTACTTTTTAATACCTTTATAAATTATATAGGGTCTGGGATTAAAAATACCATTTCTGCAGATGACACCAATCTATGCAGTGGAATAACATCCTCACAGGATGTCTCCAAATTACAAGCCAACCTCAATGCACTGTCGGGCAACTAAGTGGCAAATGAGGTTTAATGTTGATAAATGTAAAGTTATGCACTTGGGAACTAAGAATATGCATGCATAATATATACTAAGCGAGCAAAGTCCTTTCTTGTATTGAGAGGTATGGACTCCAGAGAGCGAGATATCATTTTTCCCCTGTACAAATTATTAAAGACCTCATCTGGAATATGCAGTTCAGTTTTGGGCATCAGTTCACAAAAAGGATATTGGGGAACTGGAGAAAGTGCAGAGAAGGGCAACCAAACTGATAAGAGGAATGAGGGAGCTCAGCTATGAGGATAAATTAGAGGAACTGAATTTATTCTCTTGAGAAGAGGAGATTAAGGAGGATATGATCAACATGTACAAATACATAAGTGGTCCATATAGTGAACTTTAAGGTTCATCACAGAGGACAAGGGGGCACTCAAAATAGGAAAGGTTTCTTCACAGTAATGCCCCGTACACACGGTCGGACATTGTTCGGATATTCCGACAACAAAATCCTAGGATTTTTTCCGACGGATGTTGGCTCAAACTTGCCTTGCATACACACGGTCACACAAAGTTGTCGGA
This sequence comes from Aquarana catesbeiana, assembly GCF_042186555.1. Taxonomy (NCBI): domain Eukaryota; kingdom Metazoa; phylum Chordata; class Amphibia; order Anura; family Ranidae; genus Aquarana; species Aquarana catesbeiana. The sequence continues at coordinate 83,488,286 of NC_133333.1, forward strand.
AAATCCGATCATTTTGAACGCGGTCATGTAAAACACGTACGTCTGGACTATAAATGGGGCAGTAGCCAATAGCTTTCATCTCTTTATTTATTCTGAGCATGCGTGGCACTTTGTGCATCGGATTTGTGTACACACGATAGGAAATTCCGACAACAGATTTTGTTGTCAGAAAAAATTTATAGCAAGCTCTCAAACTTTGTGTGTCGGAAAATCCCATGGAAAATGTGTGATGGAGCCTACACAGAATTTCCGACAACAAGGTCCTATCACACATTTTCCGTCGGAAAATCAGACCGTGTGTACGGGGCATTAGAGCTGTGAAAATGTGGAATAGACTCCCTCCAGAGGTGGTTCTGGTCAGCTCAGTAGATTGTTTTAAAAAGGCCTGCATTCTTTCCTAAATGTACATAATATAACTGGGTACTGACATTTATAGGTAAAAAGTTGATCCAGGGAAAATCAGATTGCCTCTCAGGGGATAAGGAAGGAATTTTTTCCCCTGCTGTGGCAAATTGGAGCATGCTTTGCTGGGGTTTTTCACCTTCCTCTGGATCAACTGTGGGTATAGGATTGTGTAAATGGGATTGTAATTTTTTTTTTTTTTTGGTTGAACTAGACCTGGACCTGACTATGTAACTAGATACAGTTGTGTGAAAAAATATTTGCCCCCTTTCTGATTTTTTTTTTTTTTCATATTTTCACACTTAAATGACTCACATAATCAAAAAATATTATTACACAAAGATATCCCGAGTTAATGTAAAATGTAGTTTTTAAATGATGGTTTCATTTATTAAGGCAAAAAAGCTGTCCAAACCTGCCTGGCTTTATGTGAAAAAGTAATTGCCCCCTAACCTGGTTGTGCCACCCTTGGCGGCAACAACTGCAATCAAGCGTTTGTGATAACTGGCAAGGAGTCTTTCATATTGCTGTGGAGTATTTTTGGCCCACTCTTTGCAGAATTGTTTTAATTTAGCCACATTGGAGTGTTTTCCAGCATGAACGGCCTGTGTAAGGTCATGATACAGCATCTTAATTAGATTTAAGTGCGGGCTTTGACTAGGCCACTCCAAAACCTAAATTTTGCTTTGTTTGAACCATTTGGAGGAGGACTTGTTGTTGTGTTTCGGATCATTGTCCTGCTGCATAACCCAAGTGCACTTGAGCTTGAGGTCACAAACTGATGGCCAATATTCTCCTTTAGGATTTTCTGGTAGAGCTCAGAATTCATGGTTCAATCAATTATGGTATGTTGTCCAGGTCCTGAAGCTGCAAAGCAGCCCCAGACCAGCACGTTACCACCACCATATCTGACTGCTGGTATGATGTTCTTGTTACGAAATGCTGTATTCGTTTTATGCCAGATTTAACGGGACGCACACCTCCCAAAAAGGTACATTTTTGTCTCATCAGTCCACAGAACATTTGCCATTAAAGTCTTGGGGATAAGCAAGATGTTTTTTGGAAAATGTGAGACGAGCCTTTGTGTTCTTTTTTGGTCAGCAGTGGCTTTGGCCTTTGAACTCTTCCATGGATGTCATTTTTGCCCAGTCTCTTTCTTATTGTTGAATCATGAACACTGATCTTACCTGAGGCAAGCGAGGCCCGCAGTTCTTTAGATGTTCTGGGTTCTTTTATCAAATTTGTGGTATGCTCCGCGCTCAGGATAATAGAGGGTTGCAGCCTCCCCTATTGGGTTCCCGAGGAAACTTACAGCAAATAACGGTAAAAAAAGTGGGGTGATTGGCGCTACCCTGTCAAACCAAATAAGTATAAGGAAAAGTGGTAGGTAAGTAGCCTGTCTGTAAGTAGAAGAGGAGGTACCTATCCTATAGGGACTGGATATGCGTATATGTAACCATCAGTGGTGAATATAAGTGTAATATAGCAAAAGTGTGCTTAATCAAATAGTCAATCCTAATGTGACGAATAAAGGAAAAAATGTATAGGTGATCAAACAAGATTTGTCATAAACATAATTTGCATAAGGTGTAGGCAAATATATATGTATCTATAAGGCCAAGGGTGAAACCAAAAGACCATACATATGTAGTAAAAATGTTACATAATTGTAAATACCAACAATGGCCAACCATATAATTAAGAGCAAGTGTAATAAAAAGAAAAACAATTTCTAGGTTGTAAAGTCCCATCCAAATGTGTATAAGAAGGTATAAAAATAATAAAAATAAAAGTAAAGTCCCACACAAATGTGTATAAAAATACAAAAATAAAAAGTCAGAGTATAAGTCCCAAAACATATTAATGTACATTAATACAGTTTCTAAAAGCTAGGTCCTCATAGGAAGGAAAAAAGGGGCTTTGAGAACGTCCAATGACGAAACGTGCAAGACGGGGCTACGCTTTTACGTCATTTCTGGTACGGAAGTAGTGAGCCTGGAACGCAGGTGGAACACACGCTGCGGACCGGCTCTTCCTACATATTAACAGTGTAGTTTTTTCAGCTTTTCCACACCTGTTGGTGGGAAGCTTTTGATTTTATTTATTTTTAATAAACTTATTTTTATTTACTACACTATCGGAGCCCCCTTTTTCCTTCCTATGAGGACCCAGCTTTTAGAAACTGTGGAGCGATCTTTGGGCAGATGCTGACCGGCGTGTATAACCCCTGATTTTGTGGAGACAGCTGCGGGAGCCCGATTGACCAACAGACAGGACATTGAGAGAGCTGAGGAGGAGGTCCTTCCACGGTTACCCACATATGCCTATTACCCCTGCAGGGGTAACAACATTTGGTGAGTGGGGACCCAACGGGGGGAGCACTATGAGTCACCTGATTTGCTGAGCACCGAAGTCACCTGAAAGAATTATAACTGTCTACTTTTTGGAATTACATTCATACATTAATACATTTTGGGACTTATACTCTGACTTTTCATTTTTATTTTTTTATTTTTGTATTTTTATACACATTTGTGTGGGACTTTACTTTTATTTTTATACCTTCTTATACACATTTGGATGGGACTTTACAACCTAGAAATTGTTTTTCTTTTAATTATATGGTTGGCCATTGTCGGTAGTTACAAATTATGTAACATTTTTACTATAGATGTATGGTCTTTTGGTTTCAGCCTTGGCCTGATATGGATATATATATATATATACACACACACACACACACACACACACACACACACACACACTATATATATATATATATATATATATATATATATATTTTCCTACACCTTATACAAATTATGTTTATAACAAATCTTGTTTGATCACCTATACCAGAGATATGTAAATAGCGGACCTCCAGCCATTGCAAAACTACAAGTCCCATCATGCCTCTGCCTCTGGGTGTCATGCTTGTGGCTGTCAGAGTCTTGCTATGCCTCATGGGAGTTGTAGTTCTGCAACAGCTGGAGGTCCGCTAATTGCATATCCCTGACCTATACATTTTTTTCCTTTATTTGTCACATTAGCATTGACTATTTGATTAAGCACACCACTGACGGTTACATATACACATATCCAGTCCCTACAGGATAGGTACCCCCTCTTCTACTTACAGACAGGGTACTCACCTACCACTTTTCCTTATACTTATTTGGTTTGACAGGGTAGCACCAATCACCCCACTTTTTTTAACCGTTATTTGCTGGGTTCTTTTACGACCTGGATGAGCCATCGTCATGCTCTTGGGGAGTAATTTTTGTAGGCCGGCCACTCCTGGGAAGGTTCACCACTGTTCCAAGTTATCTCCATTTGTGGATAATGGCTCTCCCTGTGGTTCACTGGAGTTCCAAAGCCTTTAAAACCCTTCCTGGACCGATACATGTACATTACCTTGTTTCTAATCTGTTCTTGATTTTTTTTAGATTGTGGCATGATGTGGGGCTTTTTGTGATCTGTTAGCGTGCTTCACTTTGTCAGACAGCTTTTATTTATGTGATTTCTTGATTCAACAGGTCTGGCAGTAATCAGGCCTGGGTGTGGCAAGTGAAATTTAACTCAGCTTTCCAAAAAATTGTGGTTAATCACAGTTCATTCATGATTCAGCATGGGGGAGGGGGGGCAATAATTACTTTTTCACATAGGACCAGACAGGTTTAAACAGCTTTTTTTTCCCCTTAATAAACAAAATAATAATTTAAAAACTGAAACTTGGATTTATTTGGGTTATCATGTGTAATATTAAAATGTGTTTGATGATCTGATTCATTTAAGTGTGAGAAATATGCAAAAAAAAAGAAAAAAAAAAAATCAGGAAGGGGGCAAATACTTTTTCACACAACTGTATATATGGAATATCATAATTAAATATACAGTGGGGAAAAGCATAAAAAATAGCAACAATTTTTTAGGTAAAAGAAATTCAGGTAAATTCGACTGCCACTGCTACTCAGGTCTACTGTATATTATTGCGATCAGTAGTTTAAAATGTTGGCATTTAGCAAACTCACCCATAGCTAAAGCAGGACATATTTTCCAGGTGAGTAGCATCAGAGGAAAATTCCAGGGAACAATAGCAGCAACAACACCTACAGATAAAATGTAAAATTTACATGTGTTTATATACAAATTCATAATTCAAAATTTACTAAAATCCACCAATAAAGTTTTTACTTACCCAAAGGTTTCCAACCATTCATTTCGTTGTCCCTGAGCTGTGCCCAACCAGCATGGTGATAAAAGTGGCGAACCACAAGAGGAACATCACAGTCACGTGACTCACGAATAGGCTTGCCATTATCCATGCTCTCCACAACACTGAGTAACCTCTGATGTTTCTGTACAGTTCGAGCAATGCTGGTGAATATACAGTAATTTGAAGGTCACATTTAGGTTCATATCCACTTTAGACAAAGTCCATTATAAAGTGTAAAAGAACTTGTGAATTAACAAATAAAGCAAGGCACACTAAGCTGGTTGCACAAATACAGTGCCTTGCAAAAGTGATAACCCCCCTTGGTTTTTTACCTATGTCATTACATTACAGCCTTTAGTTCAAAGTTTTTTTAATCTGAATTATATGTGATGGATCAGAACACAATAGTTTAAGTTGGGGAAGTAAAATTAGAAAAATATATATATAAAACTATTTTTCAGAAATAAAAAACTGATAATTGGCATGAGCGTATGTATTCACCCCCTTTGTTATGAAGCACATAAAAAGCTCTGGTGCAACCAATTACCTTCAGAAGTCACATAATTAGTGAAATGATGTCCACCTGTGTGCAATCTAAGTGTCTTATGATCTGTCATTACATATACACACCTTTTTGAAAGGCCCCAGAGGCTGCAACACCTAAGCGAGAGGCACCACTAACCAAACACTTTGGTAATGATTAAGCACAATATGTATGTGTGGAACGTGTTTACGTGACCATATGTTGGTGTATTTTGTGTTTGCCTTTTATTATTCACAAGGATATCGGGAGCCCTGGATTTGCAGCCATTTCTTTATTTTCCAACTAATCAAACACTGCCATGAAGACCAAGGAACTCTCCAAACAAGTAAGGGACAATGTTGTTGAGAAGTACAAGTCAGGGTTAGGTTATAAAAAAAAAAATATACAAATCTTTGATGATCCCTAGGAGCACCATCAAATCTATCGTAATCTATTGTGTACAATTGTGTTGCTAGCTGCGATTGGTCAATTTGATCACATGGTCCAGACATGCCCACTCACAGCCCATCTGTACCATGTGATTAGCTTTGACCAATCACCGCTAATCACAACAAAGCAAACTGAATGAATCAGTTTCATGTCACTTACCATAGTGGTAAGTGACATGTACTACTCTGGGGAACATTATATTGCTTTGGTCACAGTGTGTTAAAATTAAAAAAAAAAAAAAAAAAGGAAAAGTAATTAAAAAAAAAAAAAATGTTCGTACTGTCACCAGTGTCCCTGATCACCGCCACACCAGTTATATGATGACGCTGTACTGCATTGGTGACAGTATGTAAAAAAAAAAATATATATATATTAAACTTTTTTTTTCTTTTTATTTCATTCTCAAAAAAAATTATGACAAAAAACTACAACTTCAAAAAACCCGCCATGCCTCTTACAAAATATGTTTGACTGTCTACTTTCCAAAAAAGGGTAATTTGGGGGACATCTATACTGTTCTGGCATTTTAGGGCCTCAAGAAATGATAGACCATAGTTTATGTACAGAAATGTAGCAGAATACATTTTGGGCTAAATTTATGAAGAACAATTATTTGCAAAATTTCATAACTGAAATGAAGAATAACATGTTATTTTTCAAAATTTTGTCTTTTTGTCTTTTTTTCATTTATTTAGCAAACAATTAAAAACCCAGTGGTCATTAAATACCACCAATAGAAAGCTCTAGTTGTCTGAGCAAAATGATAAAAATTTAGTTTGAGTACAGTGTTACACTTTAAATGGCAATTGCGCGGTCATGCTACAGCGCTGAAAGCTGAAAATTGTCCTGAGCAGGAAGTGCTTAAAGTGGTATCAAACCACAAAACAAAAATGTAATCTATTACAGCGTACTAATCTGATGTGGTGACTGCATTAGTTTTCTATTTTTAGTTTTTTTCTTTTCACCTGGCGAGTAGGCACATACGTCCTGTCTTAGACCCCTTTCACACCGAGGAGCTTTACAGGCATTTTTGCGCTATAAATGGCACCTGTAAAGCGCCTATATACTGCCTCTTCTGCAGCCCCAGTGTGAAAGCCCGAGTGCTTTCACACTGGGGCGGTGCGCTTGCAGGACAGGTAAAAAAGTCCTGCAAGCTGCATCTTTGGGGCAGTGGGAAAGCACTGTATACACTGCTCCTATACCACCCCTGCCCATTGAAATTAATGAGCACTACTTTTAAAGCGCCTTAAAAGCACTTTGAAAGCAGCGCTGAGCCGACGCTTTTAACCCCTTTTTAACCCCTTCTGCGGGGTTAAAAGCAGCCCGCTAAAGGCTATAACAGTGGTAAAGTGCCGCCTAAACTAGCGGCGCTTTACCTCTAACGCCCGCACTGCGCCAGTGTAAAAGGGGTCTTAGGGTGTTTTCACTCTGAATGGAGGCGCAACAACTACATCTTTTGAAAGCAACATTGTCAATCTAGGAAGAGGGTAGTATTAAATGCACTAGCAGATTTAGATGGATTTCACTAAGGCTTCATGTACACTGCTGCTGGTAAAACAGACATTTAGGAGCAGTTGGGCATTTTTTTTAGCTGCCCCTGAACTCTCCTCTATGTTATCTTATCAGTACATGTACACAGGGTCGTTTATAGTTGTTTCTAGGCAGTCGAGTTGAGAGGTTTTTTTTGGAACGCAAAAAAATGCATTCAAGACAGATGTTCAGAGGCATTCGAAAAGCCAAATGCCTGTAAACAGCCTGTAAACGCTACTAAATGCGGTTAACTCGCGTTTGTTTACAGACGTTTTTAATTTTAACAAAAAAAGGCTTCTAGACGCAAAACGAGGCTAAACGTGGCATTGTAAACACGGCTAAACTGACAATTTTAGATGCCGGTTTCTAGCTGTCTAGTGAAATCGTTCAGGAGAGGTTAAACAACATCCTGTGTACACGAAGCCTAGCACTTTAAAGCCAAGCAGCAGCTAACAATTTTTAAGGCCTCATTTACACCGTACATGCAGAAAAACTGATGGAAATTGATGCGCAGATTTCACTTGCAGAGAAACGAGTTTACATGCACGTTTAAGTGAGTTTTATACACATAGCAGATTCCTGCACAGACAAAAAAAACTTTAAGCACCCCTGTCAATGTTAAGGCGGAACTAAAAAGCACCTGTCCTTTTTAGCCAAGGAAGCTACCACCTTAGTCCATGTTTGATTAGCAACTGCCATGATGCTACACATGTGATCAGTTATGACACCAGCCATTTGATGGTTAGAAAGTTTCGTTTAGAGCACAAGCAAATGTGACAGTCGCATTCCCGCCAAGCCTCAACCACTTGCCGACCGCTGCACGCTGATATACGTCGGCACAATGGCAGCGGTGGGCAAATGTATGTCCCCTTCAATCGGTGGGGCTAGCGGGCGCACCCGCCGCGTACAGCGTAACCGTGACCGCAGACTCGTTGTCCGTCGGCGTCCCGCGATTGTGTCACGGAGCCGCAAAACGGGGAGACGACTATGTAAACAAGGCATTTCCCTGTTCTGCCTAGTGACATGACAGGGATCTACTGCTCCCTGTCATCGGGAGCAGTAATAGCGGTCATGTTAGTGGTAGCCCATCGCCCCTACAGTTAGAACACCTCCCTAGGACACACTTAACCCCTTGATTGCCCCCCTAGTGTTTAACCCCTTCCCTGCCAGTGTCATTTATACAGTAATCAGTGCATTTTTATAGCACTGATCGCTGTATAAATGACAATGGTCCCAAAATACTGTCAAAAGTGTCCGATGTGTCCGCCATAATGTCGCAGTCACGATTTAAAAAAAAAAAAAAAAAAAAAAAAAAACACACATCGCAGATCACCACCATTACTAATTAAAAAAAAAAAAGAAATTAAATAATAAAAATGCCACCTAACTATAACTTTTGCGCAACCCAATCAATATACGCTTACTGCGATTTTTTTTTACCAAAGATATATACACAATACATATATCTGCCTAAACTGAGGAAAAAAATAGCTTTTTTTTTATATATTTTTGGGGGATATTTATTATAGCAAAAAGTAAAAAAATTTTTTTTTTCTTTCAAAATTGTCGCTTTTTTTTGTTTATAGCCCAAAAGATAAAAACCACAGGAGGTGATCAAATACCACCAAAAGAAAGCTCCATTTGTGTAAAAAAAAAAAAAAAAAAAAAAAAGACGTTAATTTTGTTCTGGTGTAACTTCGCACGGCCGCGCGATTGTCAGTTAAAGTGATGCAGTGCCGAATCGCAAAAAGTGCTCTGGTCAGGAAGGGGGTATAATCTTCCGGGGCTGAAGCGGTTAAAGAGTAAACCCCACTTTTGCTGCATCCATTTAGATGCATAGTTACATAGTAGGTGAGGTCAAAAAAAGACACAAGTCCATCAAGTCCACCCTATGTGTGTGATTATATGTCAGTATTACATTGTATATCCCTGTAAGTTGCGGTCGTTCATGTGCTTATCTAATAGTATTTTGAAAGAATCGATGCACCCCACTGAGACCACCGCCTGTGGAAGGGAATTCCACATCCTTGCCGCTCTTACAGTAAAGAACCCTCTACGTAGTTTAAGGTTAAACCTCTTTTCTTCTAATTTTAATGAGTGGCCACAAGTCTTGTTAAACTCCCTTTGGCAAAAAAGTTTTATCCTTTTTGTGGGGTCACCAGTATGGCATTTATATATTGAAAACATATCCCCTCTCAAGCGTCTCTTCTCCAAAGAGAATAAGTTCAGTGCTCGCAACCTTTCCTCATAACCAATATTCTCCTGACCCTTTATTAGCTTTGTTGCCCTTCTTTGTACTCGCTCCATTTCCAGTACATCCTTCCTGAGGACTGGTGCCCTGAACTGGACAGCATACTCCAGGTGCGGCTGGACCAGAGCCTTGTAGAGCGGGAGAATTATCGCATGCCAATATTCTGTTTGCTATGTTAGCAGCAGCTTGGCATTACCTGCCATTGCTATCATCTACTAGGACCCCCAGGTCCTTTTCCATCCTAGATTCCCCCAAAGGTTCTCCCCCCAGTGTATAGATTGCATTCATATTTTTGCTACCCAAATGCATTATTTTACATTTTCCTACATTGAACCTCATTTGCCATGTAGTTGCCCATCCCAATTAATTTGTTTAGATCTTTTTGCAAGGTTTCCACATCCTGCGGAGAAGTTATTGCCCTGCTTAGCTTCGTATCGTCCGCAAATACAGAGATTGAACTGTTAACTCCATCCTCCAGGTCATTTATGAACAAATTAAACAGAATTGGTCCCAGCACAGAACCCTGGGGGACCCCCACTACCCACCCCTGACCATTCTGAGTACTCCCCATTTATCACCACCCTCTTAACTCGGCCTTGTAGCCAGTTTCCAACCCATGTACTCACCCTATGGTCCATGCCAACGGACCTTATTTTGTACAGTAAATGTTTATGGGGGAACTGTGTCAAATGCTTTTGCAAAATCCAGATACACCACGTCTACGGGCCTTCCTTTATCTAGATGGCAACTCACCTCCTCATAGAAGGTTAATAGATGGTTTGGCAAGAAGGATTCTTCATGAATCCATGTTGATTACTGCTAATGATACCGTTCTCATTACTAAAACCTTGTATATAGTCCCTTATCATCACCTCCAAGAGTTTACATACTATTGATGTTAGGCTAACTGGTCTGTAATTCACAGGGATGTATTTTGGATCCCTTTTAAATATTGGTGCTACATTGGCTTTTCTCCAATCAGCTGGTACTATTCCAGTCAGTAGACTGTCAGTAAAAATTAGAAACAATGGTATGGCAATTACTTGACTGAGTTCCCCAAGTACCCTCAGGTGCAAGCCATCTGGTCCCGGAGATTTATTAATGTTAAGTTTCCCAAGTCTAATTTTAATTCTGTCCTCTGTTAACCATGGAGATTCTTCCTGTGATGTGTCATGAGGATAAACACTGCAGTTTTGGTTACTGAAGTCCCCCCTTGATTCCCTCGTGAAGACTGAGGAGAAGAATAAATTCAATACCTTCACCATCTCCCCATCCTTTGTAACCAGATGTCCTTCCTCATTCTTTATGGGGCCAATATTTTCTGTCCTCCCTTTTTTACTGTTTACAGCACTAAGATACAACACTGCTAAGTGTCCTTTCGTGTTGTATCTTAGCCGTCCTTATTGCACCCTTACATTTCTTGTTGCGTTCTTTATAAAGTCCTGAATGCTGATGATCCCTCAACCTTGTATTTTTTTGAAGGCCTTCTCCTTTGCTTTTATATGCATTTTTACATTGGAGTTAAGCCATCCAGGACTTTTGTACGCTCTTTTAAATTTATTACCCAATGGAATGCATTGGCTAATCTATCCTCCGCATTCTTTGTTCCTAAGATTTTATCCCAATTTATGCCCTCTAGCAAGGTTTGTAGTTTAGGGAAGTTGGCTCTTTTGAAATTCAGTGTTTTTGTATTCCCCTTATGTTTCCTATTTGTGTGATTTATACTGAAGCCAAATGACCTGTGATCACTGTTACCTAAATTGCCCCGTATTTCCACATCCATGATCAGGTCTGAATTGTTGGTAATCAGTAGATCCAGTAACGCTTTATTTCTAGTTGGTGCATCTACCATCTGACCCATAAAATTGTCCTGCAAGACGTTTAGGAACTGACGAGCCTTAGATTAATGCGTGGTTCCCTCCGCCCAGTCTATGGCTGAATAATTAAAATCCCCCATTATAATAACACTTCCCATCCTTGCTGCTAATCCAAATTGTGATAGGAGATCTGTCTCCCCTTCCTCCCTCAGGTTAGGGGGCCTATAGCATACTCCCAGTATTAATTTTCCCCTTAGCTTCATCCCTTTGGAGCTCTACCCATAAGGATTCCACCTCCTCCCTAGCTCCCTTAGTGATGTCATTTCTCACATTCACTTGTACATTATTCTTGATATATAGGCATACCCCTCCCCCTTTTTTACCCTCTCTATTCTTGCGATAAAGGGTATACCCTTAAAAGGTTGCTAGCCAATCATGAGAGGTGTTGAACCAGGTCTCTGAAATTCCCACAAAATCCAAATCCTCCTCGTACAACAGTATCTCTAGTTCCCCCATCTTGTCCGCCAGGCGCCTGGCATTGGTGAACATGCCACGTAGTTTAAATCGGTCGCATATTATCCTCTTATTGGGTGTTTCGAGATTGCAACTAGGACTCGCTACTATACTTACCTTGGGTTTATGTGCTTTGGTTAACCTACCACTAATGCCCCCAATACTACCCTCTGGAATATGTTCCACGCTGACTATCTCTACATCTGGACCCCCCCATCGCCTACTTTAAAAACCCCTATAACTATTCATCTTCATTCCAAGCTGATCTGCACCCTCCTCATTTAGGTGCAGTCCATCCATTCTATAGTACTGGTTATCGACTGAGAAGTCGGCCCAGTCCTCCAGGAACCCAAAGCCCTCCTTACTATACCAGCTCTTCAGCCACTTGTTTACTTCCCTAATCTCCCTCTGCCTTTCTGGTGTGGCTCGATGTACCAGTAGTATTCCTGAGAATACTACCTTGGAGGTTCTTTTCCTCAATTTAGCTCCCACGTCCCTAAAATCGTTCTTTAGGACACTCCATCTGCCTCTGACTTTGTCATTGGTGCCAACGTGCACAATGACAGCTGGGTCTTCCCCAGCCCCTCCCAGTAATCTGTCCACCAGATCCAAGATGTGCCGAACCCGAGTGCCCGGTACACAACATACAGTTCGGCACTTCAGGTCTTTGTTACAGATTGCCCTCTCTGTCCTAAGAATTGAGTCCCCTACCACTAGAATCTTTTTCCTTTCCCTTCGCTTCCCCCCCACTCTCACTGGAGGAGTTCTTCCTCCGGCAGCTAGAAGAGTCCCTCAGCTCCAGCAGTGCTGGTCCCTGACTGGTTTCACCAATGTCACTCAATGGAGCGTACTTATTGGGATGCTCCAGCCCTGGATCGGCCTTCCTGGCATTTCTCCCTCTACTCTTCCTGACTGTCACCCGATTTCTCTTTTGGAGTATCTCATAAAAAAAATGACATTTTTGTTGCAGGGAATGCTCAAAATCTGACTGGTATCTTAGTGCAGACTTCTGGAAAAATCAATAAGTCAATCACATAAGCAGGAAGTTACATTTCTGGGAGGCATCTTTACATCATCTGTGTACAGAATGCCTCCAGGCTGTCATTGCATTTTACAGAAAATTACAGCGACTAAAGATTGAAAAGGAAATTGTGTAGCAATTGTTTACAGTCTATTTTTTTTTTTTTTATTTGCTATTTTTTCCCACAAAAATGGAGTTACTGTTTAAATGCAACTGTTTTTTGAAAGCATGATGGGTTTAGAAAAGAAAGAAAAAAGTAGTAATTAAAAAGGAAAGAAAGAAATCATAGCCACCCCATTTTTGCATTTTTTTAGTTTTGGATTGATTACCTCTTTTGCCGCGTAAACACGACTGGACTTTCTGGCAGACTAGGTCCGACGGTCTTCCTGATGGACTTCCGGCGGACTTACGACGGACTTTCCGAACGAACGGACTTGCCTACACACGACCAGACTTTCCGGCAGACTAGGTCCACCAGTCTTCCTGATGGACTTCCGACGGAGTTACGGCGGACTTACGAATGAATGGACTTGCCCACACACGGACTAAAGTCCATTCATTTTGAACGTGATGAGGTACGACAGGACTAGAAAAGGAAGTCAATCTTGCTGCTTTTAATCGTCGAGATTGACACCTTGCGTGCCCCGTCGCAGGGCATACCAGGCCCTTAGGTCTGGTATGGATTTTAAGGGAAACCCCCTACGCCGAAAAAAAAACGGTGTGGGGGTCCCCCCGAAATCCATACCAGACCCTTATCCGAGCACGCAGCCCGGCCGATCAGGAAAGATGAGCGAGCGGGCCCCCCTCTCCTGAACCGTAGCAGGTCGCATGCCCTCAACATGTGGGGGTGGGTGCTTTGGGAAAGGGGGGCGTCTTGCGCCCCCCCTAACCCCAAAGCACCTTGTTTCCACGTTAATGAGGACAAGGGCCTCTTCCCAACAACCCTGCCCGTTGGTTGTCGGGGTCTGCAGGCTTATCGGAATCCGGGAGCCCCCAGATCCCGGCCCCCCCATGTGAATGAGTATGGGGTACATCGTACCCCTACCCATTCACCTGGGGGAAAAAAAGTGTCAATAAAAAAAAAAAAAAAAAAAAAAAAAAACAAACACACTACACAGGTTTTTAAAGTAATTTATTAGGCAGCTCCGGGGGCCTTCTTCCAACTTCTTCGCTTTCTCCGATTCTTCTCCTGCTCTCCGGCCTCTTCTTCCGGTGTCCGGTTCTTCTCCAGCCTCTTCTCCACTCTCCGGTTCTTCTTAGCGGTTGCCCGGTCTTCTCCATCGTCTTGTTCCCTCTTCTCTTCTTCCGTTGTTGACACGACGCTCTCTCCCGCTGTAATGCTGTGAGCGGTGCGTAATGACTTATATAGGCATGGGACGTGGTCACCGAGTGATGTCACCCGTGACCCCGCCCCTTATGACGTCACAGTCGGGGCATGCTGGGACTGTGCCGTCATAAGGGGGGGGGTCACCACGCCCCATGCCTATATAAGTCATTACGCACCTCGAACACAGCATTACAGCGGGAGAGAGCGTCGTGTCAACATCGGAAGAGGAGAAGAGGGAAAAAGATGGCGGAGAAGACCAGGCCACCGCTAGCAAGAGATCAGCAAAAGAGCAGAAGATAGCGGAGGAGCCCGGCAGAAGAACCGGAGAGCGGGAGAAGAACCGGAGAGCGGAAAAAGAACCAGACACCAGGAGAAGAGGCCAGAGAGAGCGGAGAAGTCGGAAAAGACCCCCCAAATTCGGAAGAAGACCCCTGGAGCTGCCTAATAAACTACCTTAAAAATCTGTGTAGTGTGTTTTTTTTTTTCCCCAGGTGAATGGGTAGGGGTACAATGTACCCCATACTCATTCACATAGGGCGGGGGGCAGGATCTGTGGGCCCCCTTATTAAAGGGGGCTCCCGGATTCCGATAAGCCCCCCGCCCGCAGACCCCGACAACCAACGGCCAGGGTTGTCGGGAAGAGGCGCTTGTCCTCATCAACATGGGGACAAGGTGCTTTGGGGTGGGGAGGGCGCAGGGTGCCCCCCATCCCCAAAGCACCCACACCCCCATGTTGAGTGCATGCGGCCTGGTACGGTTCAGGGGGGGGGGGGGGGGGGGCGCTCGCTCATCCCCACCCCCTTTCCTGGCCGGCCGGGCTGCGTGCTCGGATAAGGGTCTGGTATGGATTTTGGGGGGACCCCTACACCGTTTTTTCAGCGTAGGGGGTTCCCCTTAAAATCCATACCAGACGTCATTGTCGCCTCTTTCTCGTGCTCGCTGCAATAGGAAAATGTGTTTTTGCCACACAGTAGTGCAAGAACCTTTTCTAAAGTCGGACCGACACAAGTTGGAACAGTTAAGACGGCTCTTATAGGGAAAAATTTGGAGCCCCAGCCGCCACTGACCAGTGTGCAATGGTGTATTTAGACAAAACAAACAGAAAAACCACCGCGCTACCATAGAGAAACCCCCAAGCTAAGCAGCAGTTCAACCGTGAAATATTCACAATAAACAGAAAAATACCCAAAAAAACTGTGCTATATAAATGTGAGAAAAAATATTGAATGCAATAGATAACACATAAATGACATTAATATCAAATCAGTATTTTAAATTGATAATAAAATAAAATTCAATTACTAAGATGCACTAAATATATAGATGCAAAAAAATTGGAAAATGCAATGTGATATCAAATCAGTGTTTTTAAACAAATGCCAGAATTCATAAGTATAATAAAAAGCAAAGAGAGTCCCTTGATGTTTCTCCGTAAGATCCCAGTGAAATATGGAACACAAGTACACCCTGCAAAGTGAACCTCCACCAACAGTCAAATGCGCTTACCAGATGGGAAGAGCAGATAGGCACAACTAGGACAACTTCCCGACAAGTCTCCCTCGCGGAAGGTTGCAAAAGCTATGGCTGAAATTTTCGTCCCCCCACCGCTAGTGCCCAGTAGGCTGCAAAGCCGCGGCCCAAATTAGTGGAGGGCCGCTACAGGGCGGGCGGATCTGCGGATGCCTGGTCACCCACCCAACCATCTAGCAGGTGCCAAGGTGTACCCCCCCACAGTGACAATCCTGGAGGGGAGGAGGGGTGGACAGAGTGTCCGAAGCACCTAAGCCAGAGGCCTGGGCCTCACCTGGGGAAATAGGGGGATGTGGAGAACACGGGGGGGGGGGGGGGGGGGGGGGGACCGGGCACCCCAGGGTGTACCCGTGCCCCACACCATTCCAAGGAAGGAGAGGAGGGGGGCCCTTACTTACCGCTCCAGCGAGTGCGCGGGTAACCCTCCCAGACAGGTCCTCCTCGACACCAAAGTGGGGGGGGGCTGTCGGGCATGAGGAACGCTGCGACTCAGGCCGAGACCCAGTCATATGCGACCTCACGAGACGTTTAACTCACAGGGCCAGCCCCCGTCCACAGGGGCTATGTCGCGGCCGACCTAGCGCGTAGCTGTGGTCTGCACGCTTTTGCTGGCCAGACTGAGGAGATCACTGGATCTTTACTCTTGGATTAGAAAAATCCAAGAGTAAAAAAAGTAGTTTAAAAAACAAAAACAAAAAATTGCCAGGACCAGAGATCACAGCAGGGAACTAGGTCCTTACGCCTGACAAGGCAGAAAGAAAAAAAAACTGAAGGCCTATAGCAGAGAGGGGGTGTATATCGCCTAGGACTGCCCATATGCGTAGCCAAGTCTTTTTTCTGCCTAGTGTCCTTCCCCTGAGGGGGCGATATAACCCTATGGTTCTGAATAATGGAGCGCTGTGTCCGTCAATGAACGAAAGAGAAATGTGATCTTATGTTGGTCATAAGATATGGCGAATTGTAGATTGTATGGGTTGGTGTTCATAAACTTAAGACAATTCTGTAAAAGCTCAACAGAACCACAGTCTCCATAGCATCTTCAGGTCACAGTTACTAATCAATGTGGTGCAGAGGGCAGGACATTTTCCTCAAGAATTTGATGGCATTTTGCAACATCCATTTTTCCTTCTATTCTGACAAGTGCTCCAGTCCCTGCTGCAGAGAAACACCCCCATAACAGGATATTACCACCTCCATGCTTTACTGTAGGAATGGTGTTATTTGGATGGTGAGCTGTTTTGGATTTCCGCTAGACATATCGTTTGGTGTTGAGGCCAAATAATTAAATTTTGGTCTCATCTGACCATAACATCTTAGTCCATGTGGCCTCAGAAATGTTAAGGTGTGTTTTGGCAAAGCTCAGTCGTGACTGCATGTGACCTTTGAGGATTGGCTTTTTTCTTGCCACACTCCCATACAAGCCATATTTGTGGAGAATTTGTGATATTGTTGTCACATGCAGATATTTGCCAGCACACCATGGATCAACAAGATAGTGTGCAAACTGATTTTTTATTGCATGATCACATCACAAAGTAGTGCAATGTTTTGGAGCCATGCAGTGCCCCTTCGCGAGGCATGTGCTGACGAACACATGCCTGATGAAGGGGCACTGCGTGGCTCCGTAACACTGCATTACTTTGTGATTTGATCATACAATGAAAAAAAATCAGCTTGGACGCTATCTTGTTGATTCCTAGTGTGCTGGCAAATATCTGCATTGTGACTTTTTGAACCAGTTTCCAGCTGGCCGTTGCTGCGGCACCCACATCCGTTTGAGCTTTATCCAGAAACGTGTGCAATGGGAATATGGAGTATTGAATGTTGTCACGTGCACACAATGACCACTGTCGTAAATTACTGCAACTGCTTCAGAGTTGCTGTAGGCCTCTTGGTAGCCTCTCACCAGTTTCCTCCTGGCTCTTTCATTCAGTTTGGAGCGACGTCCTAATCCAGGGAGGGTCTGTGTTGTACTTCTATCTTCCACTTCTTGACAATATCCTTTGCTGTGCTTCTAGGCATTGATAAAGGCTTTGAAGGTTTTTTGTTTTCATTTTCTGACAAGTGCCTTACCACCCATAGTTCGCTTCAGTGGCACTACCAGGGACTGAAATGCTCCAGGAAATCTTTTTTTCATGCTGAGCTAATCAAAACTACCACAGTTGATCAAAGTTCAAAGTCAAATGGCTTTGTGTGCCATTGAGAAGGCGATTAGCTACACCTGATTGAGTTATTTTTTAGGAGAGGGTGATCCTTTTTCCAACTCAGTGATTCTGTTTTTGAAATTTTTTATGACATGTTGAGGTTATATCGTTTACTTAGATGTTATAAGTTGCACTGAAATACAGCTGGATAAAAAAAAAAAAAAAAAAAAAAAAAAAAAAGGGGAAGAGAAAAGAAAAGAAAAAAAATTGTCTGTCTTCATTTCATGCTGCAAAGCAACAAAATGTGATTTTAAAGGGGAGGTGATTCTTTTCCATACCCACAGTATAAAGCGGGTTTTGCCCCGTCCCTTTCCTCTTGGCTGTGGACAGTGCAGGCTGGTTATCACTAAGGATGAGCTCCAGTGTGTTCACACACGCCACGTGCAGAGCCCACCAGGAAGTCGGCACGGTGCTGCGCTAATAACAGGCTGTGAGACATTTCCCGATCTTTGCAGCCGCACATCGGGAAAATGTCTCACTGCCTGCGATTAGCGCAGCGCCGTGCCGACTTCCTGGCGGGCTCTGCACATGGAGTGTGTGAACAAGCTGGAGCTCATCCTTAGTTATCACAATGGGTCTTTCAAGATGATTGCCTGAATGCTTTGGGCTACCGATACCGAGTAAGATTGACAATGATACAGTATGTAGCTGCTTTTGTTTGAGCAGTTTTACTACCAGTTTTGTGCCTGGAATAAATGACCAAATTTTGTCATTGGTGGTCATATATTTTTGTTTTTAATCCCCAGATGAATTACTTTAAAGTTTGGAACAAGCTCTTTTTGGAGTAACATATAAATCAGGCAGTCCACTGTGATACTTTTTACATGTAGTCCAGCGAGCCAAGCTCAGGAAAGCCATCTGTGTGGGCTCAACTTAAAGGTCCTGTCATCCCTTGTGCTTTTTGTGGACCTCTGGAGGAGTGCCCTTCTGGAGACATCCAGTCTTATTTAAGACTTTGTGTATATGTTTAACACTGGATTAAGGTACATTAATGTTCAGTTATGTACTCTTCAATATAGGAAGCTGTATAAATGACTTTTTTCAGTGTAATATGAAATATATGGATGCATGTATTTTTTGCAGAAAACCAATTTTGAGAATATGTAACCCCCTGAGGAAGACACACAAGTTGAAATGCGTTAGAGTTTCTAATTTTGATGTACTTAAACAGTGGTTTTTGTTATACATTGCACACTACAGAATATAAAGAGGTTATGTAACTTGTTCTATATAACCAATTTTAATGGTTTAAAACTTAAGATTTGTAATATTTTCTATATACTTATTAGCTCCTGTACTATTTGGTACTGTATAGTCCTAAATCTCCCTTCTCCATTCCCTTCTTCTGATTTCAAACACTAAATTACATTATTTTAAAAACAATGTGAAAATGTATTGCGAGTCTTTTGAAGACTTCATTTTTTTGTCACAAGTTTTTGGAAAATGCGGAATGAAAATGAAAAAAAAAAATGTATACAACGTTATCATATAATAAGATATTTCTAATACAGAGCATAGACATACTTAGAATTCCACCCCAAAACACATTCTGCTACTCCTCCAGAGTATGGCGATACCACATTTGTGAGATTTTTCAATGTTTGGATTGATTAGGTACCGTACATTGTATTTCGTGTATCACAAAAATCAACCAGTTTTACTAAAAACATTGTACTGTAATGGTTGCAGGCAGAAGCCTGGTCAATATACAGACCAGGGTCAGTACAGGTGGCAGGCAGAGCCAACACTGTACTGGCACTGTATGGTGGTGATCAGGAACACTGTTGCTTCACTGGGTCTGGTGGCACTGTACTGATCTGGTGTCAACACTGGCCACTGTTGAAGGCTGCACTGGCTTTGATGACACTGGCACTGATGCAGATAGTGATCAGGAATTTTGTTGGCTGCACTGGTATGGTGACATTGCCACTGGTGTGGCAGCGATCAAGAACATTGTGGCAGGCTTACACTGGTCTTGCAACACAGACTGGTGTGGCAGTGATCAGAATAATGGCAGAATGATCAGAATGTTGCTGGATGACACTAGGACTGGTGTGGCTAGCAATTAAGAGCACTTTTGCAGGTTTACACTGGTCTGGCAACACTAGGACCATTGTGGCAGCAAACAGGAACACTGTTGCTGGCTTACACCGGTCTGGTGATACTGGAACAGGTGAGGTGGTGATCAGGAACACTGTTTCCATCTACACTGGTCTGGGGACACAGATTGGTGTAGTGGTGATCAGAGACACGGTCACTGGCTGCACTATTAGAGCTTGTTAACATTTGAGGTTGGGGGATGGTCAAGCCTCATGGCTGAGCTGCAATTTTACTGCTTCCCAAATGCTAACCTGTTTAGCGATGCATTTTTTTTTTTTTTAACATACTCTCACCAGAACAGTGCAGGGTCACTATAGTGACATTGTACTGCTGTGGCCATTATTGATCAGAGACACTGGCTGCTGCTGTCATCAGTGTCTCTAATCAATAGACACAACAGTGCAATATCACCATAGTGGGGGGGGGGTTTACACCCTGAGTGCTTACTACGGTCCCCAGTCACTGTAGTAAGCACTCAGTTTCCTCTCATAGCAGCCTTTGTTTACAACCACAATCCAATGGCAGACATTGTTTGCAAGTGTAATAGCTGTAATTATCACAGCAATCACATGGTGCATAACAAGTATCATTGACCCTGTATTGAAGAAACTCCCATCCAGCCATTTATGTGCAATGGAAAAGATGGGAAGTGGTTAACGTGTTCTGATTAGAGATCCCTGGAGTGCATGTTCCTGTATTCCCTTGTATAATACCAATTCATGTTAAAATCTGACCTGTACAGGTATCGTGCTCGGACATGGCAGGGTAGCTTGCTCCAACTCTCAAAAGCTTTCCGTGCTGTGCTTACTGCAAACTCCACATCTTCCTCATTTCCCTGGATGGTAGTTGCCAATGTCTCTCCTGAGGTTCAAACAGAGTAAAAGGTTCCTGAATGCAAGGTAATGATGTCAAGGAGATGGTACAGACAAATAACATTCCCCATAGCTGTGATCTTAGTTGAACTGAATTAAAGTGGAACTGAACTGCAAACGTGAATCTGAAATTTTACTTTACTATAGGTTGTGCGTATAGGCCAACAAATGACACCATAAAACATGATCAACGCACATCTTTTGCAGGTGAAAAACGTAGGTAGGAAGGTTTATAATGCCTTTAAATTTATATATTACAGGTACTTCTATAGCGCTGTCAATTTACATATATACATCTCACAAAAGGGAGTACACCCCTCACATTTTTGTAAATATTTTATTATATCTTTCCATGTGACAACACTGAAGAAATGACACTTTGCTACAATGTAAAGTAGTGAGTGTACAGCTCGGGTTACAGTGTAAATTTGCTGCCCCCTCAAAATAACTCAACACACAACCATTCATGTCTAAACCGCTGGCAACAAAACTGAGTATACCCCTAATTGAAAATGTCCAAATTGGGCTCAAAGTGTCAATATTTTATGTGGCCACCATTATTTTCCAGCATCAAAAGGGGTTGTGACCAATCCACACCATTTTGGTAAAGAAACACCCAAATGCCTCCATCCCAAATATATGTAACAAAATGGGGGGACAGAAACGGGACTTTATATGAGGCATGTGGGTGAATATGTTGGGCCAATTATGAGGGTGGGGTATGAAAAAAAAGAACAAAACATATAAGTTGACAATTATGAATGGAGTGAGAGTAAGATGAATAGGGTCAACATAGATAATAATGAAAGGTAATGATAGTAAAGAAGTTTATTGGCATGGATATTCGAATCAAATACAGTCAATGGGAGAAAGGACACATATAAAACCAAAATAAACCATATTCGCAACAATGTATGGACCAGCAGGGTTCATAAATAGTAATACAGTTGCAAGGGCATATATACATTATACAGTTAGTGTATACATGAATGGATCTAGACTCTAAAACAAATTACCAGCAATGTATGGACAAGCGAGGAACATAACTAGGTAGTGCTTTGACAAAAACACATATGCATAGTACACAATGTATGGACAAGCGAGGAACATAACTCGGTAGTGCATTGACAAGAACACATATGCATAGTACAGATAAAAAAAGCATCAACAGATCTAAACTCTACGCGTTTCTTGGCTTTAAACCAATCGTCAGGAGTCCGATGCGGTTAAACTATAACAGAAACAATAGAGTATCTGTTATTGTATGGATAGGTATTTATAGAGAACATATGCTGAAAATATGATCTTCTGCATACTCACAGATTGTGCAGTGGTTAGTTTGTGATAACCTATGTGTTGCAATGTGATGTTAGTCTAGGTCCATGGAGTCTCCCCCGGGGTTGAGGCAGAGAGCGCACCCCAATGATGTCGGCCACAGTAGCCCAAGTAACACAGGCACCCACAGGACCGGCAGGCAGGGACGTCCGACAAGGACAGGGAGTGTAGAGGAACTGGGGAAAAAAAAACATGAAAAATGAAGGTGGGAAAAATGTGTGGGATAAAGGATGGTGGTGTTGGAAAATGAGTGAGGTGGGAGCAGTGTGACGTGCCCCTGAGTGTGTAGAAAGGAGCTAAAGCACTAGAGGGAGTGAAGGTGATGGGAAAGATAAGGTGTAGGTGAGAAAGCCAAAGTAGCTGGAGAGGGTGAAGGGAGGTAACAGAATGTGAAGGAATTACCTAAGTGGTGGGTGCCCGGCCGAGCCAGACGTCCGGTGTGCATGGCGGAAATGTGGGATGCCCGGCCAGATGGAGCCTCAAATAGCCGCAAACAAGCGGCGCGCTCACGCCAACGTCACGCGCGGGCGTGATGACGCGGTAGGGGGAGGGGAGGCCGATGGATGCGGCCTCCTAACCGACCCCACAGCGCTTGAGCCCGGAGAAGGAAAGACTCTAGACATCTCGTCTGCGGCGGCCAAGAAGCCGCAGGCGGGGTGTAGGGGGCATGACGTCGACGCGCCGAGGCCAGGGCCCACCCACGTCAGTGACAGGGGGGGTGGTGGGTCCTGGGCTGGGCGCGTCGCAACCCCGGGGAGTAGACCGAACGGATCCCAGCATCACAGATGTGTCAAAAGGATGACAATGTATATGAAAAGGGGAAAAGAAGGGCAGCCAGAGCGGCACAATGTAAAGTACAGAGACAATGACAAAAACCAACGTGTCTTCGCCATGACAATATAGCAAAGAGCACAATGATATATGTATATTTGTATATATTATTAATCCCAGCGCAGGAATCTTTCTCTGTGCAAGGGAGTATAGAACATCATATATTAGTAATCCTTGTACAGGAATCTATTCTCTGTGCAAGGAAGTATAAGAAATAATGAGCTTTAGCCCTGAATTGAATCAGTATTAGACTGGCTAAAGAAAAAGAAAAAAATAATAAAATTGTAAGAAGGAAGGAAGGGGGATTGGACAAAGATAGAAGAATAAAAAACTTTAGCCCTGAATTAAATCAGTGGTTTACTTAGCTAAAGGAATGGACAACAACAAAAGTAAAAAAATGAAAAAAGAAAAAAAAAATTCAAATATAAATGAAATTGAATATGAAAAAACTAAATATAAATATAAAAGAAGCTTTAGCCCTGAATTGAATCAGTACATTTCCTTAGCTAAAGAAATATTTTCCAGCACTGGCTTGGGCATGGAGTTCGCCAGAGCTTCACAGGTTGCCACTGTAGTCCTCTTCCACACCTCCATGACGACATAGCGGAGCTGGTGGATGTTCGAGACCTTGCGCTCCTCTACCTTCCATTTGAGGATTCCCCACAGATGCTCTATAGGGTTTAGGTCTGGAGACATGCCTGGCCAGTCCATCACCTTTACCCTTAGCTTCTTTAGCAAGGCAGTGGTCGCCTTGGAGGTGTGTTTGGGGTCGTTATGTTGGAATACTGCCCTGCGGCCCAGTCTCCGACATGAGGGGATCATGCTCTGCTTCGGTATGTCACAGTACATGTTGACATTCATGGTTCCCTCAATGAAATGTAGCTCCCCAGTGCCGGCAGCCCTCATGCAGCCCCAGACCATGACAGGCCCACCACCATGCTTGACTGTAGGCAAGACACACTTGTCTTTGTATGCCTTATCTGGTTGTCACCACACACACTTGACACCATCTGAACCAAATATGTTTATCTTGGTCTCATCAGACCACAGGACATGGTTCCAGTAATCCATGTCCTTAGTCTGCTTGTCTTCAAACTGTTTGCGGGTTTTCTTGTGCATCATCTTTAGAAGAGGCTTCCTTCTGGGATAACAGCCATGCAGACCAATTTGATGCAGTGTGCAACGCATTGGTCTGAGAACTGACAGGCTGACCCCCACCACTTCAACCTCCGCAGCAATGCTGGCAGCCCTAATACGTCTATTTCCCAAAGACAACCTGATCCGAGGCCAAGATACTGAGAGAGGCTACCCTTGCAGCTAAGCGCAGTATACCCCTGAAGGTGGTACAAGAGGTATAGTGCTCAAAGAAGCACGGGTTGCCAGCAGGGTGTGAATGGCTTGAGCAGATGAAAACTTGGAGACAGCTTGCAGTTGCAGCGAGGGTATAGAAGCAAAAGTCCTTTATGGGCTGTAGCGGTGTATGGCAGTCTGTGCATACAGGACGCTCAGTAAAAGGCCCAGCCATGGGTCACACACAGATGATCAGGCTGGAGAGTCTGAGGCAAGCTGAGATCACACACTGGTGATCAGGCAGGTTTGGCAGTAGTACAGTCCGTAAGACAAGAGAACAAGCAAATCGAAGGTCAATAGGACAAGCCAGGGATCGATGACAGGAGAAGAGATCAGAGCAGGTCAGAGAATAAGCCGGGTCACAACAGGAAATCGAAGGAAGCGAGATACAGGTTCAGGAACACGGGGAAAGTTGAAGACGATCCAGCAATTTGGAGAGAACATTAGCAGCCTTTTATAGGCCAGCAAGGGATCCCATCTGTCATGCTATGCGCATGCCATTAAGCATTGCGCGCATGCAATCTCGCACCCGCATGTGCCGATCTGCCATTCTTCCGCGCATGTGCACTGGGATGTGCCGATAGCGCCTGTTATTAGCACTCCTGCCAGTGTTTTCATTGCCATTTCTCTGACAGTCCCCCCCCTCCCAAGGGGCAGCCTCCAGATGCCCAAACAAGCCAGTTTTTCTGGGTGTCTGTTGTGGAAGGCTTGCACCAGTCGTTGGGGAATGCACATTGCTTGAGGGCTCCCAGGAATTATCTTCTGGGGGGTACATTTGATGAGGTACTGAACTTGTCTCCCTCTCTTTCTGCAGACTATAATGGCCTCCAATTCAAACTGAGTTTTGAACTCCACCGAGACTGGAGGTGGTGGCAATTTCTCTCTCCCGGGAAAGGGAACCACTGGCTTAAGCAGCGAGACATGGAAAAATGGGTGAATCTTGTAGGAGTTAAGTAGTGCCAATTCAAAGGCTACCGGATTTATCATTCTCTTCATCTCGAAAGGGCCAATAAATTTTGGTCCCAACTTCCGTGACGGACATGAGTCTGAGATTTACAGCAGACAACCATACCATGTCTCCTACTTTGAAAACAGGATTGTCTCTTCTTCCTTTGTCATGGTATTTCTTGTAGTTATCTTGAGCCTCCTGCATGGCTTCCCAGGGTTGTTGTTAATTGGTCTGGATAAAGTTTATCCGATCCTGGGCTGCAGGGACTGATGCTTCTGGTATGGAATTGGGTAAGAAAGAAGGATGAAATTCATAATTGGCCCAAAAATAAGATCAAATTTTATCCTGAAACCACAGTAATCCCTCAAAGAAGACACCTCTGGTTCTGTACACTGGCTGGAAGCTTGTCTAATTGCTGTTTTCAGGTCAGGTTGATTGAGCAACAAACTTCTGCGCAGATAGGAGGGTACCAGGTTTAGTGGTTTCAGGAGCATCTGGAAACATTCGGGAAAGGAGCATCAGCTTTTCCATTCTTAGAGCCTGGTCGATACGAAATGTGGAAGTTGAACTTGGAGAAGAACAATGACCATCAAGCTTGTCGGGGTCTTAGATGCTTTGCTGTTCTGAGGTACTCCAGGTTCTTATGATCTGTGAAGATCATAATGGGATTGGCAGCCCCCTCCAACAAGTGTCTCCATTCTTCCAGGGCAAATTTGATGGCCAATAATTCTCGATTGCCCACGCCATAATTCCTCTCTGGTGGACTCATCTTCTGAGAGGCAAAGGCTACATGTGGAGGAGAGCCTTAGGCCCTTGACGTTGGGACAAAATTGTTCCCGTAGCTACCTCTGAGGCATCTACTTCCAACACATGAGGTAAGACCGGATCTGGGTGTTGTAGTTCTGGTGCAGAAATAAACAGATTTTTTAGTTTATCGAAGGCTATTTGAGCTTCTTGGGGCCACTGGAATGGGACCTGCTGGAGAGTCAACTGGGTAATGGGTGAAAGGATTGTGGAAAACCGCTTCACAAACCTCCGATAAAAATTGGCAAAGCCCACAAATCGCTGGACACCTTTCTTGTCTGAAGGGGCTGGCCATTCCAAAATTGCCTTTACTTTTTGTGGGTCCATTGCGATTCCCTCAGTGGAGATAACAAGTTCCAGGAACTGAATAGCGGTCTTCTCAAAAATCACATTTTTCCACCTTGACGTAAAGTCCAAGCTCTGAGAGTTGCAAGCACCTTCTTTACATGGGTTCCATGGAGTGTGGCAGAAAAAAAAAAAAAAAAGAGGGGATGTCATCAAGATAAACGATTACAAAAGTTGTCAAGAAACTCTCGGAAGATGTTGTTTACCAGGTGTTGGAAAGTAGCTGGAGCGTTGCATAATCCGAATGGCATGACAAGGAGGTACTCAAAATGACCAAACCATGTTCTAAATTCCATTTTACATTCATCTCCCTCGTGGATCCAAACGAGATGATAGGCTCCCCGCAGATCTAACTTAGTTAACATAATCACACACATAGGTTGGACTTGATGGACGTGTGTCTTTTTTCAACCTCACCTACTATGTAACTATGTAAGATCTGGACAGAATTTTTTAAACCGTTTAGGGATGAGATGGAGCGGGTAACCTTTTTTTTTTATGGTAATCTTATGGAGTTCTCTATAGTCCACACAAGGTCTTAGGGTGCCATCCTTTTTCTCAACTAAAAATATACTAGCTCCAGCTGGAGAAGAGGAAGGGCGGATGAATTATTTTTCAAGATTTTCATTGATATATGACTGCAAGGATTCCAACTCGACCTACGATAGAGGAAATAATAATCAGAGAAGCAGCCAAGAGGCCCATGGTAACTCTGGAGGAGCTGCAGAGATCCACAGCTCAAGTGGAAGAATCTATTCACAGGACAACTATTAGTGGGGCACTCCACAAATCTGGCCTTTATGGAAGAGTGGCAAGAAGAAAGCCATTGTTGAAAGCAAGCCATAAGAAGTCTAGTTTGCAGTTTGCAAAAAGCCATATGGGGGACACAGCAAATATGTGGAAGAAGGTGCTATGGTCAGATGAGACCAAAATTGAACTTTTTGAACTAAAAGCAAAATGCTATGTGTGGCAGAAAACGAACACTGCACAACACCATTCCCACCGTAAAACATGGTGGTGGCAGCATCATGTTGGGCGGGTGCTTTTCCTCAGCAGGGACAGGGGAGCTGGTCAGAGTTGATGGGAATATGGATGGAGCCAAATACAGGGCAATCTGAGAAGAAAGCCAGTCTGCAAAAGACTTCAGACTAGAGGAGAGGTTCACCTTCCAGCAGGACAACAACCCTAAACATACAGCCAGGGCTACAATGGAATGGTTTAGATAAAAGCATATTCATGTATGGCCCAGTCAAAGTCCAGACCTCAATCCAATTGATTAATGACGAAATGTGTGGGAAGAAGCCTGTGACATCACCTCACACCACCAGGAAGGAAACTGGGACCTGAAGGTGGTTTGTAGCAGAGGATATACAGACATCTAAGTGGTCGTATGAGGTTCCTGCACCCCTGATGTACTAAGCACATTGCCTGAGTGCACCGGAGGTCGTGCACACGTAAATGTGAGTGTTGTAATTTCTTTTTAATAAACAGTAAGTTTTAAAACGGTAAGCACTAAACAAGTTCCTTCCGTCCACATGTGCTAATCAGGATCATAGTTAATCAGTATGAAAAAAGACACAAGTCCATCTAGTTCAACCATAAAAATAAATAAAAAATAATATCATACAATCCCATATACACAATCCTATACCCACAGTTGATCCAGAGGAAGGCAAAAAACCCCAGCAAAGCATGATCCAATTTGCTACAGCAGGGGAAAAAATTCCTTCCTGATCCCAGAGAGGCAATCAGATTTTTCCCGGATCAACTTTACCTATAAATGTTAGTACCCAGTTATATGTACATTTAAGAAATAATCCAGGCCTTTCTTAAAGCAATCTACTGAGCTGGCCAGAACCACCTCTGGAGGGAGCCTATTCCACATTCATCACAGCTCTTATGCCCCATACACACGATCAGAAATTCTGCCAGCAAAAGTCGGATGTGAGCTTTTGGTCAGAAATTCCGATCGTGTGTATGCTCCATCAGACTTTTGCTGGAAGAATTCCAACCAGCAAAAGATTGAGAGCAGGTTCTCTATTTTTCGGTCGGAAAAAGTTCCTATCTGAAAATGCATTCGTCAGTATGCAATTCGGACGCGCAAAAAATCATGCATGCTCGGAAACAATTCGACGCATGCTCGGAAGCATTGAACTTAATTTTCTCGGCTCATCGTAGTGTTGTACGCCACCGCGTTCTTGACGGTCGAAAGTTCAGAGAACTTTTGTGTGACCGTGTGTATGCAAGGCAAGCTTGAGCGGAATTCCGTCAGAAAAACCGCCCAAGTTTTTTCTGATGGAATTTCTGATCGTGTGTACGCGGCATTACTCTCATGGTCTGAGATGTGTGAGAGTCTAAGAAGCACCTGAGTAGCTGTCATCCAGAAGGATTGTACCCCTGAGGGGAAGGCATAACTAGACCCAAATATGGGGAGGTGAGCGCATAAGTTAACTGGTGGAGAGTATATGTCGCTTTGAAGACTATCCATCTAGTAAATGAAGGATTCACTATTGTCACAGATGGACTTGGCATAGTCACATCGAATGGACTAATTATTTAGGTTTTATTTGCACTATTATCACTAGGTGTATATGCTCACAGGAAAGAATATGTATCAAAATGCAATTGTGGCAGCCTAAAAGGGGAATCACAAAAAAGGCAGCATGGACATAGGTTAAGTGTACTTGGTTATCAGGGGCATAGATAAGGGGGGGGGGGGGTCAAGGGTATTCAAACCACCCTCCCCCAGAGCATCCTGGCAAAATGCCCAGACAGTGTCCCTGCTGTTAAGCCTCAACACAGTAGAAGCAATCAGAGGGTTCCCTCCAGGCCACACCCCAATGTGTTTTGCTTTGTCCCCCGGAGCTTAAACATGGGGACTACTGGATGTGCAGATACATGTTAACAGCAGTGGCTCTTTTCAGCCCATCACTCAGGTGAACAGGCTAAGCAGCTGACAAAAATTGGAACATCTGGGATCCTGGCTGTAGGTATTCATGGTATACTTGCCATTCCATGGCCATTTAGAACATATGAATGAGATCTAAAGCCTGGTTCACACAGTAAGTTTTTTTTAGTTCAACCCAGCGGGCTGAAGGAAAAAATAAATAAATAAAAAAATTGACAGTTACTTACCGATAACTGTTTTTCTAGGATATCTTCCAGGACGGCATAACCTGAGAGATGACTGGTCCACCTGACAGGAAACACAATCAACATACAAAAGGTTAAAAGGCCCCTCCCTTCCCCCTGCACCTCAGTTCTCCCAAAGTAATAGGTTATCCGGGTGACAGAGAGAAACTCTTCCCGTAGTACTTATATTAAAACATGGGTGGGAAGTAGGCCTGCCGTCCTGGAAGATATCCTAGAAAAACAGTTACCGGTAAATAACTGTGAATTTTCTCTAGTCATCTTCCAGGACGTCATAACCTGAGAGGATGGACAAGGAGTTCAAGGCCTACCTCAGGGCGGGACCACCGCTTATAGCACCTTCCTTCCAAATGTCAGATCCTGGGGCGACAGCAGTTCCACTCTATAGTGTTTCAAAAAGGTATCCTGCTTCTCCCAAGTGGCTGTGCGACAGACCTGCTCTATCGAGGCCCCAGCTCTCTCTGCCCAAGAGGCCGCCAAGGATCTTGTTGAGTGGGCCTTAAGGTTCCCTGGTACTGGGGAACCTGTCTGCTCATAGGCCAATGTTATTGTCTGCCTAATCCACCTAGCCACAGTAGATTTAGACGCCTGCCCTCCCTTTCTAGGGCCGCTAAATAAAACTAAAAGATGATTCGACTTTCTGTAGTCCTTTACTCTATCTAGATATGTCAATAAACATTTCCTGACATCTAATAAATTAAATTTCCTCTCCTTCTCATTTTTAGGATTATCACAGAAGGAGGGTAAAGTGATCTCCTGAGATCTATTAAACTTAGATGGGACCTTGGGAAGATATAGTGGGTCCTGTCTAAGAACCACTCTATCTTCCAAAATCAACAGAAAAGGCTCCTTAACTGACAGGGCCTGTAGGTCGCTCACCCTTCTGGCCATGGTCATGGCCAACAGAAACGCTAACTTAAGAGTCAAAAACTTAACTGAAATCTCTTGCGCTGGTTCGAAGGGCGCTTTCGTCAGCGCCTCCAAAACCAGAGATAAATTCCATGGAGGAAATACATTCATTCTGACAGGGGTTACCCTCTCCCTTGCCAGAAGAAATCTCTTAATCAGAGGTTCTAGTGCGAGCCTCTGATCCAAAAATACAGATAACGCTGCTATCTGTACTCTCAAGGTGTTCGGGGAAATCCCCTGATCCACCCCTGCTTGCAAAAATTCCAGCACCACTGGTACTGAAGGGTAAGACACCTCCTTATCACGGCACCACTGTGAGAAGCAATTCCACACCTTGGAGTAGATCCTCCTGGTGACCAGCTTCCTGCTGCCCAAGAGGGTCTCAATTACCCTATCAGAGCACCCCTTACCCCTAAGGATCTCCTCCTCAAGAACCATGCCGTCAGTTTGAGGAATCCCGGGTCGGGGTGGAGGACTGGCCCCTGTAGGAGAAGATCTCGTCTGATTGGAAGACGAAGCGGAGGAGAAATTGACCACTTTTTCAGAGTGGCAAACCAGGTCCTTTTTGGCCACCATGGGGCTATAAGGATCAGTCCACAATCTGAGCGGGCCAATTTTTGTAAGACCCGTGGTATTAAGACTAGTGGGGGAAAAGCGTATGCTAGATGGAAGTCCCAGTCCTGAGAGAGCGTCCACTTCCTGGGATCCCCCTTCTCTGTTGAGAGAGAAAAAAGATCCACTTTTTTGTTCCCTCTGTGGGCAAAAAGATCTATATCCGGAGTCCCGAACATCTGACTTATCTGGAGAAAGACCTCCTGATTTAACTCCCATTCCCCTTGAAGGATGGGTTGCCGGCTTAAGAAGTCTGCCACCACATTAGCGGTTCCTCTTATGTGAACCGCCGATATGGACTGAAGATTCTTTTCGGCCCAGTTTAGGATGTTCAGGACTAGACTCAGTAGTTTCCTGGATCTGGTGCCCCCCTGACAATTCAGGTAAGAGACCGTTGTCATATTGTCTGACAGGACTTGGATCTCTAAGCCCTGAATCCTGTCTCCAAAGGATACTAATGCCTGGCCCACCGCCAAGAGTTCTCTGTGGTTGGAGGATTCCCCTGCCTGAGAAGGCGTCCATGCCCCCTGTGCCTGGATGTCCCCCAGGTGAGCGCCCCAACCCCAAGCGCTTGCATCGGTAGTGATTCTTGTGGGATTCCACTGGTCCCAGGGTAGGCCCACCCTGAGCTTGTCCTGATCCAGCCACCAATTTAGGGAGGTCCTTACTCTTGTTGGAATAGACACCCTTGCATCCAATGACTCTCTCCTTTTGTCCCAGGAGGACAAAAGGAAGAACTGCAGCTCCCTGGAGTGGAGCTGAGCCCAAGGAACCGCTGGAATACACGAGGTCATTAGACCTAGGACCCTCATGATATGCCTGCGAGAGCACTCCCTGGTTTCTTTTAAAGAGGATACTGCTGTAACCACCTTTATTCGTTTTTCCTCTGGAAGAAACAGTTTCTGAACCTCAGTATCCACCAGATATCCCAGGAACACTTTTATTTGGGAAGGTGCCAGAGAAGATTTCTCTCTGTTTACCATCCAGCCCAAGGACTCCAGAGTGATAATCACTCTGCCTACGTCTATCTCCACCTGCTCTAGGGATTGCCGTATACCAAAAGGTCGTCTAGGTAGGGTATAAGGGACACCCCCTGTAGGTGTAGGTAAGCTACAACCTCTGCCAGGACCTTTGTGAAGATCCTTGGGCTTGCAGCTAATCCAAAGGGAAGAGCTCGGAATTGCCAATGCTGAATCCCTTCGCTCGTAAGGACTGCGATCTTAGCAGGGACTGGTGTTCCCTGGTGATCGGGATATGAAGGTAAGCATCCCTTAGATCTATCATGGCTAAGAAAGCACCCCTTAATAGATGCCTGCGCACCGTGTATATACTCTCCATCCGGAAGCTCTTTTGTCGCAAAAACCTGTTCAACTTCCTGAGATTTAATATCAGGCGAAATTTCCCTGACGATTTTTGAACGACAAATACATGGGAGTAAAACCCTTGGTAAAGCTCTTCCGGTGGAACGGGGATGATCACTTCCTGGAACACCATTCCCTGCAAGCTGTCCAACAGCCCTGCAGCTTTTGAAGTTTCCTTGGGGAGACAGGTCAGAAAAAAGTTTTGAGGGGGAGGGGAGAGAAGCTCCAAACGATATCCCTCTGTTACAATCTGCAAGATATAGGGGCTTTCGGAGATTCTCTTCCACTGAGGGACAAAGTGGGATAATCTCCCCCCCTACCCTGATGCTGGCGTCACTTAGACTGCTTGGTGGCGTCTTTAGGTCCAGAAAAGAGCAGACTACCTTTTTGTGCGTTCTTTCCCTTTCCCCACCTCCTATTCGCATCCTTTTTTCCTTTGAATTGACCCTGGTTAACGGAGGGACGAAAAAACTTCCTGCCCCTTGCTCTTTTAGCTTTGACCGGGAACTTTTTTTCCTTTTCTGCTGACCTTGACAGCACCTGATCCAGGCCAGGTCCAAAGAGTTGTGAACCTTCAAAGGGCAAACCACATAGCCTTGCTCTAGACATATGGTCCCCTTCCCATGATTTGACCCAGACTGCCCTTCTTGCGGAGTTAAGGAGGGCCGCAGATTTGGCTGTGTTCCTGACAGACTCCACAGCCGCATCTGCCAAATATGCCACAGCCTTACCTATTATTTCTAACGAGTCTGTGATTTCTTTGGAATCACTGCCTTTAGAAACATGGTTAGAAAGTCTGCCTAACCATGGGTCCACGTTTCTTGCCACGCATGCTGATGCCAAAGAAGGAGCCATGGCAGCCGCATTGGAATCCAATGCTCTGCGCAAAAGCGCCTCCGCCCTTCTGTCCATTTGGTCTTTTCGGTCCCCTGAATCCTCAAAAGACAAGTCAGATTTTTTAGAAACCTGCGACAGGGCTGCGTCTAACTTAGGGGTTTTAAAGAATTTCTGCTCTTCTTCCTCCCCAAAAGGAAACTTTCTCTTTCAAGTTTTGAGTCAAAGAACCTTTCTTTCCGGGTCTTTCCACTCTCTCAAAATCACCTCCTTTAGGGCCTGATGAACTGGGAACACCCTGGACTGAGGCTTTCCCAAACCCCTGTACATCTTGTCCCGGGCCGACGCCTGAACCGGAGGTTCTGGGATATCCTCAGAGGCATAGATCGCCCTAAGTAACTGCCCCATGTCTTCCACGGGAAAGAGGTGGCTACTAGCTCTAGGACTGTCACTATCCTGGCTGTCAGCATCTGTGTCTACACCTTCCTCTAATGAGTCCTCCTCTGACTCCTCTGGGTCCTCAAACTCCTCAACTCCCGAAGTGACAGAGGAAGGGGGTCCTTGCAAGGTTTTCTGACCCCTGTCTGAAAAACCTTCCTGAGAGGAAGTGCCTTCTCTAGAGGACAGGATTTCCTCCGCTTTAGGTGCTATAGCAGTCTTAATAGACTGGAGGGTAGAAAGCATCTCCGACTGTACCGCAAGGAAGTCCCTCATAACCTGTGAGGTTTCCTTACTAGACAGTTTTTGTATGCACCTATAGCAAAAAGGTTTCCCATGGTCCTGTGGGAGCTTATCATTACAATTCCCACATCTTTTTGACCTGGGAGGAGGGGGATTTTTGCCCTTCATCTTGTGAGCCCCTTGAGCAGAGCCGCCAGGATCTAGGGAGACAAAAAAGACAAAGTCCAAACTTTAACCAGTTTCCTAAGACTTTCGGTCTGTGTCTCTCTCTCACTCCCCCCCCCTATGGTGTAGGTAAGACCCCTCTTACTTCACTACAAAAACGGAAGAGGATTCACCACCACTGGCCTCTTCCTGGGCTAAGGTTGCAGCTGTTACCTCCTCTCCATCCATATCTGCTGCTTTGTGAGGTTTTCCGACCTCAAGAGGAGTATCGTGAGGCCTCCTGCATTTCCTTGGACCGCTGAGTGTCTTCTCCTATACACCGATGATCGGCGCCATTTTGTTGGAGAGCCGCTGTCTGAGGGAGGATTTTGGCCTCTAGTGTCCGAATCCGCCATTTTGGCATAGAAGTTACAGCGCCCGGAACCGGAAACGCCGCCATATTACTCCACCCTGGGAAGCCTGCTCCATACACAGGAGCTTCAGCATTCCCTATGAAGTCCAGGACCTCCACCAGCCCTACAAGGCACCAAGGTACCGACCTGGCTGGCGTCCTCTACCCCCTCTGTGGCCTAGACACCAGCCTGAGCTCCAGTTCCTTCATCACCTCCATACCTGACTGGGTGGAAGGAAAAAGCATGAGGTATGTGCTCACAGGAGATCCGGGCTACCCCTCTGTACCCGGGAGGCTCCATGCCGGGGAAGACTCTCTCCCCGGCCATTGGTGTGACCCCCTGAGAAGGACAGGGCCATGGCTGGACCCGCCACCCTCCCCGGCTTTGGCGTCCAGCCCTCGGGGGGGGACCATCCGCTCCTAGCTTCAGGTCTGAGAAAAGACAACAAACGTTTCGCTGCCGGGAAACACAATCAAGAACTGAGGTGCAGGGGGAAGGGAGGGGCCTTTTAACCTTGTATGTTAATTGTGTTTCCTGTCAGGTGGACCAGTCATCTCTCAGGTTATGCCGTCCTGGAAGATGACTAGAGAAAAATAAAATAGGGAGCTTAGGAGGAGCTTGCTGTACTAATGAGTAAACTACCACACCACAACTGCGTGCATTGCGTTCTATTCAGTTGAATGGGGATCATTTTTGCTGCGCTGCATTGCAAAGCCTCATGGCCCCACTCTGTTGTCACATGTTTTTACTGTACATCCCCCATAAAAGTGTAAATGATGCCTTTAAGTTTGAAAGATCTGAACCCCCCCCCCCCAGGAAAAAAAAAAAAAAAAAGAAGATGATTAATTGATTGCTATTTATTTTCAGGAGGGGGAGGAAGGTCCTCTTTAACAAATTGAGGAAAAATGTAGAAGTCAAATATAACATGAGTACTTGTAACAACTACTAACTTGTTGCTGGGTTCTTGGTAGCATATGTCTGTCTACCATCTGGTGTTATCCACTTGCCACCCACAAAATGGCCGAAGCTCCTTTCATGAGAGTCCAGCCAGGCCTTAAAGAGAAAAAAAAAATGAATTGAAATGCAAAACATTTGTTTTACAGTGAGGGGCATTTAAAACTGGTAATACCACATTGTTGACTTAACTATTAATATCTACTTCATAAATAGTGGGAGACACAACAGTTACTCCTCCCCTTCCATTTGTTATTAAAAGTGTATAAAAACCCCTTTTGGTCTGGTAAATATACCACTTAAAGTAAAAAAAATTGGAGATAGAAAGCAGGACTTTGTGTGAGGCATGTTGGTGAATGGGTCCACATGACAAGAAATGTTGGGAGGGAATATCTGAGGTAGATCCTATATTGAGTGATGATACCCACAACATATATTACAAGAAAAAATGATATATATTTTAATAAAAACAAATGAAAGACAAATTACAATGTAAAAAGAGTACATTTGAACTACAATGAGGCATGTTAGCGTACGTCAGTTTACAGACATAATTGGAATAGTAATTGTACATATACATGTCACAATGAGATGGTATATAATACAGTAGATAAAAGTATGCATCAATAGATGTTAACTCTACGCGTTTCTTGGCTTGGAACCAATCGTCAGGAGTCTGATGCAGTATAGCTACATTGAAGAAATGACTGTGTGTCAATAAAAGTGTGGAAAAATGGACACCAAAAAATGCAAATATGTTTTGATATACTCACAAAAAATGCATGGGTGGATGATGTCCCATACATTGTGGTGCAATGTTGGCCCGGGTACACTGACTCTCCCCCGGGGTTGAGGCAGAGAGCACGCTCCATAAGACCATCGGCCCCGACCGACAAAATGGCCGGAGCACCTACAAGGGCCACCAAGAGGGAAGGTGACGAGGCCCAGGGAATGGGAAACACACTGGGAATGAAAAAGGGGATAATTCAGTGTCAGTGGCATAAGTGAGAGGTGAGTAGTGAAGGTAGAAAGAAGGACAGGGGATAGGACCCAAAGTGTGCATGGATATGGAAATGTGAGAAACCCAAGACCAGGGGGAGGGGTGTGTGGGGCAGAAAGTGAATGTGCAAAGTGGGAAGCCACTGTAGGTGTCAGTGGAGGATTGTGAGAGTGTACAGGGGGAGTTACCTGTAGTGAGACTGCCGGGCCAGGTGACGTGCCCCAAGGAGACATGATGAGCGCTTGAGGTGCCCGGCCAGTGACGGCCGTTTTAAAGCCGAGGGCTAGGGGCGCGCTCACGCCAACGTCATGAGCAGGCGTGATGACGTGAGGGGGGCGGGAAGCCAGAGACATCGTACGGCCAGCCTCCCAACCCCGCAACGTCAAAGCCATGGATGGTGATTCACCAAAGAGGCTCCGCCTCTGGCAGCCAGAGGCGGGACCTGGGAGTCATGACGCCGATGCGTCGAGGCCAGGGCCCGCCCCCGTCAAGGTAGGACGGGTAGCGGGTCGTGGGCTGGACGCAACGCAACCCCGGAAGAGGACCAGATAGGTCCCGGGACCAACTACACCAAGGGGTAGTGAAAACATAATATGCATGAGTGAGGAGAATAAAAATGTATATATTATGAGAAAAAAAAAAAAGAAAAATAAATAATAATAATACAGTAAAAAGAAAAACCGAAGTATGCAAAATGAGCAAGCCTTATAAAGGCAAGTAATCTCCCCTTTTGTGGGCAGAGAAAGTAACATAAGAGCCACAAAATCTTGCAATGAAGAAAATCATTGAGCAAGAGAGTGTGGACAGAATTAGCTATAGCTCTGAATAATCGTAGGATATGACTGAGGGGAAAACCGAAATAAAGGGTAAAAATAAGGAACAATTGGGAAGCGGGTATATAAAGATAAAAACATAAATAAACGCGAACAAAAAAGCAACAAACAAACAAACAAAACACAAAAGGCAACTTTAGCCCTGAATTAAATCAGTTTATATTGTCTGACTAAAGGAAGAAAAAACAAAAAACAAAAAACAAAAAGAAAAAACAAAAAACAAAAAACAAAAAACAAAAAGCAAGAAAGAACCACTTTAGCCCTGAATTGAATCAGTAATTACCTAACTAAAGGGGGAACAATAGCAACATAAATTTTAGCCCTGAATTAAATCAGTATTATTTTAGCTAAAAAAGGGGGGGGTATACTGGCGGTATCGATAATAGTGTTGATATAACTCTGGCACTGAAATAAATCAGTAGGCGAGAGGGGGACCATCGGTCTCTATAACAAGAAGGATACCAAGGAGAAGAGGAAGACAACAAAGACAAAACAATAATAAGGATGAGTGATGAAGGGGAGTAGAGGATGGGTAGAATGGAAATTGGGTGAGTGAGGCAAGAGAAATAAATAGGGTTATAAGGCTTAAACTGAACAGGTGGATTATCAGGTCACAGAGAACGGGTGTCTACCACCCTGGTAATTGTGTGTTAAAATTGGGGTTGTGACCTGTCCACTTATTTTTGTATATATGCACCAGCATGCCTCCATCCCATATTGTGCAAAAAAATTGGAGATAGAAAGCAGGACTTTGTGTGAGGCATGTTGGTGAATGGGTCCACATGACAAGAAATGTTGGGAGGGAATATCTGAGGTAGATCCTATATTGAGTGATGATACCCACATCATATATTACAAGAAAAAATGATATATATTTTAATAAAAACAAATGAAAGACCAATTACAATGTAAAAAGAGTACATTTGAACTACAATGAGGCATGTTAGCGTACGTCAGTTTACAGACATAATTGGAATAGTAATTGTACATATACATGTCACAATGAGATGGTATATAATACAGTAGATAAAAGTATGCATCAATAGATGTTAACTCTACGCGTTTCTTGGCTTGGAACCAATCGTCAGGAGTCTGATGCAGTATAGCTACATTGAAGAAATGACTGTGTGTCAATAAAAGTGTGGAAAAATGGACACCAAAAAATGCAAATATGTTTTGATATACTCACAAAAAATGCATGGGTGGATGATGTCCCATACATTGTGGTGCAATGTTGGCCCGGGTACACTGACTCTCCCCCGGGGTTGAGGCAGAGAGCACGCTCCATAAGACCATCGGCCCCGACCGACAAAATGGCCGGAGCACCTACAAGGGCCACCAAGAGGGAAGGTGACGAGGCCCAGGGAATGGGAAACACACTGGGAATGAAAAAGGGGATAATTCAGTGTCAGTGGCATAAGTGAGAGGTGAGTAGTGAAGGTAGAAAGAAGGACAGGGGATAGGACCCAAAGTGTGCATGGATATGGAAATGTGAGAAACCCAAGACCAGGGGGAGGGGTGTGTGGGGCAGAAAGTG
Source organism: Aquarana catesbeiana (assembly GCF_042186555.1). Classification (NCBI taxonomy): domain Eukaryota; kingdom Metazoa; phylum Chordata; class Amphibia; order Anura; family Ranidae; genus Aquarana; species Aquarana catesbeiana. The sequence continues at coordinate 83,527,084 of NC_133333.1, forward strand.
AATGTGCAAAGTGGGAAGCCACTGTAGGTGTCAGTGGAGGATTGTGAGAGTGTACAGGGGGAGTTACCTGTAGTGAGACTGCCGGGCCAGGTGACGTGCCCCAAGGAGACATGATGAGCGCTTGAGGTGCCCGGCCAGTGACGGCCGTTTTAAAGCCGAGGGCTAGGGGCGCGCTCACGCCAACGTCATGAGCAGGCGTGATGACGTGAGGGGGGCGGGAAGCCAGAGACATCGTACGGCCAGCCTCCCAACCCCGCAACGTCAAAGCCATGGATGGTGATTCACCAAAGAGGCTCCGCCTCTGGCAGCCAGAGGCGGGACCTGGGAGTCATGACGCCGATGCGTCGAGGCCAGGGCCCGCCCCCGTCAAGGTAGGACGGGTAGCGGGTCGTGGGCTGGACGCAACGCAACCCCGGAAGAGGACCAGATAGGTCCCGGGACCAACTACACCAAGGGGTAGTGAAAACATAATATGCATGAGTGAGGAGAATAAAAATGTATATATTATGAGAAAAAAAAAAAGAAAAATAAATAATAATAATACAGTAAAAAGAAAAACCGAAGTATGCAAAATGAGCAAGCCTTATAAAGGCAAGTAATCTCCCCTTTTGTGGGCAGAGAAAGTAACATAAGAGCCACAAAATCTTGCAATGAAGAAAATCATTGAGCAAGAGAGTGTGGACAGAATTAGCTATAGCTCTGAATAATCGTAGGATATGACTGAGGGGAAAACCGAAATAAAGGGTAAAAATAAGGAACAATTGGGAAGCGGGTATATAAAGATAAAAACATAAATAAACGCGAACAAAAAAGCAACAAACAAACAAACAAAACACAAAAGGCAACTTTAGCCCTGAATTAAATCAGTTTATATTGTCTGACTAAAGGAAGAAAAAACAAAAAACAAAAAACAAAAAGAAAAAACAAAAAACAAAAAACAAAAAACAAAAAGCAAGAAAGAACCACTTTAGCCCTGAATTGAATCAGTAATTACCTAACTAAAGGGGGAACAATAGCAACATAAATTTTAGCCCTGAATTAAATCAGTATTATTTTAGCTAAAAAAGGGGGGGGTATACTGGCGGTATCGATAATAGTGTTGATATAACTCTGGCACTGAAATAAATCAGTAGGCGAGAGGGGGACCATCGGTCTCTATAACAAGAAGGATACCAAGGAGAAGAGGAAGACAACAAAGACAAAACAATAATAAGGATGAGTGATGAAGGGGAGTAGAGGATGGGTAGAATGGAAATTGGGTGAGTGAGGCAAGAGAAATAAATAGGGTTATAAGGCTTAAACTGAACAGGTGGATTATCAGGTCACAGAGAACGGGTGTCTACCACCCTGGTAATTGTGTGTTAAAATTGGGGTTGTGACCTGTCCACTTATTTTTGTATATATGCACCAGCATGCCTCCATCCCATATTGTGCAAAAAAATTGGAGATAGAAAGCAGGACTTTGTGTGAGGCATGTTGGTGAATGGGTCCACATGACAAGAAATGTTGGGAGGGAATATCTGAGGTAGATCCTATATTGAGTGATGATACCCACAACATATATTACAAGAAAAAATGATATATATTTTAATAAAAACAAATGAAAGACAAATTACAATGTAAAAAGAGTACATTTGAACTACAATGAGGCATGTTAGCGTACGTCAGTTTACAGACATAATTGGAATAGTAATTGTACATATACATGTCACAATGAGATGGTATATAATACAGTAGATAAAAGTATGCATCAATAGATGTTAACTCTACGCGTTTCTTGGCTTGGAACCAATCGTCAGGAGTCTGATGCAGTATAGCTACATTGAAGAAATGACTGTGTGTCAATAAAAGTGTGGAAAAATGGACACCAAAAAATGCAAATATGTTTTGATATACTCACAAAAAATGCATGGGTGGATGATGTCCCATACATTGTGGTGCAATGTTGGCCCGGGTACACTGACTCTCCCCCGGGGTTGAGGCAGAGAGCACGCTCCATAAGACCATCGGCCCCGACCGACAAAATGGCCGGAGCACCTACAAGGGCCACCAAGAGGGAAGGTGACGAGGCCCAGGGAATGGGAAACACACTGGGAATGAAAAAGGGGATAATTCAGTGTCAGTGGCATAAGTGAGAGGTGAGTAGTGAAGGTAGAAAGAAGGACAGGGGATAGGACCCAAAGTGTGCATGGATATGGAAATGTGAGAAACCCAAGACCAGGGGGAGGGGTGTGTGGGGCAGAAAGTGAATGTGCAAAGTGGGAAGCCACTGTAGGTGTCAGTGGAGGATTGTGAGAGTGTACAGGGGGAGTTACCTGTAGTGAGACTGCCGGGCCAGGTGACGTGCCCCAAGGAGACATGATGAGCGCTTGAGGTGCCCGGCCAGTGACGGCCGTTTTAAAGCCGAGGGCTAGGGGCGCGCTCACGCCAACGTCATGAGCAGGCGTGATGACGTGAGGGGGGCGGGAAGCCAGAGACATCGTACGGCCAGCCTCCCAACCCCGCAACGTCAAAGCCATGGATGGTGATTCACCAAAGAGGCTCCGCCTCTGGCAGCCAGAGGCGGGACCTGGGAGTCATGACGCCGATGCGTCGAGGCCAGGGCCCGCCCCCGTCAAGGTAGGACGGGTAGCGGGTCGTGGGCTGGACGCAACGCAACCCCGGAAGAGGACCAGATAGGTCCCGGGACCAACTACACCAAGGGGTAGTGAAAACATAATATGCATGAGTGAGGAGAATAAAAATGTATATATTATGAGAAAAAAAAAAAGAAAAATAAATAATAATAATACAGTAAAAAGAAAAACCGAAGTATGCAAAATGAGCAAGCCTTATAAAGGCAAGTAATCTCCCCTTTTGTGGGCAGAGAAAGTAACCCGCTACCCGTCCTACCTTGACGGGGGCGGGCCCTGGCCTCGACGCATCGGCGTCATGACTCCCAGGTCCCGCCTCTGGCTGCCAGAGGCGGAGCCTCTTTGGTGAATCACCATCCATGGCTTTGACGTTGCGGGGTTGGGAGGCTGGCCGTACGATGTCTCTGGCTTCCCGCCCCCCTCACGTCATCACGCCTGCTCATGACGTTGGCGTGAGCGCGCCCCTAGCCCTCGGCTTTAAAACGGCCGTCACTGGCCGGGCACCTCAAGCGCTCATCATGTCTCCTTGGGGCACGTCACCTGGCCCGGCAGTCTCACTACAGGTAACTCCCCCTGTACACTCTCACAATCCTCCACTGACACCTACAGTTGCTTCCCACTTTGCACATTCACTTTCTGCCCCACACACCCCTCCCCCTGGTCTTGGGTTTCTCACATTTCCATATCCATGCACACTTTGGGTCCTATCCCCTGTCCTTCTTTCTACCTTCACTACTCACCTCTCACTTATGCCACTGACACTGAATTATCCCCTTTTTCATTCCCAGTGTGTTTCCCATTCCCTGGGCCTCGTCACCTTCCCTCTTGGTGGCCCTTGTAGGTGCTCCGGCCATTTTGTCGGTCGGGGCCGATGGTCTTATGGAGCGTGCTCTCTGCCTCAACCCCGGGGGAGAGTCAGTGTACCCGGGCCAACATTGCACCACAATGTATGGGACATCATCCACCCATGCATTTTTTGTGAGTATATCAAAACATATTTGCATTTTTTGGTGTCCATTTTTCCACACTTTTATTGACACACAGTCATTTCTTCAATGTAGCTATACTGCATCAGACTCCTGACGATTGGTTCCAAGCCAAGAAACGCGTAGAGTTAACATCTATTGATGCATACTTTTATCTACTGTATTATATACCATCTCATTGTGACATGTATATGTACAATTACTATTCCAATTATGTCTGTAAACTGACGTACGCTAACATGCCTCATTGTAGTTCAAATGTACTCTTTTTACATTGTAATTGGTCTTTCATTTGTTTTTATTAAAATATATATCATTTTTTCTTGTAATATATGTTGTGGGTATCATCACTCAATATAGGATCTACCTCAGATATTCCCTCCCAACATTTCTTGTCATGTGGACCCATTCACCAACATGCCTCACACAAAGTCCTGCTTTCTATCTCCAATTTTTTTGCACAATATGGGATGGAGGCATGCTGGTGCATATATACAAAAATAAGTGGACAGGTCACAACCCCAATTTTAACATACCACTTAAAGTGTTTTGATGTATCTGTTTGGCAAAAAAAATAAAAATATATGCACATGCTGATCCTGTCATAAATTCAGTGACCTTGTCATCTGGATACCTTTAAAAAAAAAAAATAAAACCCAAACGTTATACTTACCTGCTCTGTGCAATGGGATTTATTGCACAGATCATCTGCTTACCTCTTCTTGAGCCCCCAATGGTGTTCATCATGTGCTGAGGGGGCATCCATGAGGCATGCTCCCAAACCGGTGTGTGTGCGCGCGCGCACGCACGCATCAGTCTGCGTGTGTCTGTGTGCTCATGTCTGTCTGTCTGCCTGCGCACGTGGGCCTCTGCCTGCGCGTGTGCATGTCAGTGAGTGTGTGTGTGTTTCTGTATGCGTGTATGTCAGAGTGTGAATGTGTGAGAGTGTGAGTATGTCAGTCAGTTAGAGTGTGTGTGCTTGTCTGTCTCTGCACTTTGTCTTGAACCGTATGGACTGGGTTACACGTGTTTAGTTTAGCTGCGCTGAGAAAAAAAAAATAGAAGTCTGTGGCATCCAGGAGCAGATGCATGTAAGCACAACACAAAAATAAAACTTTCCAGAAAAGACAAAGACACAAGTGGCAAGCGTAGTTTTTTTATGTGCTTTCATGCAGGTTTTTATAGGAGGGGACTGGTTGTCAAACAGAAAGCCCTGCCAAAAATGCATGTACATTCGTTTTTTATGTGCTCCCATTGAAGTCTATGGGGGTCAAAAATGCACTACGCTGCACCATGAGGAGAAAAAAAATAATAAGCAGCTTAGCCAATGTGTGGGTGTGCCAAAACACATGGTAACAAAGTAGCATGCTTTTTGGTGCAGTGCAATTTTAGATCATGCTATTCTTTAGCGTGTTTTTTTTGTTCGCAGGACTGCCTTCTGAATTGAATGGGCTGCTGGGAACGTGCAAAAGCATACACGTATTCCACCGCACCTGCAAAGTTTTGAGCGGAGCCTAAGGGCCTGTTTACATCAGATGCAGTCAAATGCGTAGCCATACATTTTAATGCAGCGTGATTTTTCAAAAGGGTCATGCACTTCTTTAGTACATTTTTTGGGTGTAGGACAGCCCATTGAAACAAATGTGCCGCTGGAAACACGCAAAAGCGCACAGCACTTTGTTATACCTGCAAATCTGTGCACAAAGCCTAAGGGCTTATTTACACCAGACATTTTTAAATGCAGTACAACTGCATTAGCAAGAAAAATTCATGTACAGTATCTCACAAAAGTGAGTACACCCCTCACATTTTTGTAAATATTTTATTAAATCTTTTCATGTGACAACACTGAAGAAATGACACTTTGCTACAATATAGTAGTAAGTGTACAGCTTGTATAACAGTGTAAATTTGCTGTCCCCTCAAAATAACTCAACACACAGCCATTAATGTCTAAACCACTGGCAACAAAATTGAGTACACCCCAAGTGAAAATGTCCAAATTGGGCCCAAAGTGTCAATATTTTATGTGGTCGCCATTAATTTCCAGTGCTGCCTTAACCCCTTGGACATGGAGTTCACCAGAGCTTCACGGGTTATCACTGGAGTCCTCTTCCACTCTTCCATGATGACGTCATGGAGCTGGTGGATGTTAGAGACCTTGGGCTCCTCTATCTTCCGTTTGAGGATGCCCCACAGATGCTCAATAGGGTTTAGATCTGGAGACATGCTTGGCCAGTCCATCACCTTTACCCTCAGATTCTTTAGCAAGGCAGTGGTCATCTTAGAGGTGTATTTGGGGTAGTAATCATGGCGGCCCAGTCTCCGAAGGAAGGGGGATCATGCTCTGCTTCAGTATGTCACAGTACATGTTGGCATTCATGGTTCCCTCAATGAACTGTAGCTCCCCAGTACTGGCAGCACTCATGCAGCCCCAGACACTCCCACTACCATGCTTGACTGTAGGCAAGACACACTTGTCTTTGTACTTCTCACCTGGTTGCTGCCACACACGCTTGACACCATCTAACCAAATAAGTTTATCTTGGTCTTAGACCACAGGACATGGTTCCAGTAATCCATGTCCTTAATCTGCTTGTCTTCAGCAAACTGTTTGCAGGCTTTCTTGTGCATCATCTTTAGAAGAGGCTTCCTTCTGGGACGACAGCCATGCAGACCAATTTGATGAAGTGTGTAGCATATGGTCTGAGCACTGACAGGCTGACCCCCCACCCCTTCAACCTCTGCAGCAATGCTGGCAGCACTCATACGTCTATTTCCCAAAGACAACCTCTGGATATGACGCTGCGCACGTGCACTCAACTTCGTTGGTTGACCATGGTGAGGCCTGTTCTGAGTGGAACCTGTACTGTTAAACCGCTGTTTGGTCTTGGCCAACGTGCTGCAGCTCGGTTTCAGGGTCTTGGTAATCTTCTTATAGCCTAGGCCAGTGATGGTGAACCTTGGCACCCCAGATGTTTTGGAACTACATTTGCCATGATGCTCAACTACACTGCAGAGTGCATGAGCATCATGGGAAATGTAGTTCCAAAACATCTGGGGTGCCAAGGTTCGCCATCACTGGCCTAGGCCATCTTTATGTAGAGCAAAAATTTTTTTTTTTTAGATCCTCAGATAGTTCTTTGCCATGAGGTGCCATGTTGAACTTCCAGTGACCAGTATGGGAAAGTGAGAGCGCTAACCACCAAATTTAACACACCTGCTCCCCATTCATACCTGAGAAATTGTAGCACTATCAGTCACATGACACCGGGGAGGGAAAATGGCTAATAGGGCCCAATTTGGACATTTTCACTTAGGGGTGTACTCACTTTTTTTTGCCAGTGGTTTAGACCTTAATGGCTGTGTGTGGAGTTATTTTGAGGGGACAGCAAATTTACACTGTTATACAAGCTGTACACTCACTACTTTACATTGTAGCAAAGTGTCATTTCTTCAGTGTTGTCACATGAAAAGATATAATAAAATATTTACAAAAATGTGAGGGGTGTACTCACTTTTGTGAGATACTGTATTTTAGTGAGTTTACTTTACATAGTGAGTCAGGTTGAAAAAAGACACAAGTCCATCTAGTTCAACCATAAAATCCAGAGGAAGGCGAAACACCCCAGCAAAGCATGATCCAATGTGCTACAGCAGGGGAAAAAATTCCTTCCTGACACCCAAGAGGCAATTTCCCCTGGATCAACTTTACCTATAAATGTTAGTACCCAGTTATATTATGTACATTTAGGAAGAATCCAGGCCTTTCCTAAAGCAATCTACTGAGCTGGCCAGAACCACCTCTGGAGGGAGCCTATTCCACATTTTCACAGCTCTTACTGTGAAGAAACCTTTCCGTATTTGGAGATTAAATGTCTTTTCCTCTAGGCGTAAAGAGTGTCCCCTTGTCTTTGTTTACACCACTGCACTGTTTTCATGCAAGTTTATAAAAAGTACAGCATGCTGCATTATTTTGCAGGTGAATGCACATGAAGGCACTGTAAATGCAATGCAAAAAAATCGAAGTGCCTCCTGAACGCCTGTCAGCCACTGCTATACTGCTCTCTAAAAAGTGATCCCAAACTGATCTCTTTTTAGAGGACGATAAGCAGTACCGCAAGTCTGAAAGAAGCCAATGCAGAGATTGTGGAGTAAACGAGCCCTAAATAAGAGAACGGTGGATCATTTTTGTATTTTCACATTATATGAAATGTACTTAACTATCCAAGAGCAGAATCCATATGTCAAAGAACAGGAGGAATAGATCACTGGCTCATACTGTATAGATGTCATTTTGTCCTGTACAGGCTGTGATTTCTTCAGATGAAGAAAAGGTTACAATCACCCTCCTCGGATCTATGAGGATCCTGTTAAAATGTACCAGTGGTTGGCAAACAACACGGAAACCTTTGTCCTGATGTCTGTGTACATCGAGGAGGTGGTGTCCCTGCCTGCACCTCTCAGCCAATCAGAGCCAAACTGAAGTGTCATTCTCTCTGCAGTTTCAATGTACAGAATGATTGCACTGAGGACATGAGCATGATGATGAACTGAACCCCAAAATACCTCTACTACAAACTCAATAGACTATGGTTGCATTATATAAGCCTGTCCGAACTAGTTTAACTCTTTCCTGGATAACATAATTTGTCTGTGTGATGAGCTCTTATGTGTGATGAATAAGAACCTGCCCCTTTCCAAGCCACACTGTCAATAGGCAGAATGTAGAGCTTATCTATGTAAAAGCTGATTGGCACGTGTGGTTGTTATTATCTCCTCTCTGAAAAGAGATTTGTGGTGGATCACTTTTCAGAGGGCCTTCAACAGGCAGTGAGGAGGCGATATGTCACCTCTTCACCGCATATTTTAGCACTCATTCAGATGGGCATTGAGACCCACTGGAGCTACTTTTTGCCATGTGTCCATCCACCTTAGAGCGGCTTATAGGCAGTCTATACGCTAGGGTCACACTTGTGCGGCCTGCATTCTGTGTATAGGAAGCCTATTTATTTAAATGGGCTGGCTACCTGAAGAAACGCAGGGAAAGAAGTCTGACCCTTTTTTTTTTTTTTTTTTTTTATATATCATGCTGCATCAAACCACACAGCAGCATGCAGTTTTGCGAATGTGAAACCCTGCCGCATTTGCCAACTGTTAAAAATGAATAGCAGCCCGGCACATCTGCCAAAGAACAGTGTGTTTGGCTGTGGGTTGGATACGCACGCAGCCCTCAATAATGTAAACCTAGCCATAGATATGGATACAATTGCATGCCAAAATCTGACATGCGGGCAGGGGAGGGTGCATGGATCCAAACAGTGTCTGCACTCACTTCTATAAAAGGTACCTGCATGCAGTTCCGAGGTGGTTACATACTCAACAAAAAGCGGCTCAGCACTAAGGATGGGTCTCAGCGCCCATATGAATTAGCCCCCAATCCTCAAAATTCCAATCCACCGCACTGCAACCACATGCATTGCAAGTGGTTGCAGGACGGTTATAGTGCAGCCACATTCACCGAATGCAATATGCCTGACCGGCTGCATTTCTGCGTTTAGGCGGGTGGTAAAACAGCAGCTTGCTTTTACCACCCCCTAAAATGCAGATGAATACTGTTGTTCAGCCCTGCCTTTTGCATTCAAATAGAGCAGGAGGCTGCATTTATTGCTTGTTTCAGAAGAAGCCGGTCTTTTATGACCTCAACACTCACTGTATAAGTACACTGCTAATAAAGGGCACCTGATTATGTCCCCTCGGGGGTGGGACCATGGTGCTCTGCTCTCACAGGATCTCCTTAGATGACCGGAATAAGATATGCTGAGTGTCTTGGAAGAGAAGAGATACTGTGGGAGGCAAAGTGCAGCACTGCAATCCGAGATGCATTTTTAACAGGCCAGAGGACACGTCACATTTAAAAAAAAAAAAAAAAAGGGGATGTGTTTACCTATTTTTAATTCACTTTAGTTTAGCTATGACTTCCCTATGTCATGCAGCACTGGAGCTGGGAATTCCTGGAGCCCTGACGTCACCCACAGGCTCCCATAGCCAAGCCATCGCTCCTTCTCCCTTGCAGCAGCTGCTCACCGGAGGAGCCGGAGCTTCAGGCTCTCACGTGACCAGACCAGATTAACAATAGTCAAGTACACAGATCTTTTTTTAAACAGGGAGGAAACTTTAAGCCTAATGTTATGCTTTTCTTCCACTTTAATTTAAAAGGGGATCTCCAATGGTCCCAAATAAACCAATGAAGGCTCCATGCACACTGAAGCTCAAAAAACTGAAGTTTTTGGGAGTTTGGGCATTTTTTTTTTTTAACAGCCCATAAACTCCCCTCTATGTTATCCTATGTGTCCATGCACAGATGGACGTTTTTGGATGTTTATCAGCAGTAGAGTTTATGGGCTGTTTTCTGAACGCCATAAAATCGCTTTCAGGAGTCATTTTTCTGACCACAAAAAACGTCAAATGCTGATAAACATTGATAAACGCCGATGAACGATCAAAATTTGTTTCAGCAGCATTTAACGTTTATGAAAAAAAAAAAAAAATGCTAACGTGGAAATACGCTAAAAAACGCTGATAAACATTATTGCAAAAACGTTAAACATTGAAAGACTCACTGCAATGTTTTTATAACGTTATTTTAACGTCCAGTGTGCATGGAGCCTAAAAGTCAATAGCTACAAATACTGTAGCTGCTGACTTTTAATATAAGGACACTTAGGCCCCTTTCACACTGGGTCGGTGGGGGCGTCGGCGGTAAAACAGCACTATTTTTAGCGCCGTTTTACCGTCGTTTTTGCGGCTGTATTCGGCCGCTAGTGGTGCTGTTTTAACCCCCGCTGGCGGCCGAAAAAGGGTTAAATCCGCTCGTACAGCGCAGCTATAGCCGCGGTATTACCGCGGTATAGCCGCGCTGTCCCATTGATTTCAATGGGCAGGAGCGGTGAATACACCGCTCCTTCACCGCTCCAAAGAAGCGGTTGGCAGGACTTTTTTTACCGTCCTGCCAGTGCACTGCTTCAGTGTGAAAGCCCTCGGGCTTTCACACTGAACAAACAGCGGAGGCTGTTTAGGGGCGGTTTGCAGGCGGTATATTTAGCGCAATACCACCTGCAAACCGCCCCAGTGTGAAAGGGGCCTTACCTGTCCAGGGATCCGGGGTCATCCTCACCTGAACTGGTTCTTCAGCAGTCTTCAGGTTCCCAGCCCCGCCATCTTCACTATGGAAATTCTGTCCAAGAGTTGGGGGGGGGGGGGGGGTTGGGGGACAAAAACAGAACTGCCCCTCATGGTTAAAGTTCGACTATGAAGTGTATCTACACTCTCCTATTCTTTAGAAACCAAGGAAGCTGCCATCTTGGCCTCCATTTGCTCTGCAATTGCCATGGTGCTGCACATGTGAACAGTTAGGACACTGTTCATTTTGATGGCTTGACAATTCAGTTGGGAGCACAAGCAAATGTGACAGTCATCATTCCCAACATGCCTTGATTGCAGCTGTTTTAGAAAACGCTTACATTGATTAAAATAGGCTTAGTTCCACCTAAGAGCCCTTTCACACTGCCAGCACCCGAAAAACTCTGGTAAAGCGCCGCTTAAACTAACGTCGCTTTACCAGCGTTTTTCGAGCGATATCGGGGCGCTTTTAACCCCCGCTAGTGCCCAAATAAAGGGTTAAAAGCACTCACAAAGCGCAGCTGCCAAGGCGCTTTGCAGGCGCTTCCCACTGATTTCAATGGGAAGGGGCGCTTTAGGAGCGGTGTATTCACCGCTCCTAAAGCGCTGCAAAGAAGCTGCTTGCGGGACTTTTTTTGATGCCCTGCCAGCGCAGCGCCTCAGTGTGAAAGCACTCGGGCTTTCACATTGGGATTGCAGATGAGGCTTCTTTCAGGCGCTTTACAGGCGCTTTTTTAACGCTAAAGCGCCTGAAAAATGCCCCAGTGAGAAAGGGGTCTAAATGCCATTTTTAAAAGAACATTTACATTGCAAAGGCTTGCTTTTACATATTTTATATAGAGATTTGCAGACTAGTCAGCAGGGGGAGCTCTAGGTAGCTGAATGCAATTAATCTGTCTCTCTTTACATACAGTCTAAGCTTAGTTTCATAAATCTACCAACATTATCCTCACATGCTGTGTGAGTAACTGTTACAGGAAGTCAGGAAAATGCAATAATAACTGTCACGCTGAAAAAGAAGAGGACACCAACTGCCCATCACATGACTCCTTTCAGATATAAAATACTCAATTGTCTCACCAATTACCCGCATAATTATCTCAGAACTCTCCAGATAGTCAGTGCTCCATCTTTTATAAGTTGGTACATTCACCGTCCATAGAACTGATCCAGGAATAGTCCCCGATTTACCATTTCCAATTCAGAGTCTATTTATCAGCTGTACAGGACGAAGAAGCTGTTCAGTCCTTACTGACATTTATCTCAGAAAGTTCATATTCCTTATCATTACAGCATAACTCTATACCGACGTATGACTACCTGTGCAAAACGGACTTTCTGAGCACAGAGATACAGAACACTGGAAAGATAAAGTGGTGTGCAGAATTTGTTGTGTACTGTCCACTTTGTGCCATTCATATCAAATAGCAAAGTGTCCCTCAAAGTGGTAAGCTCCTGGCAGGCATACACCATATAACGGCTGGTTCAAACCACATGCAGTCGAGTGCGTTTTTTTTTTTTTTTCTGCATCAGAAACACATGAATAGTAGATTATATGGTTTCCAATGGCATAATTCACAATAGTGAGGTCTGTTCCAGTGCGTTAAAAAAAAAAAAAAAAACACCACGCTGCATTGAACTGTACCGGAAGGCAGCAAAAAACGCACTAGAATTTTTTTTTTTTTTAAAGCCCGTGGTGTGTGAATACACTCCAAAAACTCCACCAAAAAAAAGTGCACACAAAACGTGCACAGGGCGTACACATGGTCCTCCAAAGGAGAAGGATCTTGACCCTGATCCCCATTACCCCCCTCCCCCCCACCCGGGCCTTAGGCTCCAGACGGGGACTGAGGTACTTCACTTGGTCCATCTGGCTGAAACCAGGACAGACTAGGTGGGGCTCCCCTGAAGGGAGACCCTATGAGAGAGAGAGCAAACCAAGCCAGTAGGCCATGTCCACCCCCTCACAAGACGTTAAGGGCAGGCCCGAGGACCTACCAGTCTAACATGCAAAAGTGTATATCAACAAAAAAGGAGAAAATGACAAAACATAGACACATAAATAAAGTGGAGAGGGGAAGTGAAAAGTGCCATTGTGTGACACAATGGCCGACCCTTCGGCCAGGAATAAAAAATTAATCTGGTCCTAGCCAAAAGGCTCAGCTCTAGAGGCAGGGGCTGAAAAAAAGTGTCCGAAGTGCAGTGACCTTGGTGCCATAACTCAAAGTGACCCGCATCACAGGGAGAGTACGGCACCCCTGGCCTGTCACACCAGGGGCACATACACCACAGGCTTCTTTCATACCTGGCCCACAGCCAGACCAGTGCAGCCCCATCCTCATTATAGAGGCATAGAACTTAGGGAGAGCCAAGAGGAAAAAGGCTCCACTGCCACTCCCATCATTCCCACCTAATTACATTCTGGCAGTACCCCACCCATCAGGACACCCCATTTATCAGAATTATCACTCTCCATCAGGGCACCCCATCCCATCCATCAGGGCACCCCATCCCATCCACCAGGATTCTCACTCTCCATCAGGGCACCCCATCCCACCCATCAGGGCAACATCCATCAGGACACCCCATCCCATCCATCAGGATTCTCACTCTCCATCGGGAGATCTCATCAAATCAGGGCACCCCATCCCATCCGTTAGGGCACCCCATCCCATCCACCAGGATTCTCACTCTCCATCAGGGCACCCCATCCCACCCATCAGGGCACAGCATCCCACCCATCAGGACAACATCCATCAGGACACCCCATCCCACCCATCAGGACACCCCATCCCACCCATCAGGACACCCCATCCCACCCATCAGGACAACATTCATCAGGACACCCCATCCCATCCATCAGGACACCCCATCCCACCCATCAGGACAACATTCATCAGATCAGGACACCCCATCCCATCAGGACACCCCATCCCACCCATCAGGACAACATTCATCAGATCAGGACACCCCATCCCATCAGGATTCTCACTCTCCATCGGGAGATCTCATCAAATCAGGGCACAGCATCCCACCCATCAGGACAACATCCATCAGGACACCCCATCCCATCCATCAGGACACCATCCATCAGGACACCCCATCCCACCCATCAGGACACCCCATCCCACCCATCAGGATTCTCACTCTCCATTAGGACTCCCCATCCATCAGGACACCCCCCAACATCACAACACTTCTCCATCAGAACTTTCACAATCTCCATCGGGCCCCAGCCTGTCCTCCTTACCTGTGCGATGTTGGCAGCCTCAGGAGCAGGTCCATACTGCATGGAGGTGAAGATCTCCCTCACTGTAGGTTTATCAGCTCCAGTAGAAGCAGCCATGCCTTCCACTTCTTCCAGGTACAAGTGACAGCCAGTCGCAGCTCAGCCAGCCACTAGGTGGAGCTCTAGCACATATAAAGGACTATCATTTCCGCCGGAAGAAGGTCGGGTTATACACCAGATTTAACTAATAACTGCACTGAAATGTTCGTATTTTTTTCTTTCAAGTACTTAAGTATGTAATACATGGATAGCAATCATTCATTAAACGATTTTTTTTTGCTTGGAAACGTGACCAATCCGGGAGCAGAAGTGGGGCAGAGAGAAGTGTCCACACCCGGAAGTGGTCAGTGTGCCTCTGTACTGGCTGCTGGGCTTTCTAAGGGAAACGAGTGATGTGCGGCGTGTGAGGCGGCGAGTCAGAGGTGAGGATCCCATTGTTGGCTAATACTAGAGGTCCATTCCATACAGCTTTCTGCGATGTGCTCTGCTGGTAACATGTCATGAGAGAACACTGGAAGCTGTTATTGCTGACTTCTTGTGATATTGCCATTTGCCTGGCTGACATATTGATAGAATTGCTTCAGTGTTCTGAGTCTCTGACATGGAACTCATATAACGATCACACTTTTGTTACCGTTATTCTTGTGTCAGGTCAGAGACTCCGAGTATTGAAGTCCGAGTGTCCTCACCCAGACAGATAGCATCTTCACAAGAAGGCAGTGTGGTCATTCCCATCACTACAGAGCATTGGAAAGATATCCTCCTCATACAGGTTTGGGTGACCTGCAGGTTCCTATGGAAGTTATGTGAATAGACTCTAAAGCGTCGTACACGCGATCGGATTTTTGGCAGGGAATTGTGTGATGACAGACTGTTGGCCGACCATTGGTACGCTCCATCAGACAATTGTTGTCCAACTTTCCGCCAACGAATGTTGGATGTCAGGCTAGTAAATTTCCGACGGACAACGGTCTGTTGTCAGATTTTCATATCGTGTGTACACAGGTCCGTCACACAAAAGTCCAAAGTACAAACACACATGCTCGGAAACGATGCTCACCAAACACGACATTAGAAGAAGGTGCCCAAAGGGTGGCGCTCAAGAGCTGAAATTCCATGTAGTACGTCACTACGTTCGTGTTTGTTGGCCGACAATTGTGTACCGTTTGTATGCAAGACAAGATCCTGGCACACGCCCTGTGGACAAAACTCTGACGCTCTGTTGGCCAACAATCCGGTCGTGTGTATAAGGCTTTAGACCCCATACACACTATACAGCTTTTGTGATTGTAATCGTTTACCTTGTATCACAATGTAAAACAACCCATTCAGTTTAACCACTTTTGGACCGCCGCACGCTGATATACATCCTTACTTTGAAGGGGGATATCGTTGATATCGTTATGGCACTTTTATCGGCGGCGGGAGAGGGCCCTGCCGCCACTTACCAGAGCCGTCAGCAGCGGCGGAGGAGATTAGATCTTCACCCTTGCTGGGCATGGAGACGAGTGAGGGAAAGATGGCCTCCACCCATCCCCATAACAATGCAGGGAGGAAGGAACGTCAAAACATAGCTCTTAAAGGGCCTTTTTTTTTTTTCTCTATTGCATTTTAAGTGTAAATATGAGATCTCATATTTAAGAAGTCCTGTCATGCTTTTTTTTTCTATTACAAGGGATGTTTATATTCCTTGTAATAGGAATAAAAGTGACACTTTTTTTTGTGTAAAAATAAAAGGTAAAATAAAAAAAAAATTTAAACGCGTCCCGTGTGCAGAAGCGAACGCATACGCGAGTAATAATTCTAGCCCTAGACCTCCTCTAAAAAAAATTCTACAGGTTGCATGTTTTAATATACAAACGTCGCCTATGGAGATTTTTAAGGGTAAACGTTTGTCGCTATTCCACAAGCGGGCGCAATTTTGAAGCATGACATGTTTGGTATCAATTTATTCGGCATAACATTATCTTTCACAATATAAAATAATTGGGCTAACTTTACTGTTGTCTTATTTTTTAATTCAAAAAAAGTGTATTTTTTCCAAAAAAAGTGCGCTTGTAAGACCGCTGCACAAATACGGTGTGACAGAAAGTATTGCAGTGACCGCCATTTTATTCTCTAGGGTGTTAGAAAAAAAATGTATAATGTTTGGGGGTTCTAAGTAATTTTCCCCGGCCGTCTTCCAGGACAGCCCTTAAGAGATAGAGTGCCTTCCATCGTCACAGGAAACACATTGCCACAGTTCAAAAGGCGGTCCCTCAGGTTCCTGGTCAGTCATTTGTGTTTCCTCCGTCAGAGGAACATGTTGCTGAGGTACCAGGAGAGGGGTTTCATCTCTCAGGGGCTGCATGAAGGGAGTGGAGACCGCACAGGGGGACTGGGTCCTATCTGTTGGCTCCAGTGAAGTTCTTACCGTCTTTTCTTGGGGCTCGGGTACCGTCCAGCAAAACAGGAGCAAGCTCGTTACCTCCTTCCATTGTCGAGGTGTGCCAGTGGCAGGGTGATGCAGGTTCTACCGGGAGCTGTACAGGTGGATTCGTCCATCTCAGCTCTATGCTGCGATCGCAGTGGGGGCCAGAGACGCCATTTGCGTAATTTCCGGCGGAACCGCGTCATCACTGTGCGCCGAGACTTCTGGTTCCGGGTCTCCAGGGCGCAAGGAGGAGGGGAAAAACCCAGGCTGGGCCTAGTAATCCGGACTAGCAGCAGTATCCGGAGCAGAAAGGAGGGACCATAGAGGCGAATCCCCAGGACACTCCAGCGGATACAGGCACCAGCCAAACCCAGGTAGGCTGCTGGGCAAGCCCTGTACTGTGGTTTTTTTTTCATGTTGGTAGTTGTGGGGCTGGGACTAGTATGCTCCATGGTGGTGGATACCTCACTGTCCCGGGAATGTGCAGTAATGGTGGTTGCAGCACGGGTGCTTAAAGAGGGTTGAAGTTGGATGCTAAGTTCATCTGTTTTTATGTTACAGGCTAAGGAAGCTCCAAGGGAAGACAAGTCAGGCCACAAAAAGTGCCCTAACTGTGGGAACAAGTTATCCTCAGGCTCTAACAACGCTTTATGCAGGGAGTGTATTGCAGGCTTACTAAAATCGGAGGCAGACTCTCCTTTGGCTAAATTCCTTAGCTCCTTTAAGGATGAGATGGCGTCAACCTTTAAATCTCTCAGAGAGTTAATCGCAGATGTAAACATGTCTGCTTCCAAAAGTAGTGCAGCTGCAATTCCCTCTTCACCAGACCCTACAACATCCAGCTCCGAGGAGCCCCGTAGAGTCAGGGAGCATAGCCCCGAGTAAGTTAGCCTGAATTTTCTGCTTCAGATAAGGATGAGGATCAGGCTGTAGCTAACAAAGCTGCAAAATACAAACTGTCCCTAGAGGAAGTGGACAAACTGTTGAGCGCTATTTATGACACTCTGGAAATTGATGAGGAAGAAGTTCAGTTGTCCAGGCATGATAAAATGTATGAGGCCCTGGGAAAAAAGGCAAAAGTATTCCCAATACATAGAGTACTTTCTGACCTCGTCCGTAAGGGGTGGGCCGAGCCGGATAAGAAAGCTTTCTTTCCAAATTCTCTTAAAAGAAGGTTCCCCTTTGACGAGAACCCAGAGGCGGTCTTGAATAAAAATCCAAAACTAGACGCCCCACTGTCCAAAGTGTCAAAGCAGTCTGACCTTGCCTTCGAGGATATGGGACATTTTAAAGGACCCAATGGACAGGAAAACGGACGTAGTCTTGAAAAGGGCCTGGGATGTGTCAATGGCAGGCCTGAAGCCAGCCCTAGCCACTTCTTGTGTAGCTAGAAATCTTGAGTTCTGGTTGTCACAACTACAAGAACACCTAGAGGCAGGCACTCCTAGAGGAGAGCACTTGAAAACTTTCCCTATGCTTCTCAAGGCGACAAGTTTTATTTCTGACTCTTCATCTGATTCTATTAAGTTTGGGGCTAAGACTGCAGCACTTTCAGTCGCAGCCAGAACGTCAGTCTGGATGAAAACTTGGGGGGAGACACGGCTTCCAAGTCGCGCCTGTGCAGTGTCCCCTTTACTAGAGATTTAGTCTTCGGCCCTGAATTAGATACCACCTTAGAACGGCGAATAAAAAGAAAAAAAACTTTCCCCACTAAAAAGAAAAACTTTTAAAGAAAGTTTTTTCATCCTTTAAAAGAACCCTCAAAAACAGAGAAGGAGTTCAAACCCAAAAAGCACTGGACAGGGCAAAAAGGGAAAGGAAGAGGGGGTATACTTTTTAACCGCCCCAGTCAAAATCCCAAACCACAGTGACATCAGGGTCCCTGTGGGGGGAAGACTAAAAAATGTTATCCCGCAGTGGGAAAAGATAACCTCAAACGAATTTGTTTTAAACATAATTAGATTCACTTTTTGTCCTTTTTTCTGGACAACGTAAGGGACAAAAAGCTTCTAAAGTCACTATAGCTAGGTGGATCAAGCTAGCTATTGCAGAAGGGTATAGAACAAGAAATAGAGATCCTCCTGGGGGTGTAAAAGCCCACTCCACAAGGGCACTCCTTGGCATTCTGGGCAGAAAGAGCTAGTGCCACCCCAGAGCAAATCTGTAAAGCAGCCACATGGTCAAGCTTCTCCACCTTTACAAGACATTATCGACTAGACTTACTGTCCAGTCAGGACCAGGCTTTTGGGAGAAAAGTCCTCCAAGCTGTGGTCCCCCCCCCTGAGCTGGTGAGCACTTGAGGATCATCTCTAGAGCTGTCCTGCAAAACGACTGGGAAAAACTGGAGTTAGACTTACCGGTAACTCCATTTCCAGTAGTCTTCCAGGATAGCACGATCCCACCCTTGAATTATGTTGGTGAATTTATGTTATTACCTGTTATGATTGCTTTTCAGTCCCATCCTTCAGTTCTTGGTAAACGACTGACCAGGGACCTGAGGGATTGCCTTTTGAACTGTGACAATGTGTTTCCTGTGGCGATGGGAGGGACTCCATCTCTCAAGGGCTGTCCTGGAAGACTACTGGAAATGGAGTTACCGGTAAGTCTAATTCCGGTTTTCTAGCAAAAAAAACAGTTTTTAACTTTTAAACAACACATCTCAAAAAGAGGCTTGGTCCTTAAGTGGTTAAAGAGAGGTATGGAGCCGCCCACTCCTTTTTTCTTTTTATGTAATGTGAGGGGGTTAGCTCAGCAGCGGGTGTGTGTGACTCCCTGGATAAGTTTACTACACAAAATTAGGCACAGCAAACAGCATTGCAGGTGAAAAAGACAAAGGTGTGGTTTATTTACACACAAGGTAAAAACGTAGCAGCAAAGTAAAAATAAACATGAAATTAAACCCTTTTCGACTTACTACACAGACAGGTTCCCTGGCTATCAACTAGGTACAGCCTTCTGCTGTCCCCATTCCCTATCTCCCTGTTTTAGAGGTTTGCCACACAGGCTTTGTCTCCCCAGTCTACCCAGGCACAAAACTGATTCCAGGATGGGAGACACAATCTAAGCATGCTGGGAATTTTGTAGAGGCCCTAATGAGCCAACTTACTTCACCTGGGCTCATTACCTCACCACTACAGGACTCTCAGCACTTCCCCCTAGTGGAATAAATCTGTATAGAGTGTGAATCTAGGATACACATACCTGCCATCCTGGATGCAACCAGGCGATTTTACCTACCTGCTGTCACAGTAAGAACAAGGAATTAAACAGAGGGTATAAAAAAACTAGAGGGGGGGGGGGGGGGTTGAGGTAATGATGGTTCATTAGAAGATTTTTTTTTTTTTTATCCCCTAAATGGACATATTATTTGTTTATTTTTAGGCCTCATGCACACAGTGTTTTTTCTTCTCCTGGACACCTTTGCTCCCGGCAGGAAAAAACTAAAAATTGTTATCAGTTACCATAATTTTCCTTTCCTGGCCTATCCTCACACCAGCACACAATGGGTTAAAGTGGGAGTAAACTTCAATACATGAATTTTGCCTATAATAAGGCTTACCTAAAGGTACTGTAAATATCTCCTAAACGTGCATAGTTTAGGAGATATTTACTGTACAGGCAGCCAGTGACGTCACTGGCGCATGCACTCTGAAGGAACGGCCACCACGACCGTTCCTTCAGAGCCCTGTTCCGTAAATGGCAGCACATGCGCGGGAGCAACGTCATTGTGGTTTTGACCACTCACAAAGTCGGAGTCTGTGAACCTGGAATGCAGAAAATGAATCAAGAAAAGTCTGAATTCCTTGTCTGTATACTTGTGGAGCATTTGTGGTTCCTAATGCGACAACCCTGTGTCACTATTATAAAATTATCCTATTTTCAATATCAGGGCAAAAACCTGTAAAACCTTGAATTGTTTTTATGAAAATAAAAGAGCAGTAGACTTGTGCACCTTTAAAAGCAAATGCACCAAGGTTGTTGGTAGTGTTTTCACAGAGAAAAGCATTTAACTAGCCGTAAGAGAGGAAGGATTGTATTTGGCATGTAACAGATGAACAATACAGTTAATGTTTGTTGAGATGATTCCAGGATGAAGTTGTAGAATTTTTATCTAACTGCCTAGTAAACAGTTATCCAAAGCCCTCATATGGATTTATGCTTTTATTTCACATTCATGTAGCTGAATTTTGGTTACACAGGTCAAGGATGGAACTGGACAAATCCCTGCTGTCTGCAGAACTAAATGCAGAGATGGAGGAAGCTCTCTATGAACAGATGCTGCTGCAGGTATGTCTTTCTGCATAGTACAGTACAATCACCTGCGGTGTGTGTATTCTGCAGCATAATGTCCTATTTGGTATATTTTGCCACTGATTGTTGTGATTTGTTTATGGCGACTTCAACTATAAAGAAGGCAAAAAGGATACATTTTTAGTCTCTAAATATTAAACTATAAGTCCCCAGTCACACCGATGCGACCTGTCATGCGATTTGATAGATTCAAATCGCATGACAAGTCGGACCCTATTGTCCACAATGGACAACAGATTTTTTTTTTGGCGGTAGTTCTTTTAAGAACTACCTGCTCCTAATTGAGGCAAGCATGCAGTATAGGCATTGTGTTCACCCCTAGACAAAACCAAGTAGTTAACCCATGCAGTGCGGGCACAGCCCCACTGCATGGGAAAGAAAGAAATTTGGGAGATGGGCATATAGGAAACTGGTAGTAATTAAGACCAACTTTAAATTGGCTTACAGAAGTACTCCAGTATGCAGAGTGGGCTGTGCTTGTGCTGGGATGCTATAATGTATGTGACAGCTTCATGCACAGGGCTGCATCCCCTGCCTCATTTAGCTGAGGGTCAGGAGGTTCCCCAGGCTGAAAGCAAAATGTAAACAAAAGGGCCAGGGATAGAGCTGATGTCATTACCCAAATATGGTCAGTGATCTTTCACTGGCTTGGTGGAGCCTGCTGGGAAACTGAGTGACTAGTTCTCCATCAGGTACACTCCACTTTTGTGTGACAGTGCTCAGCAATAGATGAATTCAAAAGCCACTATTGGAATGCATATCAACCACTGATTTGCCCACTCTTGAGCGCTGTCACAGAAAAATGTAGCAAACCTGATGGGGAAATAGTCTTAGTTCCCCAATAGGCTCCACCCACCACTAGTCTAAAAAAAAAAAACCTCAGTTATATGCATGTCAGTGTGATGGGGCAGTGACTTGGGAAGGAGTGTGCAAACAGGGACACAGACAGGTACACGAATTGGGTGCAAGCACCAACACTTTCAGTGCTGCACGCCAATGCCAATCACCCTTCATGATTTCCCCTGATAATATCCTCTTGTTCCTGTCCATGCCTTCTAGTCATGATGTACATGAGGACTTTGAGCTAGCAGCTTAAGAACATGTTCACCCAGATTTATGTTGCTCTGCTGCTGTTTTTGTAAACAATATGGGGAATGACATAGGATAGGTGCACCTCTCTGCTTGGGATGACATAAGAACATTAGCCAGCTGTCTGTTTTTTTTTTTTGTTTTCAATCACTAGCTGGATGAGAGTGGTTGACTCTAAATTGCTGTGTGTATAACCAGCTCAAGACTTTGTGAAGGTGGACATTCTTTTGACACCTGTTAAAGTGTAACGGCCAATGCATATTCCGTTTTGAATATTGTAGGGACAGATTAAAAACCCTGTTAGAGAGCAAAAAAATAAACTGTTTCCTATTGGGGAAATTTCCATTCACTTCCTGTCTCAAAGATGCAACAGAAAGTGAGAGAAACTCTCTACAAAATCGAAGAATTCCTCTCAGGCAAAAGCAGGAGATTTTGACCGACTCTCTATGGAGTCGGTTCACATATCTCCACAGAGGGTCCGGTTCATTTTGCACAAAAAGACTGTGCGTCTTTTGGTTCATTTCAGGTCCGAATTCAGCCCATCTCAAATCGGACCTGAAACTGTGAACCAGCACACACCAGACCCCTGCTGTGAGCCGCATGCGGCTCATATGTGAACCAAGCCTTTAACAGTTGTCACCATAGTGTGTGTGTGTGTGTGTGTGTGTGTGTGTGTGTGTGTGTGTGTGTATATATATATATATATTTATTTTACATACACACACACACCTGGGGGACAGGTAGCAGGTACAAAGCTCCCTGGGATTAGCAGTCTTTCAGGCACAGATACCAAATCCAGTGAGGTAGTGACAAACAGTGCAGTGTTTATTTGTGATATATACAAGTCTATATACAGGTGCTGTACAGTGTTCCAAAAACAGCCAAACTAAAACCTAGCCGTGTCTCGGCACTAACTATACAATATTTACAGAGCCTGACTACCAGGCTGAGCAAGCCTATAGCTTGTCAGCTTCCACATTCATAGCTTTTACCAACCTTTTGCTCTCCTAGACAGAAGTTGTCTAAGGTTCCCAGGCCAAGCGCAAAGGCTGTCTGCTCAGGTGAGCTTAAATTAGAATGGGGGAGAGGACCAAGACCCAAACTGTACCATAGATCAGAGATCCCAGAATGTATATGAGAGGAGCCTGGGAGATGTATAAACCCCGAACAGGACTTTTCCTGTCTCTCTGGGACGCTCTGCTCTATCTCTCTATCTCTCTATCTCTCTATCTCTCTATCTCTCTATCTCTCTATCTCTCTATCTATCTCTCTGGAGTTCTAACTCGCCATTGCATCCAATATTGAAAAATAAAAGGCTTTAGATAGTCTGTTCTATATAAAGGTGCAGATTAGATTAGAAACAAGATGATTGTTACTCAACTTTGAACATTTGGAGCAAAACAGATGCCAATCCCCTGTCTATGGGCAGTCACAGCTAGGGATGAGGGAACGGTTCGGCCGAGCATAAGTTCAGGCCGAACTTTCGTTGCTCGGTCGTTCTGCAAACAGCTGAGCAAATGGGTTGTTCGGCCCCTCGAACCGACCACAGTGCATTGTGGTGCTGAACAGTGCATTGCAAGCCCTAATCGGCTGAAGCAGTGAAAGCTTCAGCCAATCAGGGCACAGAGCACTTTCAGAGTCATGATTGGACACTGTCATCATGACTTTATCCAATCATGGCTCATTCCCGCCCCACAGTATAAAAGTATTCTGTCAATGGCAGCCATTTTCAGTGTGATTTCGGCATGGAGAGAGATAGAACAGGGCTCTGTTCAGTGCTATTAGTTAGTGTGCTATACTGTGCTATTTTGCTTCAATTGTCAGCATAGAATATTAGCTTAGTGTCAGTCTAGGGCTAGTGTGAGTGTAGTGAGGAGGACCATCATTCAGCTTTGCATAGTGTGCAGCTAGAGTAGGGACAGCTCAGATAGTTTTACTGTAGTGTAATGAGACCGTGTCATTCATAAATACGTTAGTGTAGAGTAGGGACAGCTCAGATAGTTTCAGTGTAGTGTAGTGAGACCGTGTCAGTAATCTTTACATTGGTGTATAGCTAGAGTAGGAACAGTTCAGATAGCGTCAGTGTAGTGACAGTTGAACACCGTCTATTTGATTGCCAGTTTAACACCATTTACTTCTGTGTGCCTTACTGCTAGTTTATCGCCATATAGTTTTGCGTGCGTTACTACCAGTTTAACGCCATATAGTTCTGTGCGTCACTGTACACTTGGCGCATTATATTGCAGTATATTATAGTGTATCCGTGGAGTGTGTCTGTGTAGTGTGAGTACTCAAATTAAAGTGCACCAAATACCTCTTTGCATTGATTAAAGTGCATCTACATACAGATTTCAACTTCTTCTTTACATTTGCTTATAAGCACCGCCCCCTCCCTCCCAATAATGTGTGGGAGGACAACAAGGAGAGGCAGACGTTCCCTTGGCCCTGTAAAGGGGCCAGCAACAAATGTGTCCACAGGCAAAGGTGGAAAGGCAGGGCATACTTCCTCTGTTTAGTGAGTTTGCCCGTGCTATCCAGCTACAGCATGTAGAGGAGGTGGTGGACTGGCTTGCTAAATCTTCCTCATCCTCTGTCATGCAAGCAGAGACAAGTGTGCAGTCCTCTGCAGTTGCCAGAGTGGATAAACCTGCCTTCTTGTCCACATCTATTCCTGCCATAGCCCCAACATCAGCCATTAAGGAGTCAGCTGAGTTATTTGCCCACAGCGTCAGCCACTTGCGCCTTGATAATGCCCAGCCATTACTGGATTCAGATATTGGTTCTGAGGTTGAGGATGACCGTAACATGAGCCTAGAGAGCGGGAGGAACACTGGTAAACAAATTGGCATTCATATTCCCCAAGCCGCAGCGTATTGCCAAGTTGTCTGCAGTGGTAATGATGAAGATGGACGAGATGGAGATGGAGATGATGATGATGATGATGATGTCACTGATGTGACTTGGGTGTCAGAGCAGAGGAGGAAATTGAAGTTGAGGCAGCACAACCCCAAGGAGGCCGACATCAAGAAAGAGTAGAGAGCAGCCACCCTATTCCATCACATTCTGCAGCTGTTATCTCCCGGCCTACTCCCCAAAGCTCAGCTGTCTGGGCCTTTTTCAGCACATCTGCAGCAGATTGCACTGTTGCTATCTGCAAACTGTGTCTCAGGCACATCAAACGTGGCAAAAAACACCAGCCATTTGGGTACTACATGCCTAACAAGGCATTTAACGTCCAGCCACTCAGCCCCTTGGCAAGAGCACCTAAAAGCCACACAAAAGGGGCACAAATCTGTCGCTCCTCCTCCTCCCCCTTACCCACTTCAGTCTGCCCCTGCGATACCGAGTCATTACCTTTTAGCAGCCTCCACTGACATTGATGATGGTATAGCACAGGGGGTCCCAGCAGCACATATGCCAGGAGCACACCACCAGCTGTAGACTGTAGCTGGCAAATTTCCCTGCCCCAAAAATACAGTCCCTGCCACCCACATGCCCAGCGTCTAAATGCAAGCTTGTCAAAGCTGTTGGCTCTCTAACTTCTGCCTTTCAGCCTGGTGGATTCTGCCCCTTCTGTGAATTCGCACAATGTGCTGTACCATAATGGCAGGTTCCCAGTTGCTACTACTTTTCACGTAAGGCCGTTTCATCTCACTACCATCAAGTGGAAGGGGATGTTCTGGCATCGTTGGGCAAGACAGTCGGCGGAAAATCCACCTTACTGCTGACATGTGGTCCAGCAAGCATGTTCAAGGACGATATATTTCGTTCACAGCACACTGGGTAACTCGGCTTGCAACTCGAAAGGATACAGGACAGGGCTCGGTGCTGCAGCTTGTTGTGCCTGCATGTCTCCATACAGCTGGTGGTAAAGATGCCAGACCTGTGAGCTCTACCCCCTCCTCTTCCTCCTCCGCCACCTCCATGCCCTCCTCTGCAGAATTGTCCTATGAACATCGGGTACCCCCCTAAGCATTCAAAGGGCTATTCCCAGAGTCAGGCTAAAAGGTGCCATGCAGTGCTTCAGCTGGTGTGTTTAGGGGACAGGAACCACACCGGAGCAGAGATTCTTGCAGCTCTGTAGGGACAGGCCTAGAGGTGGTTCACACCACGCCAGCTGAGCCAGGAATGCTGGTGTCCAATAATGGCTCAAACCTCCTGACCGCCCTTAGACAGGGAAAGATGACACATGTGCCATGCCTGCACATGTGCTCAATTTGGTGGTGCAGCGTTTCCTAAGTACGTACCCAGGGTTGCAAGATGTACTAAAGCAGGCCAGAAGAGTCTTTGACAAGTCCACCAGGCGGAACTCAACTTTGGGAATGCTGCAGGGGCTATACATGCAGCAGAGGGCCATCAACGAGTACCTGTGCCATTACGGCATGATGACAGGCTCAGGCCACCTTGGCTTTTTTCCCCACGCCAATGGCTAATCCTTAAGACTGCATGTACTGTATTGTCACCATTTGAGGAGGCCACAAGGATGGTGAGCAGTGACAGTGCATGCATCAGTGACACAATCGCTGTTGTGTTCTGCTGGAGCAGACTCTGCATGGCATTATGGACAGGGCACTGGAGCCAGAGCAGCAGGAGGACTTCCTTTCCTCTCAAGGCCCACTTTATGCAGATACCATCATTCCTATCATTCCTATGTCACACAACACACAGGAGGAGAGAGGGGAGGAGGAGGATTCTGACACTTTCATAGGCTTCGAAGAAGAGGAAGACATGCGTCAATCTGTAAGCGATAGTTTTTCAACGCCAGGACCCTTGGGAGTAGTACGTGGCTGGGAGGAGGAAGTTCCAGATGCTGTCATCCTGAGGAGTCTGCTTCTCAAGCCTCAGTAAATTTGAGGCGCATAGGCAACCTCATGCTTCAAAGCCTGCGAAAGGACCCAAGAATACGTGGCATAAAGGAGAAGGATGATTACTGGTTGGCAACCCTCCTTGACCACCGTTACATCGTGAAGGTCTCAGAACTCATCCTGTCCCCACAAAGAGTGCCGAAGATAAAATCTCTTGAGGACACATTAAAGAGGATTTTATTGAACGTTTTTCCTGACTCAAGTAGGTTAGTGTCATGGAAAACGTACTTTTGAGTCTTCTGTTGGTCAAGAGAGAAGCGTTGAAGGCGTCCGCCTAAGTGAGGCATTTCGAATTTTTTTAGTCCTCGCAGCCCAGGGCTGTCAGCTTCCACATCCCATCGGCAAAGTCTGTATCACATGGTGGACGATTACCTTGGGGCCAAAACAGAGATGGAGAGCTTTCCAGCTGACAATCCACTGACTTACTGGGTCATGAGAATATAAGGCTCAAAATTTCAAGTCCTGAGCTACTAGCCAGGCCTCAAGGATTACTCGCCACCAGTTGCCCCAGCTCACCCCACCCCTAATTCTGCCCCTAAACATTCCCTCATAAATTCTCATGAAATGACACTTACATTTTTTTATGCAGAATTAAGTTATAAAAATAAATATTAACAACTTTATCCGTGCCCACCAATGCAGGCAGCCTATGTCCACCAATGCAGCCGTGTGCCCACCAGTGCAGCCGTGTGCCCACCATTCAGTCTGTGTCCACTATGCAGCTTACCTGTGCAGGGGAGGAGAGGAACAGGAGAGCTGCCCAGGTGATCAGAGCGCATTGTAGGGAACACAGCGATAACAGCTTTCATTTCAGTTGCCGTGTTCCCGCTGCTCAACGTCATATACAGTGCTCGCTCCCAGGCAGCCATATAGCTCGCCAGCCCTCAAAATCCACTCGCAAAATGCAAGCAGGCGAGTGGATTTTTTGAGGCCAGACCACTGGCCAGAACTTACCCAGTATGCTATTGAGTTGTTGGGCTGCCCTGCATCCAATGTGCTTTCAGAATGGGCATTCAGTGCTGCAGAAGGTTTTGTTACTGATCATAGAACGCATCTGTCCACAGACTCCGTGGACTGTTTGACTTTTATAAAAATGAATCAGTCCTGGATTACCAGCTATGAAGCCCCTGATGCTGATGGCACTGATTAAGTCTTTTTGGGATGTGGATTCTCTGCAGGTCTTCAAGGCTGCCTAGCTTTGAAGGTGTTCAATCATTTCATCTGGAAGAATGTTTTTGGTATAGGTTTCATGGGCACAATTAACACCCAAGGACCAATTTTTCAGCACCTGTTTGACAGGTGCATATCATTGTAATTTTTTACAGCAAGGCCAATTCTTGCTTTCATCAAGAGTACCTCTATAGGGTTACAGTGGGAAAGCGCCCCCGACACCCAAAGAGTCATTTTTCTGCACCTGTTACTTCTATCCAATGTCAAAGTGACACCAGAATGTATCCAAAAATCTCCTAATCTTGTTCCCAGTGCACTACATTGTGGCCTCATTATACACACTGGCTCCCCAGCTGTTGCTGAGCAAAATAAAGGCAGCTTGCAGGGAGAATGTTTTTTTTTTTTTTTTGGGCTTTATAATAATGCAATTATTGCTGCAGCAGATTCTAGACATGGTACAGATCTGCCACTTTACAGGTGGACTAAGGGGACCCCCAGGCACTATATTGGAAGGAATTTTTCATTTTTATGCTTTCACTTTAAAAATCAAAAATCATTGCACATTTAAAAATGACGTTTTTCACAAACTTTTTTTTTTTTTTTTATTGATACGTGTCTCCCAGGGCAGAACCTGGACCCCTATAACCATGGCTGACTAAAATGTCTGTAACCAGCTTTGGTCAACAGGAGGATTGCAAAGAAGAAAGGAAATGTCAAAATGATCCTATACAGTTCATGTTTGGTTTTTGGTATCCTAATATGTGGGAGAAAGCCCCTGAACTGCATTGCTGTGCACATACTTGTTAAGGTATAGTGAAAAATTAAAATGTATTTTATCTCATTGCAGGCAAAGCAAGAAATACAAAATAGGCTACCAATCCCACAGGGATCAAAACAAATCCGACCCCAGCCTGGTAAGTGTTATTCTTAGGTATCAGGGTAGTTATAAAATGCACATATTCAGCCACAGCTACTATAGCACATCAGAACATAATTTACATAATGCAGGGCTTGACAAATTTTCTTTGAATCTAGGAGCCAGCTGAAATAATTAGGAGCCAGTTTGTGCTCGGCGATATGTAACATATAAATTGCAATCAAGGTTTTCATGCAAAAAGTCCCCTATGTGATGATATTTTGGTGACAGATTCTCTTTAATGAGGCATGCAGGGTCTAAAAGACCCCGCATGTCTCCTTTGTACTCCACTGAATGTAATGCAGTGCAGATCACACTGCATTACATTCTTTCCGGGGAAACTGTCAACAGGGACCCTGAAGTGACATCATACACAACGCTTCTGGGTCAGGAACAAGATGGAGAGGAAAGCAGATGTGTGTCCGCTCTCCTCCCTCCCTTCTACCCTGTGGTGCCTGCTATGCCGGTCACAGGCCCGCAACTGGGCAAGCAGCACTTGGGATACATGGAGAGGGGCTCTATATACACGAGTGTGGAAGTAATGGGATAGCAGCGGAGCCGCCCAAATGCTTCCAGCTAAGAAGTGAGCCAAACTGCTTGCTTGCAGCATGGCTAAATCTAGAAAAAAAATACCTGCCCCGTGCCTGGAACTGCATGTCCCTTGCGTCGGGCAATATAAATTGTGCATCTTGGCAACAGTGAATGGCCTAACAAAAGCCCAGGCGCCAGGAAGCAGTTTCTAGTCGCCATGGCAACCTGGTGCCTGGGATTTGTCAAGCCCTGACATAATGTCTTTCTTCAGTGATTGAGAAACAAATTGCTTTAATAAACTCCCCTTTGAACTTTGTTCAAAACCCATTTGTTGCTCCTAATTATACTGTTGTATGTAAATATTTGATTTCCTCCATGTGTTATTTTTTTCTTTCCTCCTAATCAGGTTTTTGCATAAAGACTCACACCTCAAAAAAAGAAAAGATCTTTATTAACATCTGTAAGTCCAGTCAGATCCCTGCAGCCCCAGACCTCAGTGAGCAGGAGCTTGTCACGATCTTAGAATCAGATGATCCCTCTGGATATCGTGTCCCTATGAGCATTGGAGAACCCCATGTTGAAGTAGACAATAGTAAGATATTTTATTATGGAGACCTTGTTCATTATAATTTGTCATGCACTTACCTAAAACATTGATTTTTTTATACTGAGGGATCCTACTATTACTATTACTGTCTTTGTGCCACTGAGTCCTTAAGCTGTAATTTTGCGTTTTACCTGTGCTACCTTTCCAGGTATAAGAAATGCGGCAAACAATAGAAAACTGAGTTCTGTTGTGATTCATTGTTTTGACTTGGTCCTGCAAAGCGTTGTAAGCACTAATAAGATGAGGGCCCAGTTTAATTGCACTTGCAGTCTGGGAAAGGTAGCTTTCCGTATTATTACACACAGGGGCAGAAGCAAGTCTGTTCTCCCTTTTTTTTTTTTTTTTTTTTTTCTTCAATAATTTTTATTGAAGCATAATACGGAGAGGATACAACAGATGGAATCGGGTGCCGTGTGATTGCAATTCAAATTGGAGTTGACCATGTCTAATAGGAACGGCTTGCTGTGCAGAGGAGATCCAGAGTCGCTGATATACTTGAAATGATAAACGCACAGTTTGATTATCAGTTATCAATTCTAATATATATCTCGATACTGAAGAATGAATTCAAAGGAGGAGAAAGAAAGAGAGGCAGGTGTTGGGAAGGAGAGGAAATGGGGAAGGGGACAACCCACATCTTGTGTAAGTCTCCAAGGAACTAGCTCATTGTCTAAATCTGCTGTCATAAAGTGTGTGACCCAGGGGTCCCAAACCCAGTGGAATTTGGACATTTTTTCCGTCAATCTCTCTGTTGGTTTTTCATTATTAAAGGTCTTATAGGGGCCTATCTTTACTGCTGTTATTGAGAGGGAGTCAGATAGCCAAGCTTGTGTTATGAATTGTTTGGTTGCCGTGAGGACACGGGTCATTAGTTTGAATTGATATATAGCAAAAGGAATCCCCATTAAACGGGAATTTAAAGTGATTGTAA
This sequence comes from Aquarana catesbeiana, assembly GCF_042186555.1. Lineage (NCBI taxonomy): Eukaryota > Metazoa > Chordata > Amphibia > Anura > Ranidae > Aquarana > Aquarana catesbeiana. The sequence goes on from NC_133333.1 coordinate 83,558,007, forward strand.
AGTCTCGTTTTTGTTTTTTTCAATAAAAATAACAAACATGTTATACTTACTTGCTCTGTTGCAGTGAACTTACACAGGGCAACCTGGATCCTTCTATTCTCGGGTTCCTCTTCTGTGCTCCTGGCCCCTCCCTCCTGTCGAGTGCCCCCACAGCAAACAGCTGTGTTTGAATTGGTGCTTTAGAAGTTTGTATGGTTAGGGCCTTAGCAGGCAGCATCAGGATTGAAGTGCCCAGCATTGGTTCAAATTAAGGAATGATGTTTTATTTGTAAATGGGTAATTGGCAACACAGATGTTTGGTCATATATGTTCTGTTCAAAATTAATTTGGGCCACCAAAATGAGACATATGCAGACTTATGTAAATGTCATATTTGCTATAACTAAAGGTACAGTAAATCAGGTTTATTAACCACTTCAATCCCATGGACGTTATATGACGTCCTGGGCTTTGAGCAGGTATATCTGAATGATGCCTGTAGTTACAGACATCATTCAGATATTGACGGTTTCAGCCGGCGAATCTCTACACCATAGGAACGATCATAGCGGCCGTTCCGCCGCTTGATCGTTCCTATGGGAGGCGAGAGGGGACGTCCCCCCCTCCCGCCGCCCTCCGGTGCTTGCTCCGACTCACCGTTACGATCGGTGAGGCGGAGAGTAGATCCGCCGGCGCCGGATGTAGATCATAGAGATTTCTGGCGAACCAGATGGTCCCCGGAGTCTCTATGATCGTCGGAGGCCGGGCGCGATGTTATGACGTCACGCCCGACCTCTCCATTCAAAAAAACGGCGCCGCTTCGGCTGGGAAGCGGCGATCGTTTTTCTTTTATTTTTTTTATTTCAGGCTTCCCAGCCTAGTGGTGAGATATGGGGTCTTATTGACCCCATATCTCACTATTAAGAGCACCTGACATGTCATATTGCTATTACAAGGGATGTTTACATTCCTTGTAATGGGAATAAAAGTGATCAATTTTTTTTTTTTTTTTCGAAAAAGTGTCAAAATAAAAAAAATAAAATATAATTAACAATAAAAAAAAAAAAAAAAAATTTTTAAAGCGCCGCTGTCCCCGTGTGCTCGCATGCAGAAGCGAATGCATACGTAAGTCCCGCCCACATATGAAAACGGTGTTCAAACCATACATGTGAGGTATCGCCGTGAACGTTGGAGCGAGAGCAATAATTTTGGCCCTAGACCTCCTCTGTAACTCAAAACATGTAACCAGTAAAAAAATTTCAAGCGTCGCCTATGGGGATTTTTAAGTACCAAACATTGGCGCCATTCCACGAGCGTGTGCAATTTTGAAGCGTGACATGTTGGGTATCTATTTACTCGGCGTAACTTCATCTTTCACAAAATGCAAAAACATTGGGCTAACTTTACTGTTTTGTTTTTTTTTTAAACACAAAACAGTTTTTTTTCCCCAAAAAAACGCGTTCGAAAAATTCCTGCGCAAATACTGTGTGAGATAAGAAGTTGCAACAACCGCCATTGTATTCTCTAGGGTCTTTGCTAAAAAAACATATATAATGTTTGGGGGTTCTATGTAATTTTCTAGCAAAAAAATGATAATTTTTACATGTAGGAGCAAAGTGTCAGAATTGGCCCGGTATTGAAGCGGTTAAAGAATAAGTTCACCTTTTGAAAAAAAAAAATATATAAATACATTTTTTTTTGCAGGTAAAAAATGTGCATTTATTTTTGTTATAAGGAGCTCTGCAGGAGCATAGCCCCTTGCTATGGGGGCACTTGCGTGTGCTCATTCCCGAGTTCTGCTCTGTGTGTCCATCGACACACAGGGGGCTCAGCCCCGCTCCCTCCTCACTGGCTGTGATTGACATCAGCGCCAATGGCTTCTGCTGCTGAGTCTGAGCAAATAAGGAGAGAGCGAGCCAAGAGAGCTGCCATGCACATTTCTGGATCGAGATCAGGCTTGGTTAAGGATAAGGGGGGTTGGGGGGAGCTGCACTCAGAAGGTTTTTTTACCTAATTCATGGAGGTAAAAAAGCTTCACCCTTTAGAACCACTTTAAGTAACATTTGTAAATGTTTCCTTTAACATAGCAAATCCCTGTTTTTTGAGTCCATTTTAATAGTTCAGGCTGAAGGTTAAAACTGCAGGTGACTGAACTGTGACTCCTCCTAACTCCCTCCCTCTTTCTATCTGATGTCCCAGTCAGAAGACCTCTTCCCTGATAGGAGCCAACTACTACTATCCAGTTCTCATTGATAACATGTAGTGCTCTGGGAAACCTGTGGCATCAATTAAATGTTTATGTGGAAAACAAAGATTGTGTGTGTTAAATAATAAATATATATATATATATATATATATATATATATATATATATATATATATATATATATATATATATATATATATATATATATATAACACACACACATTACTTGGGGGGCTTTTGGAGGAGCATCTGTAAGATTAATTAGACAGCATATATAAAACTTGGAAGCTCTTCTTGTTTAACTATTACATGTGAACTTATAAGAACTATAATGCACTGCAGCGTGGAAAGCTGTTTAAATTAAAGTTGAGTAAGGCCCCTTTCACATGGGCATTCCAATTAGGTCCGCCTGTCAGTTTTTCAGGCAGAGCTGATCGGACACTCCACTCACCCCTGTAGAGCAGCGGATGTCAGCGGGGACATGTCCGCTGACACCCGCCGCGATCCGATCCTGTCCATAAAATCCAGACAGATGGAGACCCTATTTTCCTTCCATCTGGCGGATGGGATCGGATGAAAACGGACAGTTGGTCCTTTTTTTCATCCGATCTCCCCATAGAGAACGGGTTCTGATAGGTCTGCACAGTAAGCTGAGACGGAGGCGGTGCGATCCCCCGCTGAGCAAAGCGCAGTCAGTCGGGCAGATCTCCCGTGTGAAAGGACCCTTGGCTATGAAGAAGCTGTAATTAAAAGCACCTGAAATATGCTTTGTTTTTTTTTATATAGGTGGAAGTGGTTGCACAGCCTATGACATCGTGATAAACAGTTCTTTCTTTGACAAGATTAAGGTATTCTATAACATCAGTATTTGTAACCTTCTCTGATCATCAATAGTTTATATTTAAAAGTTATGATTGTATGCATTAGTTCCTATCCCTGCATATATTACATTTGTGCTTTTATGTATATCAAATTGTCTTGTGTGTGTGTATATATACTTTTTCCTTGGTAGCGGATACTGTCCTGAAGAGGCATTCCTACAAAACATGTTGAGGAATAACAGTCATCCTTGAAATGCTCCTGTAAACGAATGCCGCATACACACGATCGGACTTCTCGTCGAAAAAAGATATGATCTCTTTTCCGACGGGATTCCGCTCAAATTTGCATACACACAGTCACGCAAAAGTTCACTGAACTTACGACCGTCAAGAACACGGTGACGTACAACACTATGACGAGCCGAGAAAATGAAGTTCAATGCTTCCGAGCATGCGTCGAATTGTTTCCGAGCATGCTTAAGAATTTTGCGCGTCGGAATTGCCACAGACGATCGCATTTTCGGATAGGAACTTTTTCCGACCAAAAAATAGAGAACATGCTCTCAATCTTTTGCTGGCTGGAATTCGGCCAGCAAAAGTCCGATGGAGCATACACACGGTCGCATTTTCCGACGAAAAACTCTCATCGATCTTTTGCAGGCCGAAATTCCGATCGTGTGTACACGGCATAAGGAATGATATCATGTATGTTTATAAGTAGTGTTGGGCGAATGGTTTGGGCCAAGCAAGAGTTCGGCAAACACCCGAATTTGCGGTGCGCTGCAGAGTGCATTCTGCCCAGTCAGGGCACAGTAAAAGCTAGTTAAGGATCGGGGCATCTTTAAGTCATCAGCTGTCAATGGGCTTTCCCGCTGACAGCTGAATGAAAAAGTGAAAACGAAAACGGCGTGGAGCTCACCTCCTCAAGCCATACTAGGCCACTCTGGTCTGGTATGGATTTTAAGGGGAGCCCCACTCCAAAAATTAAAAAAAAATATGGTGTGGGGTCTCCCCCCTTGAAATCCATACCAGACCCTTATGTGAGCATGCAGCGAGCCAGGAAAGGGAGGGGGAGCGAGCAAATGCCCCCAACCTTCCTGAACCAAACCAGGCCACATGCCCTCAACATGGGGGGGGGGGGGGGTGCTTTGCTTTGCTCTACCTTCCACCCCAAAGCACCTTGTCCCCATGTTGATGGGGACAGGGGGTCTTCCCGACAATCCTGGGCGGTAGTTGTGAGGGTCTGCGGGTGGGGGGCTTATCAGAAACTGGAAGCCTCCTTTAACAAGGGGGGCTCCCAGATTCCCCCCCCCCCTCATGTGAATGAGTATGAGACTGAGTATGCCCCTACCCATTCACCAAAAAAGCGTAAAAGGGAATAAAGACAGTACAAGAGTTTTTGACAATTCCTTTATTAAAAAAATTATGTGGATCCATCGTCAGTCACGACACAGATGCCGCCGCTGGCCCGAAAAAAGAAAGAAAAAAAAAACACGCTCTGCCGTTATCGAAGGCTGACCGCGTTTGACCGTTCTTATATAGGTAAGGGGCGGAGCCACCTGGTGGCACCGCCCTCTTGTGACGTCACCGACCTGTGACACTTTTTTGGTGAATGTGTAAGGGTATTGTGTACTCATTCCCACAACCACAGCCCAGGGCTTTCGGGAAGCGGTCCTTGTCCCCAACATGGGGACAAGGTGCTTTAAGGTGGAGGGCAGAGTCCCACTCCCATGTTTAAGGCATGTGGCCTGGTATGGTTCGGGGGGGCGCATGCTCGTCCCCCACCCCCCCTCTCCTGGCCTGCCAGGCTGCATGCTCAGATAAGGGTCTGGTATACCCCTTAAAATCCATACCAGGGGGCACATGCGCGGCGCCGAGCGTGATGGATGCCTGATAGAGTAGCTCCGTCCAGCCCGGGAAGATAACGGCTTTTGCAGGGCTATTATCAGCACTTAACTCGGCGATTCTATCACCCCTCGAGCCCCTTAGACGTGGTGCATGCCTGGGAGAAAGAAGAAACCCAGAGGTTCGTCTCAGCACACCCTAACCCACTATCTCCTCCGCACTCGTGCGCTCGGCAGCATGTCTCAAAATGGCACTGCAGGGAGAAGCAAGCCTCCGTCTCCGGCCTCATCACCAGGATTTCTCCACAACCAAACATCCGCCCTGGATCCTAGCCGTGAGTACACAGCCTCCCTTACCAAGACAGACCTAGAGAGCAGCCTGGAGGCCATGTATACTAGGCTGGCTACTAAGTTCCAGACTGAGCTGCACAAAACCTCTCACACACTCTCCCAGGAGATTGCAGCCTTAGGCTCCAGGACTGAAAGACTGGAAACTAAACATGGCGAGCTGGCGCTTGCTTACAGTGACCTCTCTAGAGAACATGAATCTCTAGCCACGGCCTTTTCTTTGATGCAGTCCCAAATGGAAGACCTCGATAACTGCAATAGACGCAACAATTTGCCCATAAGAGGTATCCCAGAATCCTTTACGGATCTCATTCCCACTATGATTCGCCTGTTCAAATCTCTGCTCCCAGACATGGATGCTGGTTCTTTCACCTGTGACCGCATTCATAGAGCCCTCAGACCTAAACCTCCGGATGATAAACCCCCCCAGGGACGTTGTTCTTTGCATGAAGGACTTTTTAATCAAAGAGGAGATTCTCAGAGCTGCTCGCAATCAGCAACGCATCACCCTGGACGACTGTACCATTCAAATATATCCTGATATTTCCCCCGCCACCCTAGACAGGAGACGTGGCATGAAAGAGGTTACTTCTGCCCTTCAAGCTGCTCGCATTCGCTATAGATGGGGCTTCCCTTTTAAGCTTGTAATCCCCCATAATGGTACCACATATTCTGCCACGTCACTCCTGGAAGGTCAAGAGGTGTTGGTTAAATTGGGCCTTCTGGATCCTGATGTCATTCGTCGGCCCCCTTCTACCCCAAGACCTTCACCCATCTGGCAGACGCCTCCAACCAGGAGAGACAGATGCAGAATCAGATACGACGTCGGCGATAGATTGGAGGACTCCTTTCGTTGATCTTCCCAGCACAGATGACACCTACATGACAACCCAGCAACATGCACCCCGTTCCAGTTTACAGTGACCCGGACGTCGGTCCCTTGGAGCCGCGACATGTTTACCCCACCCAGCCGCAGCCTTGCAGATTCTGACTTCTTTTTTATTTTTGGTTGTGTCATTACTGCAGGCACGTTCTTTTTGTTTTTTTTTTTTTTATATTCCTTCCTACTAGATCAGCATAGTACAGAACATATTCCCGGCTGGGTTTGAGACCTTGTAGTCTCGTGAGTTGTGATTTCTCTTATCAGGTCTATTACCGTTACCTGATCCAGTTACTAGTTATGATGACACTTGCATTATTATCAGACTTATGTTTTCTTTTCATTTTTTTTTTTCTCCATCTTTTTTTCTCCTTTTTTTTTTTTTTTAGGTTTTGGTCAGCCATCATACTACTTTTGCATCAAATCTCTATTGAAAAAATATTGTATGGGTTACATGCTTCAGTTAGCCTTTATGGCTTACATTTTTGATATGTTTCACTCTACTGCCAGCCAGTGCTCGAGTATGTCGGCCCTCTTTTTGGTCCTTGAAATGCAAAGTGCTTGTCTTAGATCCCTCTTGGATGCTATTTGTCCCCAGACTATAGTTTACTATAACCACCACCATGGTAATTAGGTGTATATCACACAATGTCAAGGGATTTTATTCCCCACTTAAAAGGAGGAAGGCTTTTGCCTTCTATAAACAACTTGGAGCTCAAATCCTCCTCTTGCAGGAGACACATTTTGCACACTCCAAATTTCTCCACAGAAGCTTTCCTCAGACTTTTTGCTCTTTGCACCAGACAAAAAGCAGAGGTGCCGCCATACTCTTGCACAGTTCCTTCCCAATGGAAGTCAAACAGGTTTTTAAAGACAAAGATAGCAGATATGTTATAATCAGAGGTCTGATTCACAGCAGAGAACTAACTATCGCCAGTATTTATGCCCCAAATGATGCTCCTGCCTCTTTCTTTCATTCCTTCTTTGACCGCCTTTCTCATTTTCAATCACCCCACATGATAATAGGAGGGGACTTCAATATGGTTGCTAACCCTAACCTTGATAGATCCTCCCTGTCCCCCTCCTCCAAATCTTTTCCTCGCTCCCTCTCCAGTGGACTGCTTTTTTTACTATTTGGATTTCTTGTTTTTTCTTGCCTTTAGATGTTGGTGCTTTATTGCCCCTGAAGAGTGTTTGATACACGAAACGCGTCTGGCTTACTACATGCACCATATCTTTCATTGAGTGTTATATAGCAATATTGTTACCCTGTGCATTTTATGGATGTTGTCAACCTTTTAACCATTTCTTGTCCTGCATCATTGGGGTTTTGTTATTTATTTTTACCATGTATATATGCAAGCACCTATGATGGTTTTATGTACATTTTGGAACTACACTGTGCCACCTGACTATTGTCCATCAATAAATGGTTTGTTATACAGTGACTGATCCTTTGGCCTTTTTTGCACACCTCACTCAAAGTCCCACTTCTCCCGTTTCTAGTATACATAGGGATGGAGACTCATGTCTCATTTAAAGTCCCAACCTGTTCCAGTAAACTCCAGTGGACTGCTAGACCATCAGCTGGTAGACTCCTGGAGAGCACTTAACATCGGTGCTAAGGAGTACACGTTCTACTCCCATCCCCACAAAAGTTATGCAAGATTAGATTATATCTATACTACCCCCATTATCCTTGCTAATACCACAGATGCTAGCATCCACCCTTGCACTTGGTCAGACCATCATGCCACTGCCTTCACCACTACATACATTAGGCTTGCACCTACTTCTTACTCATGGCGGCTAAATGAGGCTCTCCTCTCGGATGCAGTCGTGGAGGTAGAGGTAGCACAAGCCATTGAAGAATGTTTTAATCTCAACGCTATTCCAGAAACCCCTCCTTCCACTGTTTGGTCGGCACATAAGGCAGTCCTGAGAGTTAAACTGATTAGTTTAGCATCTGCCCAGAACAAAACCGACAAACAAAACATCTTAACCCTCACTAAAGACCTAGATAGTCTTTACAAGAACACTAATCTCCTACACTTAGAATCCACCAGACAACTAATTGATCAAAAGAGATTGGAGTTGGATGGCATCTTGTCGAAAAGGGTGGAAAAGGCTCTGCGTTGGTCTAAAGCCAAATTTCTCCTTCATGAGAGTTCCGCTTCTACCCTTTTCGCCAGAAAACTAAACCACTCTTCCCGCCCACCCCACGTCTATAGATTAATGACCCCCTCAGGGCACGTCACTTCCCATCCCCAAGAGGTCCTTCACATCTTTGAACAATTTTACTCTTCTCTGCTAGCCCCCTCCCAACTAAAGCCCTCTCCATCTGACGAAGCCTGGTTTCAGAATATCCCTCTACCAAATCTCACCCCTACACAACTAGATAAACTGAACGCCCCGATCACACCTGCAGAGGTTTTGAATGTGATTAAATCTTTGAAATCAGGCTCAGCCCCAGGCCCTGACGGATTTTCCTCTCTATACTATAAGAAATTTTCCTCCCTCCTTACCACTAGATTGGTTCATTTATTTAACTGGGTATTACAAGGGGGTAGTTTCCCCGAAGAGATGTTATTAGCCTATATGTCCCTGATCCCGAAACCTCACAAAAACCATACCCTACCCCAAAACTATAGACCTATCTCGGTCATTAATAATGATTTGAAAGTCTTTAGCAGGATCATGGCGGACAGACTAGCAGTGGTTATCCCCTCTCTCATTTCCCCTTATCAGTCTGGTTTTATACCCCATAGACTTATTACTGATAACATTCGCCTTGCGACAAATATAATACAAGATGCCAACCTGTTTTCACGTAAACTCCTCATGCTTAGCCTAGACATACAGAAGGCATTTGATAGTGTCTCATGGGCATACATCACTACACTCCTACAACGTATGGGTTTCCAGGGAGCATTCCTACAAGCATTCTTGGCCCTCTATCGTAACCCGAAAACTAGGATCAGGCTCCCTGGCTGTAATTCTATGTTTTTTAGCCTGGGCAGAGGTACAAGACAAGGTTGCCCGTTGTCACCTTTTAATTTTTGCATTAGCTCTCGAACCTCTAGCCATTGCTATACTCCAAAACCCTAATATCTCTGGTTATCTGAAGGGCCACTCGACATACAAATTTGGGATGTATGCTGATGACGTATTGATGTTTCTCACCAATCCCCTTGTTTCTCTGCCGAACTTATTTCAGGCCTATCCATAAACATGGCAAAATCGAGCGCCCTCCCAATAGGCTACACTCCTGGAGAACTACATCATCTTCAATCAGTCTATACTTTTATTTGGGCAGACTCTCACCTCCCTTACCTAGGTATTAACCTGACTAAAGATTTCTGTAGACTCTTTGAAGCAAATTTCCCACCCATGGTTTCTAAACTGAAAGGTATCCTTAAACAGTGGTCACACTTACACATTTCATTTCTTGGTAGAATCACTGCATTTAAGATGACAATTCTCCCCAAACTTCTCTACCTTTTTAGATCCCTGCCACTTAAAATATCTAAAACCTACCTACACACTATTCAGGTGTTTTTTAATAAATTCATTTGGAAGGACAAACCTCCACGCTTCGCCAAGGAGGTCTTGTACCGCTCCTCTAAGAGGGGTGGTCTAGGGGTTCCTCAAATATGGTTTTATTACCTAGCCAGTAGATACACTCAACAGGCACAGTGGAACATTCATAACTCCAGAGTCCCTTGGGTGCAGTTTGAATGCGAGTCCATCGCCCCTTTATTTCTCCCAGGCCTTATGTGGTCAAACAATCTGGCTAGATCAGAAATGGGTTCTAAAAATTTGATCACGCAGGCAGGCCTTCAACTCTGGAACGCATATAAAAAAACATACAATCTCGTTTCTGCTGTACCTCTGGGTGCCTCATTCCTAGGAGATTCTAGATTCCCCTTGGCCTTTGATAGACCCTCTTCCTTCCAACTCTGGATTGATTTAAAATTGACTACATTAGATAAATTCCTCCTAAATTCAAAATTCATTTTGTTTTCTCAGTTGCAAACCAATTAATTTTATCATTTTTTACAAATACGACACTTCTTTCAAAAGCATTATTCGGGCCCTTTCTCGACCTCCACGACTCTGTTTGAGGACATTTGCCATGTTTCACCTCGCCAAAAAGGCCTAATTTCACTAGTCTACATCGATTAAGAGGCTAGCACTGAGGTCCCAACCCTAAAATATAGATCTCAATGGGAATTAGAATTAGATTTGGAGGACATTGATATAGACTGGGTGAAGGGCTGGCAAAATTTATGCAAGTGTACCAAATCCATTATGGTTCGTGAAACGGCCATCAAACTGATGACACGCTGGTACTACACCCCAATGCGTATTCACAAGATCTACCCACAATCCTCCCATCTCTGCTTTAGAGGTTGCATACAACAAGGCTCATTTCTCCATACCTTTTGGGAATGCGAGAAATTACGTCCCACCTGGAATGAGATCCTGAAAGTAATAGACAAATTGTCAGGCAAACCCCTTAACATTTCCTTCCAACATTGCCTGTTGTTTCAATCTCCTCCAGACTCCCCTAAACCATTGGTTAAACTGATTCATTCTATCTGTGTAGCTATGCATTGGGTGATTGCTCTGCATTGGAAGTCATCTTCAGTTCCATATACACAAGTTATTGCAAGAATGGATCACATGATGTTGGCCGACAAGATTTATCACACCCTACACGACACTATCTCTCAGTATGATGCTATCTGGAATCCTTGGTTTTTATTTAGGCTCCAAACCTGACCGATTTACATTTCTTTTCTCCTTTTAGTTTACATTTTGTATCTTTTATCCTCCTGTTTAGCTGCTTTATTTTCTCTTCGAATTTGTATCTAGCCATGTATTATTCACTTGGCTAAGTTTAGACTTTCAGACTCTGTTGATTGTTTTAATAGATATATGTAACTCAGCAGTATATTTATATACTTAGTCTTTGCAAACAATTTTTTTGATCCCTCCACTTTTTGTACTCATTGCTCTGACTGTCTTGGATTTATATTTGTTTTACTTTTGTTCTAAAATAAAAACCGTTTGAAAACAAAAAACAAAAAAAATCCATACCAGACCTGAAGGACCTTGTGTGGATTAGGGGGGGACCCCACGCCGTTTTGTTTGTTTTTTTTTTGTTTTTTCAGATTTTTCTACTGCCGGTAATTTTAAATGTAATTTTTTTTTCTTTATAAATGTCAGTTTTGCTGCAGTAAGTTGTACACATGGTACAGATGTGCCACTTTACAGGCAGACTAAGGGGATTCCCCAGGCACTATATTTGAAGGAGTTTTTCATTTTTATTGTTTCACTTTAAGCAGCATTAAAATCACTGCTCCTTTAAAAACGTTTTAATCTTTTTTTTTTTTTTTTTTAAAGTTTTTTTTTTTGCATTGGTATATGTCCCCCAGGGTAGTACCTGGGCCCCCATACCCTTTTGTATGGCCAATAACTTGCATATAAGCCTTCACAATGGGAACTTTTAATTTTTCACGTTCAGGTCCCATAGACTTCAATAGGGTTCGATGTTCGGGTCCGAACTTTTGCTATGTTTGGGAGTTCTGGTGCGAACCGATCCGAGGGGTGTTCGGCCCATCTCTAATTATAAGTAATGTGCCACACAGTGGGCCTTGCCACATAACAAATTTCTTTATGTATTTTAGGTGGACTGTGTCTAGTTTTTAACCACTTCAGCCCTGGAAGATTTGGCTGCAAAATGGCTGGGCCATTTTTTAACTGACAATTGCACGGTCGTGCAACATTATACCCCAATAAAATTGACGTCCTTTTTTTCCCCCACAAATAGAGCTTTCTTTTGGTGGTATTTGATCGCCTCTGTGGTTTTTATTTTTTGCGCTATAAACAAAAAAAGAGCGACAATTTTGAAAACAACACAATATTTTGTACTTTTTTGCTATAATAAATATCCCCCTTTTTTTTTAAAAAAAAAAAAACACTTTTTTTTTTTCTCAGTTTAGGCTGATATGTATTCTGCTACATAATTTTGGGTTAAAAAAATATCGCAATAAGCGTATATTGATTGGTTTGCACAAAAGTGATAGCGTCTACAAAATAGGGGATAGATTTATAGCATTTTTATTATTTTTGTTTTTTACTAGTAATGGCGGCGATCTGCGATATATTATTATTTTTTTTTTTTTTTTTTTTTGGGACTGCGACATTATGTCGGACACTTTTGACACATTTTTGGGAACATTGGCATTTATACAGCGATCAGTGCTATAAAAATGCACTGATTACTGTAAAAATGTCACTGGCAGGGAAGGGGTTAACACTAGGGGGCGATCAAGGGGTTACCTGTGTTCCCTGTGTGTGTTTCTAACTGTAGGGGGAGGGGACTGACCTAGAGGAAATGACAGATCGTGGTTCCTAGCTATTAGGAACTCGCAATCTGTCACTCCTCACAGAACAGGGATTAGTGTGTTTACATACTCACATGGCCCTGTTCTGCCTCTCGTGCCCGCCGGTCATTGCGACCAATGGCCACGAGCATGGGCACGCGCATGCATGCTATCCCAATCCCGCAAGCTGACGTATAGTTATGACGGCTCGCGCTGACCCGCCGCAGCATAATGACGGCAGCTGGTTGGCAAGCGGTTAATCAGTGGTATTAATAAAGTGTAATATGAGTTATTCTCCTCGCAGTGTTTAATTATGTATTCTTTTGTGTGTTAATTTTTGGGGCACCTTAAAAGTCCATGTGACCTTTTTTGGAATTTGATTATCTGCATTTCTTCTTTTTTTTTCAGAATAATGAACTTTTCAGGGAATTCTTCATCACAGTGGCAATGGAAGGTTTAGAAAACAAATATGCACTGGAACTTTCTAGAGGTAATAAACTGAACTCTTGTCTTTCTTATGTAATCTACCTCATCTTTATTTATGATACATAATAGTTTAATAAAAATAGAACAAGCTCAAAATTAGCAATATTTTTGGTACAAGTAAGGCCCCTTTCACACTGGGGCGGTGGGGGCGTCGGCGGTACAACATCGCTATTTTTAGCGCTGCTGTACCGTCGTTCTTGCAGCGGTATTCGGCCGCTAGCGGTTCGGTTTTAACCCCCGCTGGCGGCCGAAAAAGGGTTAAATCCGCTCGTACAGCGTGGCTATAGCCGCGGTATTACCGCGGTATAGCCGCGCTGTCCCATTGATTTCAATGGGCAGGAGCGGTTTAGGAGCGGTGAATACACCGCTCCTTCCCCGCTCCAAAGAAGCGGCTCGCAGGACTTTTTTTACCGTCCTGCGAGCGCACTGCTTCAGTGTGAAAGCCCTCGGGCTTTCACACTGAACAAACAGCGGAGGCTGTTTAGGGGCGGTTTTCAGGCGGTATTTTTAGCGCAATACCGCCTGAAAACCGCTCCAGTGTGAAAAGGGCTTAAAGAATTTAAAGGAGCAGCATTATGGGGAAGCTGATCTCCCTATTCCAGTCGTTACTTCTACCTGAAGGATTTTAAGGAAAAATTAGACTTTTTCTTTTTTAAGTCAGCAGTAGAGTATGCTGCATGTTGAATTTTATCTTGAGCTGGAGCTTCCCTGGCAATGTTTGTGTATGTTCGGATCATCACCACGGGCTTCTTATATTGGAAAAGCAGTGTCCTTCCTCATAATTTCTTGACCGCTTTGGTTTCTAAGTCTGTGATTGACCCTTTTTGCTAATGCAGTAGTAACAGCCAAGGGCTATTTGCTTTAAGCAGCAAGTACCTGCAACACTCCTATTCCTCTTTTCAGTAGAAATTCTTAAATGAGATGCCCAAGAAAATGAGATGCCCTTAAAAATCGGTGTAACATGAAACGTGCTCAGAAGGGTGGAGTTGGCCTTACTAGTGGAGTTACTAAACCCACAACAGTAAAATCAGTCTGTGTATGCAGTAAAGCATGCTTGGTTTACTCACTGTGGAACCTAAGGGGTTAATCCTCAGCATTGTGTAAAAGGCTGTTTGATCCTGTCTTCTGCGATACTCCCCAAACCATCTTCTGATAGAACAGAGCATTGGTGGCAAGCTGCACATTCTCAGTTTGGTGTATATTACTAGAGAGTTTTTTTTGTTTTGTTTTTTGGGAGAGTGCATGTGATCAGCACAGGGCCAATCAGCACTGTCCAGACAGAGGGTCAGGGGTCCTGCAGCCTCATAGGTCAATCAGTAGAGAATGAAAACTCCTCCTACAGGCTTTAACCAGAACCTGTTAGAAGTCACAAGACTGCTGTAACTGCTGAGCAGAAAAGGTATTTAGCAGTTCATATTTACTAAAATAATTGCATTTCCATGTTCTGTGTACTGTGGGAGACCATATATAGTGAATGCAGGATCCTGGGTTTAGTAACACTTAAACTCAAATTAATTTGTGGGTTGAAATTGTATAAATCTTCTGAGAGTAAACAGTGTAAGAACACAGTCAAACAAAAATAGTCTTTTCTTGTGCACTGGTCAGTTGTTGTGGAGGATGCTCATGTTTTGTGTAAACTGTACCTTCACCCTAAAGGCCATGGCATCTTGCTTTGCCTCCTTCACCCATTTTCTTGATATACGTCTTTCAGTTCTCATTTTTTACTGACCAGTACTGCAAAAGAACTTCCTTTTTTAAATTTTTTGCAACATGTTTACTGTACTGTAGGGGGGTAGCCTTTGTCTCTCGTGTCCTGTCCTGGAAGAATATTGGAAATAAAGTCTACTCCAGTTTTCTATGTAGCAAATAATAGACACAAAAAAACAAGCTAGATAAAAACTTTACACAAAAACAAATTACTTCCTTACCCTCCACACTCCAAAAGTAGGAAGGGGAAGAGTGCATACAGGACATAGGGGCTCATACTGACAGCGGTGTGAGAGTAAGACCTCATTCACACAAATGCGTAAGTATACATCTGTTCAGAAGTGCTGTGTTTGCCCGTATAGGATGCACATGTGTTCACAGGTAAATTCACTTTTTCAATATGGCATGCAATATTTGGATCAAATGAGTCATGTGATCCAAATATTGCATGCAATATTTTTTTAGTGAATTGAGCCCCATGTCCCTGAATGCAGACAGTGTGAGTTTGGGGACCCAGACGCTTGTCAAATTGGGAGCAATGGCTAATGTTGGAATATCACTGTGGGATAGCACTGTAAAATATACAGAGGTATGACAGTGTCCTAATCAGACAGTACCAGAACAAAAATATGATAGTGATCATTCTCTAGCAAGAAAGATGTGTCATGCAGTCATAACCAGGATGTCTGAACTAGAAATAATACCATTGAAACCAACAATGTTGCTTTCGTCTCACTTATTGCTATGACAATGGAGGACAGACACTGGGGGTAGATTTACTAAGCTGTGTATGGTTGCCAGTCAGCTTCTAAGTTCAGCTTGTTCAATTGGGCTTTGGCAATAAAACCTGGAAGCTGATTAGTGTCTATGCAGAGTTGCAGTGCCTTGAAAAAGTATTCACACCCCTTGAAACTTTTGCACATTTTGTCATGTTACAACCAAAAACATAAATGTATTTTATGTGATAGACCAACATAATTGTGAAGTGGAAGGAAAATAGTAAATATTTTTCAAAATGTTTTACAAATAAATACCTGAAAAGTGTGACATACATTTGTATTCAGCCCCCTTTACTCTGATACCCCTAAAACTAAAATCTAGTGTCACCAATTGCCTTCAGAAGTCACCCAATTAGTAAATAGAGTCTACCTATGTGTAATTTAATCTCAGTATAAATACAGCTGTTCTGTGAAGTCCTCAGATTTGTTAGAGAACCTTAGTGAATAAACAGGATCATGAAAGCCGAGGAACACACCAGACAGGTCAGGGATAAAGTTGTGGAGATGTTTAAAGCAGGATTAGGTTATAAAAATATATCCTAAGCTTTGAACATCTCATGGAGCACTGTTCAATCCATCATCCGAAAGTGGAAAGAGTATGGCACAGCTGCAAAACTACCAAGACATGGCCATCCACCTGAACGGACAGGCCGGGCAAGGAGAGCATTATTCAGAGAAGCAGCCAAGAGGCCCATGGTAACTCTGGAGAAGCTGCAGAGATCCACAGCTCAGGTGGGAGAATCTGTCCACAAGACAACTATTAGTCGTGCACTCCACAAATCTGGCCTTTATGGAAGTGGCAAGAAGAAAGCCATTGTTGAAAGAAAGCCATAATAAGTCCCGTTTGAAGTTTGCGAGAAGCCATGTGCGGGACACAGCAAACATGTGGAAGAAGGTGCTCTGGTCAGATGAGACCAAAATTGAACATTTTGGCCTAAAAGCAAAACGGTATGTGTGACGGAAAACTAACACTGCACATCACCCTGAACACACCATCCCCACTGTGAAACATGGTGGTGGCAGCATCATGTTGTGGGGATGCTTTTCTTCAGCAGGGACAGGGAAGCTGGTCAGAGTTGATGGGAAGGTGGATGGAGCTAAATACAGGGCAATCTTAGAAGAAAACCTATTAGAGTCTGTAAAAGACTTGAGACTGGGGCGGAGAATCTGTGGCAAGACTTGAAAATTGCTGTTCAGACGCTCTCTATCCAATCTGACAGAGTTTGAGCCATTTTGCAAAGAAGAATGGGCTAAAAAAAATGTGGAAAAGTTCAAGGGGCATGAATACCTTTTTAAGGCACTGTACACCAGATTTTTGCACTCAAGTTTTAGTAAGTTTTCATTGTGTCATCAAAGAATGTGAGACCAAAGCAGAAATGTAATATATTCACATGAGCAAGTTGAATGAATGATACACATTTGAGGCTTCTGAAAGAAGATCTATAGCGTTACGTGGATATTAGTATGAGTTTTAAAACCTATGTTTCTCTGTATAGCTTGCCATTTATATTGTTTCATTTTTTCCTCAGGAAAGCAACGTTTCTTTTTCTTCAAAGTAATAATGTTGTTCGGTAATGCTACCAAGTGATCTATTGATTCCTGTGATGTGTTCTATTAAAATATAAAAATAAATAAAAACCTTCCCCTGTCTCTTACAGAATGGCGAATGCTGAAAAATCGAAAGTTCATGGGATCCATATTCGATCAAAATATAAGAACAACTTCCAAACCTATGATTCAAGAGATGGATCCAAAGTAGGCTCCTAAAATGCTTATATTAATTGATACTGCATGTTAAGGGTTACAATTCATAGAAGCAATTAATGTCGAATTCCCAAATAGGCATAGTAGGTACTGACCTATGGTCCTCACATCGTGTAAGGGCCCTGCGACAACTGATCAAAATAATATTGATTAGATCTTGAAAGAAAATTACAATTGTAAAATTGTTTACAAAAGATTAAAAAAAAATCAACTCAAAGAAATGAAAACTTTATGTTAAAGATTAGAGAGAAAATACTGTATTAATGTAATGTACCCAATAACTTAAAGGGTTAGTTCACCTTTAAAAAAAATGTCCATATTCTTTCATATACTTTGGTTCCTGCAAAAGATGCTAGTTCCGGTTTTCTATAATTTAAGAGCTGCAAAACATTCTCTACTGTATATGTACCTCCTCAGGCAGTACATTTAACAGTCTCCTTTCACTGGACTTCCTGTGTCCCATGATTCATAGCACTTCTTCTCTTCCTTCCCCTGCTCACACCCTGCAGTAATATGTCCCACCCCCAGAGCAGGGGAATGAGCAGAGCTTGTTCATGTGGAAGTAGTCTTGTGATCCTCCTGTTTCCATCTTTTCCCATGCTGTGGAAAGCCCCTCATGGTATTACACAGGCAGCCCCTGTCATATCAGTTTAAAAGAGAGAAATGTAAAACAGATAACAGGAGAACAACAGATAACTCTGCTTCAGAAGCCATCAGCACTGGACAGCGTGAATATAGCTAATGATTTGTGTGGTGGAAGTGCTGATAAGATATATATGTAAATGCCAGTGTTCTCTACCAAACAAGTTTATGGAGCACCTTCTCTAAACACAAAAAAAAAGCTAGTCCGAGGAATGCTTATAAGGCTACTTTCACACTGAGGCGTGTGGGCACCAGCGGTGCTAAATATAGCGCCGCTTTACCGTCGTTCTAGCGGGGGGGGTAAAACTGCCCCGCTAGCACTGCTAAAACGACGGTAAAGCGGCGCTATATTTAGCGCCGCTGTACCGCTGGTGCCCACACGCCTCAGTGTGAAAGTAGCCTTATCTTCCTCGGACTAGCTTTTTTTTGTGTTTAGAGAAGGTGCTCCATAAACTTGTTTATGGAGCAGCCGAAAAAGGGTTAAAACCGCCCGCAAAGCGCCGCTGCAGCAGCGCTTTGCGGGCGGGTTTGCAGCGCTGCCCCATTGTTTTCAATGGGAAGGGGCGCTTTAGGAGCGGTAATTACACCGCCCCTAATGCGCTCCAAAGATGCGACTTGCAGGACTTTTATGACCGCCCTGCAAACGCACCGCTCCAGTGTGAAAGCCCTCGGGGCTTTCACACTGGAGTGCATTGAGCAGCTCTTTCGGGGCGCTTTGCAGGCGCTATTTTTAGCACTTTAGCGCCTGCAAAGCGCCTCAGTGTGAAAGGAGCCTAAGTGCTGTGAATGGAATCCACTGACTTATAATGTTCTGGTTTTGCAGAGAATAAATGCTTTCTATGCATGGCTTACTGTGGCTGTATCTCCTGGCTTGGATACTCATTTGAATTGCAACTAAATGCTTATTGACCCTTTGGCAACTTCTGAATGAAATATGTAATGGAAAACTGCATACTGTGGTTGGATCACTTTGTGCTTTGCAATTCCTCAGCTGTGTCCATACTGCTGTTGGATTAATCCTTCCGCTGCCATATCCGTACAAGGGTCCACCCATAATTGTGGTGGCTGCAGCAATGGGGATTGTGTATGTGAAACTGACAGTCCAATCCCTTCCTGTCAGGTGAACACATTTGCTGCGCTGCCGTCTCATTGCTCACCCCCCCCCCGATACTTTAAGTTAGTAGAATGGTTCTTATTTAAAATGTTTTAATGTGGATTTTAGTGTGGTACAAATGTGTGCTTATTAAGTGTTCTTGCATAGCAAGACCACTTACTGTTATCGCACATATATATTATTCTTATTATTATAGCCAAATTTACCACCCTAACTCCTCCCACAGTTTTTACACTACATAGACAAGTAATATACCGAAACGTGCAGATTGTTCCCGAATGGTGTGCTATTACTTTGTGGAACGTTTCGCCGAATGGTTCACGAAATATCGTCGTTTTTGCGGCGAAATTGGTCCCATAGGAATGAATGGGGAAACTAGAGTGGGAGGTGACAAAAGCTGGAAAATCAGAACATGATTTCTAAACTGCCGCCACTCCCTCATTTTCAAGCCCACCTACACAAATCTTATATCAAAACGTTCAGCTATCCCTGCTGCCACTAAACATGTCCACGGCTAAGCCATAGTCCTGATAGTTTTCACAATATGACCATTTGTTTGCAACTCACACCGTCCATTGACATTCATTAAAACTACCCTCTAGCCCCCTCCAAATTTGAAGGGCAATTTCTAAACTGCGACTGTGCCTCCATTTTTAATATTTCAGAGACATACTATACATCAAAATCTAGGTCTGGGTCTTGTGATTCTCACAATATAAAGATCTTCGCTGTAGGATGTATAGTTTTTAAAATACGGCCATTTGTTTAGAGGTCATTTCAGGAAATTTTAGCCATTAATCAGAGTGTACTGTTAGTGTTTGTTTTGTTGCCATGGTTACCAAAGCTTCTGTTATACACAGGGGGGAGGTGGCTGGAGCATCTCAGCTGATTACAGAGCCCGGGGGAGGGGACAGACACACCATGTACTGATTTATAATAGAGGAATATGATGGGGCAGTTTTGATGGGGTAATTCTGATGGGGCAGTTTTGATGAAGCAGTATTTGGGAAGCATAAACAGGGCATGAGCGTTGCTAGGAAACAGTGGTTGTAAACACAAGATGCTGAGACACTCCAAATGCATGTGACTTCATCTGCTAGACTTGATAATGCTTGTAGACTCCTCCCACAGTTTTTACACTACAGAGACAAATAATATACCGAAACGAGCGGATTGTTCCCGATTGGTGTGTTATTACTTTGTGGAATGTTTTGCCGAATGGTCCACGAAATGACGTTTTTGCGGCGAAATTGGTCCCATAGGAATGAATGGCGAAATGTTCAAAACTAGAGTGGGAAGTGACAAAAGCTGACAACCCCATGATCAGCCAAAACATTATGACCACCCCATGATCACCCAAAACATTATGACCGCCCCATGTAAAAAAAAAAATATTTTTGAAAAAAAAAATTATTTTTGAAAAAAGTAAAAAAATCATTTTTGAAAAAAAAAATAATATTTTTGAAAAAAAATAATATTTTTGAAAAAAAAAAATATTTTTGAAAAAAAAATTTCTTTTAAAAAAAAATTATTTTGGAAAAAAAAATATATTTGAAAAAAAAAAATATTTTTGAAAAAAAAAAATTATTTTTGAAAAAAAAAATACTTTAAAAAAAATAATAATTTCGAAAAAAAAATTATTTTTGAAATAAAAAAATTCATTTTTGAAAAAAAAAAATTACTTTTGAAAAAAATGTTCAGCTCTTTCAGCGAATGATGGAACTTTTTTACTACTATTTATACTTTTTAAAATATTAAGCTTTTTAACACTTTTCACAGTTACTCAAGCCACTCCACCCCACCCAGTTACTCCGCCCACTCCAGTTGTAGAGGCAAGAACACTTTCACAATTTCCCCAGAAATTGTACCTTTTCTAGTTTTTGTTATAGTTTTACATTCTTAGTTTTTAGTTAGGGTTTAAACTGTTTTTCTGAGAAAGCGGAAGCCGCTTTACCACATAAAATATCTGGCAAATGACTCTCTTACAAACCAGTTTAATTTTAGTAAAACATATAACATTTTGGGCATAGCAATAATTCCCTTGTTTCTTATCTGTAGGTCCTCGCAACCAGTTGCAAGCAAAACTCTTATTTCTGAAGTCACAAGGTTTGTTTTTTAACATCCTTAAAGTGTATTTCCACTTTTTGTAGCCAAATTGAGATGACCCCTATTTTATATTTGGTACATGTTCCTATTAACATAACATAACTTAAAGCGGGGGTCCACCTAAATCACCAAAAAAAAATAAAAAATATTAAAAGCCAGCAGCTACAAATACTGCAGCTGCTGACTTTTAATAAATGGCCACTTACCTGTCCCAGGGTCCAGCGATGTCGGCAGGCGACGCCGAGAACCCGCTCGGTTCTCGGCAGCTGCCGCCGCCATCCTGGGTGAGGGAATCAGGAAGTGAAGCATTGCGGCTTCACTTCCCGGTTCCCTACTGCGCATGCGCAATTCGCGCTGTGCATCGTAACTGGTCCCCGCTATCTCCTGGGAGCTATGTGTTTCCCAGGAGACAGCGCGGAGGGACAGGAAGAGGCATAGACTCCCATCTATGCCGGAAGTGGGTGCAAATACCTGTCTTGGACAGGTATCTGCACCCCCCTCCCCCCTGAAAGGTGCCAAATGTGACACCGGAGGGGGGGAGGGTTCCGAAAAGCAGAAGTTCCTTTTTTGTGTGGAACTCCGCTTTAAGAGAAGTGCGGCATTGATCCAATGCTGAATCTGTTCCCCGCAGGCTCTGCACCAAGAACTGAGCAATCAAACACTGCTGATCGCACAGTTCTCAGCATTCTACGAGCCAGGGACTGTCAGTTTCCAGCTCTCTGCTCTTTTTCAGCCTGCTGTAGGCTTAAAGAGGAAGTAAACCCCGATGGGTTTACTTCCTCTTTGTTTCCCTGCAAAGGTAAAGCATAATGTGTCACTTACCTGACACAGGAGCCTGCAATGTCACTGCTGTCCCCTATGCTATGCTACGGAGCGTCCATCTTCTTTCCGGATATCGTGGCTCCGGCGCTGTGATTGGCCGGAGCCGCGATGACGTCACTCCCGCGCATGCGCACGGGAGCCGCCACTAATGGCATATCGCATGCGCCGTAGACAGCAGTGCCTGTCTTTTTGCAAATATCTCCTAAACCGTGTAGGTTTAGGAGCTATTTCTTGGACCTACAGGTAAGCCGTAATCTAGGCTTACCTGTAGGTCAAAGTGGTCTGTAAGGGTTTACAACCACTTTAAAAAGGGTCACAGTAGTGCAGAAATAACTGCACTCCTGTGATTCATAGAAGAGGTATAGTAAAAATAGCTTTGGCTATACTTCTCCTCTAAACAGGTAACTAATAAATACTGTATGCTGTGTACTTGCTTAAAAATCCTTGCATGCTCTCCTGCTTTGTAATGTTTAAATGAGCTGTAAAGGCAGAAAGTTTTTTATCTTAATGCATTAAGGTAAAAAGTCTTCTATGTGCAGAAGCCTCCCAGCATCCCCTAATATTTACCTGAGCCCCATCTCTGTCCAGCGATGTCCGCAAGTCCCTCAGTTGTCCGAGACTCTCCCTCCTGATTGGCTCCCACAGCTGTCACTAAAAGTCAGTTAGCCAATCAGGAGAGAGAGAGGGGGCGGGGCAGAATGGCAGCTCTGTGTCTGAATGGACACATGGAGCTGCAGCTCGGCTCGGGTGCCCCCATAGCAAGCTGCTTGCTGTGGGGGCACTCGACAGGAGGGAGAGGCCAGGAGCAGCGAAGAGGAGGATCTAGGCTGCTCTGTGCAAATCCACTGCAATAGAGCAGGGAAGTATGACGTGTTTGTTATTTTTATTTTTTTTAAAGGAAACTTTACTATCAATTTAAGATAAGACAGAACTTTTTTTTTTCATTTTGGATCGAATAAAGGAGAGTTATATTATAACCCGTGTGTGTATATATATATATATATATATATAAACACAGGGTGAAGCCCAACTGACCGGTGGAAGGTGCACACTGATCCAGCTGTATTATCACTTATGAACATTTTCCTAATCACCTCAGACTCTGCACTACTTTTTTAAAGACTTTCGTGTGAAGTTGGCCGCATGATATATATATATATCTTTTGCTCAACATTAGCGCTGTTTATAGTGTATGTTTACATGTACTGTTGTGTGTGTGTGTGTGTGTGTGTGTGTGTATATATGTGTGTGTATGTGTATATATATATATATATCCCCCTATAACGCTTATTTCCCTACATCTTGTCCTGCTGTTACAAGAGTCTCAGTGAGACAAATAATAAAAATAAATCTCCCCAGTGGTTCTAACTCTTCCAATTTTATTCCAAACTAAGAAAAATGTCATGTGTATCACCAGCACAAGACCAGATTTTGTTAGCTTATGTTAAATGGATCTGTATTTATAAATTTATTGCTATATGATTTAATTCTCAGCTCACCAGAGGTACCAGAATATACAATAATTGCAGAGCCTTTGGAAGGGCACCCAACTTTTCTTGTGGCTGAAATATCTTTGCCTAAAGTGGTGAGTGATTTTTGTTTTAGCTATACTACAGATTCTGAAGGTCCCTATAGGCCTTAATTTTTATTTATTTTTTTTGTTTCATAAACTTTTTCTTAAAGTTGCACAACATACAATATTAAAGACAGCTGTAAAAAATTGAAAATCAAAAGAAGAAACCTGCATGGAGCATACAGATAGGACCATAATAATAGGTCAGGGGACATGCCTATACCGATAGTCTTAAGAAAACAATACACCAGTGGACCCATGAAATCTAAAGCAATAATAACAATAGGAGAGCATGTTTGTCATTCCCTTTGTTAGTTGCTCCCATTTAAAGCAGGCTCTGGTTTGTCGAATAGGGATCAAGAACAGCAAAAAAGAAGTAGAAACAGATACAGTAGGACCAAGAGGAGAGGCAGTGAGGAGAAAGGAAAAAACTATTTGGGGGGGATGGTGGTAGAAGGAAAGGGGGGGTCCAAATCCAGCATAAGCCGTCCTCAAGCTTCTCCTGCCCCCCATCTCCCAAATTTGAGGAGGGGTGAGAGAGAGTTTTCACTAGACTCCCGAGATCCAGTAAGGTTAAAGAAAAAAAAAAAAACAAGTACAAAAAATTGCTAACTGGTAGTAGAGGTAGCTATAAAAATTCTACAATTAGGAATTGAATTCGGCAGACGTCTTAAAACCCAGCCAACAAGCCCAGGTGGTGGTAAACCTAGATATCCTATCTTGTGCAATATATATCAATAGCTCCATGCTATTGATCCTGCGGAACCATTCCCTCATTGTGGGGACAGTGGTAGAACACCAAAGACAAGGTATACATAATTTAGCCGCATTAACTTGTGTCGGACAAAGTCCAACTTCAAAGATGTAACTTTAGTAATAATGTTGTGGACCTGAATCCAGAATGGCTGTAAACGGGTGCATGTCCACCATATGTGGCGCATTGAACCAACAGCCTCCCCACATCGCAAACAGGAAACTGAAGGATACCCATTTTCCTGTATGGACACATTCAACAAGCCCTTGTGGATGCATGTGCAAATGGTCTCGCAGGCTTCTTCAAAGAGAGAAATGTCCAAGTTGGAGCCCGAGTGGTCAGAAAATGATAATTTTGGAAATGGGAACACCGAGAGCTCAATGGTGCCATCTTAGCATTGAGAACATCCTTGTGTGGCCAACTCTGTCTTATTATTATTATTATTATTATTTTTATACAGGATTTATATAGTGCCAACAGTTTGCGCAGTGCTTAACATGAGGGCAGACAGTACACTTACAATACAAATCAATACAGGAGGGATCAGAGGGCCCTGCTCGTTAGAGCTTACAATCTAGAAGGGAGGGTCAAGTCGAAACAAAAAGGTAATAACTGTGGGAAGTGAGCTGATGGAGAAAATGAAAAAACAGTTAGGTGTGGATAGGGTAGGCTTCTCTTAAGAGAAGGGTTTTCAGGGATTGTCTAAAAGCTAAGTAGGAGATAAGCGGACAGATTGAGGTAAGGCATTCCATAGGATTGGAGAGGCTTTGGAAAAGTCCTGGAGGCGAGCATGGGAGGAGGTGACGAGGGAGCTAGAGAGCAGAAGGTCTTGAGAGGAACGAAGAGAACGAGTAGGTTGGTGTTTGGAGACTAGGCTAGTGATGTAGCTGGGGGCTAAATTGTGGATGGCTTTGTACGTAGTTGTTAGTATTTTGAATTGAATTCTTTGGCCGAGCGGAAGCCAGTGGAGGGATTGACAGAGAGGAGTAGCAGACATAGAGCGATTGGTAAGGTGGATGAGTCTGGCAGCAGCATTCATGATGGATTGAAGAGGTGATAGACTATGTAGAGGCAAGCCAATGAGAAGTGAGTTGCAGTAGTCGAGGCAAGAGATGACCAGCGAGTGAATTAAGAGCTTTGTTGTGTCATTGGTTAGAAAGGGGCGTATTTTGGAGATGTTGCGGAGGTTGAGGCGGCAGGATTTGGACAGTGATTGGACGTGTTGCTTAAAAGAGAGTTCAGAGTCCAGGACTACACCTAGAACCTTGGCATGTGGGGATGGGCTTATAGTTGTGCCATCAATTTTGACAGAGATCAGGGGAAGGGGCATATGGGGGAGGAAAAATTATAAGTTTGTTTTTGGATAGTTTGAGTTTGAGGAAGTGGTGTGACATCCAGACTGATATAAAACAATACAAAATCTCCGCGCTTAGGAAAGAAAAGAAGGTATGCAGCCTCCCCTAATAAACCCCCAAGAGGGCTAATAGATATAAAGAAAGTGTAAATCAGGGTGAATGGCGCTCCCTAGTTAAAAATGAGGTGAACTAAATGTGTAACAAAAGTACAAAAAATCCACTGTAATAATATGCACTTTAGGTAATAACCCTAATAAAATGTCATATAGAACGCAGTGATATGAACAATAGTGTATCAATCTGTACCAAATGTGCATCATATCAAGTCCAGTATAGTGAATATATATATATATATATATATATATATATATATATATATATATATATATATATATATATATATATATATATGTATGTGTGTGTGTGTGTGTGTGTGTGTGTAAAATTAGACACCGAAAAAAATTATAAGCACTGAAATGTTGCAAAACGGTGTTGCAAAAAAAAATACCCCCGCAGGGGTAACAGGCATTAAGGAACATCAGAGTTTGTTTTCGTGGATAGTCTCCTGTGGTACCTGTGCCAATGGTCTGTGTCTCCACTCAAGCAGGACGTCCAGATCGATCAGTCACACATCACAGCCTCTACCACCATATCCAAAAAAAGGGGGGGGGGTTGGTTTTTCTTTGGGGGTAAGTCCGGCCAAAGGCGTTCCTTTAGGGAGACATCAAGGTGGGCGTGACACCATTTTGCAACATTTCAGTGCTCATAATTTTTTGGATTTTTTTTGGTGTCTAATTTTACGTTTTTTATATATATATATATATATATATATATATATATATATATATATATATATTCACTATACTGGACTTGATATGATGCACATTTGGTACAGATTGATACACTATTGTTCATATCACTGAGTTTTTATTAACATTTTATTAGGGTTATTACCTAAAGTGTATGTTATTACAGTGGATTTTTTGCACTTTTGTTACACATTTAGTTCACCTCATTTTTAACTAGGGAGCGCCATTCACCCCATTTTCCACTTTCTTTGTATCTAGACTGATATATCTGATAGTAAATTAGTGATACGTGAGGAGACGGAGGGAGTGAGCTGAGGGGTAAAGAAATAGATTTGGGTGTTGTAAGCGTAGAGGTGGTGTTTGAAGCCATGGAGGCTATCAGCTGACCCAGGAAGGTGTAGATTGAAAATAGGAAAGGTCCAAGAACAGAACCTTGGGGGACCCCAACTGAGAAAGGGAGAGGAGGAAGTAGAGTTGTAAGAAACGCTGAAGGTGCGGTTGGATAAGTAGGAAGAGAACCAGTGAAGAGTACAGTCACGGAGACCAAAGGCGTGGAGTTTTTTGAGGAGGTGGGGGTGGTCAACCGTATCAAAAGCAGCAGAGAAGTCCAGGAGTAGGAGTACAGAATAGTGTCCATTGGTTTTGGCCGTTAGTAGATAGTTTGTTTTAGGAGAGCAGTTTCTGTGGAGTGTTTAGGATGTAATCCAGACTGAAGGGGATCAAGAGGGCTATTATCAGCGAGGTGGACGCTCAGTTGGTTGTAGACCAGACGTTCGGGGAGTTTGGATAAGAAGGGGAGCAAGGAGATGGGGCATAGGTTAAGATTGGATGGGTCCAGTGAGGGCTTTTTAAGTATGGGTCTGACAAGTACATGTTTTAGAGAGTTGGGGAAGATGCCAGAAGAGAGGGAGAGATTGAAGATGTGGGTTAGAGAGTGTAGCATAGAGCCAGAGGGTGAACGTAGCATTTGTGAGGGAACAGGATCCAGATTGCAGGTGGTAAGGTGGACATTAGCAAGTAGTTTATCAACCTCGTCTATAGTGTTGGGGTTGAAAGAGGGAAGTAATGATTGTGCCTATAGGCATGAAATGTAAAGCTTGGAGGGTATCGGAACAGTAGAGATCTCCTCACGAATTGTATCAATCTTCTGTTTGAAGTTTGGCGATCTCCTGGGCAGTGTGTAAGTTGGCGGGTGGAGGCGGTGGAGGACGAAGTAGAGAGTTGAAGATAGAGAAGAGGATGATAAGTTGCTAATGAGACTGATAAAATAGGTCTGCTTGGCAGAGAGGAGGCTGGAATTGTATTTTTCGAGGGCAGATTTATATTGGTTGAAATCTCTGAGACTTAAGCAGGCCATACATGGTCGAATTTCGAACGAATTTTCTTTCAAAATCAGAAAGTTCGTTTTTTTTTTTTTTTGTGATCTGATGATGCCACCATTGATTTTCGAAATTCGGCCGACCAAGCCTTCAATTTCACCGCATGTTGCTACAGAAAAGAATTTTCTTGGCCGGGAATCTTCTTTTCTTTTCTCTCCGTAAATTTTCTTTTCTTATTACATTTCTCGCACGATTCTCCCATCATTGATTAGAAAATCGTTCGTTTTTCTAAAAATTTCCAACATGTCCGATTCCTCAAATTTGATTGCCACACGAAAATCGGCTGTTGTTGCAGCCCACTAATGGTGCGAAATTCATACGAAAATTCTTTCATACGATTTTCGAAAGAAAATTCTTACGAAATTCGAACCGTGTATGGCCGGCATTAGTCTTACGCCACAGGCACTCATGAGCACGTTTTTTCAGACTTCTAGTATCATCTGTTTGCCAAGGTTGAAAGGGTCGGGGCCTGATTCTGTGTGTAGTGAGGGGGGCCAGTGAGTCCAGTGAGGCTAGAAGTGAAGCGTTGTAGACAGAAGTTGCTAGGTTGGTGCAGGATAGGGGTGAAATTTTGTTGTAGAGGTTGTTGATAGCAGAGTGGAGAAGAGAAGGGTTGAGATGACGTAGGTTTCTGCGGGTAACTTTTAGGCGGTTGGAGGGAGGGGAGGTGGAGGAGAGGGAGTGAGTGAAAGTAATAAGGTGGTGATCAGAGAGAGGGAATGGATAGTTAGAGAGGTTGCATGGAGTGCAAAGGTGAGAGAAAACTAGGTCAAGGGTATTGCCTTTGGAGTGAGTAGGAGCATGTATCCACTGCTTCAGGTCAAAGGAGGAGGTTAGGCTGAGAAGTTTGGAAGTGGCAGAAGTGTTAGTATTAGGGATGTATAGAAGTACCTGAAAGGTGCTATGTGGAGCTAGAAGGATTCTGACACCCTCCTCCCTTACATCCACTGGATCTGGGGGAGTGAGTCCAGAGAAGACCACCATGGGATAGGGCAGCAGAAGATGCAGTGTCGGATTTGTGGAGCCAGGTTTTGGTAATGGCTAGTAGGTTAAATGAGTTGGCGATAAAGAGCTCATGGAGAGAGGTGAGTTTGTTGCAGACAGAGCAGGAGTTCCAAAGGGCCAAAGAGAAAGGGAGTCTGGTCTTGGGAAGAATAGAAATGGGAACTAAATTGTGTTGATTGCGGCTGCTGCAAGAGGGTGCAAGGTGATGGGTGCATGGGGTACAGTTAAATGATGGAGGCCCAGGGTTTGGGGATATATCCCCAGAGGTTAGGGGAAGCAGGAGGGTGAGGGAGGTAATATGGGAGTGGGATTTAAATGAAGGGACATGCCCCAGGGTCTTGGAGATTTTTAGTGTGTGTGGATTTAGAATTAGCAGGAGTTGGTGGGTGCAGTAATAAGGAGAGGACAGAAGTGAGGGTGATATATATGCATGCAAGTGCTCCCACTTATAGAAATAGCCCCACTTTTAGAAAGAGCCCCAGTTGCAAATGTGCCCCCTGCCGTCGTAGAAAGAAAGTGGACATGCCAGGTGGGAAGGAAGGATTAAAGCATAGCGGGGTCATAGGGCCAACATGGGCTGTAGGTAGGAAGGTTCGATAGAAGATTTGAAGAGACGGACCAATCAGTAGGTGCTCTTTGGCCTCATTAGGAATCTGGGTCGGATGCAACCATGGCAAAAGATGCAATGGTAGATCAAAATCAGAGAGCACTCAAGAGAGACCCAGTCCTTAAAAGGAACGTGAACATTCCAGTCCACCAGATGGGATAATAAGCATGCCCTGTAGTAGCTGTGGAGATCTGGCAAACCTATGCCACCCTTATGTTTTAACCTGGTCAGACAGGTATATTTAATCCTCTGATGTCTGTGACACCAGATGAAGAGGTGCACTCTCTTATAAGTGGAGAAGAATGTGTGAGGGGCCATTAGCTGAACTATTTGCATAATCTATAAAATGCAAGAAAAGAGAGACATTTTTCACCAGCGCCGCCCTACCAAACCAGGACACATTAGGGGTTTCCAGGCTCACATATCCTTGGTGGAATGCTTAGTGGTGGCAGAAGAGCTCCAAGAGGAGACAGGGTATTTGGATGCCCAAGTACGTCAAGGCCCCAGACCACCAGGAGAAAGGAAAATTAGACTAGCTGCACTCTGCCTCCTGATGTTCAAAGCAATTTAACATGATTGCTCTTGAGATTGGAAAGAGATCTGAACTGTTCCAAATCCCAAAGCAAATTTGGTAGGGATAAGTGAAGTTCTGTCAGAAACCATGAAATCGGGCCGAGACAGAAGTACAGTTAAATCATAGGAAAAAAGCGACCAACTCTCCTAGGAAGAGAAAAAGGGGGGCCGTGCCACATCCAATAAACATAGACAACAGAAAAATGGGGTTCCCCTGAGTGGATTTTCCCGGCACTTGCACAAAAATTGTATACAGTAATAGAGTGTAAACTCATATAAAGAATAAGAAAGTATTTTTATTTAATGAGGAAATTCATTCTTTAAAAACATTGTGGGCGTCATGAATAACAAACAGATTACATAATAAACATGATTGGTATCAATCCGTTAACAATGATATAGTGTACAGAAAAAAATCTCTTTTCAAACCCTATGCGTTTCGGGATACAAATATATCAGTCCTTCAGAGGCATAATTGAAAGGAGGGATTCATCTGAATGAATTGAAAAGCATATACGTGATAAGTCAGTTAATTAATATAAAGAGTTATCAATAGAAATCTGTTTATCGGTAAAATGATCAATTGATCACTTACCTGAACATGTTATCATTGGTTACTCTGAGAGGGAATTTTTTAAAAACCACATGAAAAAGCGAGGCATATTAAGAGGGATGGTAGCCAAGTATATAAATGTAGATACAGGTGCTGTTCCTTAAATAAAGTAAATTCAATTGAATGTTGATAGACCATAAGTCTCCACAAGAAGGCACCCGGTTTTACCTATCCCTGTCCCTCCCGGACGCGTGCAGGCCAGAGCTATATGCTGGGGCCAAAGAGGCAACCCTGTAGACAAAGAATTAAATAAGTATCGGGTGTATAGGAGTATTATGAAAATATTGGGGCAATTAGGGGGGCAAGCTGGTATGAAAAATTTGTCAAATACATATTAAAATTTATATAACATAATACAATTAGCCTGCATTATATAATAGATTTATAGTTTTATTTTATATATATTTTTAAAATAAAATATATATAGGGAGATACAAAATATATATATGATGTATACAGGTAGTGTAAAACTTACACAATTTATATGTTATTAATGATACAATAATATGTATAGGGAGATACCAAATATATATGATGTGTACAGGTAGTGTAAAACTTACACAATTTATATATTATTAATGATGCAATAATCTTCACTGCTTTGTTAGCACTGCTTCACAAGAATAGATCTAGTGCTATGATTGTGTATTCACGACCTCAATTATAAGAGGGACTAATGTTAAAGTCTCAAGGGAAAAAAAAAAGCAATGGAACAAGTTGTTTATTCCCAAATGAAACGGGGGGGGGAGAGGCAACCAGGGTGGAATAGTGGTTATATTGGGACATAGTACACGAGCTGGATGGCAATGTTTGTGGATAGTACCATATTTAAAGAAACTGTTGAGTTGTATTGCTCAGTACTAAAAAGGTCAATATGGAACAGCAAAAGGAAAACCTGGATATTCAATACAGTTATATACTTGACAGTGCTTGTTATAAATGATCGACTTGTGAAAAGGCAAAAACAGGTTTACAGTATAAAGGAAGGGCTAAGAAGTAGCATACATGGTCACAATAATTGAATATGGTATACAGTTCGTTGATGTATCAAAAAAGGTTTTTTACATTGAACTTACTTTAATCTAATACAAAGAGGCATAACAATCATTACATTCATGGATTACATCGAAAATATTGATAAACATAGTCTTTGTATTAGATTAAAATAAGTTCAATGTAAAAAACCTTTTTTGATACATCAACGAACTGTATACCATATTCAATTATTGTGACCATGTATGCTACTTTTTAGCCCTTCCTTTATACTGTAAACCTGTTTTTACCTTTTCACAAGTCGATCATTTATAACAAGCACTGTCAAGTATATAACTGTATTGAATATCCAGGTTTTCCTTTTGCTGTTCCATATTGACCGTTTTAGTACTGAGCAATACAACTCAACAGTATCTTTAAATATGGTACTATCCACAAACATTGCCATCCAGCTCGTGTACTATGTCCCAATATAACCACTATTCCACCCTGGTTGCCTCTCGTTTTGCCCCCCCCCCGGGTGCGTGTGGCCCGAGCGATTGCCCGGCACGGAAAGCCGCCCAGCGTTCTTACCTGGGCGGCATTACAGGAGGTTTCCAGGGCG
This sequence comes from Aquarana catesbeiana, assembly GCF_042186555.1. NCBI lineage: Eukaryota > Metazoa > Chordata > Amphibia > Anura > Ranidae > Aquarana > Aquarana catesbeiana. The sequence continues at coordinate 83,590,162 of NC_133333.1, forward strand.
ACCGAACATCCACGCCCCTTGCCTCCATATTGCCACTCCGGTGGACATGCTCAGTCCGCCGGATAGGCATGTCCGTGCCGGTGGGATGGGTGTGCGCGACGTCGCCCCAACGTCATTGCGCTCGCATGCGCGGCAGGGGCGGCGCCGCGCATCCCCGTCTCAGGGGGCTGTTACTTAGGCTTCCCAGCTGACGGGCTCCACTACACAGCTGTGCGCGATTGCTAGCGTCAGCTGATTGGAGCTCGTCCACTATATAGATCAGCCCCACTCATTCCTAGCTAAGGTGCTTTACCTGCCGTACGCTTGGATGCGCGGGGTCAGCTACATTTATACACTATTAAATCAAGGTATTTATTTACTTCTTTTGTTACAATAATTTGGGACATGGCTGTGCTCTTCTTTCCCCTTTGGCAAGTTTCATTTGGGAATATACAACTTGTTCCATTGCTTTTTTTCCCTTGACTTAGTCCCTCTTATAATTGAGGTCGTGAATACACAATCATAGCACTAGATCTATTCTTGTGAAGCAGTGAAGATTATTGCATCATTAATAATATATAAATTGTGTAAGTTTTACACTACCTGTACACATCATATATATTTGGTATCTCCCTATACATATTATTGTATCATTAATAACATATAAATTGTGAAAGTTTTACACTACCTGTATACATCATATATATATTTTGTATATCCCTATATATATTTTATTTTAAAAATATATATAAAATAAAACTATAAATCTATTATATAATGCAGGCTAATTGTATTATGTTATATAAATTTTAATATGTATTTGACACATTTTTCATACCAGCTTGCCCCCCTAATTGCCCCAATATTTTCATAATACTCCTATACACCCGATACTTATTTAATTCTTTGTCTACAGGGTTGCCTCTTTGGCCCCAGCATATAGCTCTGGCCTGCACGCGTCCGGGAGGGACAGGGATAGGTAAAACCGGGTGCCTTCTTGTGGAGACTTATGGTCTATCAACATTCAATTGAATTTACTTTATTTAAGGAACAGCACCTGTATCTACATTTATATACTTGGCTACCATCCCTCAATATGCCTCGCTTTTTCATGTGGTTTTTAAAAAATTCCCTCTCAGAGTAACCAATGATAACATGTTCAGGTAAGTGATCAATTGATCATTTTACCGATAAACAGATTTCTATTGATAACTCTTTACATTAATTAACTGACTTATCACGTATATGCTTTTCAATTCATTCAGATGAATCCCTCCTTTCAATTATGCCCCTGAAGAAGGACTGATATATTTGTATCCCGAAACGCATAGGGTTTGAAAAGAGATTTTTTTCTGTACACTATATCATTGTTAACGGATTGATACCAATCATGTTTATTATGTAATCTGTTTGTTATTCATGACGCCCACAATGTTTTTAAAGAATGAATTTCCTCATTAAATAAAAATACTTTTTTATTCTTTATATGAGTTTACACTCTTACTGTATACAATTTTTGTGCAAGTGCCGGGAAAATCAACTCAGGGGAACCCCATTTTTCTGTTGTCGAAGTACAGTTAAATCACACTTGTTTAATAATAAAAATAAATAGAACAAATTTAGTCAAAACATAGCCAGGGTTCAGGAACCGGAATGGATAGTCAGACAAGCCAAACGTCAGGGAGCCGGAGATGAGCGTAGTAAAACAGTAAGCAGGATCTGGAGCCAGAAGGGATGTCAGCCAAGCAAGTCTTTTTTAACAGGAATACAGGAGATAGTCACTGATGTTGACTAAGGCAGAGATGGGCTGGATGGCTTAAGTAGGCAGAACTGACTAGAAGGATATCATCAACAGCTGAGTAACTGTGGAGCTAGGAGCTGGCAATTAGCCGACAGCTGAGCGGCCAGCTCAGAGAAGGAAGGGCTGAGCCCAGCCCTGACAGGTTCTGACAAAAAGAGCAACATCTCATCCGCAAAGGCGGCTACTTTATACATGTTGCTGTATATTTCCATGAATTGTGGGGTTGGACCGCACTCTATTCAAGAATGGCTCAAGGGAGAGGACATATAAAAGAGGAGAAAGGGCAGCCCTGCCTCATGTCATTTCTCAAAGAGAAAATATCTGAAAGGTGACCATTCACACATACTCTGACAGAATAGAGTAAAGCACCTGAATATTGCCAAGCATCTTAGGTAATAGGCCAATAGCGTTAAGGGTTGCTGCTAGATAATCTTAACCCTGTCGAAGGCCTCCTCAGCGTCGAGTGAGAGAACGAAGCCACGCCTTTTCTGTGAGGTCAACCAGTGATGGAGAATCAGGGCCTTTATAGTGTTGTTGCGGGCTTCTAGTCCTGGTACAGATCCTACTAGATCCCAAATCCCGAGAAATCAGAGAAGGTAGAAAGGGCAGCAGACAGCCAGGATTTTCACATAAAGCCAAATGTCCACATTCAAAAGTGAAATAGGAAGATAATTAGCAACAAGGGTGTCATCCTTCCCATCTTTAGGTAGCACAGCAATGTGTGCCTCCAAGAGGTGGGGAGTACGGGGAGGGAAGGATGTCAAGGAGCAAAAGGCCCAAAATCACGGCTTTGAAATATCCAGGAAGGTCTTGTAGTATTGAAGAGTCAGGCCATCTGGGCCAGGACTTTTGCCTGGCTTCATTTCTTTCAAGGCTTTGTCCAGTTCATCTCCGATGATGCAGACCTCAAGTTTCAGATCCTCTTCACAGTAGATGGGAGCAGTACTGTATTTTCATAGGAAATCTTCATTGTGTTTTGTTGCCAGAGAAATGGAAAAGGAATCCAGAGAAATAGCCAAGAAAGGCAGAGGTGAATCCGAGAGGTTGTATAAGGATCTATAGAACTCTTCAAATTGCTTAGCTATGGCTATGTTTATCTCCCAGGGTGTCTCTAATACATTGAACTGATGATTTGCCCTTTTAGCTTCAACTGCCTTAGCTAATTACTGGCCGCTTTTATTGCCTTGCTCATAAAACACTTTTTGATTCAATACGTACTGTCACCTAGTTCTTTTGCCTAATTCCTCCAGGAGTTGCCGCCATTTGATCCTGAAAGGCAGCCACAGCATTGGTGCATTTCTGTATTGTTTCCAAAGAACAAATGCATGTGAGTAGAGAGTGCACTAAAGCCTGTTGTGTCTTTTTGGCAGTGGCGGACAGCGATAAAAATTCTGCCCTGATATCGCATTTCTGAGCCTCCCACAGGGAGTTAACATCGGGGGTGTCATTGATGACAAAGAATTCTTGCAGGATGGCCCAAAGTTTATCCACATTGGCCTTGTCTTTAGAGAGGGAGGGTTTACGTCTACAGATTTTACTTCTAGAAATCAATTTGGGAGAGTGCAAAGTGAGCGTTATGGGATGATGATCTGAGAGAACCATGAGCTCTATTATAGCCGAACTGGGACACCGAGAATAAAGTATAGTCTTTATCTTTAGGATTTAATATGCGCCAGTGTCATGCAATCTGAGATTCTGAAACTGTACATTAATCTCACGTAGGGCCCGATAGGGCAGTGTGTAAGTACCCATCGAGAAATCCATGAGAGTTTGCAGGGGAACATTGAAGTCCCCTCCTAATGAGGTATGAGCTCCCTAAAACAATGGTATCAACACCTTATCAAGATCATATCAAAAATAAAAATGGAAAAAAGGTGACAAGTAACCTCCATGATGACTACTGTACTGTAATTTTATGTTACTAAAGCCATGTGCTCCTTTCTCCAAAAGGAGTCCTATAAATGCTGATTTTCTCTTTGCAGTCTTCTATCCGATCTCTTGTACTAGACCTTGGTGAAGATCGGATTGTATTATTGGGACGTCCTGACTTGTATCTTATGGATATCTTCATTCCCTACAATATTATCCAGGAGGAAAGCGGTGCTCAGTTTAACAAAGAAACAAAGGTGAGCGAGCAAGAAATGACAGAAGGGGTGCACTGCTCCAGGTGACCCGTGAGATCCTGTGCTGCTATGTGGAAGTGGGGTGCCTGCCTTTGTCTGCAACCAACTCTCTAGTGCAAAGGAAGGAAAGGTGGCAGCACTCCAAGCATAAAAAAAAAATGTATATCTTTATTGAAAATCCATTAAAATCGAGGGAAAGAAATACACGTACAGCTCATGGAAAGTCAGCAGACACGTTTCACACTGCTGTGCTTAATCATTGCAATGATTTTAATGGCACTGTAGGAAGCAAAAATGTGGAAGCATTTAATTAGCTAAAGGCAATAGCTGTGTTCCCTATGAGTTTTATGTAATGTGTCTTCAATCTAAGATTGTCTCCTGTAGCATGTCCTCAGTCTCCAACAAGTTCTATAATCTCTTATCTCTTGCACCAAGTCTGCTGTCTGACCATCTCTTGTAACACGTCTTTTGTCTTTGACCAACTAATGTTGCATATCTGCAGTCCACTGAATATAATATGCTGCTATCAGAGGTTGCACTTGAGTCCACCTTCATGTGTCTAAATATAACTCTCTAAATGCATCTATCAATTTTTTTCTTAAAGCGCTCTCTGCACAGTAAAGTAGGTTGGTCAGGATGATAGACACTGCTGTTGATGCTTTGGAAGTTAAATAAAAGATCTGTCCACCCATAAGTGAAATGCTGTTTACAGGTGGAACCTGGTGGGCTGAACGGGTTTATTATATGTCTTGGATCTGTGAAAAAACTGTGTCGCCAAAACTCGAAATCCAGATTTCAGTGTGTCAAAGAAATTCTATATGCATAGATAGCACTAAAAATAAGGTGCAAATGAATCAACAGAAACATAAAACACATAAATGCAGCACCTGAAATAATCATATAACATCCACCATCGGATAAATGAATAATCCCATGCGCAAACAGAAAGCGTGTCCATCAAAGCGTTAATAAATAAAGTGCAAAGTGTTATCCCCCAGACAAATAGACAATGTGACATCCAAGTCTTAGATCTGTAGTTATCGGGGATCACATGCCGAACACCTTGAGGTAAGTATTCAGTTTAACCAGAACCTCTACCTCGGGAATATGCAATTAGGGGACCTCCAGCTGTTGCAGAACCACAAGTCCCATGAGGCAAAGCAAGACTCTGACAACCACAAGCATGACACCCAGAGGCAGAGGCATGATGGGACTTGTAGTTTTGCAACAGCTGGATGTCCGCTAATTGCATATCCTTGCTCTACCTCATGGATGGAGGCAGACAATGCAGCTTACTGATGAGACATGCTGCTGTTTAGCCAGGTAGTGGTGGCTTGTAAGTGTTTTTTAGCTGTTTGATTTGGTGTTGTATGTACAGTATATACTTTTTGATAAAGCTTTTTAGTACTACACTATGAGAGGACTCTCTTTGCCTTATTTGGGTATTACGTTACCGATTGGCACATAACCAGCAAGACAAGGATTCTATTGAAGGACCACTGGAACAAGAGCTGTTCTGATTCAAGCTGCAGTGTTATTGACAAACAGAAGTAGAGACTCATCTATCCCTGGGCTTGTTACACATGCAGTGTCTGCCTCTATCCATGAATTTGAGATTCTGGTAAGCTTAATAGTTGCCTCCAGGCATACTAACCCTGATAATGCTGATCTAAGACTTGGATAACACTTTGCACATTTTCACGCCCAAGTACCTGAGAGATATTAGGAAGTGTCCAGATGGCTTAACTCTTCATATCTACCAAATAATAATATCATAGTTTTGGGTGGATACGTCACACACCAATACTATCCTCTTTAATCTTTTATGCATATGATTATGCAGGAACTATGCCTAACACATGTCATAAGCTATCCTCCTAGTATGGCCATGGTAGCAAGTATACAGGATAGGAGCTAAGATTAAAGTTTATGTAAAAGCAATTTTTATTTTTCGATTTGAGAGGCAAGGGTCAGACCTTTTTTCAGGTTTTAATTCAAACTGTGTTCTGGTGATTGTTCGTCACTAAAACAGAAAGTGATGGGATCTTCAAAATTTTAGGGCTGTCACCAGGGCAAGAGCTGGTGATAATTCGTCTAACGAGCACAAATATTACAGTGACAACCATCTAAGATGCCAATTCACCTCACTTTAGTGAGAATTCCTCTCATTTTCTGTACTATTTGCAAAACAAAGTTAAAGTTTTGCCTATATATACACTTTAAGTAGAACTGTAGGGTCATGCTTTAAATGCAATAAAGATTTAAACTCTGCAAAAGATAAGTATGTTATCTACCGTCTGCTTTTTCACAATTACATCTGCTATTGACAAGTGTTATTTTTGACTGTTGTTATTTGACTGTTAATTATATTTAACAAGTAAATCAACATGACAGCACACACCTGCTGTTAATACATATTTCTCAAGATGAACTTTTAAAGTGCCATGCTATATAGCTGATTACTGAAAAACTGTTTGTGGCTGTATTTCAGGTGCTGACAATTACGATGCCAGTTCAATCAGCATAGCAAGAAGCGGTGGAAGACTTAGCTCTTAAAATCAGTCTCTATTATTGATCCAGTGGATCCAAATTGGAGATTTTGGACTCTACATCCCTATTTTGCAAAATGTTCTTCAGCTTTGAGTCAGTTTGGACCTAAAGTTAAATGCATCAGCAATATTGTAAATAAATGTTATTTACCGCAAACCTCTCAGTAACTTGTCATCATAAATATATCCTTATTTTTTTAAAACATAGGTGTCTTACGCTGAACAAAAACACAGTATTGTTATGTGTGTATTTAAGGATTCCCCTCCCAAATGGATGTAGGTAGGCAGGTCATGGTCTAGATCAGTGTTTCTCAACCTTTTTTCAGTCAAGGCACCCTTTAAAAATTATGGACAATCTCGGGACACCCTTTAAAAATCATGGACAGGCTCGAGACACACCATTCTAAAATGTAAAAGCTATTCTAATAGTTTTACATAATGCAGCAGCATCCACAAGTCCAAGTAGGACACCCAGCGTTAGAGGTAGTTTATACTTTTAAAGCAAATACACTTTTGCAACTTTTGCAAACTTGTACCGACTAGAATGTTTCTCTTCTACCTCAGGTTTTTCTCTAACATTCAGCTAATGTGATCTCAGTGCTGATGGAGAAGGGCAAGGGAGGGTCAAACAAGGATGCTGTGCAGGTGACTGACATCCTCCTTATTAACTGATGATGCCATTGGTCTTTAGGACGTCAGCAGCTAGAAGGTTGTAATGGTGCACAAAAAATCCTTTCACTTAGTGTAAATCTAAAGGCAGCCTTCATCCACACGCCGGCTTGTATACAATTTTTAGGCATTTTGCCAAGGCCCCACTGAAGAAACCTCGAGGCACCCCATGGTGACTGGGAACCCTGGTTGAAAAAGGCTGGTCTAGAGGTATCAGTCAGAAAGCAGAACTTCAGGTATTATCTGTGTATATATGTGTACATAGAAGGGATGATAGCACCACAAGAATGATGCACTAAAGGTACACTTCCACTAATCCACTTAATTTCACCAGCTAGTCAAGCCCAATGACTGCTATGGACTGTGGTCCAGGATAGAGGTGGTATTCAGGAATAGTCTTTATTGGAAGAGAAAACCGTGTAGCTCTTCTGGATGGATACAGTCTGACAGCAACCTAGAGACAGCATAACCGCTCCCAGTGTACCCATTCAAGAGAGCTAGACTATTTTTGTTCTCTTTTTGGAACTGCAGAGCGATTCTACACGGAACATCACTGATGAAGGTGGCTTAGTTCACAAAACACATTGCTCTTTGTCACTGGAAGTATATCTTTCTTAACCACTTTCAGCCCAGCCAATGAAGTTAAACGGTGAGGCGGATGTTGTCTAGTTCTGGGAGAACATATTGGTATGTTGTCAAACAAATCTGATTTCTTTTCATGAGAAGGTAAGCAAATAGTTAGACAAAGGAGTGGCTGTGGATAAGTGTACTTGGATATTTGCAAAAGCATTTGACACCGTTTCACATACAGCTAATGTGTAAGGTAAAATCTAAAGGCTTGGAAAAATCAGTTTGTAAATAGAAAACTGGCTAAAAGATTGTGTTCAGAGAGTAGAGGTTAATGATTCATACTTTGAATGATCTAAGATTATTAGTGGTGTACCCCAAAGTTCAGTGTTGGGACCATTACTTTTTAATATAAATGATATAGAGTCAGGGATTAAAAGTACCATTTCAGTCTTTGCAGATGACACCAAACTGTGCAGTGGAAAAACATCCTTTACAGGATGACTCCAACTTACAAGCCAACCTCAATGTGCTATTTACTTGGGCAACTATAGTTGTTGTGTTCAAAATAATAGTAAATAATAAAATAATAATATTTTTTTGGTATAAATTTTATTATAATATTATAATTTTATTATATTTCTACATTGCAAATAATTTACTAGTAGGTGTAGTAGAGTAATAGAAAACCAACAGACCCAACAGTCATGACATGCATGCTGCTGATTCTGTGTAATTGAATCATTAATTGAAAGGGGCGTGTTCAACGTAATATAGAGGTGTGGAATTAAATTAGTGAGGTTATTCAGTCTGTGAAAAAACAGGTGTCAAACAGGTGGCCCTTATTTAAGGAGGAAGGCAACAAATGTTGTGCATGCTGGATATAGTGCATTTCTCTGAAAATCTGAGTAAAATGGATTGTTACAGACATTGTTCAGAAGAACAGCGTACTTTGATTAAAAAGTTGATTGGAGAGGGGAAAACATATAAAGAAGTGCAGAAACTGATCTGCTCAGCTAAAATGATCTCAAATGCTTTAAAAGAGATGTATGTATTTTTTTTTTTTTTTGGAGGGGGGGGTTTCAGATTCATACTTAGGTGGATGCAGCATTGGTCACCTGGCACCTTCAACACTGAGAACTGAGCGATCGAACACCCCTGAGCAGAATTCTGATGGAGCTCTGCCCCCCAATGCTCACTGGAGAGCTGGGCTGTGGAGAGGGCGGGAGCGGCATGCTCAGGCTCTCAGCAGCTCGCTGAGAGGCTGAGCCAGGTGTTGGTCCAGACATGTGAGTGGATCCCAACTCCATTGTCGCGATCTTGTCCGAGCCTGGACCGCCTCTGTGACATCAGCAGACTTCAGCCCTCTGTCTGCTGAAAAACGGGTCACATGAGTGCAGAACGAACTACACTAATGACTTCACACTGTGATCCACAAGAGACGTACAGCCAAACAGAAGAAAACAGAAAACTACCATTTGAATGGATCAAAGAATGGCCAAAATGCCAATGATCAGCTCCAGGGTGATCGAAGAAGGTCTATAGTTACCTGTGAGTACTGTAACAATTACAGTAGAAGACGCCTATGTAAAGCCAAGCCATCAGCAAGAAGCCCTCACAAAGTCCCATTGTTGAAAAAATGTGCTGAAGAGGTTACAATTTGCCAAAGAACACATTGCCTGGCCTAAAGAGAATAGATGCAACATTTTGTGGACCGATGAAAGCAAGATTGTTCTTTTTGGGTCTGGGGCCACAGACAGTTTGTCAGATGACCCCCAAACAGTGAATTCAAGCCACAGTACGCTGTGAAGACAGCAAAGCATGGTGGTGCAAGCATCATGGTATGGGGACGTTTCTCATACTATGGTGTTGGGCCTATTTATCACATACCAGGAATTATGGATCAGTTTGAATATATCAAAATACTTAGAGGTGATGTTGCCTTATGCCAAAGAGGAAATGCCCTTGAAATGGGTGTTTTCAAGAAGACAACAACCCCAAACACCAGTAAGACCCCTTTCACACTGGGGCCATTGCTGTTCGTTTTTGTGCCCAAAATGTGAAACGAAAGGTACACTAGTGAAGAGGCCTACAAGATACTGGGCATGACAGATGAGTGATGGGGAATACTCACTGAATTAGGAATTAGGCTCAGTATACGATCCTGTAGAGAGCAGTGGCACCTTGACAGATAGCTCAGACGATGGAGAAGATGTCCCTGATAAGATCAGGCATACCCGACCTTGTTCCCCAGTTGCTCAGGTTCTACAATTGCATGATAATTCCTGTATGCTGTAGAGTGCCAGTACTAGTGCCACTCTAACTTCTGGTGAACCGGCGAACACCAGCGGCCTAGTACATCCTGGTCGTAGACAAACCAGCACTGCAGTAACACTTGGCGACATGGCAAATCCCATAAGTGCAGTTCAAGCTGGTGCGGAGGCTAGCACAAATAGTGTCTCGCAGCCATCAAGAATTCAAACAGGCCCATAGAGCCCATAGTGCCCTTCCCGCTGTGCTTGCACGTCCTGATTGGAAGCCCACAGATTCTGCAGCTCCCGTACTCCCCCCGCCCCCCATTTACTGTTTTTCACAGAACTTTACAGATCTATTGTGGACCAAAGCAATTCATATGCCAATCAATTTATCACCGCAAACCCAAATTCGATCCTTGCCAGACAATTTGCATGGAAACATACAGTATCACGGTTTCCGAATTTAGGACGTTTTTGGGCCTAACCCTCAACATGGTCATTACTAAAAACAATGAGTTGCGGTCATATTGGTCCACAGACCCAATTCATCATATGCCCGTGTTCTCTGCTGCCATGACCAGGAGTAGATACGAGCATATCATGTGGTTTATGTACTTCAATGACAATGAACACTGTAGTCCTCGGGGTGACCCTGCAAATGGTCAGCTCCACAAAATTCGGCCCCTCGTAAATCGCTTGAACAAAAAATTTGCAGACTTGTATACTCCCCAACAAGCTGTTTGCGTAGATGAGTCCCTCATTACGTTTTCTGGCTGCCCTGCTTTCAAACGGTTTCTCCCCAGGAAGCGTGCCAGATATGGGGTCAAAATGTATAAGCTCTGTGAGAGGGCAACAGGCTATACATGGACTTTCCTGATATTCGAGGGAAAAGATAGCAGCGTGACTGCCCAAACTACACAGGTGTAAGGGCTTACCTAAGTTGGAGTCCATGGTGCAGAGATGTATGCTCACCCTTGCAAATACACACAGCTCACGGTAACAAGGTAATAAGCTACCTGGGCTGTGAATCTGTGCACGGGGGCTTGACAGGAATTTGCCAAAGGATAGTTGAGGTAAAGCTGTAGTCAGGGATTCCAGAAGTCAGAATAAACGATAAGCAGGGTCAGAAGCCGGAGTCAGGCTTGGAACACTAACTATAACACAGGAATACTGGAACACTGGAACCTTTGGCAAAACAGGAAACAATGAACTGATCAAGCCCTCAGAATGAGGCAGTGACCCAGCTGATTGGATAAACTGCCTCAGCTGAACCAGGAGTGACAGGTACTAATTGCAACAAGATCCAGAGAATGACCCTAGTATTTCATGCAGAACTAGGCAAAGCTGGAAAGCAGGCTGAAAGGAACTGAGGTGTGGCTCAGAGGCAAAGTAACAGGAGCACTAAACGGGCAGTCATAGGTTCAATACCTCTTTGAGCCACTTGGGGTGTGACCACGCCTGGCCGTCTGCATGTCACGGTAGGGGCTGTGACAACAGAAAGCAGTGGCAAGATTGTTTGGGACTTGGTGTCACCCTTATTCTGAAAGGGGTATGACTTGTACGTGGACAATTATTACACAAGCGTGCCACTTTTTAGACACCTTTTTGAATTTGGAATTGCCGCATGTGGCACCAAGGACCTAATCGCCGGGGCTTCCCCCAACTGATTGTAAATGCCCCACTTAGACAGGGGGGTGGGGAGGGGGGAGAAACAATGAATTGCTTGCAGTGAAGTGAAAGGACAAACTGGATGTTTTTGTCCGATCTTCCATTCACGCAGATACAACAGTCCAAATTGCAACGGTGACTGGTGTTGTTGAGACACTCCTCTCTGTCCACGACAACAACCTTAACATGGGAGGTGTGGACTTCAATGACCAGATAATGGGGCCTTGCTTAATTTCCCGTAAAGGCCAGACGCTGGTAAGTGTCTGTATATTTATTCCAATTGGCCGTGTTCAATGCTTATGTACTATACAAAGCCCCAGGAAGAAGTGGATGCTTCCTAAAATTTCAGGAAGAGATCATTACAGCTCTTTTGTTTCCAGAAGGTGCTATGGCCCAATTTCCCAATCCAGATGCAATGAGCCGGCTGCATGAGAGGCCTTTTCTGGATGTCCTTCCTGATACTCCTACCCAAAAAGCACCCTAAAAAAGATGTGTCTGTAGTAAGTGCGGATATAGGTGTGACACCCACTATTTTTGTCCTTCCTGTCCTAGCCAACCTGGTCTCTGCATCCAAGACGGTTTCCCTCGCTACCACACACTAGTGGAGTATTAGCATAGGGTACAGCACGGCACAGTCTAGGGCACGCATTCACACAGGGTCTCGAAAGATGTTAGATAGGAAACTGGATCACATTTTTAGAGCCTAGCTTGGAACGTTTAAAGCTGTTTTACAGTTACAAAAAAAGTGTAAATAAAAGTTAAAATAAAACATAAAAAAGTAAAATAAAGCCCAAAATAGTTGTCGTTTTATTGAGTTAATGTTCTGTTGTTATGGTTTTACTGTACTGTATGCTATACTGTAATGTTTTATTGTTGCTGTGTTTTATTGTTAACCATTGTTTGCTCTGCAGGTACGCCATTCAGCTGCAACACTGATCTGTTTTATTCTGACAGCGACAGGGTTTGCTTTCAGAATACATAACTCATTAACTGATTAATAACTGATTGCAGCGCTGTAGGAGGTGATTTCACCACTGCTGTTAAAAAAAAAAAAAATGTATATGCCAAAGCCTTGGGGGCTGGGGTGGACAGTGGGTGGATCGCCCCTAAGCTTTGGGAATAGCAAGGACCTCTCCAATTTGGGTCCTGCCTCTTTCAGAAGTGTTAGGACTATTGCGGTACCAAAGGTATATAGACAAGGGTATTATAAAAGTTATTTAGTTTATTCAGAGATAAGATATTAAAAAGTCCAGCAAAGGACACAATATAAACCGTAACATAATAACACAATCACAAAATAATTGTTTACAGCAATGTTGACAAGCGAATTATATTGATAATGCCCACACAGAAAAATGAAGGCAGGTTATATGGTACTTGCAGACGTGACCTCTACAGTTTCGCGGTCAAGCCGCTTCTTCAGGAGGCGTCTTAGTACATATTCTACAAAATGAGAAAAGTATAATATCAACATTACAAAACATACCTAGAATGAAAAAAACATATATGTATATAAACACAATATTAATATTGGAGAGGATAATCTCTGTTTGAAGTTGTACTCACCAACCTATGCCCACAAGGGGCTAGAGCGACACCGTGAGACGCCCACAACAGGCGTTCCCCCAGGGGCAGGCCAGGGGGGCACTTAAGGTGATACTATTGTGAAAAAAATAGAAAATAAGGTATAAAAAATTGTAAACTCTGGGTTCTTTGAATAAGGGAACCACCCAGGTGCATGAGGTCAGGGTAGAGGATGGTGGAGGAAAAGGGGGGGGGAGAAGGGGGGGGGGGGAGAGAGGGAAAAACCAGAAGAGAAAGAGAAAAAAAAAGGGGGGGGGGAAACAGGATACTGGGGGAAAGCAACAGGAAAAAAAGCTTTGGCATATGTTTTTTTTCACTTTCTTGGCAGAGCTTTCTTCATCCATATTGATCAATGTGAATGAAGAAATCTGTTCTTTTTTTTTTTTTTTTTTCGCTCAGCCCAATGTATGCTCATCATTAGACGTTGGTGGATGCAGGGTGGTATATTCTAATAGTGGGCATACCACACACTTTACACTTTTTTTTTTTTCTGGCAGAGATTTCTTCATCCACATCGATGTGAATGGGGAAATCTGTTAGATTCTCTTTTTTTGTTCAGCCCACAGACTGCATGAAAAAAAAGAACATTACAATATAAGCCCAACAAGGACCAGCAACGTACTGGTACGTCACTGGACTTTGAGTGGTTATACCGGGATGATGCCTGCAGGTGTAGGCATCATCTTGGTATCATTTTTTTCAGCCGGAAATCAGCTTTCATGTAAAAGCAAGCCTAGGGGCTTAGCCCCTAGGCTGCTTTTACAAGCGGTGAAAGGGGGCATTCTCAACGACCCCCGCCGCCTTACACGGTTTTCTCATGCTCTGCTTTCCCACTGGGGTGATTCCGCCAGCTGACCATAGAGCTGATTAGGGCCTGGAACAGTTCCAATCATCTCTATGGCCTAAGAAACCGGAAGCTACGAGCATTTCATTACTTCAGGTTTGCCGGATATAAACAGCGCCATTTTTAACTTGGGAAAGCATCTTATCACACCGATCTTGTTGTGGTCAGATGCTTTAAGGGCAGAGGAGAGATCTAGTGTCTAATAGACCCCCAAAAAAAAGTACCTGTCACTACCTATTGCTATCATAGGGACAGTGTAAAAATAAAATAAAATTAAAAAAGCAAAATAATTAATTAAAAAATAAATTAACACCCCCCCCCATCCCTGTACTCGCGCAAAGGCGGACGCAAGCATCTGTCTTGTGTCGTATGTAAACAGCAATTGCACCATGCATGATCGAGGGCAGTTATTCTACCACTAAATCTCCTCTGTAATTCTAAAGTGGTAACCTGTAAAGGTTTTTAAAGACTTTTAAATATGTACATAGTTTGTTGCCGCTGCACGGGTGTGCGCAATATGAAAGCATGTCGTGTTTGGTATCTGTGTACTCTATATTTTACCAAACAATTGAGCAATATATTATGTTTTTGTGCATTCACATTCTAAAAAAGTGTATTTAAAAAAAAAAAAAAAATAGCATTTTTTGCACAGCGATTTTCCAAACGCTATGTGACAAAAAAAATTGCATCCACCATTTTATTCTGTAGGGCCTGTGCTTTAAAAATATATATAATGTTTGGGGGTTCAAAGTAATTTTCTAGAAAAAAATTTATTTTTTCATGTAGGTTTCAGAAAAGTCTTGGCTTTCATGTGATTAGATAAGTCGGTAATGTGTGGCATAAGCTTCTAATGTTTGGGCATAAAATGCGAGGACAGTTCAAACACCTCCCAAATGACCCTTCTGCGTACGCGTGGCGGGAAGGGATTAAATTTTCCAGACACTTGTGGCAAAACATAAAATATTCCATGGACTCAACATGCCTCTAAGCATATACCATGGGGTGTCTACTTTCCAAAAAAGGGTCATTACTGTCACAAGGGATGTTTACATTCCTTGTGACAGCAATAAAAGTCATCAAAATGTTTTTTTTTTAAATATATAATTAAATAAAATAAATAAGGAAAAAAATATTTTTTTTTTAAAGCGCCCCCGTCCCCGCGAGCTCGCGCAGCAAAGAAAACGCATACAGAAGTCGCGCCCGCATATGTAAACGGTGTTCAAATCACACATGTGAGGTATCGCCGCAATCATCAGAGCAAGAGCAATAATTCTAGCACTAGATCTACTCTGTAACTCTAACCTGGTAACCGTAAAAAAAATTTAAAGCGTCGCCTATGGAAATTCTTAGGTACCGTAGTTTGTCGCCATTCCACGAGTGCGTGCAATTATAAAGCGTGACATGTTTGGTATCTATTTACTCGGCGTAACATCATCTTTCACATTATACAAAAAAATTGGGTAACTTTACTGTTTGGATTTTTTAAAATTCATGAAAGTGTCCCTTTTCCCAAAAATTTGCGTTTTAAAACACCGCTGCACAAATACCGTGTGATATAAAATATTGTAACAATCTCCATTTTATTCTCTAGATTCTCTGCTAAAAAAAATATATATATATACTGTTTGGGGGTTCTAAAGTAATTTTCTAGCAAAAAATACAGATTTTAACTTGTAAACACCACATTTCAAAAATGGGCTTAGTCATGAAAGGGTTAAATATTATTCTTGTTTTCTTTTTACAGAAAGTTGCCACTTAACCACTTCCCGTCCGGCCTATAGCAGAATGATGGCCCGGCGGGGTTTCCTTTAGCCCCACTAGACGTCACATTTCGTCTTTCGGGATAACCCGCTAGCGCGCACCCGCAGGAGAGCACAGCATGGCAATCGGGGACAGCGTGTCCCCCGGACATAGCCCATCCCTGATCATGATAAACAGACTATTTATCGGGAGTCTAGGAATTCTACTTAAAGCGCAGTTCCGCCTGCAAAAAAAAAAATAAAAGTCAGCAGCAACAAATACGTTTAAAATAAGGACACTTGCCTGTCCAGGGTGCCCGCGATGTCCTCACCTGAAGCTGACCCATCCCTCCGGGTGGAGACTGGTATCTGCTTCCCTCTCCCCCCTGAAAGGTGCCAAATGTGACACCGGAGGGGGACCGGATAAGCGGAAGTTCCATTTTTGGGTGGAACTCCGCATTAAGGGGGGGTAAATGTAAAGACCTATTTCCAGGCCTCCTCCTGTTTTGTATGTTATCCTTGTTAGACTTATGCCGTGTACACACGGGCGGACTTTTCGGGATCATAGGTCCGACGGACTTTTGATGGACTTACGAACAGACTTGCCTACTCGCGATCACAACAAAGTCAGATGGATTTGTACGTGATGACGTACGACCGGACTAAAATAAGGAAGTTGATAGTCAGTAGCCCATAGCTGCCCTAGCGTCGGTATTCGTCCGTCGGACTAGCATACAGACGAGCGGATTTTTCGACCAGACGCGAGTCCATCGGAAAGATTTGAAACATGTTCCAAATCTAAAGTCCGTCTGCTTTTCGACCGAAAAAGTCCGCTGCAGGTCCAATGAAGCCCACACACGGTCGGATTGTCCGACGGATTAGTTCCGTCTGACCAGACTAGTCGAAAAGTCCGCCCGTGTGTACACGGCATTAGATGGATAATAACTCTATTAAACATTTGTATCTGTTTGATACAGTATGCATTACCTGAAATCTGCCAATAAAGCTATTGGAAACAAAGTCCCAATTTAATGCATTTTACCTGGATCATTATTTATATTCACATATGTCACATGATATATGCATACGATTTTTGGTATTATTTTGAAAAGTTTATTGATATTTATTATACTGTATGCACAAATGATTTATTTTCACAATACTTTGCTGTGTTTCTGTGATACCACAGAGGTGTGAGCTGCCCTATGGTTCCATAGGGTGATAGTTTGTGTTTATATATTGTGTTTTTTGATGACGCAGGGTATTTATATTTTATATTACATCAGGATTGATCACTTTTCAAATATATATACCATAGTTTGTAGCCTCTAACTTTCACACAAGCCAAATAATATACACTGATTTGGATTATTTTTTAACAAAGAAATGTAGCAGAATGCATTTTGGCCTAAATGTATGAAGAAAGATTATTTGCAAGAAAAACATGTTTTTTCAAAATTTCCATAATTTTTATCATATTAATCATTTATATAGCAACAAATAAAAAACCCAATGATGATCAAATGCCTCCAAAAGAAATCTGTCTTAAAAAAAAAAAAAATCAGATATAGTGTTACATGACTAATTGTCATCCAAAGTATGACAGCGCTGAATTGTTCATCGTTCCTGTATATTGCTGACGTTAAAATTCACAAAGTAGTAGCATTAAATCAAATCTAAAATCTATATCATTAAAGTCCATTTGAACCCCTTTTTTATATTTGTATTGCAGTCAGGCTGCATACGCAGTAATTAGTATGGACTGATTCTCATGCTCCTAAGCATTCCAGGAAGTAGATTCTAAAGTTTTGAAAGTATGGGAGCAGCACGCTTCCATGCTAACTTCCCCAAGATCTGGGAACTGTGGCTGCCATATGCCTTCCCGACTCTGCCCAGCCAGCCTAGGTCGCTTATGACGGGCGGCTTCAATGCTCCAGACCTCTTATTTCCTATTCACCTGGCCTCCCTTCTCCCCTAGTCTACTCTGGCTTTTCTTTACTTCTTCACCTGATGGGTGCGCAACCCCCTACCCAACTACCCCTTAGTTTCTAATTGGTCCTTCCTTCTTTGAACCTATATAGGATGTATAATATTCCACTATATGGATATGGTAGGGCCCAGGGGATGGCCCATTATTGTTGGGAACCTCTCTGGAATCCTCTGGCCGTAAGGCTTCTGGACCATGCTTATATGGTGACACCGGGGAGGGAAAATGGCTGATTGGGCCCAATTTTGACATTTTCATTTAGGGGTGTACTCACTTTTGTTGCTGGCGGCTTAGCCATTAATGGCTGTGTATTGAGTTGTTTTGAGGGGACAGCAAATTTACATTGTTATACAAGCTGTACACTCACTACTTTACATTGTAGCAAAGTGTCATTTCTTCAGTGTTGTCACATGAAAAGATATAATAAAATCTTTACAAAAATGTGAGGGGTGTATTCATGTGTGTGTGTGTGTGTGTGTGTGTGTGTGTGTGTGTGTGTGTGTAATATATAATCCTAGATGTCACTGCTACCCCTAACAGCCGGGAGAGCAGCCCATCTAGTAGAAGTGATGAGGAGAGTTCAGGTAGGCCTAGATAGTTGGTGGTTATAGGGGATTCTATAATCAGAAGGACTGATAGAATAATTTGTCACCAGGATCGCCTCAACCGAATGGTTTGCTGTCTCCCTGGTGCTAGGGTTCAGCATGTGGTGGACCGGGTGGATAAATTACTGGGAGGGGCTGGGCATGACCCAGCTGTCTTGGTCCTTAATAGCTGTTAGGCCTTATTATATCACATCAAGATCTTAAATATTGCGCAAAGACGAGCTGATGACACAGTTCATTCTTCGGTCTGACTTCATCATATCTCTCACCATCTCACTAAAAGTAAACTTGGTATGCTCTGGGAGCTCCAATCCACATAAGTCCAGGATTCTCTCATCTCCAGGCTCAAGCTTTTCATTTTTAAAGATGCTTTTACACAAACATTCTACTTTCATCTTTATAGTAAGAAGAACATCAATGTACCAGCACTCACTTTCAAGGTCAAAAGGTTTGGATACGGCAGTAAAAACTGTACTGCAAACTATTTCCTTGCATTTGACATTCATGAGTCCATCTTGCAAGCATTTTACAATTCACATCTGCTTCTTTCCATTTCCTATTTGAACAATGATGACCGGTTGTGTACCTGTCAAGTACCAGAATTTGTTGATTGCCAGCCACAATTTGCTTTTGTAATTTGCTGTAGGCCGACCCCTCGTTGCCTTCAATAGAGCAGTTACTTGGATCATTCAGTCCATAATTACACCTGAATGGTATACCAACATATACATATACCCCCACACGATGGTTCAGATAGAATCAGCTTGACATCAGTGTTTATCAGATCTTCTATCCAGACAAAGCGGCAGTGGAAATTTTTGCCAGTATCCTCACCATGAAAGGTAGAAAGGTCTTTTTCATCCATATGTCATAGCCTTTAGCATATTATAAACAACTGATTCAACAAAGTTTCAAATCATGACTGAAGTGATGAATTTCACTCACCCCTCTTATAAATTTAGGAAAACCACCCAACATACTATAATTTACGCTATGCCAAGCCATTGTGCTGCATCTCACCTTAGATGTCAAATATATTGATGAATACGTATTATGTAATATGTACAGATGTTATGAAAATTATTTTAGGTTTAAATGATTCTCTTTGGTTTTAAGATAAAGTTCAAGAAATAAAACATAAAGAAAATAAAAAATTAAGAGCAAAAAGAAAATAAAAAAATGAGAAAAAATTTTTTTTTTTGAATGTTCAAAAAAAAAGGGTCCATTGCTTGATGAATATTGAGAGAGTCTATGAATTCTTTATGATTTCTTGAATAGTGATATATTGTCTATTCAGCGTTTCTCCCCCACTAGCCAGCAATGTCAGATACTTCTAGTGCTTCTGCTATTCACATGCAATCGAGCATCTCCAGACAAATATCTGAAAGACAAAAACTCTCCAACAAAAACTCATTAGCAAGGTCCTTAAACGTTGTTTGAAGTTAAAACAAAGCACTATTTACATGTTTACAGTTTGAAGCTAATTCGCCCCCACTGCTAGAGAAGTGTCATTTGCATTCAAAAACAGATCTGGAGAATGTACATCTTGTACCCCCTTCAACTGCTCTAATAATTTATCACGTTCCGCTTTCATCTTGTCATACTCAATCTTCAGGTGGTCATATTTCTGTTTTAACTGAGAAAACGGTATCCAGGTTTTGGACCTTTTCTTATTATATTTTGGTCAGCTCTGTTTTTCATATTAATATCACCTATATTTGACCCAGTGTCTCCTCTCTGGGTGTTATCATAAGATATTATCTTTTGATCTTTAGGTTCAGTATTTGTCCTAAACAATGTGGCTAAATCAATTTTGACAGCCTGCTCATTTGACTTTCCCCATAAATGGTCTGCTCTCAACAATATGTCTTTTAAATCATGAGGATTTGGGGTAACTAATAAAATATTTTGTTTGATATCTTCATGCAACGCATCTAAAAACATACTCATATGTATCAAGCCCCCACGCTCAAATGCAAGATTATTACCGACCAATAATTCCATAATAGTTGCTATCCTGTGTGACAATTCATAGGGAGATTCATTTTGCATTTTTTTGGATCCTCCCATGGATAGTAACATCAGAACGTACACCATACAAAACACATAATAATTCCAGTAATATGTCCCTTGTCCTCAGAGGCTGAATACAGATCTGTTTAATTCTCATCCAAACACCACTTCCTATAGAATGTTGCAAAACTCTTTCTAAGTCAGATGGGTTGAGATTGTACATATCTCTGACCTGCTGCACATCACAAAACCATTTTAAAAATCTGTTTAAATCATGGCAGGGAATCATTCCTATTTCTTTAAGAATTGTGTCTAATTCTTTTGGTTTCAAAGGCTTCATTACAAGCTGAACTTCACCTGTATTATTATTATTGTTATAAACTGTGGTGGTCACAGTGGGTGCGGCTGGCAATGAATTATCAGATTTAATATGAGGTTCTGTTTCATTTGATAGAAAGTTTGTGTCTGTATTTTGCTGCAGATTGCTGAATCCAAGATTTGATGCATATCTGCATTCTTGAGATCTCTTCTCTAATTCCATAATTCTTAATTTTAATCTCTCATTTTCCTCTGATAATTCATCACAACATTTCGATTTCTCAAGCAAAACTCCCCCAATGGTAACTGCATGCAATTTTAAATTTACTGTCTCAGTGTCTGATGGTTTTGTAACCTCTCACAAACACTGTTGCTATTATAAACTGCCTTCTATAACTGGCTAATTTCCTCAACCTTACCATTCAAAGAACTTTCCATTGTTAAACCACAAGAGAACAAGCCCTGCCTAATACAACCTTTTCTTTTACTTTCTGAAATTTTGCTATCAAAAACATTTTTCTCTAAAAATTCCTTCATCATAGTCCACGTCTGCTTACATTTTTCTGGAATTTCATAAGGACCGCTTAATACATTTTAATACCCATCTGTTTACTTTATCAGAACTGACACTAGCTTCACACTGAGTAAGCATTTTGACTATATTACTAATAATTAAAAGAAAAGGAAATATTTTACTCTCCGCATTAATTACTCCTTCAGCTTCCAGTTCAGGTCTTCTGGTACACGACACAGTCCTTTTTTTGTTGTTTCCAGTCTCCAGAGAATAATTCTGGGGTTCCCAACTTGTTTAATTTTGTAGATAAGACTCTCTTATGTCACAACCAGACATTAGAGTCACAGCACAGCTCTTGGTTCTTCATCAGACTTCTGTCCACCTCACAGGATTGTTGTCACCACCGACTTCTGTTACTAAATCCAAAAATGCTCTTCTGGTCACTTGAACGGCACCAATGTAGTGATATTATGTAGTGGTGTAGATAATTAATTAGTAGTTATTATAAAGATGATGTAAGTACTTTTCCACAGCAACCCAATTCTTCCAGAGAGATGCACTTTATTGACTTCCAACACAGAACAAGGTCCAAAGTCCACAGATGACAAAAATCCGACAGAGAAAATATAATTTAGAGTCCCATTTTTCCTAGATTTGCGCCTTCATAGTGATACACAGACAGGACTATACTAAACTATAGACTGAACGCCATGTTATATTCACTAGACACTGAATGGCTGAGCAATTTGATTGGCCGTTTCCATTTAGGTCTTTGATATGCTTTTAGTCTTTCAGACAGACAACAATCCCCAACCGTGAACAGCCGCAGTCATAAACCGCCCCAATCTGCACTCCCGCATATCAACATCAACAAGTCCCCTTTGATATGTGTAATTAGATTAGATTAACAGATATCACCTGAACACCCTTTTGAGTCTTGCAATACCTACATTCCTAATCTGTATTCTTACATATTAACATCAACAAGTCCCCTTTGATATATTAGTACCCTGGGAGGGAGTTTCTGCTAGGTCAGTATTGTACTGTATGTGTACATATATATAATAATATAGTATCCCACATAAATTGGCGAACATATTACAACAATATTCTCTGAAATATTGCCTGTGCCATGCGCAACACAGGAAAGACATGGGGTGATTAGAGAGCTGAATGCATGGCTAAAGACCTGGTGTAGGGAGGAGGGATTTGGGTTTTTAGAGCACTGGGCTGACTTTTTTATATGCTAAAGACGGTTTGCACTTGAATGGAAGGGGGTCTGCTGTGCTGGGGGAGAGGTTTATGTGAAGGCTGGAGGAGTATTTAAACTAGGATTGAGGGGGGAGGGTGAACTAGAATTACATCGGCAGACAGGTCAGTTAGGGGTCAGACATGGAGGGGTGGAATGGGGATAGATGGGGGGAGGGGTTATGGCAGGTGACAAGAAATTTCCCATGTTGCAAACAGCCATTGGAAACTATAGTGCCATTTGTACTACTACAAATTATATGAAAAACACCAGAACAAAATGTAATAATGCATTAAAGTGTATGTATACCAATGCCAGAACTTCAATCTTGACTGGCTTCAATCCTCACATGACTGGGCTATTAATATTCCTGGCTATGCACTCTTTCGGATAGACAGGGTAAAAAGGAAAGGTGGCGGGGTCTGTCTCTATGTGAGAAGTGATCTCAAAGAAAGTGTGAAAGAGGACCTGCTTGATGGAGAGTGTGATGAGTCTGAAGCATTATGGGTGGAACTGCACATAGATGGGCGTAGTTCAAAGTTAATCATTGGAGTTTGTTATAGACCACCCAATGTTAATGAGGAGGTGGAGACTCAACTCCTTGCACAGATGGAAAGGGCTAGGAAAGTGATAATAATGGGGGATTTTAACTACTCAGAAATTGACTGGAGTAATGGCACTGCTGGAACAGTTAAAGGGCAAAAATGTATAAACCTATTACAGGACAATTTTATGGTACAGTTTATTGAGGCCCCAACTAGGAATGAAGCTCTGTTGGACCTGGTAATCTCAAACCATGCAGAGCTTATTACTAATGTCCAGATAAAGGAACACCTGGGTAGCAGTGATCATAACATGATTTCATTTGATGTTAGCTGTAAACAAGAAATACATACGAGAAAGATAATAACACTTAACTTCAAGAGAGCAAGTTTTCCAAAGGGCTGCTCTCCAGGATTTAGACTGGGAGGGAATATTTGCATTGATAAACACAGAAGAGAAATGGGAATTCTTCAAAAAGACTGTTTGGGACCTCACTGCAAAGTATATTCCCATGGGCAATAAGTTTAAAAGGCTAAAAACAAAACCTATGTGGCTCAAGGCCAAAGTTAAAGAAGCTATAAACAATAAGAAAAGAGCTTTTAAAAAATATAAAAATGAAGGAACACTAGTGTCGTTTAAATGTTACAAAGAATTTAACTGAATATGTAAAAAGGAAATCAAGGATGCATAAATTCAAAATGTACGACAGATTGCAAAAGATAGTAGGACAAACCCCAAAAAGTTCTTTAAATATATTAATAGTAAAAAGGCCAGGTCTGAGCATGTAGGCCCTTTACAAAATAATCTAGCGTGGGTGACTGGGGACAAAGAGAAGGCACATTTTTTAAATACTTTCTTCAGCTCTGTGTATACAAAAGAGCAGGGGGGAGCTCATGTCCATAATGGGGGTGGTAGTGACACAGCCCCGAATAATCCACAATGGCTCAAAAGTGATATGGTCCAGAAATATTTAGACAGAATAAAGGTCGATAAAGCACCTGGACCTGATGGCATCCACCCATGGATCCTAAAAGAATTGAGCTCTGTAATTTCAAAGCCATTGTATCTAATTTTTAGAGACTCATTAATGATGGGAATAGTACCACTGGATTGGCGCAGGGCGAACGTGGTGCCTATATTTAAAAAGGGATCAAAGTCTTTACCAAGTAACTATAGACCTGTTAGTTTAACTTCTATAGTCGGGAAGATACTGGAGCGTTTAATTAAAGACCACATAGACGAGTTCTTGCTGGAAAAAAACATTTTAAGCAACAGACAGCATGGATTCATGAAAGACAGAAGTTGTCAGACAAACCTGATTTCTTTTTATGAAGAGGTAAGTAAAACCCTGGACAGAGGGTAGGCTGTGGACGTGGTATACTTGGATTTTGCAAAAGCGTTCGACACAGTTCCCCACATGCGACTCATGTGTAAGGTAAAGTCTACAGGCTTGGAAATATCAGTTTGTAAATGTATAAAAAACTGGATAAAAGACAGAATTCAGAGAGTAGTGGTTAATGATTCTTACTCTGAATGGCCTAAGGTTATCAGTGGTGTACCACAAGGTTCAGTGCTGGGACCCTTACTTTTTAATACCTTTATAAATAATATTGGGTCTGGGATCGAAAGTAACATTTCTGTCTTTGCAGATGACACCAAGCTATGCAGTGGAATAACGTCCTTACAGGATGTCTCCAATTTACAAGCCGACCTCAATGCATTGTCTAATTGGGCAGCTATGTGGCAGATGAGGTTTAATGTTGAGGAATGTAAAGTTGTGCACTTGGGGGCTAAGAATATGCATGCATCATACATGCTAGGGGGAGTACAACTGGGGGAATCCATGGTGGAGAAGGATCTTGGGGTTTTGGTAGATCATAAGCTCAATAATAGCATGCAATGCCAAGCTGCGGTTTTCAAAGCGAGCAAAGTCCTTTCTTGTATTAAGAGAGGTATGGACTCCAGAGAGAGAGATATAATTTTGCCCCTGTTCAAATCATTAGTAAGACCTCATCTGGAATATGCAGTTCAGTTTTGGGCACCAGTTCTCAAAAAGGATATCGGGGAACTGGAGAAAGTGCAGAGAAGGGCAACCAAACTGATAAGAGGCATGGAGGAGCTCAGCTATGAGGAGAGATTAGAGGAACTGAATTTATTCACTCTTGAGAAGAGGAGAATAAGGGGGGATATGATCAACATGTTCAAATATATAAGGGGTCCATATAGTGAACTTGGTGTTGAGTTATTCTCTTTACAGTCAACCCGGAGGACACGAGGGCACTCTTTACGTCTAGAGGAAAAGAGATTTCATCTCCATATACGCAAAGGTTTCTTCACAGTAAGAGCTGTGAAAATGTGGAATAGACTCCCGCCAGAGGTGGTTCTGGCCAGCTCAGTAGATTGCTTTAAGAAAGGCCTGGATACTTTCCTCAATGTACATAATATAACTGGGTACTAACATTTATAGGTAAAGTTGATCCAGGGAAAATCCGATTGCCTCTTGGGGGATCAGGAAGGAATTTTTTCCCCTGCTGTAGCAAATTGGAGCATGCTCTGCTGGGGTTTTTTTGCCTTCCTCTGGATCAACTGAGGGTATAAAATTGGGTATATTGGATTGTACCATATTTTTTATTTTATTTATTTATTGTTTTTAACCACTTCCCGCCCGGCCCATAGCAGATGACGGCCGGGCGGTGGTTCAGTTATCCTGACTGGGCTTCATATGACGTCCTGCAGGATAACATGCCGCCGCGTGCCCGCGGGGGCGCGCATCGCGGCGATCAGTGGAGCGGTGTGTCAGCCTAACACACCGCTCCACCGATCTTGGTAAAGAGCCTCCGGCGGAGGCTCTTTACCACGTGATCAGCCGTGTCCAATCACGATGTCAATAGGAAGAGCCGTTGATCGCTGACAATCAGCGCAGCCCCCCCTCAGATCACCACACTGGACCACCAGGGATTGCCACTAGGACCACCAGGGAAGGGGCAACATGTGGATGGCCAGGTATGTACCCCATGGCCATCCACATGTGCCCAATGTCCCCAAACTGTGCCAATCAGTGCCCACAAATGGGCACTGATTGGCACCATTATGTTTCAGTTCTGCCCAGCAATGCCACCAATAAGTTTTATCAGTGCCACCAATCAGTGTGTTCAGTGCCACCTGTCATTGCCCATCGGTGCCACCTGTCAGTGCCACCCATAAGTACCCATCAGTGCCACCCATATGTACCAATCAATGCCGTGTACGAGTGCCCATCAGTGCCGCCTATGAGTGCCCATCAGTGCCGCATACCAGTGCAACCTATCAGTGCCCATCATCAGTGCCACCTCATCGGTGCCCATCAGTGCCGCCGTGTCAGTGCCCGTCATTGAAGTAGAAAACGTACTTATTTACAAAAAATTTTAACAAACAAAGAAAAACTTGTTTTTTTTTCGAAATTTTCGGTCTTTTTTTATTTGTTGCGCAAAAAATAAAAACCGCAGAGGTGATTAAATACCACCAAAAGAAAGCTCTATTTGTGGGAACAAAATGATAAAAAATTTGTTTGGGTACAGTGTAGCATGACCGTGCAATTGTCATTCAAATTGCGACAGCGCTGAAAGCTGAAAATTGGCCTGGGCGGGAAGGTGTCTAAGTGCCTGGTATTGAATTGGTTAAGGTTGAACTGGATGGACTTTTTTTCAACCTGACTAACCATGTAACTATATAATATATATATGTGTGTGTGTGTGTGTATGCAGTGGGGATGGAAAGTATTCAGACCCCCTTAAATTTTTCACTCTTTGTTATATTGCAGCCATTTGCTAAAATCATTTAAGTTAATTTTTTTCCTCATTAATGTACACACAGCACCCCATATTGACAGAAAAACACAGAATTGTTGACATTTTTGCAGATTTCTTAAAAAAGAAAAACTGAAAAATCACATGCTCCTAAGTATTCAGACCCTTTGCTCAGTATTTGGTAGAAGCACCCTTTTGATCTAATACAGCCATGAGTCTTTTTGGGAAAGATGCAACAAGTTTTTCACACCTGGATTTGGGGATCCTCTGCCATTCCTCCTAGCAGATCCTCTCCAGTTCTGTCAGGTTGGATGGTAAACGTTGGTGGACAGCCATTTTTAGGTCTCTCCAGAGATGCTCAATTCGGTTTAAGTCAGGGCTCTGGCTGGGCCATTCAAGAACAGTCACAGAGTTGTTGTGAAGCCACTCCTTCGTTATTTTAGCTGTGTGCTTAGGGTCATTGTCTTGTTGGAAGGTAAACCTTCGGCCCAGTCTGAGGTCCTGAGCACTCTGGAGAAGGTTTTCGTCCAGGATATCCCTGTAACTTGGCCGCATTAATCTTTCCCTCGATTGCAACTAGTCGTCCTGTCCCTGCAGCTGAAAAACACCCCCACAGCATGATGCTGCCACCCGCAATACTTCACTGTTGGGACTGTATTGGACAGGTGATGAGCAGTGCCTGGTTTTCTCCACACATACCGCTTAGAATTAAGGCCAAAAAGTTCTATCTTGGTCTCATCAGACCAAATAATCTTGTTTCTCACCATCTTGGAGTCCTTCAGGTGTTTTTTTTAGCAAACTCCATGTGGGCTTTCATGTGTCTTGCACTGAGGAGAGGCTTCCATCGGGCCACTCTGCCATACAGCCCCGACTGGTGGAGGGCTGCAGTGATGGTTGACTTTCTACAACTTTCTCCCATCTGCCGACTGCATTTCTGGAGCTCAGCCACAGTGATCTTTGGGTTCTTCTTTACCTCTCTCACCAAGGCTCTTCTCCCCCGATAGCTCAGTTTGGCCAGACGGCCAGCTCTAGGAAGGGTTCTGGTCATCCCAAACGTCTTCCATTTAAGGATTATGGAGGCCACTGTGCTCTTAGGAACCTTAAGTGCAGCAGAAATTTTTTTGTAACCTTGGTCAGATCTGTGCCTTGCCACAATTCTGTCTCGGAACTCTTCAGGCAGTTCCTTTGACCTCATGATTCTCATTTGCTCTGACATGCACTGTGCGCTGTAAGGTCTTATATAGACAGGTGTGTGGCTTTCCTAATCAAGTCCAATCAGTATAATCAAACACAGCTGGACTCAAATGAAGGTGTAGAACCATCTCAAGGATGATCAGAAGAAATGCACAGCACCTGAGTTAAATATATGAGTGTCACAGCAAAGGGTCTGAATACTTAGGACCATGTGATATTTCAGTTTTTCTTTTTTTTAATAAATCTGCAAAAATGTCAACAATTCTGTGTTTTTCTGTCAATGTGGGGTGCTGTTCGGCCAATCTCTTTAATCAACATTGATATGAAGATATTGACGAAAATTCTGGCCAATCGTTTGAATTCCTTCCTACCGCGCCTAATAAAAAAAGATCAGGTGGGATTTGTTCCCCGTAGACAGGCAAGTGACGCCATTCGACGACTTCTCCAGATCCAACACATAGTGCATGAAAGGTCCCTGGGTACAATGTTTCTCTCATTAGATGTTAACAAAGCTTTCGACACCTTATCCTGGCCCTACTTGACACAGGTCCTTACACATTATGGTTTTGGCACCTCTTTTTTGGGTTGAGTCTCAGCAATATATCAATCCCCTCAGGCTAAAGTGCGGTATTATGGTTATGAGTCGCCTACTTTCCCGATTAAAAGGGGAACACGGCAAGGGTGCCCACTCTCCCCTCTCCTATTTATACTAGCACTTGAACCCCTGGCGGAGGCCATACGTTCTCACCCAGATATCTCAGGAGTAGAAATAGCAGGCACTGCACACAAGTTGTCCATGTTTGCGGACGACATTTTATTAACCATTACTCAACCCAGAATCTCCCTCCCCAATTTATTCTCTCTCTTAGACACTTTCGCCTCGTTTTCGGGCCTTTCAGTTAATCCTGCTAAATCTAAAGCAATGTCTATTAATCTGCGGCCCCCGGTAGTAGAAGCCTTGCAGTCGGCATTTTCGTTTCAGTGGTTATCCTCTTTACCCTATTTGGGTATTAAACTTACCCCAAAATATTCGGGATTATATCAGGCGAATTTTCCTCTGCTTTTCCGAAAGCTGGATGCTATGCTGGCCTCTTGGTCCACACTCCCGATTTCGTGGTTCGGCAGAATAGCGTCGGTACGCATGACATACCTCCCTAAATTGCTCTATTATTTTAGAGTTTTGCCAGTTCAAGTGCCTCCCCACATTATTCGAATACACCAACGTAAAATTATGCAATTTATTTGGGGCCACAAAAGGCCCAGGATTAAGAGACAAATCCTTTACGCGCGCAGAGTCAATGGTGGCCTTTCAGTTCCTAACTTGCAAGCATACTATATAGCAGCGGGCATTGCCCCATTATCTCACCTTCATGCAAAGCAACAAATGCCACTATGGGCCACCATTGATCTGGTCAACGCACACCCAACACCTTTAGCTTCTCTTCCATGGCTTCCTAAAGCTCATCGCCCCCCTACCATAGGTCCCTGTTTGGCTCATTCTCTCAAATTATGGGATGGGGTTAAATACTCAGCAGGCCTAATTTCTCCTCATCTCCCGTTACTCCGTCTCCTCCACTGTACTTTATTTCAACCAGGTTGTGATAATCCGCTGCAATTTAAGTGGTGGTCGGATAATGGCTTCATAGATATCCATTCATTTTTTACCCCAACCAAGATTATCTCTTTCGCGGCCTTACGTTCTTCACATGATATCCCCCTTAGGGAACATTACAGTTATTTGCAAATTAGACATTTTCTCAGACAATTTACAATATCCCATTCTACCCCCTTTGTCATGACACTATTTGAAAGCCTGTGTAGATCACGCCCCCAAACCTCGGGTTTGATTTCTCTAATATATACCGCAATAATTAATTCTAAGACAACATCATTGAGACCTTACCAACTCCAATGGGAGGCTGAGTTTGGGAAACAATTAGACCCGGAGGACTGGCATAGTATGACTACTGCGCTATCTAAGTGTTCCAAGAATGTTCTCTTTTTAGAGAATGCGTATAAAGTCTTCTACAGATGGTATTATACTCCGGTTAAATTAGCAAGTTTCATCCCATCTTACTCCCCCCTATGTTTTCGCGGGTGCTCACAGGAGGGCACGATGGCGCATATTTGGTGGACCTGTCCCAGGGTCTGCAGACTATGGGTTAGAGTATATGCACTATTACGTAATCTTTTTAATACTAACATAAAGCGGGATCCTTTTGAAGCCCTTTTATGGAAACCAATTGCAGAACTTCTTCGTCCTGAACGTCAGCTAGCAGCACAGATCTTCACTGCAACTAAACTTACCATAGCAAGAGCCTGGAAAACCCCGAACCTTAGTTTTGAAGCAGTTAAAAATACCGTGAATGATATCATGGTAAATGAGAAACTTACGGCCATATTGCTGGACAAACACGATAAGTTCGTCAGGATATGGCAACCCTGGGTGACTTACAGTCGCCCATCAAGATTTGACCTAACGCTCCTCTCCTTATAATAAGCCTTCGTTCCCTCCACCCCAGGGTCCTTCCTTCCCTTCCCTTCTCTTCTTTCTTCCCCCCTCCTTTTCTACTTTCAATTTCCTTCTCCTTCTCTTTATTCAGGCCCTCGGGCTTAATTCTACAATGATCAGAAAATTACCATAACAAACAATTTTATTGCATTCAGAGGTATTTCATCCTCTCTCAGGTTATTCCATTTAATCTGAATTTAATACTGTTTTTTTATAAATTTTTATTTTGCCTTTTTTTATGTGTGTGTATGTATGTATATGTGTATGTATGTGTATGTGTGTGTATGTATGTGTGTGTGTATGTATGCGTATGTATGTATATGTAGGTATGTGTATATATGTATATGTATGTATGTATATATATATATATATATATATATTTCTTCATCTAAAGTTATGTATTGCAACAACATTTCGCATTGTAACTTTTAGTTATCCATGTATGTTTGCAATCATATTATTACGTACTGATATCATACCGTTACGCCAGAATACCAGTTAATTCATGATGTATCCATCACTGTTTTGTATTCTTTTTTTGTTGATATATATTTTCAATAAAAACCTTTTGTACAAGAAATTCTCAAATAAAAAGATTGTGTAGACCAATGTGGGGTGCTGTGTGAACAATAATGAGGAAAAAGAGTGAAACATTTAAGGGGTCTGAATACTTTCTGTCCCCACTGTATATAGCTTTTAACACATCTTAAAGATTTTTTTTTTCTCTTGTCTAGTTTTTAGCTATGATGAAGGGGGAGTGCTGAACCTCTGAAACCGTGAAAAGCATAGGCTGTTGCAAAATAAAATCTTTTAAAGGACTATACGAGCTGTTGTGACAATCCTTTCAAAACTTTATCAAACTCCTCTGGGTGTCCATCAAGGTCCCCCAGTACAGTCCTTCCCCCCATGTTACTTTATCTCCTAGGTCAGTCTGTCCTCCAATACAATCCCCACAAGTCATTCTAAACCCCCAGTATAATCCATTTCCCCCAGATTAGCCTGTCCCCAGTACAATCCATCCCCCCGGGTTACTCTGTCCCCAGTATACTTCCCCTCAAGTCAGACTGTTCCTTAGTATAATCCCCCCCCAGGTCCACACCCCCCCCCCCAGTATATTCTCCCCAACAGGTCAATCTGTCCCTAATACAATCCAAGCAATAGTTGCGCAAATGTTTATCAAATCATTGTTTATTAGCACACATAAGCACAACATAACTTACAAAATTCCTGTTAAATTCCTACTAAGGCCTCATTCACATGGGGTGTACTAAAGTGCACGCTTGTGTGAGGGTCGTGTTTATGCGCATGGGGATGCACAGATGTTCCATGCATCCCGTGCCAGCAGTCTCATTCATGTCAATTGGGACACAGTGGCTGCACAGACACAGTAGTTGCTCCCAATAGATATGCCTACACAGGAATGCATGTAACACCTGTGCATACTCTTGCACATAAAACCAGCCCTCAAACGGGCATACACTTTAGTTTCCTCCATGTGAATGAGGTCTTAGTAGTAGTTTAACAGGGAGTTTGTAAGTTTTATGTTGTGTTTGTGGGCTAATAATTATTTTAATTTGGATTGTTTTGGGGGGGGGGGACTTTGTTGAAACATCAGGGGTCTAAACAGTCACCTGATGTCTTTTTTTTTTTCTTTTTAGACATCCCCCTTCCCTCGCTATCCATTCTAAAAATTGTACCGATCTCCCTCCCCAGCTGCAGCTGGCAGGAGGGTGGGGGGAAGCAGACCAGCAGTGCTGCAGGGAGGGGGACACAGGGGATCAGTGGGGTGGAGGAGCAGAAGTGGGTGGGTCAAAGAAGTGGGGGGGAGCTGTTTTTGGACTTTGAGCCCCTGTGCCTCCCCTGCAGCACTGGAAGCCGGCAGGAGGAGAGAGGAGAAGCTGACAGCTGCAGGGGGGCAGTTCTGGGGGAAGGGGGGCACATAGCAAAGGGGATGGATTTTGGAGCACAGGTGCAATGGTGGCAGCTCCTCCATGTGTGTAAGATGTGGTGGAGCACACTGGACCCTACCCCCCTCAGGGCCCATGTGCACTGCACACATTGCACACATGGATGATAACCCATTGGTTGTGAGACAAAATGGTTACATATCACTGTAGGGGAAAAAAATATGTGCTGTATGAGTGTCTGTAGTCACACTATCTGCATAATGGAAATTAATATTGTAATCCCAGGGTAAACAACAAAAGTTTGATATCAAGTGTGGTTTCCTTTAGTGAACAGCAAAATAGATAGCAGCCATCACTGCGTGCAGCTAATCATGATTACATTCTGCTATTTTGCTCACACCATGGAAACATTGCTTTCAGCTATGATGACTGATCCATAGTTTAGCACTTTTACTTCAGATCTACCTGTCACACTAGCCACTATAGTGTTGAGGTCAGTTGAATTTTAGGAACCTTGTGAGTGTAATCTGTCTGCATATCCATTCAAAAGTCTTGTTTCATGGACCATGCATCCCAAGTTGTTGAAAAATGTTTTATTTGTATCAAAAATCATTTAAAATTTTTGGATAATGTTTTGCTTTAATCTTGTTCAAGCCCTCATAATTAAGACAGTTGTCATATTTACATATTATACTACTGCTTAATAGTTGAGTAAATTCAAAGTTAAAATATTGAATTAATATATATGCAGTTTATTGCATAGCAGCTATATAATACTTGCCAGTGTCAATATACTGTAAATCACTTACAAAAAGTAAAAATCATTACATAGATGCATTGCAATAAAGTGCTTTTAACAATGAAACATTTATTCCCTCATTCAGTAAGTTAAAGAGCAGTCAGTTCAGTAACTAATCAGGATGCCTGCTGGGGGGGTGTGGCTTGGCCATTCATGTGAGAAGACGTGCCTCACATCGGCTCCTACATCCTGATCATATTTGTCCTGCTGTGAACTTCAACCTCCTCCAAAATAGACCAGACTCTCTGCTCTCAGTGTGGAGCTGCTATCGCCGGATACCAAACTTCCAGGGCAAAGATGACAAAACGAACAGGGGAGAACATACCCGCCGAGTGGGCGATTCAACATGGGGGATCCCCACTGCAACAGCCTGCCGAAAAAGACTGCCAAAGCTCCGTGGGATATAAGCTGGGGAGATTTGCCCATGAACCGGGCGGCCACGGCTCAGCACAGAAGCCCTGTACCTCCTCTCTAAAGCTGGCAACACAGGATATCTCCTGTGTGCAGTCTCAACACATGGCTCGATCTGAGAGGAATATGGCGTCCACGGCTGCTAGCCTCACAGTGGGTAATCCTTCTCCCTCCACATGACAGTGCAGTTCCCTATGATATGGAGAACAAAGAACCCACTTTGCAGGAAATCCTTAATGTGGTCCATACCTATGGATCCTCTCTTACAGAACTTTCAGCTGAAGTTAAAGGTATAAAGGAAGGTATACTGCACATCAGACATGACATGAAAACAATCTGAGAAAGGGCTACTGCACTGGAGGGTAGGGTGAGCTCCCTGAAAGATGAATTAACACCACCTATCCAGGATGTTCAAATGACATCAGCTACAGCATCTGACGCTGTGGCTAGAGTCGAGGATATGGAGAATAGGCTACGTCATAGTAACATATGCATTGTTGGCATGCCTAAAAAGTCTGAAGGGAAAAACCCAGTAGAACTTGTTGAAACATGGTTAACAGATACCTTTGGCAGACATAATCTTACTCCATTTTCTTTCTGTGGAACGAGCTCATAGAGTGCCTCCCCGGGCACCTCCACCAGGGGGCAATGCAGACCATTCTTGCTGAAGCTCTTTACATTATAAGGATAGAGATATTATCCTTTGCTTGGCTAGGCAAAATTCACAGAAGTTAAAAAACGACTGCGTGCTATACCAGTTGTTTACTGCAAGATTTATCCTGTCAAACTATGCGTTGTAGCGGATGGCTCTGTGCACTTTTTCAAAAATCCAGTTATGGCTACTAACTGGATCGCCAAGAAAGGCCCCTGAGGGTGGCTGCTTGAGATGTTGAACCGGTCTAAACTTACATGACCCTGTTGTTTTCTACTGTTAATTGCTCACCTTTATAAATAATGGAGCTTGGAGAGGAACACATTTGGATTTGATGTTCAACTATACCCCCCCCCTCATTTAGCCCTGTGGGGTATGACTGGAAGGCTTTCCATGGTTACAAGACTTCTTATTTTTCTTTTGGTTTTCAAGCCGTGGTTGGTGGGGCACTACCTCTGCAAGTCACCAAGTTGTCACAAACTACCACACATTACTACTAATCGGAATTGGATAAATTACACAAGCTACACTGATTACTTCTGGTGCCTGGACTGACATGGTGAGCTAACTATCTCGGCCAGCTGGATGAACTGCTACCTGATGACCCAATACTGGATTAATACTTTAACCACTTAAGGACCGAGCCTCTTTTTTAGATGTGTTGTTTACAAGTTAAATACAGGTTTTCTTGCTAGAAAATTACTTAGAACCCCCAAACATTATACATTTTTTTTCCTAACACCCTAGAGAATAAAATGGCGGTCGTTGCAATACTTTCTGTCACACCATATTTGCGCAGCAGTCTTACAAGCACACTTTTTTTGGAAAAAATACACTTTTTTGAATTAAAAAATAAGACAGCAGTAAAGTTAGGCCAATTTTTTTTATACTGTGAAAGATAATGTTACGCTGAGTAAATTGATACCCAACATGTCACGCTTAAAAATTGCACCTGCTTGTGGAATGGCGACAGACTTTTACCCTTAAAAATCTTCATAGGAGACGTTTAAAAAATTCTACAGGTTGCATGTTTTGAGTTACCGAGGAGGTCTAGGGCTAGAATTATTGCTCTCACTCTACCAATGGCGGCAGTACCTCACATGTGTGGTTTGAACACTGTTTTCATATGCGGGCGCTACTCGCGTATGCGTTCGCTTCTGTACTTTTAACCACTTCAACACAGGGCACTTAGACACCTTCCTGCCTAGACCAATTTTCAGCTTTCAGTGCTGTCGCAGTTTGAATGACAATTGCGCGGTCATACAACACTGTACCCAAACTACATTTTTATCATTTTGTTCCCACAAATAGAGCTTTCTTTTGGGGGTATTTGATCACCTCTGCGGTTTTTATTTTTTGCGAAACAAATAAAAAAAGACCGAAAATTTTGAAAAAAATAAACGTTTTGCTTTTGTTTCTGTTTCTGTTTAAAAATTTTGTAAATAAGTAAGTTTTCTCTTTCACTGATGGGCACTGATAAGGCAGCAGCGATGAGGTGGCACCAATGAGCAGGCACTGACGATGGGCACTGATATGCGGCACTGATGGGCACTGGTAGGCGGCACTGATATGCAGCACTGATGGGCATTGATAGGCGGCACTGATGGGCACTCATGGGTGGCACTGGGTGGCACAGGTGGGCACTGATAGGCAACACTGATGGGCACTGAAAGGCTGCAAAGATGGGTTCTTATGGGTGGCACTGATAGGCGGCACTGATGGGCACTGATACGTGGCACTGATGGGCACTGATACGCGGCACTGATAGGCATCCCTGGTGGCAGTGGTAGGCATTGGAGTGGGCACTGATTGGCAGCTGCCTGGGCATTGATTGGCAGCTGCCTTTGCACTGATTAGTATTTCCCTGGGGGTCTAGGGGGCATACCTGGTGGTCCAGTGTGGCTGGTTTCCCTGGTGGTCCTGGGCGGCTTCCCTGGTGGTCCTGGGTAGGATCCGAGGGGGGCTGTGCTGATAAACAATCAGCACAGACCCCCCCTGTCAGGAGAGCAGCCGATCAGCTCTCCTCTACTCACGTCTGTCAGACGCGAGTGAGGAAAAGCCGATCACCGGCTCTTCCTATTTACATCGTGATCAGCCGTGATTGGATACGGCTGATCATGTGGTAAAGAGTCTCCGTCAGAGACTCTTTACCTAGATCGGTGTTGCGGTCACCCCACAACAACGAACGCCGCAATGCGCGCCCCGGGGGCGCGCAGCGGCTCAATATCCTGTGGACGTCATATGACGCCCAGTCAGGGTATTGAAACCACTTTGCCGCCGTCATTCTGCTATATGGCGGGCGGCAAGTGGTTAAAAATAAAAAAAAATTTCTTATTTGTTTTACTTTTTATTTTTACACTTTTTAAAGAAAAATAGTGTCACTTTTATTCCTATTACAAAGAATGTAAACATCCCTTGTAATAGAAAAAAAACATGACAGGACCTCTTAAATATGAGATCTGGGGTCAAAAAGACCTCAGATCTCATATTTACACTAAAATGCAATAAAAAAAAAATTGTCATTTAAAAAAAGAATTAAAAAAAAAAATGGTCCTTTAAGAGCTATGGGCGGAAGTGACTTTTTGACATCGCTTCCACCCTGCAATGTCATGGAAACAGGTTGGGGCCATCCTTTCCCTCACTCGTCTCCATGCCCAGCTAGTGACAGCATCCGTTCGCCGCCGACTGCTCCGGTAAGCGGCAGAGGGCAGCGCAGCGGGAGTGGGGCCCCTCTCCCACTGCCGATAAAAGTGATCTTGCGGCAATTCCGCCACAGGGACCACCTTTATCTTGAAGCGGACCGCCGGCCGAACAAGAAGATACTGAGGTTATGGCAGCTAGCTGCTGCCATAACGATATCCCCCTTCAAAGTAAGGACGTATATCGGCGTACGGCAGTCCAGAAGTGGTTAATAACCATACAATTAAATGAGTAGTCATACAGATTCAATCCTCTCCAGGAATGTGAGAGGCCTTCATGACCCTAAAAAGAGAACTGCCATTTTTACATTTCTCTTTCTGTTTACAGGAGACTCGTCTCACTAATAACACCACCAATTTATTGCGTTACTCAAAATGTCCAATACAGTACCATTCTGTGCACACTAGGTATGGATAGATGCACAAAAGTTTTATCGCACTATACAACACCAGCAGGCAGATAACAAATTATTATTTACCTCCCAAACGTACTTTGAAGAAGGAGAGAAAACTGGCCATATGATAGCTAAGTCACAGCAGCTACCCTCGGGTTATACGTTGAATGTTTCCCCCAATCAGGTTGTCACGGACACTCCCTCAGTTATGAAAGGGTTTTGCATTTTTTTTTATGGCTGTTTATTCCTCGAGGGTTTCCTATCCTACCACGGAATTGACTGATTTCCTAGATGGGGTCCAACTCCCAAAGCTCAAGGGAGAAGACAAAGCACTTTTGAATGCGCCCATTTCCCTAGAGGAGTTACAAACTGCACTAGCCATATTTCCCAATTCTAAGGCCCCGAATAATGATGGCTTACCAATAGAGTTGTATAAAAAATTTAGCGAAATTCTCTTACCGGAGTTACTCCATACAATTATAGATGCACATGATCAGGATACTTTGTCAGGATCCATGTATGAAGTGGTGGTTGTGGTCTTATTGAAGCCAGTGAAGGATCCTGATCTCCCTGAGTCCTATTGACCCATTTCCCTCCTGAATGGTGACCTGAATTTGCTCACTAAGGTCACAGCCATAAGACTCTCGAAAGTGGTAACTAAAATTGTCCAGCCAGACCAATCCGGATTCATACCTAACTGATCCACGGCAAATAATCTTCGTCGGTTGTACTTGAATATGCAAGTTCTAACAGATAATGAGGGAAGCAGAGCTATTCTCTCTCTCGATGCCGCTAAGGCGTTTGATAGTGTGGAGTGGCACTATCTATGGCAGGTGTTGGAGAAATTCAACCTGGGGAAAACCATTATTTCATGGATTAAACTGCTTTATAAGGCCCAGAAGGCTTGCATTAGGATAAACAATACTTTGTCTTCCCCCTTTGATTAGCATAAGGGTACGAGACAGGGATGCCCACTTTCCCCACTGCTATTTGCCTTGGCCATAGAACCCCTGGCTGCTACAATCAGAGGAGAACCTAACATTTGTGAATTTAAACAGGGAGAGCTGGAGGACACATTGGCATTATATGCCAATGATGCACCCTATTTCTGGGGGACACCTCTGACTCTCTGGCGTATCTCATGGCGTTAATACAAAGGTTTGGAGCTTTTCCTAGCTTCAAAATAAATTGGGATAAATCCACATTATTGCCATTGGATCCTCTCACTGCACCCGTACCCTAGCTAGCAAGGCAGATTAAAATAGTTGATACCTTTCGGTATCTGGGCATAGTCATTTGTCCCAATTTAGACTTGTATGTTCAACTTAATATTAATCCATTGCTCCAAAAATTTCAAGAAAAAACTGCTAGCGGGATCAAATTACCTTTATCAGTAGTAGAGTGCTGCAATCTGATAAAAATGATCTGGAATCCGCAGCTCTTATATGCGTTCCACAATGCACCCGTCTGGGTCCCTATTCATGTATTCAAAAAGTTCACCACCATATTCCCCACGCTGATATGGAGGAAACAGGTCCCTCGTATCAAGTTGGATACCTTGCTGGCAACTAATGACTTGGGTGGACTGGCAGTATCAAACCCATATTATTACTACTTAGCAGCACAATTGCAGCATTTAACGGGACGGCTAAACCCTGAGCCACATTAGTACTTAGACAGAATATGGGGTAAGACCAAGCAGCACTTCCATTATACGGGATATACTAACTGTTCCCGTATTTAGAACAATGGGAACTACTCCGAGCTGGAAAAGCTGCAGGGCTTCTCCGCTTGGTCTGAGCATGGTCTATTGTATATCCCTCAGTTATACCAAGGAAACCTCTTAAAAAAATTTCAGTTTCTGCAAATGGAATATGGTTTGCCAAATAACCTATTTTTCCAATACCTGCAACTTAGGCACGCCATTTCAGCGCAGTCTACCATAACTAATTTGGTATTAACTACTCCTACCGGGCTTACGCATAGTATAGCCATCATCTCGGAAGGGGCAGATTTCTTCACTATATGGTTCATTAATGTGTTAGATATCCAAGGCTATGTCACTCAACTGTAGAGCTGGCTGGGAGGAGGATATAGGTCAAATTTCAGATGAGGAATGGTCCACTATACTGGATAATGTACTTAGGGTATCACTCTCTTCCCAAAAACTTACCCAATTGTTTATTATCCACTGCACTTATCATATCCCATATAAATTACTTAAATGGCATAGAAGAGACAGTCCGTTATGTCCCCAATGCGAGGTGAACAATGGTACACTTATACACATGCTCTGGAAATGTCCCAAGTTGATGAGATATTGGTTAGTAGTGATAGGCTCTATTAACAGAATTTGGAACCTCACGCTTGCAGTAGGTGCGAAACTTTGCCTACTTGGCTGGTTAGATGAGGAGCTGTATACACCCCATACCGCTATTCTTAGAGTCCTGTTTATTGCTGGAAAACTTATAGCCAGGAAATGCCTCTCTGCCTTACCTCCTACATATGTGGAGTGGGTCACTGGAATATATGAGACCCTCTTAAGGGAACAATTAACATATAAACATAAAGGTAACCTAACAAAATTAGAAAATATATGGGATGCTTGGTTGGAGGATCTAGGTTTAGCTCCTTTACAGTTGGTTCAGAACAGAATTCTGGGTGGCAGGACATTATCGTCTCAGTAGATACTGGAGCTCAATTTACAGTTCAGTCTGAAGCAATGTATTTAATATGGTACCTTGACTTGCAGAGGTTAACTGTGTTAGATTTTTGTTTTTTAAGTATTATTTGTGTTTTCTTTTTCATTCGAAGGGTATATCTATGAATACTGTGACACTCACTCCGTTTTTTAGGGGTGCATGGAACTCCTGTCCCACTCTGTAGGCCTGCCAGGCTCTGGAGAGCGGAGCGAGAGGATAGGATATAAATGAGGACACTCAACCTATGTTGTAGCACAAAAACATAGACTCAGGTACATGTTTATAATATGTTTCTTTATTTTACATGGAATATTGTTTTGTACTGGAACTGGCTGGTTATACCAATGTATAAGCTTGTGTCTTCCCAACATTAAGTTAAGTTTGTAGTAAAAAGAAAATTCTTTTTCAATAAAAATGATCTGCTTTAAAAAAAAAGAATAAGCCTGCTGACTCATTATTGTGAGATTTAGCACATTATTATACAGCAAGGTTACTATGAGCCCCATGCTGTTTTCTTTCCTAGCATGGCATAATGGTAAATTGAGCTATAGTTGAGATAATAGCAGACACATAAAACTTAAAGCTTAACTCCAAGTGGAAAAAAAATAACCCTTGCTGTGGTATTCCCCCCCACCCCCACACTGTTCCTTATGTCTAGAGGTGCTGGAAAAAGCTGAAGTACTTACCTTATTCTGCCCTCCAGCAGGCTTCCACAGGGAGCTTCCGGGAGAGGACAGCGCTGGGGCCTGCTGGAATGGGGAATAGGGTACATAATAGATCATCTTCCACTACCTCCTAAAAATAATGTACATTTAACTTTTGCAGTGCAAAAGTCCCACTGCAAGGGTATTTTTGTGTTTCATCCCAGGGTTCAGCTATAAGAGGCATAGTACTTTCCCTAGCAGTTGTTGGCATGTATCATGCGACATCTCAGGATTTTCAGATAGTTGTCAATCTTGTGAGAGTCTCTACGGAAACAGTGCAGCAAATGATAGATAGCAAACATCTGAGACTCTCTCAGTGGCACTGCAGCATCTATGGGACCAAACCATGGTGGGTAAAAGTCATCCAGATCAGTCAGCATCTGTAATGGAAGAAATGGTTTTTCTTTAACCTTGTGGAACTCTAAATTGCCTTATACTTCAGCTTTCAGTTAATGACATTCCCTTTTCAAGATCATTACTCACATTCTCATTACAAAGGTTATTCTGGCTCAAGATGCTACTATAAAAAAGGCATGTGGACAAATCTGACTTCCTGGTAAAATGGTTTCAAAATTGTATTTTTACAAATTTACTAGAGATTGAGAATTTTATGGTTATAAAATCATGTCAGTGGTCTAGGAGGCTATGCATAGTTTTGTGTCTGAGTTTTCTCATGGTCATATCAAACAGAACCAGTCATTCCTTCATCCCAGCAAAAACTGGATAGGAAGTCAGACATACAGGCATTTGAGATGCAGGTAAGAGAACCCCCCCTGCACTTCACTGAATAGTGCTGGCCGAGTGGTGGAGTAAGTTTGGCTACGCCCCTGTGCTGGGAAATGCAGGAAGAGGGAGGTGCCCTTAGCGGGTGGGGAGACACCGAGTGGGTTCACGAATCGGAGGAGGGTATATCGGCAAGGAATTGTCGGCCAACAAGCACAAACGTAGTGACGTACTACGTGGTTTTTTAGCTCATCTGCTAATTTTGTGTTAGTAGAAGTTAAGTGAGTGTTGATTTGCGCTTTTCATTTTGTGCTTTTCATGTTGCACCTTTCAATTCGTTTCTGAATGGCTGTTCGTCAACCAGCCATGTTGCGGAATCGGAGGAGATAATGTGTTATTTATTATTGGCCTTGGAGTTATTGCTTTGACCCATGTCCAGTCCAGGAACAGGAGGAGGAGGATTTCTTGGACCAAAAATTGGTTGTTTTATTAAACAATTATGTCATATGCCTTTGCTGCTGGAGCTCCAGAAGAATTATCCAGATGATTTTTGAAATTATCTCCGGATGATGGACCCCTGCTTTCACCAACTCTTGGCATTGTTGAACCCCTATATTAAGAAGCAGGACAGTTGCATGAGGCTTTTATTTTATTTTTTGGTTGAATAATGATTTGATTTGGTATATTTTCTATATTTTTGGATGCATAGAATGCACTTTTTAGTTAAGTTCTTTTGGCAGATAACATGTCTAATTTTATTTGTTTTTCTTTTTTTAATGCACAATAAAAAATTGTGTAGAATAATACTTGGCTATGTGTTTTACTTCAAATGACAGTTTGGGAGTAGGGGAGTAGGCAGTTACATTTTAAAAAATACAACTATGTTGGGACACCAACATAGTTGTATCTTTGATCTTAAGAACTATGGAATAATGGTGTTGTGGTAACTTTCAATGAAAAAGAAATGTATCCGCACAAAGGAATAAGTACCAGCTCAAGTGTTGGAACTATTTAATGGAACTGCTGCCTCTACCAAATTACTACCACTAGGTGGAGTAAATGAGAAAATAAAAGAAACCAAAGTAGATATGGCGCTGTTCTAATATCAGATGTTTTTGTTTGGAGGGTTAATTAAGACCACTGCCGTTACCAATTAGTGGAGTAAATTAATAATATGGAGAAAAAAAGTGTATTACAATTAGTGCAACTCTGCCCCACGCGTCTCGTCACTCTAACGTCATCATGAGCAGGTCCCCAACAGTAAATCTTCAGCCTCAAGAGATACCCACCAGGGCACACGCTACCCTGGTGGGTATCTCTTGAGGCTGAAGATTTACTGTGTGGGGACCTGCTCATGATGACGTCAGAGTGACAAGACGCGTGGGGCGGAGTTGGCATGTGTCCTTGCATCATTTCCGGCTACAGGCGCTGATGTCAGCAATATATGCTTGTTTTATTCCAATTGAATGTGAGCACCTTTTCACTATTTGTACAATAAACAGTTTGCTACAGTATTACGCTATTGGGCTCCCTCTCTCTTTTTATTATGATTGGTATATGATGGGATCGCTTCGTAACCAACAAGAAGGACGAGATATACCCTAAATTGCTACACAGTGGCATATACTGTGGATGCCTAATGCCCCGTACACGGTTGGACATTGATCGGACATTCCGACAACAAAATCCTAGGATTTTTTCCGACGGATGTTGGCTCAAACTTGTCTTGCATACACACGGTCACACAAAGTTGTCGGAAAATCTGATCATTCTGAACGCGGTGACGTAAAACTCGTACGACGGGACTATAAACGGGGCAGTAGCCAATAGCTTTCATTTCTTTATTTATTCTGAGCATGCGTGGCACTTTGTGCGTCGGATTTGTGTACACACGATCGGAAATTCCGACAACGGATTTTGTTGTCGGAAAATTTTATAGCCTGCTCTCAAACTTTGTGTGTCGGAATATCCGATGGAAAATGTGTGATGGAGCCCACACACGGTCGGAATTTCCGACAACAAGGTCCTGTCACACATTTTCCGTCGGAAAATCCGACCGTGTGTACAGGGCATTAGACCCCAGGAGGGGGAGAAGTGTCTGGTG
Organism: Aquarana catesbeiana; assembly: GCF_042186555.1. Taxonomy (NCBI): domain Eukaryota; kingdom Metazoa; phylum Chordata; class Amphibia; order Anura; family Ranidae; genus Aquarana; species Aquarana catesbeiana. The sequence goes on from NC_133333.1 coordinate 83,633,756, forward strand.
AGTGCAGCCATAATAGGAGCACGAATAAGGCACGCATGGTGTGATCACCCATGGGGAAGTGAATTAGATCAAATGTGGATTTTTTCACTGGCAAAAGAGCACTTTATTGATTATAAATGATTTTGGACTATTGGTTTTTAATAATTAATATCAGTATAGTTGGTTTTCAGCAGCACATAGCACTTTATTGAGTTTATATAAATTTGCACTATTGTGTTATTTTAGCCATTATTGGCAATCTGAAAGTTTATAGGCAGGGGGATTTTTCAGCTTTGTATACGTTTTTTACATAATCATTTGTTTTAGATTGGTTTTATTGTTATCTTATTTCTTATTATATATTATTATTTTCATTTTATTTAAGGTAAACAGGGTAAGGTGAATTGTGTTCACAGTACACAAAGTATCTAAACACGCATAGATACCACTTTTTCAGTTCATGGATTTGTATTATATACACTTAGATTTTCAATTAACTTATTAGAATTACCATATCGATTCCATTTATTTTAGTTTTTAGTTTTATTTTCAGTTTATGTAATTTTCACGTTTGCAGGATAAATTGGGAGATTAAGCTGTCTTTAAGCAGGCACTTTTGCTTACCCTTATTTGGGGTTTAACTAGCAGCACGTACCAGCAGGTACTCAGTAGAGTAGCACTAATTGTAATCTACCTTTTTTTCTCCCTATTATTAACTTACTCCACTAATTGGTAAAGGCAGTGGTCTTAATTAACCCTCCAAACAAAAACATCTGATATTAGAACAGCACCATATCTACTTTGGTTTCTTTTATTTTGTGGTAACTTGCACATAAGCATAATAATATTATCCTTGATATCACTAGAAAAAAAAAGCTTTTGAAAATTTGTTTGCAATAATTCCATCAGTATCACCAGCAAAGCAGCTTCATTATTATCCCATTAAAGAAGAGTATTCGCTGAATTTCGAAATTTCATAATTTGCCGCTTCTCGAAAGTGAATTCTCCATTACGAATGCTAGTTTACAAGACCGACCGCTTCTGGCTCGTCCTTGCTTCCAAGCATGCCTGTTTGTACTTTGGACTTTTGTCTGACGGACTTGTGTATACACGCTCGGAAAATCTGACAACAGACATTTGTCCGCAGAAAATTTTAAAGCCTGCCATCCAACATTTTTTCCGCGGCAAAGCCGACAACATTTGTCCGATGGAACGTACAAACGGTGGGATTTTACGCCAACAGCCTGTCATCACACAATTCCCATCTGAAAATCTGATCGTGTGTACGAGGCTTAAGACTATTCAGGATAGTAGTTACAATTCTGCAACACAATAGTTGAATTAGACATGTGTCTTTTTTTTTTCAACCTATGTAAAGTATCGTACATACATTATGGAAGTTTGTTAGATGTCTAGCTTCATAAAAGTACATCAAAATAATTTCTGCCTGCTATTTTTGTAGTGTAGTTTTCCCTATTACGGTATAGTAATACAGCTACTTACCCTTCCAGAGATTCTGTCTATTCCGCCTTGCAGCACTTGTGTATGTTCCTCAGCCTCTTTTAACTTCTTGATCATGTGATCTGGAGCCCCTGTAGTCAAGTGCTGTAGTGGTTGGTTCCATGATCGTAGTAACTGGTGTACAAGGCTTAGCAAGTCATTGTGCTGTGGTAAAAATGCAAGAAATCTAGTAAACATATAAAAAGGTGTGTTTACAAATACCTAGAAAATAATGTTACTTACAGTGCCTTGAAAAAGTATTTATAGCCATTGAAATTTTCCACATTTTGTCATGTTACAACCAAAAAACGTAAATGTATTTTTATGTGCTAGACCAACACAAAGTGGCACATAATTGTGAAGTGAAAGGAAAATGCTAAATGTTTTTCAAAATTGTTTCCAAATAAATATGTGAAAAGTGTGGGGTGCATTTGTATTCAGCCCCCTGAGTCAATACTTTGTAGAACCACCTTTCACTGCAATTATAGCTGCAAGTCTTTTTAGGGAAGTCTCTACCAGCTTTGCACATCTAGAGAGTGACATTTTTGCCCATTCTTCTTTACAAAATAGCTCAAGCTCTATCAGATTGGATGGAGACCATCTGTGAACAGCAATTTTCAAGTCTTGCCACAGATTCTCAATTGAATTCAGGTCTGGACTTTGACTGGGCCATTCTAACACATGAATATGCTTTGATCTAAACCATTCCATTGTAGCTCTGGCTGTATGTTTAGGGTCGTTGTCCTGCTGAAAGGCGAACCTCTGCCACAGTCGCAAGTCTTTTGTCTGTCCCTGCTGAAGAAAAACATCCCCACAACATGATGCTGCCACCACCATGTTTCACAGTGGGAATGGTGTGTTCAGGGTAATATGCAGTGTTAGTTTTCCGCCGCACATAGTGTTTTGCTTTTAAGCCAAAAAGTTCAATTTTGGTCTGATCTGACCAGGGCACCTTCTTTCACGTTTGCTGAGTCCCCCACATGGCTTCTCGCAAACTGCAAAACAGGACTTCTTCTGGCTTCCTTTCTACAATGGCTTTCTTCTTGCCAAGCTTCCATAAAGGCTAGATTTGTGGAGTACACGGCCAAAGCCTGAAACAAGGGGTGGGGGCAGGGGGACATGTGCCCTGGGCACCAACTTTGGGTGGGCGCCACGCACTCCTGGGAGACAAATTGATCAGATGACTGTCAGGTTGGCACTTGGCTGCCAGCCAGCTTAGCCTACTCTACAAGCACTCCGTACAAAGCAAGATATGGCAGAGATGCTGTCCCATCTAGAATGCATGATTATAGGTGAATTGAACGCTACCAGAATGGACATACAGAATGTATTATGAGTAGAAGAATCTGAAGAACATTTAGATGAACGTAAAAAGGCCATTATGGAACTGCGAGAGAGGGCTGAACTGGACTGGTTAGATATAGGCTTGAAGATCAGGATAATCGAAACAGATGGAATAACTTAAGGACTCGCGGACTACCAGAGTCCGTTTAAAGATAGCGACCTAGAAAATACGGTCCAAGAGGTGTTCAATAAAATATTGAAAAAAGAAGTATCATCTCCTATGCACTTCGAAAGAGTCCATAGAATACAAAAAATAACTAAGTCACCAACAGACATTGTGAGGGACGTAATAGCGAGATTTCTTCATTTTGAAATAAAAGAACAAGTCTCATAGGGCAGACTTTGAGAAGTACCATGGGGCAGCAGTACTGCGGAGAATAATGGACTGGGTTCATAGCACCTCCGATAAAAAAAAATGGTGTCACTGGAGGAAAATATAAGTAAATTAGTTTTGGGCCAGATTATCTGGATCCCAAGGCAATATAGAGGGCTCTAGAGAAATGGCACCAATTACAATAGAAACTTTAAGATTATGGGATAAGCTAAAGTATAAGTATAAAAAGTATATCATGGCAACATAACAGTACTTTGATGCCTCTCAAATACGAACTACTTCCCTCCAGGGAAAGAGAGCAAGCTGTACTTAAAATGGACCCTTTTGGACTGTCTGAGACTAAAAGATGTTCTGAAAGGAAATGTTCTTTGTTCATTACTGTAATTGCGAGAAAGATATGGCACAACACCATGGGATGTTTGGAGATAAAGACAACTCCAACATTTTATGGAGTCTCTCCCAAAACCCATCTGCCCGGTCAGCAGTTTAAGCCCATGGGAAAGACTTGTTGACCAAGGGGGAATAAATAGACAGGGGATTTCTAGTATATATAATATGTTGACAGACCCCCCAGATTCTGAGTCCATGTGTCTTTTGGAGAGTTGGAAAATGGAATTGAATCAGCCGTTGCCAGAAACACTGAAACATAAAGTTATTGATTGCATACATTCCACTTCAATGGACACAAGCACAAAATAAATGAATTATAAATTAATAACTAAGTGGTATTATGTTCCATCAAAATTGCATAAAATCAATCCTGATATTTCGCCTCTGTGTTGGAGGGATGCGGGGTGGTGGAATCCCATGCTCATATATGGTGGCAATGCCCTTTGATCCAGCCATATTGGGCCATATTGGGAGGAAGTATTATACTTAATTAAGAAGATCGGCAGAGCTGAAATTGGGCAAGACCCTTGGCAATGTTTGTTCCATGTGATGGTTGACTCAAGGAAAAATTATAGAGCAGCAATCACCCCATTTCTGTTAAATGCAGCGAAGGCATTAATCCCAAAGAAATTGAAATCAAAGAAAATACCAACGACAAAGGATTGGTTTAGGGAAGTAGATAAAACTAGGCTAATGGAAGTTAATGGAATTAATATACTTACAAAATTACTCTGAAGTAAGATTCTATAGGACCTGGAAGAGTTGGTTGTAATTCCAACACACCTTGATTTGCTTGAGTTACATGGGTAGTGAGGGCATTACTTAGAGTCCTTCCCTCTGTTTCCCCCTCCTCCCCTATCCCCCCTCATCCCCCCCTTTTTTTTCTTTGGATGGAATCTAGGGGGAGGATAGTTTTATTTATATATTGTAATGTTTGGGGTATTTAGCTCAAGCGATAAATGCGTTTTAGTGCAGTGAGTCCACATCAGACAGGCATTATAGTTAAGGGCCTGGTAGCCCACGTTTATTAAACCGAAAAACAAAAGCAAAAAGGTCCATTCAGGATTCCCACGCAGGGGTTTAACTTCATTAAGCACTCCAAAAATAAGGAAAACATACCAAGCCACCTGGCTCTCTTGTCAGCAGTTCCTCTGCTTGCTCTCAAAAGATTTGCCAATTCTTTACAGCCCCCTGGACTCACTGGCTTCCTCAGTCTCCCCGACTCTCAAGGCTGGCCAGCCTTTCCCAGTCCCTGGGCAAAGAATCCCCTTTACATAGGCTGCAGACTCCCACAGGGCAGACCACTCTCCAGACACAGGTCTGTCTTCACACAGCAGTAGCAACAAGCTAAACACACTCCACCTTCCTCCACCCTCTGCTCTCACTAGCCCCTCGTTATATGGGCTGTGTGCACCTGGGCACACAACCTGCTGGCTCTCCATAAGACATGGACACAGGGTTAGAGATCCCATCCCTTTTCCCAGTGACAGGGACTATTACATATCCCCCCCCTTTGTTTCGATCCGGAGGGAGGAACACCAGCACCCATCATGGTTGGGACACCTCTGTGCTGGCTGTCAGCCACGTAGGCCCAACCTTTTTTTCGGGTGCGCTTCCAGGTACGTCCCACCCTGGATCTTAACAGGGTCCTATATTTCCCTATACTCCCCCCTTGTTTCGCACCGGAGGGAGGAACACATAAACCAGTCACTAAGAATGGGACACCTCTGTGCCAGCCATTCGCTGCGTAGGCCCATTTCTTTTTCCGGGTATGTTTCCACCAGCACTTCACCTTGAACCATGGGCTCCCACTAATCTCTCTATCCCTTCCACCTTCTGGCCACGGGATCCTCCTTTTCCCTCCCACAGACCTACTCTCCTGGGACTGTTGGGGACCCATTTCCATGAAATCTGTCAGGGACTGACCCCTCTCACTACCTGACGCAACACTAACCAACAACATCTGTTTATCAGGTTCACTAACCCCTGTGTGGTTACCCTTGGCAACCAAATCATTCTGTTTAACCTCGATAGCAATGTTCCACAAGGGGTTATTTAATTCAATATTATCATCATCATCAAGACCTCTTGTCACCTGGTTTGCTAGGACAGGGTCTAGGGAGGGACCATCTACAGGCAAGCAGTTACTCCCTATGGGACATTCCCACAGTTTCACATCGCTCCCGGTTGTCCAACACTCCAATAGCGACTGTCCTACCAACACACATTTTGCGCCACATTTTTCCACACCAATCTCTTTAACCATTTCTGTGTCCATTGGTACCTCAACCAATACCTCTGAGTTGTCCGACAGTGCTCTACAGTGCTTCTCATACACTTTTTCATTACAGTTACCAACACTGCCATTTCCTGTCAAAGTGTCTCCGGGTACCTCAAACTGCACCTCCCTGCGAGTGATGGATTGAATTCCCACTACTGCTGCGTCTTTTCCGGGCCCTTCCCTTTCACGAGGTCTAGCGGGTGAGACAGCACACGCGCCATGTACCAACCACTGCTCAGCTGCACCTCGGATCGCACCAGCATACGGAGAGACTTCTACTATGTCTATCATTTCTGATTCCTTTAGCAGTTCCCCTGAACGCCTTCCGCACATAACTGTCGCTGGAAGCATTCTCGCAGAGAACTGCAAGACCACTTTCTGCAAAAGTAACCAACATTGCAGTAACCAATTTTTATCAACATTGCTTAACATCGCCTGTACCACGTGTCTCCACTGATTGGTACTACGCAGTACCAGGTCGCCCATCTGCGGTGGATACATGCAGGTATACAGCGGAAAGATTTTCACCAATTCCAACAACATCTCAGTTATTTCTAGACATGCCACATCTAAACACAGAACTCTAGGGACTTTTCCCTTACTAACGACGTGGAGGGGCTCATTTGCTAAGGCTTGAGAGGCTGAGACACTCAAAGAGACCTCCACCTCAGAGGCCACTGACAAAACTTGCGGCTCCCCATGAGCACTGCAAATCGCATGTGTCACACTCATCCTCTCATTTTCAGCAACACTGAGCTCTTCCATGTCCCTATCCATTATCCCATCATCCTGACACTCAACATGACTCATCTCTTTTGCTGTGGACAAAACTTCTGCTATATATGCGCCCTTTTCCGATCCTTCCGCCTGGAGGGGGTTAAGTTCTGCAACAGCCAACGCACCTGTGTCTACTGGCTTTGCAGCCTCTCCATTTGTCACAGCAGCAATAGTGTCCAGCTTACTATTACCTTCAGAAATTTCTTTCCACCACGCTATCACCTTAATGGCGAGACTATCCCAGTCTATCCTATCTGTGCTCCAGTCATCAGCACTCTGTAGTACTGCTCCCTCTGCCCATGGAGACACAGGTGGACAGAGTGGTTTAGCAGCAGACAATCTGCACCAGTCACTGTCAACCACATCAGATTGTGATAATACATACTCCCTCATTTGAGCTATTTTCCCATTGTTTTCCACCTGAGCAGTATCAGAGCTGTCCTGGAGCCCCGCCGGCTCCAACACTGGGAGTCCTCCTGAGATTTCCTGGGACAACTCTGCTGCACTACCTGTGGTTACCATGGGAGACACCAAACCATCAACATTGTCAGTAATACACTTTTCAACATCATCATTACTTTTGAATACATCACAATAAGTACATGTATCATCAGCCATAGACATAGCAGTGTTATAAGCTTTAACAGGCTGTTTTTGGTCAGAACACACAGCACCCCGTGTAACGCTCAGCACACCACCCTTCCTCTCCAAAGGCATTCTTTTGCCCACTAGGGCGGCTCCACAGTTGTCCTGGGAAACCATGTGCCTCACCACTGCGGGCTCCTGGGAGGTTTCCCTGGGCATCTCTGTAGCACCTGTCACTAGGGAACCTGGCACACAAACGGTATTGGTCACCCCTAGGTTACCACTTCCAGCACTCTGGTGGATTACACCAGGTACATACAGAGTCCAGTCTTTTTGAGTTCTTAACCTTGCTGCAGGTTGAGCTTCAACCTGTGTCTCCCCACTACTTGGGGTAGCAAACTGCAGCAAGTCCATTTTTACCACTTCTGCTGATCTCCCAGCCGGATATACTCCCACTTCACTGGGATCAGTCCCGCAAACTGCAACAGTCTTACCATAATCTGTAGCAGGTAACTCTGGCTTCATTTGAGTACGTTGTCTATCCTTTATCGCACTTTTACTGACTAACTCTCCCTGGTGGCCATGGGATGAAACTGCAGCAGCCACTTCTGACTCCTTAGCACCCCCTGCAGGCACAACAGGTACTTCCTCACTGTTGCCAGAGGTGACTGAAAATAGGTTTGCACAAAAATCTGGGCTTGCAGACAAAGACTTCTGCCCAGTAACCACATCTCCAGGCATGTTCCATAACCTGGGACAAGAAAAAATTTCATGCCCCAGTTGACCACATTCCAGGCATGGTACATTTTTACACATATCTTTAATGGGATGCCGCTCCACATCTCCACTGTATCTCCTCCTTCCGGTTAACACCCGATCCCTTGTTGCTAAGGGAGATGGCACTCTTCCAGCTGTACTTTGCTGACTCTCCCAAAAGCAGCGACTTTGCGCTCCTTGAAGCATTGTTGCTTTAAACATGCCACGATCCTCTGTCGGCAATACGTTTCTCGCGTAGACCACAGACTTGACATCACTGCCGTTGCTACGGGCAACCACATACTTGTCAAACTTCTGATAAGCCTTTTGGACACTCCTGGGACTTAAATCAGGCTTTCTAAACATTGTTGCAGACCTCTGTCTGGCCGTGTCGCCTTGTATTGGAGACTGAGACAAAGGGCACTTGGAGATAACATGCCCCCACTCTCTGCACCGAAAACAGCGCTCTTGCTTCAGAGCCTTGACAGGGCTTCCCAAATTGCATCCTCTTGTAAGCTTGGGACTTTGCACCTTAATAGCTGGCCTGCTTGCACCAGCGTTGCCAGGGGCAACAGCATGCACTTCCCCTTTAAGTGTAGCAAAAAACAGTCTGCAATATTCTCCGGCAGGCTCAAACTCTTGCTTCATCTCTGCAGTCACTCCACCACACTTTTGCGCTTTCCAGCAAAAAATGAAGCACTGTTACTTTAAAGCAAGTTGCTTTTCACTTCATGCAAGCTTTCCTCACCTGCACAGTGCACACACAGATTGTGCTGTCTCATGCACACAAACACAGTTCATCAATTTAACTTCTGCGCAATGCAGTTTGCCTGGCTGCCACACACCGCTAGCAGCAATTCCTGAAATGACTCACTACTGGCGCAGAGACCCGGACTTCACCGTCTGTGTGCCCGCATTCGAACACCACTTGTAATGTTTGGGGTATTTAGCTCAAGCGATAAATGCGTTTTAGTGCAGTGAGTCCACATCAGACAGGCATTATAGTTAAGGGCCTGGTAGCCCACGTTTATTAAACCGAAAAACAAAAGCAAAAAGGTCCATTCAGGATTCCCACGCAGGGGTTTAACTTCATTAAGCACTCCAAAAATAAGGAAAACATACCAAGCCACCTGGCTCTCTTGTCAGCAGTTCCTCTGCTTGCTCTCAAAAGATTTGCCAATTCTTTACAGCCCCCTGGACTCACTGGCTTCCTCAGTCTCCCCGACTCTCAAGGCTGGCCAGCCTTTCCCAGTCCCTGGGCAAAGAATCCCCTTTACATAGGCTGCAGACTCCCACAGGGCAGACCACTCTCCAGACACAGGTCTGTCTTCACACAGCAGTAGCAACAAGCTAAACACACTCCACCTTCCTCCACCCTCTGCTCTCACTAGCCCCTCGTTATATGGGCTGTGTGCACCTGGGCACACAACCTGCTGGCTCTCCATAAGACATGGACACAGGGTTAGAGATCCCATCCCTTTTCCCAGTGACAGGGACTATTACAATATATATATATATATATATATATATATATATATATATATATATATATATATAAAACATTAAACTATAATCACATTTTTGATATACACTGTAATTCACGGTTTAGTAAGGGAGATTGGGAATAGAAAATTTGGTTGGAAGGAATAAGGGGAACGACCTACTGTACACAACAGTGGAAAAAATATATTTATTTTTTTCCACATTATGTAATAGGAAATGGGGGGGGGGGGGGTTGTAGGGGGGGCTGAGGGGGGAGATGGGGGAGGGGACGTAAACGGAGTGAGTTAATGGAATATGGGCCCTTTTTTCAAATTTGTACTTTTTCTAAGAACTTTGACATTTTTGAGGATGATATATTCTAGGAGAGATCCATTCTTGTGTTTTTTGTGTTTTTGAATGATTTGTATATATGTTTTTGGAATGACATGTAAGGTTTTATATCTGTATAATAATTTAATAAAAATAGTTGATAAACGAAAAAAAAGGAATGTTGGGTGGGGGGGGGGTGGAGGGTTGTAGTTGGGTTGCACATTAGTCTTTACCAGGAGCTCCACCGGTTGGTGGGGGATGCAGTTTGGAATCTTTACCCTGGGCACTGAGTGACCTCTTGTCCCAGAACTAGGGGGCGCCAAACGGAGTCTTTGCCCCGGGTGAAAGAATGTCTAGCTTCACCAGTGTGCACGACTAATATTTGTCCTGTGGACAGATTCTTCCACCTGAGCTTTGGATCTCTGCAGCTCCTCCAGAGTTACCATGGGCCTCTTGGCTGCTTCTCTGATTAATGCTCTCCTTGTCCGGACTGTCAGTTGAGGTGGACGGCCATGTCTTGGTAGGTTTGCAGTTGTGCCATACTCTTTCCATTTTCAGATGATGGATTGAACCATGCACCGTGAGAGGTTCAAAGCTCAGGATTTTTTTTATAACCTAACCCTGCTTTAAACTTCTTCACAACTGTATCCATGACCTGTCTGTGCCTTGGTCTTCATGATGCTGTTTGTTCACTAAGGTTCTCTAACAAACCTCTGGGGGCTTCACAGAACAGCTGTATTTATACTGAGATTAAATTACACACAGGTGGACTCTATTTACTAATTGAAAATAATAGAAGGGTTTGGCGCTGTTCCTTTTGGTTGGGTAGTTCCCTACCTTCATATAGGTTACTAAATGCAAATTAAAAATATATTAAAAATATAAATTCCTAGGTGCACCGTGCATCTGTCAAATAAATATTCTACTGCAGTATTGTACAATCATAAGTGATACATAGACATTGGATATATAACTTAAATATATGTGGTATTGAAGAAGGGGGGGGGGGGGGAGGGGGAAAGGGGGGGGGAGAAGGAAGGTGGATGGAGGGTGAAAGTGAGGGGAGGGGGAGGTGTAGGAGATCTGCTCCTGAGGAAAAAATTGGCAATATCAGAATAAAGTGCAAACGTGCTAGTGAAATTCAAAAAAATTCCTTATATGTGATACATTTGTTGTCAAATTCTTTAGTATGTCTCTTATGCAATTTCTTGTGCTGTTACGGTGATAATCCTTCACTTATAATATATCCTTGCTCTGAAAGTGCAGCCACTCACCAGATCACTTCACCCCTGCGGGGGTAGTAGGCAGTTACAGTTTTTGCGCCACTGTACAGCGATCGCTGGCGGGCTCAGGATCGTGGTATATCATATGTAAAGAGAGAGGGAGTGCCCATAGCGTAAAATTGCTTTAAAAAGTTTTATTACACAAAATAGAAGGGTACTCACACTTTTACAATGAAAATCAAGCGTAATGGTAAAAAACGTCAAAAACGTCACAAATGTCCTTCAGCGCTGGTACCGGAGGTGATGTTTGGGAAGCACAGATTAGGCCACGCCCTACGCGTTTCTGATATTGCCAATTTTTTCCTCAGGAGCAGATCTCCTACACCTCCCCCTCCCCTCACTTTCACCCTCCATCCACCTTCCTTCTCCCCCCCCCCCTTTCCCCCTCCCCCCCCCCCCTTATTCAATACCACATATATTTAAGTTATATATCCAATGTCTATGTATCACTTATGATTGTACAATACTGCAGTAGAATATTTATTTGACAGATGCACGGTGCACCTAGGAATTTATATTTTTAATATATTTTTAATTTGCATTTAGTAACCTATATGAAGGTAGGGAACTACCCAACCAAAAGGAACAGCGCCAAACCCTTCTATTATTTTCAATATATCTTAGCTGTCCCCATTTAGGGTGACTGCTTGTTGGGAGGCAGCAGTTCCAAACTTCACCAAATAAGCCTTTACTTCCACTGCGCGGGTTCACCATCCCTTTTCTATTTACTAATTAGGTGACTTCTGAAGGCAATTGATTCCACTAGATTTTAATTAGGGGTATCAGAGTAAAGGGGGCTGAATACAAATGCACACCACAATTTTCAGATAATTATTTGTAAAAAATGTTATGTGCCACTTTGTGTTGGTCTATCACATAAAATCCCAGTAAAATACATTAACGTTTTTGGTTGTAACATGACAAAATGTGGAATACTGCAAGGGGTATGAATACTTTTTCAAGGCACTGTATGTAACAGGCTTTGACTAGACAAGCCCACCTGGGCCTCAGTCCACATGGTACTAGATGCAAAAGACTACCAGTCACCCACACTATTGGAGGAATGATTCACTTAGACTGCAGACCTGGGTGTGGAATTTATTTTACAGACAGCTAAAGCTCGACAGAGTCTTGAACATTGCAGAAAATGTATACTGTAAGCTACACTTACATCTCTTACTGACACACTCACATGTGTACTGACCCCTGTCTATTATTGTAGACAATGGGGTGGATTTACTAAAAGCAAATAGACTGTGCACTTTGCAAGTGCAGTTGCACTCATTTTCCCTGGGGCTTAGAGAATGGGTTAAAGCTCTGCTGATTTCCATCATCCAATCATGTGCAAGAAAAAATGCTGTTTTTTTTTTCTCCTTGCACCTGATTGGGTATTCTTTACAAGATGCACATATATTCCCCACCAACACAGCCAGACAAACTGATGGCGTACAGAGACGGATGGACAGATGGGCCAGAGAGCCCCACCCCAGGGCTGAGACCAACCCACCTTTTTCTTACAGTTTTGATAAACGTAGCAACCAATCACTCATCTCCGTCTACTGCCCATATCTGGGGTTGGTCTCCTGAGATAACCTGTTTTCACACTGATCGTAAGTCAGTTGAAAGAACTCTAAGCAAGATCATGTCACATAAAATGTAATTGACTATTTTGTATCGGCTGTATAATATATATATATATATATATATATATAATTTTTTTTTTTCTCTTTTCATGTTTCTAGTTTTTCTAACCATGCACTCCCCTGAGCCCTTGAAGAAGCCGCCCAGGCGAAACACATCAGTTTGAGTCATCCCCTCGTATTCTGATATGTGTATTTTCACAATAATATGATATATACGCTATAATTATATATATATAAGTATGGTATACAGATAGTGAAGGACCTCTATCTTCAGGGGTGTATTGGTTGGCGCATAATATGTGGAGACAATTCATGTTTTTAATGGCATAACATCCCCTACTTTGTCTATTTATATCCTATTTTGTAATAAAATCGTTTTTATCTTGATATATGTTTGATATTTATTCTGAGAGGAGGTTTTTCAGCACCTGTAAAGTCACACCTTTCTATATTTTGGTTTCTTGCAGTTACATAATGATGTGGTGCTGACATTTCATCCAGGCTCATGTTTCTATATACAGTATCTCACAAAAGTGAGTACACCCCTCACATTTTTGTAAATTTTTGAGTGAGTGTACAGCTTGTATAACAGTGTAAATTTGCTGTCCCCTCAAAATAACTCAACACACAGCCATTAATGTCTAAACTGATGGCAACAAAAGTGAGTACACCCCTAACTGAAAATTTTCAAATTGGGCCCAATTAGCCATTTTCCCTCCCCGGTGTCATGTGACTCATTAGTGTTAAAAGGTCTCAGGTGTGAATGGGGAGCAGGTGTGTTGAATTATCGCTCTCACTCTCTCATACTGGTCACTGGAAGTTCAACATGGTACCTCTTGGCAAAGAACTCTCTGAGGATCTGAAAAAAAAGAATTGTTGCTCTACATAAAGATGGCCTAGACTAAAAGAAGAGTGCCAAGACCCTGAAATTGAGCTGCAGCACGGTGGCCAAGACCATACAGTGGTTTACCAGGACAGGTTCCACTCAGAACTGGCCTCGCCATGGTCGACTAAAAGTTGAGTGCATGTGCTCAGAATCATATCCAGAGGTTGAATTTGGGAAATAGACATATGAGTGCTGCCAACATTGCTGCAGAAGTTGAAGGGGTGGGGGGTCAGCCTGTCAGTGCTCAGACCATACGCTGCATACTGCATCAAATTGGTTTGCATGGCTGTCGTCCCACAAGGAAGATGATGCACAAGAGCCCGCAAACAGTTTGCTGAAAACAAGCAGACTAAGGACATGGATTACTGGAACCATGTCCTGTTGTCTGATGAGACGAAGATAAACTTATTTGGTTCAGATGGTGTCAAGCGTGTGTGGTGGCAACCAGGTGAGGAGTACAAAAACAAATGTGTCTTGCCTACAGTCAAGCATGGTGGTGGGAGTGTCATGATCTAGGGCTGCATGAGTGCTGCTGGCACTGGGGAGCTACAGTTGATTGAGTGAACCATGAATGCCAACATGTACTGTGACATACTGAAGAAGAGCAGGATCCCCTCCCCTCAGAGACTGGGCCGGAGGGCAGTATTCCAACATGATAAGGACCCCAAACACACCTCCAAGATGACCACTGCCTTGCTAAAGAAGCTGAGGGTAAAGGTGATGGACTCACCAAGCATGTCCTTAGACCTAAACCCTGTTGAGCATCTGTGGGGCATCCTCAATTGGATTTTTTTTGTGTGACTATTATGTTACACTTGCACTTATCTCTTTATGTACAATAAAGTTACCTTTAATAAAAAACAAAAAAAGACAAAAATCACTGCGTATCCTCCCAGCAGTGATGGCTCCCCCCTCCGTGAGAACGCAATAGCTCCCCAGAAGGGATACCCCCATCAACAATCACTAAATCGAGGAATTTCCTTTCCTGCAACCCGTGATTGCAGGAAAGAAAATTGCATCATCTATGGCCTGCTTTAGCCTTTAAAGTCTTTAGATGATCCCCCATTGTTTTCTGGTATTCATTCTGATCTAAATGAGTGTTATTTTATAGGAAATAAAGTGAATATTGGATAAAGAAAGACTAAAAAATAATATAGTCTAGTGGGTACAGATCTTTTTGACTGCATCAACTTACTTGCAACTGTAATGCCTGTTCCTTGTCTTCTGGGGTATTAAGAGTGGAAGTGTGACAGTTGTTCAAAACATTTCCCAGTAAATGCCTTCCCTGAGAATACTGTTGGTCCTGTAATAGAGTAAAACAAATATTTCTTATCCAATTTATACATTGAAGAAACCCTAGTTTTAAAGCAAATGTGCAGTGTTTTGTACTGTATGTTATGTACCTTGGCAAAATGCCTAAAAAATGCCTAAAAGTTGTATACAAGTCAGCAGGTGGATCAAGCCTCCCTTTTAGTTACACAAAGCCACAGGTTTTCATTGTGCACCAGTGGCTGCTGGTGGGTTCTTCTTTCGGGGGGCGGCAAACAAACAACACCCCCCCTTCCGGTGGCTTGGCACTAAAACATAACCCCCCCCGCGGGTGGTCCGGCACTTACCCGCTTATGTGCCAGGGCTGTGGTGTCCTCTCCTGGAGTGCAGGAAGTGGCCGTGGCAGCTTTGGTGTCCACTCCTCCAGCTGTGTGTCTCCCCTTCCGCCAAAGAGCTAGG
This sequence comes from Aquarana catesbeiana, assembly GCF_042186555.1. Taxonomy (NCBI): domain Eukaryota; kingdom Metazoa; phylum Chordata; class Amphibia; order Anura; family Ranidae; genus Aquarana; species Aquarana catesbeiana. The sequence goes on from NC_133333.1 coordinate 83,649,054, forward strand.
CATCCAATAGGATACCCTGATGCTTTGGCCCATTGGGAAACAGGTCTCACAGACCTGCCTCCTGATTGGCAGGGAGGAACTTTAGCGTGATAATAGCGAAAATTAATTTGCTATGGTCACACAACTGGGTGGGTTCGGAGCGCAATGCTCCGAGTGCTCCCTTTTTTGAAGCCTATTAGAGCCTCTGGCTCTAATCAGATGCTTCAAAAAAACACCCACCCCACATTGGAATCCATGGTCCGGCGCCACTGATATGTAGATCAGGGGTTGGGACGCATGGATAGGGGAGGCGGTGCCCATGCACCCCCTATGGAAGGTCCGCCACTGTTGTGCACCATTACAATCTTCTAGCTGCCAGTGTTCAAATAACCAATGATTTCATCAGTTGATAAGGAGGACATCAGGCACATGCACAACATCCTTGTTTGCCCCCTCCCCTGCTGTATTTGCGAATAAAACACCTCTAACGTTGGGTGTTCTATGTGTATGAATGCATTATATAAAACTAATAGTTTTGTTGTTTACATTTTAGAATGGAGTGCCTTGATGTTGTACATAACTTTCTCGAATCGTCTTCCAGGGCAGCATCCGAGAGATAGGCTCCTCCTCCCTAAAACAGGAAACACATTAGTCCACCATTATAAATTTCACACTCTTACCTGTGTGCCTCAGTTGTTTGTGTTTCCTCCGGACCCACAGGAGCTGCAAGAACGTTTGTTATTTTATTTTCACCTGTCTCTGTGCTTGTTGCAGGAGACCCCCTGCCAGCATCCCATACAGCCCAAGGGGCTTTGGGAGGGCGAGCAGGCGCAGCACTGGGCAACATTGCTCAAAGCCTGAGATTTCGCCCCTACTGAGGGGTCTGCAATCATCCCCCCAGGCTGCAGGAGGACTCTGTCATCCCCACCCCATGCCGCTGTTAGGCCTGTGTATGCTTCCGCAAGCACCCCCCTCTGGCTTTCCGCAGAATCTGGAGCCCGCCAGGGGGGATGGATACATGCATAGATGGGCGCCCCCCCCGCCGCCGCCACCGCCGCCGACCGCTGCCGAAAACCTCAGCAGCAGAGGTTCTAGCAGGGAGGGTTTTGCACCTTCTAAATTAGGTCCCTGGTGGCTGCGGCTGTCCCCCCAAACGAATCCACCGCTCTCCGGGCGGCGCAGCAGCGTCCTCACCGCCACAGGCCGCTACAGGGAGTCGGGGGTGTACCAAGATGGCGCCGAGGAAGTTCCGCTTCCGGGTTGGCGGCCATTTTCCCGTAGTCTATCTACTGCGGAGATAGAGCAGGGACACCTAGGGGCGGGAAGTTTAAAAAAAAAAAAAAAAAAAAGAGAAAGAAAACAGAATACAAATAGCAAATTTGTTCAATGCTACCCTTCACTACCAGCACAGTTACTCTACAATACAGCGGCATGTGCAGGTGTGTCCACCAACCTGCACGGGGTCAGCCGGGGGCGGGGCCGGAGCTTATGCAGGAAGCAGATAAAAAGGCCTCTAAGCAGAGGATCCTGGTGGCTGATCATGTCTGACGCTTCCCCACCCTGCCCTGCAGATCCTGCAAATCAGGACAGCTCCAAGGTAAGCCAGAATATTCTTGAATTATCTCTGTCTTAACCTCTTTACTGCCTATCTACAGGCAGTTCCTTTGACCACCTAAACTCACGGGGTTTTTTTGTTCTCTATGCTCGCTTGCAGGCAAAGACCCCTGAGGAAAGGAAGGCTAAAGGCAAAACATGTGCCTCATGCAGCCACAGGCTTTCCCCAGATTGGAAAAAGCCCCTGTGTCAGAAATGCTTAGACAAAATGGTGGCAAAAGAATCACAGGGATTTTTGAAAGACCTGCTCAATTCTTTTAAGAAAGAAATTCAGAGCACCATGGCACCACTACGCTCAGCTATAGAGAAATTAGAAACGCCAGCAAGTGTCGCTCAGGCCAGTATCCCATCTACCAGAGGGAGAACAAGGTACAGGCAGAACAAGAGGTGGATTCAGATGAATCTGAACAATCTGAATCAGAAGACGGTATCTGTTCAGACTCAAAGGAGGAAGGGCATGGGAAGCAGGGGCGGCAAACCTAAATCCGGCTATTGCTTCCACCTGCACAGCCCGAACCTTGCTAATCTGGCTAACCCAGCTGCAAGATCTATTGGAGAACGACACACCCAGGGAGGAACTAATTAAAACCATCCCCACACTAACTAGAGCGGCAGCTTTCTTGGCAGATGCTTCAGCAGAAACTGTCAGAATATCCTCTAGGACCACGGCACTACTAAACTCGGCCCGCAGAGCCCTGTGGTTAAAATCCTGGGGGGGGGGATGCACCTTCCAAGAACCGTTTATGTGGCATACCATTCACTGGAGACCTACTGTTTGGTCCCGAACTAGAAACAGTCCTGGATAGGACTGCAGCAAAAAATAAGGGGTTCCCTCAAACCAAGAAGAGACAAGGGAAGGCGCCCTTTCGGCATTTCAAGAAATTCAATAAGCCAGGGGCAAAAAAGCACTGGGGTCAACAAAACAAGAAAGGCAAAGGTGAATTCATCCTCAAGCCTAATACCCAAAAGAACAAAAAACAATGACTGCCTTCAGGTGGGGGGCAGATTGGCGGCTTTCTCCCACCAATGGGAGGAGATAACAGAAAACAAATTCATACTGCGCACCATAGCGGACGGTTACGCAATAGAATTCTCCAACCGCCCCCCAACCAAATACTTAGCGACCATGCTACCCAAGGACAGCAATCAAGCAAAGGTGTTTCTAGAATCCCTACAGAAACTATTAGATCAGAAGGTGATTTGTCACGTTCCCCAAGAGGAGGAACAAAAGGGCTTCTACTCACACATCTTCGCAAAAAGAAAACCATCAGGCAAACTAAGGCTGATACTAAACCTCAAACCACTCAACCGAGGAATAAGATACAAGAGATTCAGAATGGAATCTATCTATTCAATTAGGAACATCCTACCGCAGGAGACATTCATGGCAACACTAGATTTACAGGATGCCTACCTACATGTCCCCATAAGAAAGGATCACCAAAAGTTTCCAAGGTTCGCAATCCAGGGGCCAGCAGCTACGCTGCACCTACAGTACACAGCTCTCCCCTTCGGAATCTCCTCAGCTCCAAGAATATTCTCAAAAATAATGGCGGAAGCGCTAAAAGGTCTAAGACAGGAGGGTATTGGAATAATACCATACTTAGACGACCTCCTGTTCTTTGCGGACTCAGCAGCAATCCTAGAAAACAACCTGCGCAAGAGTATGATCTATCTGCAAAACCTGGGATGGTTAATAAACGCAGAGAAATCGCAAATGATCCCAAGCCAGAGAGTAGTGTACCTGGGATACGTGCTGGACTCCAGACTGTCAAAAATTTTCCTAACAAAGGAAAAAGACGTAAAAATGACACAAGCAATTACGTCCCTGCTAAGGAACCATTCCACAACGATCAGGCACGGAATGTCCGTACTAGGACTGATGACGTCTTCCATTCCAGCCATCACCTGGGCACAAATTCACATGCGACCCTTACAGAACTACATTCTGTCCCAAAGGGATGGCAGGCAAGCATCCCTAGAAAAATCCATTCCCGTCCCCGCCACAGTCAAACAAACACTCTACTGGTGGCTCAACCCACTTCGGGTCATCGAGGGGCGCAGATGGGCTCAAGTCAATCCAGTCAGCATCACCACCGATGCAAGCGCCCTAGGATGGGGAGCCCACATGGAAGGGCGGTTCTCGCAAGGGAAATGGACACCCAAATGGGCACAAGCCTCCTCAAACTTGAGAGAGCTGAAAGCTGTGGGGGAAGCGCTAAAAACCTTCAAGCCAGCATTACAGGGGAAGGATGTAAAGATACAATCAGACAACGCAGCGACAGTCGCATACCTAAACAGACAAGGGGGCACAAAATCCCAAAAACTGATGAGACTGACACAATCTATCCTACTGTGGACAGAAGTGAACATAAGATCGATATCCGGTATTCATCTAAAAGGAACAGACAATACAGTGGCAGATTTGCTGAGCCGGAAAACGATAAAACACACGGAATGGTCGCTAAACCAAACAACCTTCACTCAAATCACCCAGAAGTGGGGAATACCCGAAGTAGACCTATTTGCTTCCAGGGCGAACGCAAAATCTCCGATATTTTTCTCCCTGGACCCTACAGATGGCAACAGCGGGGTGGATGCCTTCAACCAAAACTGGAAATGGCATCTGTGCTATGCATTCCCTCCAACTGCCATAATTCCAAAAGTAATCCAAAAAAATCAAGGCAGAGAAAACAGTGATACTAATAGCACCACACTGGCCCCAGAGAGCATGGTTCAGTCATTTAAAAAATCTCAGCATACAACCTCAGCTGACACTGACGGACCGCCCGGATCTACTGTCACAAGGCCCAGTCAACCATCCGAACCACAAAATCTTGAAGCTCTCGGCTTGGTTACTGAGAGGGTAAAACTCCAGAACAAAGGCCTGTCAGACAGAGTAATCAACACCATCTTAAACAGCAGAAAGCCGGTAACGAGAGCCATCTATGAGAAAATAAGGAAAAAATTTGCTTCTTGGTACGAAGACAGACCAATCTCCAACGGTGGGATAATTCCAATAGTTTTGGACTTCCTACAAGATGGTGCAGACAAAAACATATCACCAAGTACCCTGAAAGTACAGGTTGCAGCACTTTCCTCGGTCATGGATACTAGACTAGCGGAAGACCCGCTGATAAGACGATTCCTCATAGCTCTTAAAAGATCCAAACCAGCCAAATTGTACAAAACTCCCACCTGGGACATGGGCACAGTAATTAAGGGCTTTCTTTCCCCTCCGTTTGAACCTATCGAGGACAGCTCAGACAAAAACCTCACGTTAAAAACTGCGCTCCTTCTGGCCTTAGTATCCGCCAGAAGAGTGAGTGAGATCCAAGCTCTATCTTCAATAGAACCATACTGTCTAATACATCTGGACAAGATAATTCTCTCTCCAGATCCGGCCTTTCTACCCAAGGTCTCTTCTACATTTCACAGAACCCAAAACATCGTCATACCCTCACTTCCAACAACCATGGATAGTAGGAAAAGAAACATTTACAGCAAACTTGATGTAAGGAACACGCTCATAGCGTATCTCGAAAGAACAAAAGAATGGCGTAGAACGACCTCCCTCTTCATCCTCTATGCAGGAATCAACAGAGGGAAACAAGCTTCAAAAAGCACCATCAGCAGATGGATAAGGATGGCCATACAGATTACCTATAAGGCACAGAATCTCACTCCACCTAGTGAAATCAGAGCGCACTCAACTAGAGCCTGGGCAACCTCGGCCGCAGAGAAAGCAGGGGCAACTCCGGAGCAGATCTGCAGGGCAGCGACATGGTCGAGCTTCAGTACTTTCGCTAAGCACTACCGCATAGACCAGCTGTCTGACCAAGACCAAGCATTTGGTCGTAAAGTGCTCCAGTCTCTAACCCCACCCTAGTAAGTATTGCTTGATATATCCTCTCGGATGCTGCCCTGGAAGACGATTCGAGAAAACAGAGTTAGGTACCTGGTAACTCTTTTTCTAAGAAGTCTTCCAGGGCAGCACTAGTTCCCACCCTTGAAACAACAAAAACCAGGTACAGAGGGGGAGCTTGCAGCTTACAGGGAATTCCTTCGGTGCTTTAACATAACTGAGGCACACAGGTAAGAGTGTGAAATTTATAATGGTGGACTAATGTGTTTCCTGTTTTAGGGAGGAGGAGCCTATCTCTCGGATGCTGCCCTGGAAGACTTCTTAGAAAAAGAGTTACCAGGTACCTAACTCTGTTTTTTAAAGGGTGCATTGACTAAAAGGTTGAGAAACACTGCTCTAGATTAACCATTTACAATTATTTTGTATTATTATATATAATAATTATTTTTATTTATTTTTTTTATTTTTATTTATTTTTTCCGGTAAATATGAAATTGAATATGTTCAGCCAGCAGTCTGCTGATTACATTTTTTCTGTAAATTTGCCTATTTGGTTTAAAGAGTATGCAATTTGATCAGTTATTTCCAGCTCCATTCTGAAAACACATACTGCCTAATGTGTAAGAAGAGAGAGACAAACCCTCCCTGTCCCATAGAGTAGTAAATGGAGTAGCGATAGACAATTCATAAGTGAGTTAGTGTTGCTGGGATTGGAGATATCTTGTTAGCAGTGGTGGCTGGTGATCAATATTTTGGGGAGGCTCTCGATCCACTCATGGCGATCCACTTGCACTACTGCCACCCCTCCCATGGCTCTCAATCCACTCGCGCCGACTCAATCGCACTACCTCCAAAACACACACCCCCGCGCGCATGTGATCCGTGGCCTTACCTTATACTCCGGTAGAGGTGTGGGGAGGAGGATGACGTGGTGGTGCACTGCTGAATCTGGGCTCCTGGAAGAGCCTGTCGCTGCCGCAGGGGCCATTGCTTCTCCTTCCGGCTAAACAGGAGATGGGTCCTGAGACCCGATTGACTGGGAGTTCTAAGACTCCCAGCCAATCAGGTCTCTGGACCCCCTTCCTGATTGGCTGGGAGGAGATGCAGGAAGACATTAGTGAATATTAATTCTCTAATGTCATTCAAGTGGGTGGGCTTGGGGCACAGTGCTCTGTGCCCCGAGCCCACCCATTTTAAAGCCAATTAGAGCCTCCGTCTCTAATCACGTGCTTAAAAAAAAAAAAAAACACATTGAAATCCATGCGTCCAGTGCCCTGCATGGAGATTAGGGGTCGGCGCAATGGTTAGTGGGTGTGGCGCCGCTGCGCCCCTAATGGATGGGTCACCACTGCTTGTTAGAAAGCCCAGAATTAGAGGTTATGTGTGGATGGGTCCTAAACAATATCTAGCCCAAAATAAGACACCTAGTCCACAGAAATTCCTATAAATGAACCCTTTGAAAAATTCTAGTAAAAGAAGAAAGCAAATCACTCACGCAGGAAATAACATGTGAAGGAGTTCTGTATTATTGTAATTTACAGAAGGCCCCATGCTGTGACATTGGACTTGTTTAATAGTTCTAAAAACTCCCACAAGCTGCAAATGGAAGTAGAAATAGTAGAAAAGTAGATAATAATAATATGACATTACAAAGCAAGTGTGGTAGCACGTGTTGTATACTTTTGGTAAAAGTCGAGTTTTCCTTTAAAGTATATCTAAGGCCAAAACTGTTTGTTTTTCAATTTGGATGGAGCCGGGAAAGTTAAAACGGCTGTGTTTATATAGTTAGCCATATCTGTCTCAGCTAGATTTCCTGTCCTTAGACCCAACAGGAAGTGAGAGGATACCTTTCCAATGTTAGGAATATCCGCTTTTATACAGAACAAAGTGGTCCAGTTGGAAGTGTTCCCCTCTATTCCTGTTTTGGTGGCAACTCAAAACTTTGAATTCACCCTCACTTTCATTCCCAATGACACTGGTGATCAGAACAATTAGTGAGCGCTAATCCCCCTAACAGGAACAGAGACAACAAAAAGCTTGACAGTGGTTCAAACTCTGCCCTCGCTCTATCCAAAACTAAAAAAAAGTTTTGGCTTTAGTTATACTTTATGGTAGTTCATGAAATGCAAGAATGAGATGTATACATACCACTGATTGTCTACCTACCTAATTACTACAGGTGGTATACAAAGGAACTCTGTATTAACTGTACAACCAGGGCAGACTTTTGACAAAATATGCTCTCTAGGGTCATAAGCCTGTGACATGGACAGCATAGTGCCATAACAAACAGACAGAAAAGGGGATTCATCAAAACTGGAGGAGATAGCAGCTACAACAGTTCTGCATGGCAACCAGTCAGCTTCTATCTTTTTTTCAAAGCTTAACTGAACAAGCTAAAAATTAAGCTGGTTGGTTGCTATGCACAAGTGCTCCAGGTTTAAAGGAAAAGTCCAGCCTGAGCTCATTCGGCTGGGCTTCTCCTATGGGTCACAGGAGTGCAGTTTGTTTTGCACTCCTGTGACCCGTCTGCTGACATCACTGGAATCATTCCAGGCACTGTGTCATCCTGACGCTGGAAGTCTGGATCCACCAGGTGCCTGGACTGATGGCTGTCTCAGCCTCTCAGTGAGCCACTGAGACACCTGCTCCCTGCCCGTCCACAGTTCAGTGCTCCAGTGAGTGTAGCAGAGTAGGAGAGCTGCTGATTGACAGTCGGCAGCTCTCTACTCAGGGAGCCTAGAGAACCGAGCTATTCGATGGCTTGATTCTCAGTGCAGAGACGCTGGGGACAGATGCAGCTTCAGACCGATGCTGCATCCACCTAGCTAAGTATGATGGGGAAAAAACCCGAAACCCATACTTCTCCTTTAATAAATTGCACACAATGTGTTTGCTGATATAAGTTGTATGCCCATTTTGAAAAATGCCAGTGTACTAATTAAATGCTGACATTTTTTTAAGGGCAATCTCCAGCCAATGTAAAGGGTATGCTAAGGGATGTACTAAGATTTTGTATCAGGTCCTGTACAGTAACAGCTAGTAATGATACAGCTATAGTTTAGTTGAGAAACACTCACTCTTTTATACCCTTTATAATACAGGTGACAATTGTTTATTGACCAAAGTTTAAAACAATAGCCATTCCACTTTGGTACACATATGGAGAATATAGATGAACAGAATTTGTGGTCCGCTTATATTATGTGATATAAAATGAAACCATCATAACAGACCAATGGAGGGTGCCATCACTGACTTCTCCATCTAAAAGTGCTAAAGCTTTTCTCAAGTTTTGCTCATCTGCAACCCTGTTTCAGTTCAGTAACTCAAAATGTGTTGAAACCTGAGAATTAACATAACAGCCAGGTTGCCAACCTGTTTAGAATTAAGCCACATATGCCACCCCTGACATTTATTGAAGGTTTATAAAGTAAAGGCAAAACCTTTTATCTTAGTTTTGGATGGAGTAGGTCCTTGCTGAGTAGACTTAATCTCTCTTTTTTGTTCTGGTGACCATTGCTAGTGGACAAAGAGTGAGTAACATATTTGGAGTGGTCATCAGGAAAAGGGAGTAAATTCCAATGAGGACACAGTTTACGGTGACAACTGTTTAGGATGAGGATTTTCCTTACTTTAGTAGATTTCCTGTTGCATCTCCAGGACAGGAAGTGAAGGTGACGCTCCCTAACGGGATAGAGACAGCAAAAATGGCCCAATAGGGCTTTTAGCCCTTCCTGCCGGGGAGCTCTCACAAGCATAGGCTGATGGGGTTTAAAACTGATCTCCAGGTTTTAGGAAACGTTACATAGTTTGTTTGCACAGAACTATTTACTTCACTAACAGATGCAGCAGTTGCAAGTGCTGTATAAACTGTATGTAGCCTCAACTACATACAGTATACAGCACTTCTTTCTGGGAGTGAAATGTGAACTTTTTGTCCTGCTCCTGGAACAAAATCAAGTTTGACAGAGTGCTATTTAACCATTCACAGGGAGCTTGTATTCTAATAATGAAAACAAAGCTTTCTATGATTGGCTGAGGCTGTGACGTCACATAAACATAGAATACAAAGCTCCCTGTGAATGACTGAGCAGTGCTCAGTCTGATTATATTTTGTTTCGGGAGCAGGGTGTGAAGTTTCTATCCCACTGCTGGAACACTGCACTGTATACTGTATGTGTAGCTGTGGCTACATATAGTTTATACAGTGCTCACAGCTGCTACATGTTAATGAAGTGAATCATTTGTTGGACCAGCTAAGTTTTGCTGAGGACCAATCCAACCGGGGGATGCTGACCGGACCCATTACCTTGCAGCTGACAGAAACAGCTAGGAGCCTGTGAAGACTCATTAACCCTCATCTGAGGGAAGAAACTATAAGGGTGCTGGTTTTTAAGACATGTCCCTCTAAGGCCTCTTTCACACAGACTGTCCGTTCAGGTCCGCCTGTCAGTTTTTTAGGCAGACCTGAACGGACACTCCATGGAGGTCTATAGAGCGTCGGATGTCAGCGGTGACATGTCCGCTGACATCCGACCCGCTCCAATCCGAAAAAGTGTAATGGAGGAAAAACCTACTTTTCCATCCGTTTTCGGATCGGATCGGGTGACGACGGACTCTACGGTCCGTCATCACCGATCCCCCATAGGGGAGAGCGGCGCTCTGACAGGTCCGTCACTGCACAGTGTGCAGCGACGGACCTGTCATTGTAATTTTCCTGGCTGAGCAAGCGGATGTTCACTGGGCGGATCATCACTGATCCGCCCCATGAGAAAGAGCCCTAAGTCTTAGTTTGTGATTATTTTCCTGGCTACGTGCCCTACTTGTGTAAGAAATTCTGTTCTTCAAATCACTAATCAAAATTTTATATTTAAAATTGACAATGACGTTAGGAACTCCAGCTCAGCAGCAGTGCCTTATTAAGTTAAAGTGGTTGTATACCCACTTTTTAAATTTTTACCTACAGGTAAGTCTATGGATTGGGAAGACACACAGAGGGCAAAATGTCAGCTCCCCCGCTGTGCCTGCAATATGGGTTCCTCATTCTAAGGTAAGTATTTCATAATGAGCTAGTATGCGGTGCATACTAGCTCATTATGCCTTTGCCTTACAGGGTTTTTTTGGGGTTTTTTTTAACATTTTATTTTCCTGAGGGTATACAACCGCTTTAAGTATGTGGCATGTGATCACAGCAAAGTCATGGTGTGTCAAGGTAATTGTGCTGCTATATTAGTCAGTCAAGACTTGATGTCTCCAAGCAGGGGACACCAAAGCATATTTAATATTCCTCTATATTAATTATTTTTAAGCAGACCTTTCATTAACTTTACAAGTCTGGTTGAACACATTTCTGATGTGTCACAATATACAGAAACAGTAAAATGCTTTCTAAAAGGCTGTATGTTTTATCATTAACAGTCATTGAGCTTCTGTCAACTGACACTAACTAAGCTAAGAAGCATTTTTTGACTCTCCTCTCCAACCATTGATCATGCTGCAACACTGAGGGACAGTGGCGTAGCATGAAGGGGCGCCCCGGGCACAACATTTAATTCCCAGTAGGAGAAAGGGCGCAGATTTTACTTTACCTGCTGCTTATCTGCTGTCACTGAGAAAACAGGGAGAACAGGTCAGGGCATGCAGAGGAGGGCGGAGCGGTGGGGGGATCCTGAGTGCGTGCAGGCAGTGAGCGCCACTCTGTGCAAGGGGGGTCAGGCTGAGGGTGCCAGCGGGGGGGGGGGCCAGGGTGGAAGAGGCTCCCCGGTGGTTGCTGCCGCAGCCACTGGAAGCCCTGCTGGACATATTCTCCTTCCTGGGCAGGATAAAGCCAACTCTCCTGTCTCTGGTGCTGCAGGACTGGTGAGATGTGGGGGGATTGTACGTGTAATGGGGATGGGGATATCTGGGGGGTGTGATCACAGTGGAGGGATCTGGGGGTGTGATCACAATGGAGGGATCTGGTGCTGTATCTGGAGGTGTGATCAGAGTGGAGGGATGGGGGGGATCTGAAGGTACGGTCACAGTGGAGGGATGAGAGGGGATAAGGGGGTGTGTTCAGAGTGGAGGAATCTGGTGGGGGATCTGGGGATGTGATCAGAGTAGAGGGATCTGGTGGGGTATCTGGAGGTGTGATCAGAGTGGAGGGATGGGGGGGATCTGGAGGTACGATCACAGTGGAGGGATGGGGGGGATCTGGAGGTGTGATCAGAGTGGAGGGATCTGGTAGGGGATCTGAGTGGAGGAAATCTTGGGGTGTGATCAGAGTGGAGGAATTGGGAAAGGGTGATCAGAGTGAAGGGATGGGGGGATCTGGAGGTACGATCACAGTGAAAGGATGGGGGGATCTGGAGGTGTGATCAGAGTGGAGGGATCTGGTGGGGGATCTGAGTGGAGGAAATCTTGGGCTGTGATCAGAGTGGAGGAATCTGGGGGAGTATCTGGGGGTGTGATCAGAGTAGAGGGATCTGGTGGGGTATCTGGGGGCGTGATCGGGGTGGAGGGATGGGGGGGATCTGGAGGTACGATTACAGTGGAGGGATGGGGGGGATCTGGGGGTGTGATCAGAGTGGAGGGAATCTGTGGATGTGGGTGTCCTTTTATGAAGCAGTGAAATCTATTCACTGCTTCATTCTCAGGCATTCACAGTGGAGATCGTTCTCCTCTGTGTGCCAGTTTATGAAGCGGAGTAGATCGCTTCACCTTTGGAGGAGTGAAGCGATCTACAAACGCTTCAAACATGCTTCTGACGCCCCCTAATACTGGAATCTCGTGAGAATTTACGAGATTACAGTACCAGAAATTCACTAAAACACAGAAATGTCAGTTTATTAAGCAGTGATAAATTATCACCGCTCAATACACTGACAGATGGCATGGTTAATGTTAATAAAATAAGGAGTCCCCCTACATTATATATATATATATATATATATATATATATATATATATATATATATATATATATATATATACACATTATATATATATATATATATATATATATATATATATATATATATATATATACACATATACACACACACATATTATATATACATGCATATATACACACATTATATATATATATATATATATATATATATATATACATAAATATGACAGTGGGACATGCTTACAATGTTGGGGGGGTCTGAACAAGGCATAAGGAAGTTAAAAATCTTCCTCCTTCCCCCTCAGATCCCCTGAGATTCCCTCTTCACTCCCTGATTCTCCACCTCTGAGCTGGTGAATCGGGGAGTGTGAATTCTGACTCAGATCACCAGTGAATCGCTGAGATCGCAGCTTCATAAACTGCCCATTACTGTGTCATTCAATGAGGATTCTCGGTGTGCGGAGATCATCGTCGGGAGAACATGTTCAAACACTTCTCCCCTCCCCGATTATCTCTGTTTCATAAACTGTTTATGGACTGTGATCAGCGGTGATCCTTGGGATCACCGCTGATCACTGCTTCATAAACGGACACCGTGATCAGAGTGGAAGAAATTTTGGGGTGTGATCAGAGTGGAGGAATGGGGGGGGGGGGGGGGGATCTGGGGGTATGATCAGAGTGGAGGAATTTTGTAGATTATCTGGTGGTGTGTGATCAAAGTTGGGGGGTGGGGGTAGCTAGGGGGTATGATCAGGGTGGGGTAGCTAGAAGGTTTGATCAGAGTAGGGGGGGGGTTATCTAAGAGTTTGATCAGGGTGGGGGTATCTAAAAGTCCACAGGTTAGGGGGCGCAAATTACTTGCCTTGCCTGGGCGTTTAGAACCCACAATACATCACTGCTGAGGGCCTAATCACATTTCTATGGTGCATTGCAACATACCTCAATGGTCAAATTATTGGAGATGTGCCATTTTTTCTGATGCACCACAGCCTGTCATAACACATGGTATGTGCAACACAATTAATGGCACTGCAATATTTATAGAGCTATGAACCGATGAAGTTTACCACAACACATGTGTGACGAGACCCTAAAATTGTGTAGAAAGTCACAAATTGAAAGGCTTCAGCAAGTGCTGATCTGTGTCAGACATTTGTGAACTTCCCGAGTACTGGGAGATATACAGTATAGGACACAGCTCTGAGTCAGAATCTCAGTCCATGAAGTAGGTACTGACCCTAGGTAATGCCTGAATAAAGATGTTGCCATCCTTCTGATGAAAAAAGTAGATGAAGGTATTATCAAAGGGAGTCCTGTGATCTCTGTGAGAGGTAATAAATATTTGCATGTGTTACACTTAACCCCTTACCCCGCAGCTGCAGGCATCATCCCGGTACCATTGTTTAGAGCTGGCGATTGGCTACCCGTGTATAACAACCGATGCGGCTAAAAGCCGCTCGGCTGTTATACCGGAGCAACGGGAGGGGACTCCCCCCCCTCCCGCCGCTCTTACTTAGCCTCCCGGTCAATCCAGAGGCTCGGTGACCAATCCGATGCCTCCGGCGGCTGGGGGCGGGCTGGAACGAAGCTGTGGGCGGCTTCGTTCCAGCCTTCAAATTGTAAACGCGGAAGCGACGTCATGACGTCACTCCCCGTTTACTCGGCTGCTAATGGCGCCGGTTTTTAAAAAGTACACAGTATTCAGAATCGCCGTTTTCGGCGATCTGAATACTTTGAAGTGTAAAGGAGGGATGGGGGGTCTTTTAGACCCCCTGATCTCTCCATAAAGAGTACCTGTCACCACCTATTACTGTCACAAGGGATGTTTCCTTGTGACAGCAATAAAAGTCATCAAAACATTTTTTTTTTAAACACAATTTATGAATTTAAAAATAAATAAAATAAATAAGAAAAAAAAAAAAAAAATTTAAAGCGCCCCCATCCCCGCGAGCTCGCGCAGCAAAGAAAACGCATATAAGTATATAAACATTTACAACTTTTACATCTTCTAAATACTTACAAAGTCTTCAAAGATTTCAGTGGAGAGTAAATGGATATAATGTGAGATTCTGATTGCCCTGTCAAAAAGATCACTGAGTAGGACCTGGCATTGGAGGCTTCCCGGGGTGCAGATTGGGTTGGACAAGACCAGTTTTCTCACCAAAACCAAATTAGAGACTAGAAGTGCAAAGAACAACTTTCCTATAGCAAAAACAAAACATAACTATCATTATTAATATATTCATAGTACTGAACCACAGTAATTTTCAATCTATAATCTGTACTTTGATGTAAGATTTTTGTGTTTGACTGTATTATACAGTAAATGTTAGTTTGAGGGTCGTAGAGGGAAGACTCCTCTCGAGCAGGAACCCATTAGCAGATGCAACTGCTGTGGCCCCTGTTACCTCGCTATTGCATTAGAGAAAGACAAAGCTTCTTAGTTGAAAACTCACTATGGATGGTTCCCAACTTACTTTTTGAAAGAGGAAAACTACTTTAAATATAAAACCATCAACCATTTTCTATGGAGGAACCTATATCATTAAACATTTTATCAAATTATAATATAAAATATTATAATATATATATATAATATAAAATAATGTGGTAATTTGGGAGGAAATGTTTTCCTCCCAAATACACAAATGCCTTCCTAACCTATATTGCCATGGCAGAATAATGCCAACTGCTACTTGTAAGCCTCCTTTATGATATATGACAACACAGAACAAGAAGCTGCAAAGTGAAGGTAAATACTGTATGATATTTACTAGTCTTTCTGTACAAGTATTGTTATTGTTACAAATCAGAAAGAGCAGTCCATTCAAAAGTAATATTTTGGTTACAGAAGGAAATCGGGTAGGCCTGGATACCCTCTACCTCTTATATCGTTTGGGAATTCCATGGGGGAGGTCCAGGGCCAGTGCTACCATAAGAAGCTTAAGCAGCCACCTTAGGGCGTAAGGATAGGGAGGGGGTAAAATCTGGTTCCCCAGCCACGTGCTGGGGATTCTAATTTTTTTTTTTACACACTCCCATGTTTTTTTACACACTCCCAGCCCCTATAACGGCTGGGAGTGTGTGTACTTTAGTAAAGCTGACTGTCGGGTTTCATGTGGAAGTGATACAAGCAGCTGTGAAGCCACCTATCACTTCCACCACTGCTGCGATATGCTGCCGTTTTCATCTGTGCGACCCCCTGCCATGTTCACCAGGCTCCGCTGTCCCACCTGCGGGCACAGTGTTGTCATGGCAGGTGTCGCTGGAAAGGGCAGCAGGAGCTTAGCAGATCTCCATCTGCTCAGCTTCGCTCCTGTACACAGACCGGGAAGTGACGTGTATAACGTCACTTTCTGGACCGGAGCTGTAATTCTCCGGGATCAGTACTGGGGGACGTAGCTGATGGAGCACGGTCTGTGTTCTATCAGCTGCAGTGGATTAGAGAAGGGACATCCAGGGTCTAATATACCCTGGGTGTCTCCATAAAGGGAACCTGTCACCTATATGCTTTCACATAGGGAGCTATTGGCCCCCCATGTGATATCAATAAAAGTTATGTACAAATAAATAATAAACCAAAAATGTTTTAAGTATATAAGGAGAGATACATTTTTTTTTAAATGTATAAAAATTTGAGCCCCCTCTACACACCCACACTTACAAAAAAAATCTATGAATTGGGGCACATAAATACAGTTTGAAAACAACGATTGTCCTACACATGTTATATCAGCATGCACACCAGAGTGAGAGGAATATGTTTAACACTAGTGCTCCTTCGTAACGCTAAACTGATGACCTGTAGAGGCTTTTAAAATGTTGCGGGCACACGCAAATTTTAGGGTTTGACATGGGTATCGATTTACTCAGTACAACCTCATCTTGCACCTTTGCCTAAGTAGACAAACATCTTTGCACTGGCCCTGGGGAGATCCCATTATAGTTCCTGGCTGTGTCTTCTTTCAGCTTGAATTCTTATTCCTAAGACAGTTGGGTGATCCCAGATGTCACCATTTCTTCTGATGCCTTCTTCATGACATAGCAGTAACTATTCTAATGTAACAATCTAACACGCAGAGTGGGATTCCCACATAGCTATTGCAGCAAAGAAGAGCAATCTCACCAGCAGAATCCTTGAGAAACATCTGGATAGTTTAAAGTAAATCTACAGCTAAGATAAAACAAATCATGATACAGTCGTAGGGGCTAGGACTGCTGTCAGATTGCTTTCTTGTTCCCTGTTGGACAGGAAATCCGAAACACAAGCACGAGGAGTAGTTTCAACTTTGACAGTTCTGGATTTTCCCTCAATTTATGTATTGACCATAGTCATAGGGCAAACAAGGAAAATCTTCCCATTGGGGACACCTACCGCAATCAATACATGAAAGGTGTTCTAACCCTTTCCTACTCTTTCCTAAACTAAAAATAAGGTTAAAAACTTTAAATATACTTTAATTTATTCTATTTAAGTTAAATAAGTTATTCTAAGCTATTTTCATTGTGTCTCACATGTACATCTGTGAAGACACCTGGGCCTAACCTTTTTTTACCTAAAACTG
This sequence comes from Aquarana catesbeiana, assembly GCF_042186555.1. Classification (NCBI taxonomy): domain Eukaryota; kingdom Metazoa; phylum Chordata; class Amphibia; order Anura; family Ranidae; genus Aquarana; species Aquarana catesbeiana. Next base: position 83,665,972 of record NC_133333.1, read on the forward strand.
ATGTGTGACCATATTTAACATGGTATTTACTGGTTACCAGATTTGAGTGACATGTGGCATTGCTAGTGTCACTTTTATCTGTAGACCTCTGTTCTATGAAACCCAATAAATACATTTCATTGTGAAACTGATGTAAGTAGGGATTTGGGTTTTAAAAGAAAACAATGCTGTTTGTTTTTTTATGACAAAAAAACTTGCAGTAACAGAGGAATAACTCTAAAACATGCTCATACCTGTAAATGAAGTTTTTCTTGAGGTAATCATGGTTGTGTTGACTTTCTATCTAATTTGGAATTATCAGCCTATTATCAGCATTTTGACAGATGTAGTTTATATACATTTGACTGGCTCCTCCTCCCTTATAGGTTATTTGATGTAATAATCACTGTGCTAATCAGAAACATGGAACCTTTGTCTTCCCTACATTCATATTAAGGAGCTTCACCACACTGGATCAACTGTGTTTTAATTAATTTTCTCCTAAGCTTAAGGGATTTGTAAAACTTAATGACTTTAATTACCCAACATTTTATCATTAATATATCATGTATACTCTTAGGTAGAAGGGCCAAATTACAATTAGGAGCAAAACATATATAAAACAAATACAGAATCTAGCATATACAATTACTACACAAGCCATATTGTAATTTAATGTTATTAAAATGATCTTTCCTTTTCCATCTGCAGCTGCTGTAGCGCAGAGCCCCCCTGCCCCAAAGCACCCACCCCCCCCATGTTGACTGCATGTGGCCTGGTACAATTCAGGAGAGGAGGAGGGGCTCTTGCTCCTCCCATCCTGACCTTCCGGGCTGCATGCTCGGATAAGGGTCTGGTATAGATTTTTGGGGGGGCCCCCCTTTTTTTTTTTGGCGTGGAGTTCCCCTTAAAATCTATGCCAGACCCAAGGGGCCTGGTATGGATTTCGGGGAAAAGGGGCCACGTCATTTTTTTTTTTTTAATTTTGCTGTGGAGTTCCTCTTCAAATCTATGCCAGACCCAAAGGGCCAGACGCCAATTTTTTTTTTTAAATGTTGTTTTCTATTTTATTTGGTGCTTAGAGAGAATTTACATTTAGTTGACATATTTCATGGTTTACCTAGTCCACAAAAGAATTAACAGAGCCCTGAAATTCAGCATTTGAGAAGGGATTTTTTTTCCCTTCCCCCCTTTACACTTTCTACTCAAGGACTTGCATGTGTGCATAACCAAATACTTTTGTATGCAACTAGATGTAATATGGATTTGAAGGGGTATGAATAGTTTGCACTCAAAAGAGATAGAAGGGTAGGACACAAAAAATTAGACACGTTAAAAATCACATTAGAAAAGCAGGGAAACAAATCACGCTAATAACCATGACAAACCTTTTTGGTGATCAGAACTCCTCGCCCCAAACCCCTAAAAAGTTAAATTGCAGGATTATCGTTAGCAAAAACAGACAAAATGAATACAAAATCCAAAAAGGCAGTGCACAAAGAAAATCGACACACACACTTATGTTTTGAATTAGCAGGAAACTTCCTTTTCATCTAAACACATAGACTAGATTAACAGTAGCAGTTGTAAGTCTAATATGTGAGATTTAGAAGTAACTAGAACAAGATAGAGGTCTGCTGAGGCTCACAAACAATGAGCCCATGGTCAGACTGGACAAAGACACAATTTGGAAACCTATTTGTAAACCAATAAAAGCACTGCAAACAAAGATTCTGGCCTCTTCTCAGGCCAAACAATCGCCACAACTGCAGGCCTTTATATAATCTAGCTAGGATTGCTAGCATTACCTAAACTCACCCAGTAAAGGACACACCCACCAGTGTAATTGATTCTGTCTCCTCATGTATGCCTCGAGTGCTCACACTTATTCATCAGGAACACACACTCTTTACAAATGAAAGAATGCAACAGCATATATATATATCTGTGCAGGGCAAACCTAAAAATAACAAATGTCCAAGGCTCTGGCCATAATCAGGGATACCAAAAATCTAAAAATGAAACTCGTACGCTGTTAGGCACCTGGCAGGTACAAAACAGGAAATTACAACTTTGTGAGGGCTGCTTCACACAAATTGTTGATAAAGTGCATTTGTCATTCATCATCAGCATACAACATTAAAATATGTGTGCAGGATCGCACCAGACTTATACATCCATATTTGGCCCAAAACACACAGTTATAGATTTGGTGCAAACCCACGCTCGCTTGATCTATAATGACATTTCTTGGGTTTCCATTATGTGAAACCCATCAAAAATGTAATCACTGGTGAAAAATAAACTTTAACACCACAACAGAGGAAGAACATACAAACCTCTAGCCAGGTAGCAGCATATTTGGAATTCGAACCAACAACCACAGTGCTGCTAAGCAAAAGTGCTAACCAGTTAGCCACTGTGCTGCCACATGGGTGGAGTCTGCATCTCCGTGGTGTCAAACAGTTCTAAGTCCCAGGGGTGTAATAAGTTAATCAATGCAGATGTACTATGGAAGGCTGGAGAGCCATTGAACAACCTGTTTCCGCGATATGCCATCTGTTTTGAAGGCTGGGTATGGCTGATTACTGTCAGCATGCTGCTAGATAACCATCTCTAATTTTGTTGCTTTTTGCTTGGTAAGAGGCTACACTTAGTGCTGGTGGGGAATTCTTAAAGTGATTGTAAAGGCTTGTTTTTTTTTTAAATAACAAACATGTCATACTTACCTCCACTGTGCAGCTCGCTATCAATATAGCCAATCAAGAGCTGGGACCCCGTGAAGAGAGGGACAGCACATCTACACCGAGGCAAATACGGGGCTCAGGTAAGTAAAACGGGGGGCTGGGGGGCCGGTCGCTGCCAGAAGTTTTTTCACCTTAATGCATAGGATGCATTAAGATGAAAAAACCCCTTTAAGGCTGATTATTGTCCTTGCCCATGGAAAACATATGGCACAATTTGCAATGGTGGTGGAACCCTCCTACACATAAATACTACATTTTTGTAAGGACATGACAACAAAATAGGGAGAACAGACAACTTCTCTACATGAAGTGGCATTTTTGGGATTTGAACAAACAACCCCAGCGCTGCTAAGTAAAAGTCCTAACCCATTAGCCACTGTGCTGCCATATGGATGGAGGCTGCATCTCTGTGGTGTCCAACAGTCCTAAGTCCCAAGGGTGCAATAAATAAATCAATGCAGATGTACTGTGGAAGGCCGGAGAACCATTGAAACACCTGTTTCTGGCATATACCATCTGTTTTGAAGGCTGGGTATGGCTGATTACTGTCAGCATGCTAAACCATCTCAAATTGTGTTGCTTTTTGCTTGGTAAGAGGCTGCAATTAGTGCTGGTGGGGAAATCTGAAGGCTGATTATTGTCCTTGCCCATGGAAAACATATGACATGATTTACAATGGTGGTGGAACCCTTCTACACATAAATACTGCATTTATTTGGACATATACCTATAAGTGATGGAATGACATTAGTCAGGAGTAATGCTTCTTCATTTATTCTGTGATATTTGGTGGTTCTTGGCGTGTGAGTGTAAAATAGTTATGTTACCCTCTGAATTTTGGGAATGACATTTTGATTTCTGGTGTTGGTACACATATCACATTTTTTGGGGTCAAATTCTGATCATTTGGAAATACTAAACACGCAAAATTGTGACTTGTTTAAAATTTGCATCAGCAATGGTATTGTTTGTGGTTTGTGAAGACACCTGTAGGATTTTCGGATTCGATTTTTGTGAGATGGAGAGCAACAAGTGAGAGAAACAGAGAAAAATCTATTTGAGCATTTTAGCATTCTTAAAAAAAAAAAATATGAAGAAGAAGCAACATAAAAACCCAGCAAGGACAATTTATTTTAGAGAAATAAACAGTTCACCTCAAAATTAAAATGTATTTTTTGTGGAAGTAACAATTGTACAATTATAATCAATGGTTGAAACTTGCATTTGGCTATATAACGCACATTTTTACATTCACAAATGCTTTTTAGCCACCCACAAAATTACTATAGCGCTCTGTAAAAAATGAATGGGAGTTAAATTGTGACTGTTTTTGCATGTCTAATCATGCGCACTTGTGCTGGTACATAGTTGTAGAAAGAGGGCAGTGTTGCCAACCTAACAGATTGAAATTTACTGACACGACACCCAAAATTTACTGGCACAGCCAAGTTTTTACTGACATTTAAAAAAGTTACAAAATTACAGTTTTAAGTACAAATTTCACTATTTAGGCTACAAACAAGTACAATATGTGATTAGCAGTGTGATTTAAGGTAGATAATAAGGTAAAAAACATATTTCTTATTTTATTTTTGATATAGTAAGTAGCTCAGGGACAGGACTCAGGAGGGCAAGAAATTAGAATGGGCGACACACACATGAAATTTACTCTCACAGTGATACTGACAGCAGTGTGTAGCACTACAGATTACCGACTGGACACGTCCCCTTCTGAGTCACAGTGACGGTCTCTCTCTAAGGCAGGTGGTCCCTCCAGTCCAAACAGCACTGATGGTCCCGCTCCTGGCCTGCCTTGCTCCCATTGCGCAGACCCATACACAAGGCTCTGGCCGCTCTGCTTGGCTCCCTTGCACCATGACATCCCAGGACATGCTCAGGCACCGCCTCCACCAGAGCTGCCCGAACACACTGTAACAGGCACTCGTATGGTCTTGGCTGGCTCCGGGCCGAGCGCCACAGCCATATTTTTTACTGGCAACCTTTTCTTTTACTGGCATTTACTGGCAGGAGAAAATTGCCTGTTTTTTACTGGCTGGCTGTAAAAATACTGATGGTTGGCAACACTGAAAGAGGGGGAATTTATCTTCTCTCAGACTTTCAATGATATTTCAGTTTATACATCAATTTTTTTTCAGCATTTTAAAAGCAGATTATCTTTAAACAATATACCACATATTTAAGAACCATTTAGGCTATCATATCATGCTCTAAACATTATTTCCATGTGCAATTCCTGTGTTTCAATCACGACTACTGATTTAGACGGTCTCTATTGTCTGTGACTTATAATGAATTTGATTGTGATGATTTTTTTCCCGAGCACTAAAGTGAATTAATTTTTGCACTAATTTGCTTGGTTTTAGCCATTTTGCGACCATTTATTTGCGCATTTGCAAATTTGTGCTATAATAAATAAACCCCACTGTATACACATATATACATGAGGATGCATAAAGTTACTGGATCAAGTTGTTGCAGAAGTTGACAAATATTATCGGTTAGTAGTAAAAGTGTGGTGCTAATCCCGACATGTTTTGCCAATAAATTTGGATTCTTCAAGGGATATTAATGATCACACCGCTGTTCACCATTGATAGGTGTACTTATCTAAAAGAAGTAATGTCCAAAAGATCTATGTTTGAATTTTCAGCAAACATAAAGAAAAGCACACACCAAGTGGATGTGGGTTGGGGCATTCTTGTGCTGGCCTCAGGACAAGCAGATCCGTTGCCACTGCCAGAATATTTTTAGGCTTCAACTGAGGGATCCTCAGTCCCCTATAGATACACTGGATTGATTTAATTTAGGTGGAGGACAGATCCTCAACAGGTCTTGTGCTGTTATTTGTAAGCCACGTCTGTGCCCCAGTTTCCCCGCCCTGTCTACATTTTTAAACAAACAAAATAAAAGATTATGAATTTTATTATGTGTCTATGAAACTGGGTTATTGGCACCTTAAAAATCCCAGATCCTGAGGGATGCGTTTTCTTGTGTTCTATTTCTATCCCAGGCAGTTTTATGTTGGCTGGATCCTGCCTTTTCTTCAGCTTGGTCTGGATCAATGTTTGGCCTTAAGTACCCTTAAGGGTCATATCTTGATCTTAACAGTTATTTTTTTAGAGAACGCTTTCCTCTCACTCATTAGTGAAGGCCTTTGTACAGGGTGTCCCTCACATATGAGTTCCCCAGTGTCTACATGGAAACCTTATCCTGTTGGTTCTTCAAAAACCTCCTATGGATTTTCCTTTATTTTCCCTTGCAAGTTTGCCTTTATTAACCACTGTAGCGGGTGTCTCACTCTATAACTCGCAATGCCACCAAGCTGGGCGGAATGATGTATACAGGCTTTCCAGCTTGAGTTAGGGAGAGCTGCCTGCTAGCAGTTGTAAGGGGGATTTTTCATCCCCCTCCTTCTTTCTGTTTTCACTGACTGAGTTAATGTAATATGAGCTGACACACACAGAGCCCTGCATTCAGTGGCCTCTCTTATGCTCCTATTGGCCAGAAGAGGAAAACCAATTAAGGGCACAGTTACAACAGCCAATTGAAGAGATTGTACTGAACTGCAGGGAGAGCTGCAATGGATTCTGGGACATGCAGTTCCCACACAAAACGGCCCCATAGACTGGTATTCAGGGAGAAATACAAATCCCAGCAGGCTTTGCTGACAGGAAAGTAAATTACTCCATTTTGTGTACTGAGGTAGTTCAGTCAGCCATTAGGGAGTAAAAAGACCAGACCTGAGAGAGGGGTGCTGTCTCTCAGATGATCTCCCTGCGTGATTCAGGCCTCTGAGCTGCCAATCGAGACGTCCAGCCTGAGAGAGGGGGATCCCAGGTGAATATTGAGGTGCATATCCGCGTGAACCGTTCCAGTTCGGGGCGACTGGTTGGGTCGCCATGAAAGCCTGCCTGTTCCAGGACGTTCGCTTGGGCCTTGATCACAGGATTTAGTGAGAGGGCATTTCTGCCCATCTGCAGGGAACAGAGACGCTGCACTACAGGAAGAGTTATTTGAACACTGTATACAAACATCATTGCCGGTAGTCATCTTGCTGACACTTGTAGTAATACAGAGATAAAGGATAAGGTTATCCATTTCTGGGACATTGTATGCAGACACTATTGTCCTCTCACCTTGTTGAACAAAATCCTGTCTCTTTCACTTGATAATCTGGGCCAGTTATATTGTTTGCCCTGCTACCCAGGAGTTAAAATGCACCAACAAAAAGTGGCTAGCTGAAGACACCAAAGCTTATCTTTTCTTCAAAAAGGACTGAAGCTGTCAGGGCCATGCGGATCTGCACACACATATTCAGGGCTCTGCATATGTATTGAGTGTGTGGGACAGTTCATCTATAAAGTTAAGCCATTACTTGCTGACTTGAATAGGTGTGTAAAGTTGGGCCTGTGGTGTCAGGGGACAGTAGAGAGAGGTCTGACACAAAGGGAGTCATTCCTCTGCTCTCCTCCTGCCTGGACTCATAGAGCCAATCTGAGTAGAGGTAACCAATCTTAATTTGAAGTGCCATATTGTGCTTTATTTACTATTAAAGTGTGCCTCTGTCTCTTCTTGGGGACATTCTCAGGTTTGGAATCCCCTGAAAGCAGCTTGAATATAGGATTGAGAGCTCTAATGCTCTTAAATCTCAGTTGTTGATCACTTGACTATATACTGTTACAGTTATTATTAAAATTATTATTATTAAACTATTATTTTTTTTTTTTACTAGTAATGGTGGTGACCTGCGATTTTTAGCAGGACTGCGACATTGCGGCGGACAGATCGGACACGTTTGACACTCTTTTGGGACCAGTGACATTTATACAGCGATAAAAATGTACTGATTACTGTATAAATGACACTGGCAGGGAAGGGGTTAACAGTGGTGATCAAGGGGTTAAATGTGTTCCCTGGGAGGTGTTTCTAACTGTATAGGGGGTGGGCTGACTGGAGGAGGAGGGAGATCGCTGTTCCTAATTACTAGGAACAGTGGATCTCACTCTACTCCCCTGACAGAACGGGGATCTGTTTATTTACACTGACAGATCCCTGTTCTGCCTCTCTCTGGAGCGATTGCAGGTGGCTGGCAGACATTGAGTCTGCCGAACCCACTGGTTGGCTCCCCCACTAGCGTATGGGTATGCGCGCGCCCACCGATTGGCGTGTACACACCTGTCGTACAATGACGGCAATTCGCGCAACCGGGCCAACCTGCCGCAGTACAACTGCGGCGTCTGGTCGGCAAGCAGTTAATGCCATCACTTCTGGGAGGTGGGTCTCTGAGCCTTAAACTGTAAAGAACCCTTTCTTGTTCTTCACAAGAAAAAAGGTTGTTTTGAATCCCAGGGCTGCTTTTCTGCCCAAGGTGATTTCTTCCTCCCACTAGGGCTTTGTTCTACCTTCTCGCTTTCCTGCTCTGAAGCATCCTAAAAAGATTTCCCTCTGTAGCTCTACCCCCACAGGAGCTGCTTCTAATGATGGGCCCTCTGTTCACTGCCACAACTCTTTACCTGCTCAGTCCCCACCAACACAACTATGTAGCTGAATTGTTAATATCCTATCACTCTATGGTAGCGCCCAGAAAATATGGTCTACAAGCAACTTAGGAAGTAATTAGTGAGTGTATTACTGAAGAGTGAGCAAATGCAATGCATAGAACAAATAAACAGGAAAAAGAATGTTAGATTGACTGACAGGCAGGTTACCCTCACCTACGGCCACAGTAAGGCTAAACCCCATTACAGTATTCCACAGAACATCAGCAATACCAGTATCAACCATGAAAGCATAAATGGAAGAAAAATCTCCCTGAAAATCTCAGCATTAGCTACCCAAAATGTGTCCCTGAGTGCACTTTATACATACAGCCTCAACAGTGGATGGGTGTATATGTTACTGGCAAAGGGCTACCCCCGGAGGTGACTGTAATATATCTGGCATCCAGTTGTCAATGTTGGCCATCTTTTGTTGGGGCCCTTCTGTCAGCAGTGCATATGAAGCTGTCCCTTTAAGACTGTACGCAAAGAATTGTTGATGGGCTTTAAATAGAGTCAGTCTCAGTGGGCATTAACTGGGGGCCATAAGGAGTTAGTTTTGATAGCCACGCTCACCACTCACAGTATGCAACAGATCATGTCTAGTCTGCTTAGTGATCAGTTGTCCCAGAAGTCTCAGTCCACATGATCAGCCCCTCATGGTTAGATCCTCACAAGCAATCCTCTGTGGGGTGGTGGGAAAAGGTCTCCCCAGCCTGGGTTTCAAGGCACAGCAACTCTCTCTGTGGTTTATTCTCTCTCTTGCCCTGGCAGGCTCGGTCTCCACAGATGCTAGACACAATCCCCAGCACAAGTCTGCCTCTGTTCACTCTCCACACTAGTCTTTCCAAGCTCAGCTAATTTTGCCTGGTAAAAACACTGTATCTCTCCTCTTCTGTATGCAGGGAATTATGTTCCAGTAGTTCTGCAACCATTAGTCTCTATTCACTTGTATGGAGCAGTGCCCCTTTTAGGACTAAATATCCCATGATCCACTGTTGCACAGCAAGTCCCCTCTCTGAAGCTCCCATTGGCTCAAATGCTCCTGCACTCCAATTGGCTCAAGTCCATTGCCGAGAGGAGGGGGGGGTGTTAATTTCACACAGATCCTGCTCTGCTCACACAGCAGGGAAGCTAAGGCCCCTTTCACATGGGGTAGTCTCCGTTTGATCAGCAGGGGATCTGTCCACTGGTCCCCTGTTGGTCATAGAAAAGTGAGCTCAGGTGTGTGTGCTGCCGTGGGCAGGGTACCCACAGGAGACAGAGAGCAATGAAAGATCCCTTCCCCACTGGCTCCACCAGTAGCAGATTTTCGGGCGCAGCTTGCGAGGCTTGCATTTCTAGTGGGTGGAACTGGAGGAAGGGGTGCGGCCGGCCTTGCACCTGGCCCGCCTTCTTCTGCTCTGGTGCATGCGTGAAGCTAGGCACAAAAGACTGTGGGAGCACTGAGAGGGAGCAAGAGAGAGGTAATATAAATTAGTTCGGTGTGACAGGACACAAAGGGTGTCCATAATTTTTTTCTAGTAGTGGCTGCTGATCTGCTGGATGGCCAAATGTTGCATAACCTGTCATGCTCAAAAATCACTTTACAGCCCTAGCTTGTCATTATACTACGCTACCCTGCCCCTGTACTACCCTAGCCTGGCAATATACTACCCTAGCCGGTCTATATACTATACTACCCTAGCCTGCCCCTACACTGCCCTAGCTTATCCATATATTACTCTAGCCTGTTACATAGTTACATAGTTCCATATACTATCCTAGCCTGTCCCTATATTATCATAGCCTGTCCATATACTATCCTAGCCTGTCCATATACTATCCTAGCCTGTCCATATACTACCCTAGCCTGTCCATATACTACCCTAGCCTGTCTATATACTATCCTAGCCTGCCGCTACACTAGCCTAGCCGTCCATATACTGCCCTAGCCTGTCCATATACTACGCTAGCCTGCCCCTATACTACCCTAGCCTTCCCCTATACTACCCTAGTCTGTCCCTTGGAACTGAACATAATGGTATGTCATAATTTTGCATATAGATAAGGTGCTGTTGCATGTAAACTTGACTTTCTGATAAATTTAATTTTAGTTTGAATTATCATGATATAAAATAATGTATGTGGGGTCTTTTGGTGGGCGTGATTTTTTATTTATTTATTGTTTTATGGAGGGTGGGGGCAGCATTTCATTCTTGTACCCAGGCAGCACAGTGTCTTGGGCCAGCGCTGAGTATTATTAATATTATACATTTATATAGATCTGTTATTGTTAATCTATATAGCTCTGACATATTTCACAGTACAGAGAATACTGAACTATGTACATCAGTTTCTCCACCAGTGAAGCTTATTATCCAATGTGCACAGCATAGTCACACACATTTATTATCATTCTTCATTTATTTACTCTTTTTTTCTTTAGCTGTAACTTATTTCCTAGGGTTGTTTTTAAAAACACAGACAATTTTTTTGAAGGAGTCTCAAAGTTATACTTGCATCAAGGCCTGCAGATGTTTCGGTCCATCACTAGGTGCAAATCTCCAAAAGCTACAGCTGACCCGAAATTCAGAGACACTTGGCAGTGACACACTTTAAAACATGTCACTGTTACACTTTAGCCATTTAAACACTAATGAGCAGCATTCTCAGCTTTTCCATGCAGTGAAGAAATGTTCTCTAGCTAAATAATGCATTTGGCTTTAGGATTACCTGTGACAGTTTGTGCTTTAGATGAAAACAAGTTTATTGCAAATTGGCATTACAAGTTGTTATATATTCAGACTCCTCATTATTAATACAAATTCAAATGCTGGCTAGTAATGAGGAAGAGAGCTTGGTATAAGAGCAGAATGCTACACATATGAATATTCGTATTTGACCTGCAGTGTCTGCCGTATGTGACCAGCTCAGAAAACTGAACGTTGGATTCATTATTACTCTTTCTACTTTTGCAAAAGGAACAGTTTATGAATAGTAACAAATACAGCTGATTTATGCTTAAATTATCTGATGGGTTATACTGTATACACTGTGAACTCATGAACTTCTTATTATTTTAATGTTACACAATTGTTTTATAATGGAAAATACTTCTTTTTTGAAAAAGTGAAATTGTGTACATTGTTGGTTTCTTTTGTATGTACAGTGGCGCTTTAAAGTTTGTGAACCATTTTGAGTTTTCAATATTTCCGCAAATAGGACCTGGAATATGTTTTTTACAGTCCGACTGTAAAACTAGCTAATGAGAGCTAAATTGAAGTGTATGCAAACCAAAACCTTTTTTATTTAATAATTGTTTTTTTGTTTTGGCTAGAGTAGGGAATGGTTGTTTTTTGTTTCCTATTTCCGGATGGGGAGATTTCACTTCACTTCCTGGTCTAGAGATGCAAAAGGAAATAAGAAGAAATCTCTCTAAAGTAAAAGAATTTTTAGAGAGTGGTCAAAAGAAGCAGGTGTCCCAATTGTTGAATTTTCCCTCACTTCTTGCTTTGATCACAATTCTAAAATTTTGGATTTCCCATCACAGTCTGTCTCAGTGTCAATAGTTACCAGGAGAAAAAAAGAGAGGGGGAATCTTCCCAGCGAGGACACAGAGGGCAATTAATGCAGAATAAAAATGCCTTTTTATACACTTAAACACATTTAAACACATTTTCTTTTGCTTTAACTATTTATGTGTGATTAGGGTCATTGCCTTGCTGTATGACCCACTCTTTTTTGTGCTTCCGTTCTCAGATGAATACCCTGACATTTTCCTGGATAATTTGCTGCATTTTCAGAATTCATAGTTTCGTCAGCGATAGCAAACCATCCATGATAGGGAGAAAAACAGGCCCAAAGCATGGTAGTACCACATTTCATAGATGGAATAAGTTTCTTATGCTAGAATGCAGTGTTTGTTTTTCACCAAACATAATGTTATTCATTTTATTTTAGTCTCATCCATCCACAAAACATTGTTCTGGGACCCTTCAGACTTATCCACATGGTCTTATCATTTGACACTGATCAACCGATTAGCAGCATTTATAAACTACACTTTGTTGCGTTTTCACCAATCAAGTCTGCAGCAACTTGACCAATTGGATTTATTTATTTTTATTTATTACTGGTTCTTATATAGTGCCATCAATTTACACATTGCTTTGCACATATATATATTGTACATTCAAATCAGCCCCTGCCTTCAAGGAGCTAGGGTCAATTTAGACAGGATCCAATCAACCTACCAGTATGTCTTTGAAGTGCAAGTGCAAGTGAACTGCAAACTCTAGGCAAGTAGTGTCATGGCTGGGATTTGAACCAGCGACCCTAGTGCTGCTGGGTGGAAGTGCTAACCACTTAGCCACTGTGCTGCTGTCAGGGCTGGGCTCAGCCCTTCCTTCTCTGAGCTGGCTGCTCAGCTGTTGGCTAATTGCCAGCTCCTATCTCTCCACAGTTACTCAGCTGTTGATGATATTCTGCTCGTCTTTCCTGCCTACTTAAGCCATCCAGCCCAGACTATCTCTGCCTTCGCCTTAGTCAACATCACATAGATGCTCTTCTGCATTCCTGTTAAAAGACTTGCTTGGCTGAAATCCCTTCTGGCTCCAGATCCTGCTTGCTGTTTTACTACGCTCATCTCCAGCTCCCGGACGTTTGGCTTGTCTGACTATCCGTTCCGGTTCCTGAACTCTGGCTATGTTTTGACTACGTTTGTTCTATTTACTTTTATTATTAAACAAGTGTGATTTAACTGTACTTCTTTCTCGGTCTGATTTCATGGTTTCTGACAGTAGGCGAAGGCCATGAATTCAGAAGATACAGTCAATCCACTTGTTGGTAATATTTTTTCCAGATTGGATGAGCAAGATCACCGCATGGATCAGTTTGCCATGGCATTACAAATGCTCCTGAGTCACACGGCTCACCTGGAATCTCCCACTGTGGCTGCTCCAGTACAACCTGAGTTGCAGGCCGTCTCTGCTGCTGCGCCAGTCTCTGTGCAGGCACCCACCTCGAGTATTACCTCTATAAGAGGTATGTCTGGTTCCGCTCCGCTTCCCCAGTGATTTGGGGGCGATCTAGGTAAATGCAGAGGGTTTCTCAACCAGGTTGAGATATGCTTTGAGATGCTGCCCCAGGCATTTCCCACGGACAGAAGCAAAGTAGGTCTCGTGATATCTTTGCTTTCTGAGAGAGCCTTGGCCTGGGAAAACCCACTATGGGAGACGCAAAAACCTGTTGTCTTGAGTTACCCTGAGTTTGTGGTCTCCTTTAAAAGGGTATTTGACATTCCCGCACGCTCCGCTTCTGCTGCCAAGTGCCTCATGTCCATCAAACAGAGTACGAGAACTGTTGCCAACTACGCTATTGAATTCTGTACTCTGGCAGCAGAGGTTGCTTGGAACAATGAGGCCCTCATGGCTGCTTTTTCTCATGGTCTTGCGGATACCATCAAGGATGAGATAGCAGCCCGAGATATATCCATTGAGCTGGAGAAGTCACGTTTGCCATCCTAATTGACTCTAGACTCAGAGACTCCTTTTAAGGAGCGCTTGCAAAAGATTCTTGTACATTTGTCTCCGAACTTTGCAGTCCCACCCTTGTCTCCCTCACCTCCCATGCCTCCTGGTACAAAGTCAGTCTGTGAAGATGAACCCATGCACTTGGGCTTCACGTATCTTTCTGCAGATGAGAGAACCCTTAGGAGGATGGAGAGATTGTGCCTTTATTGTGGCCAGGCAGGTCACTTTTTGAACTCTTGTCCTACCTGTCCATGGAATGCTCAAACCTTGAGGTCCTATCACAGACAGACCTTAGATGGCATTGTTTCTTTCCCAGTTATCCAGAAGGATAAGCTCCTGGTTTTGGTTACCCTTTCTTGGGCTGAGTCGTCCGTCGAGATACAGTCTCTAATCGACTCTGGGGCTGCAGGCCTTTTCATTGATGCTGCCTTCGTATCAAAGCACTCGATTCCGCTGCAGCTGCGTGACACTCTACTTGCCATTGAGGCTCTTGACGGGGCTCTTCTCGTTGTCATCTTTATTGTCAAAAGGGTCAGACAGATACAGCCAATGGCTTTTACCATTGCCTGTATTTGTCTGACCCTTTTGACAATAAAGATGACATTGAGATAATTTGGAGTTCCAGTGTGCGACCAATCCCTTGTCTTGTTGGACTTCCACGGTGGTGAGCCAAGGTCTGCATCTGTGATCCATCCTGCACCTGATTTTGTCTGGAGCAGTGTGCTTCTCTTTGTTTCATGTGACTCATGAGACTGTTCTGTTGTCCATGGCCATAGGGGCTCTTCACCATGAGATAATCCAATTCCAAGTTATTTTCTCACCTAAATTTCCACTGGTTATTGGTTATCCTTGGTTACAGAGGCACAACCCCTCTTTTGATTGGCTCCGTGCTGAGGTTCTTTCCTGGTCACCACAATGCAGTAAGGCATGCCTCCAGAAGGTAGCCAAGGTCCTGTGCACCTCTTCACTCTCCTCCCTGCTGGAGGAGTACCGCGATTTTAGCAATGTCTTTGACAAAGGTCAAGCCGGTAGTTTGCCTCCACACCAGTCGTATGATAGCGCAATTGACCTTCAACCTGGTGCCATACCCCCTCATGGCTAGGTTTACCCTTTGTCCGTCTTAGAGGATAAGGCCATGGAGGAGTATGTTGCAGACACACTTTCTCAAGGTTTCATCCGCAAATCCTCATCTCTTGCTGGTGCTGGTTTCTTCTTTGTGAAGAAGAGTGGTGAACTGAGACCTTGTATTGATTATAGGGGTCTCAATCGTTTCACGATTAAGAATGCCTATCCGATTCCGTTGATTACGGAGTTATTTGACTACCTCAAGGGAACAACGGTTTTCACGAAGGTTGATTTGAGAGGGGCATACAATCTCATGGGGATTAAGGAGGGCGACGAGTGGAAAATTGCTTTTAAAACCAGAACAGGCCATTATGAGTACCTCGTAATGCCTTTTGGCCTTTGTAATGCCTCGGCAGTTTTCCAGGAATTTATTAACGATGTCCTCTGAGATTTGTTGCAGTTATGTGTGGTGGTTTATCTCGACAATATCCTCATATTTTCCAAGTCCCTGGAGAGCCACCACACAGATGTTTGTCGTGTGCTTCAGAAAGTAAGAGAGAACAATCTCTATTGTAAATTGGAGAAGTGCAAATTCCATCGTGAACAGGTTAAATTCCTGGGTTATGTCATTTCCACTGCTGGTTTTTCGATGGACCCAGAGAAACTTTCAGCAGTCCTACAGTGGCCCGACCCATGGGTTTACATCCTCTGCAGCGTTTTCTTGGCTTTGCCAACTATTATCCGAAGTTTATTCGTAACGTCTCATCTCTGGTCAAGCCCCTGACTGATATGACCAGAAAGGACGGTAACCCACAGAGTTGGTATCCAGAGTCCATTAAGGCTTTGAGAGTCTCAAGGCTGCCTTTGTTTCTGATCCTGTGTTAGCACATCCTTATCCTACGTTACCTTTTATCCTTGAGGTTAAAGCTTCTGAGACTGGAGTTGGCGCCCTTCTGTCTCAACGTCCTACCTTTGAGAGCACTATGCATTCTTGTGGCTACTTTTCCAAGAAATTGTCACCTCCGGAGTGCAATTATGAGATTGGTGACAGAGAGCTGTTAGCGATCATTTTAGCCCTGAAAGAATGGAGACATCTCCTCAAAGGTACCACTGTGTTGGTTCTCATTCTTACTGACCATAAGAATCTCACATTCTTGTCTGAGGCTAAACACCTCTCTCCCAGAAGGGCGCGATGGGCTCTTTTCTTGTCTAGTTTCAAATACATTCTCCTTTGGGTGACAAAATTCTTGCTGCTCAGGTCCATGCTCCTCCTGAGAAACCTTGTGACCGCTGCTTTGTCCCAGAGAGTCTCCGTACTGCCATGCTTCAGACTTACCGAGGCTGCTGGCCACCCTGGGAAGAATCAACTCTTTTGGGCCATTTTCCAACAATTCTGGTGCCCTAGTCTACATGCTGCCTGCATGTAGACGCCTGCCTGCGCCTTCCTACCAGGTTGGGGACAGGGTCTAGATGTCATCTCACAACCTCCGACTTCGTGTTCTCTCTCTAAAGTTCGCACCTGGGTTTATTGGGCCTTTCCGTATTCTTCGCAGGATTAACCCAGCGGCTTATGCATTAGACCTTCCTTCTAATATGCGTATCTCGAATGTATTTCATGTCTCCTTATTAAAACCTTTGGTCTGCAACCGCTTTACCACCTCGGTGCCTCGTCCTTACCCTGTACAGGTTAAGAACCATGAGCTGTATGAAGTACAGTCCATTGTTGACTCCCGTAGGTTCCACGGGCGCATACAGTACCTGGTGCATAGGAAAGGGTACGGTCCGGAGCAACACTCTTGGGTCTCATCCTCCGACGTACATGCCCCTGTCCTCCTCCTTCCATAGACGCTTTCCCCTCAAGCCCAGTGGTCCTCTGAAGGGGAGGGGTATATTAAGGAGGGGGTACTGTCCTTCTCTAAGCTTGCCGCTCAGCTGTCGGCTAATTGCCAGCTCCTATTTCTCCACAGTGACTCACCTGTTGATGATATCCTGCTCGTCAGTCCTGCCTACTTAAGCCCAGATGATCTCTGCCTTCACCTTGAGACGCTCTACTGTGTTCCTGTTAATGACTTGCTTGGCTGACATTCCTTCTGGCTCCAGATCCTGCTTGCTGTTCTACGCTCATCTCTGGCTGCCTGGCATTTTGGCTTGTCTGACTATACATTCCAGTTCCTGAACTCTGTGTATGTGTTGACTACGTTTACTCTGTTTACCTTTTTTTATTATTATTAAACAAGTGTGATTTAACTGTGCTTCTGTCTCAGTCTGATTCATGGTTTCTGACAGTGTGTGCTTTTATGTTAGTATTACATTGTATATCCCTGTATGTTGTGGTCGTTCAGGTGCTTATCTAATAGTTTTTTGAAAATATCGATACTCCCTGCTGAAACCACTGCCTGTGGAAGAGAATTCCACATCTATCCCGCTCTTACAGTAGGGACCCTCTACGCAATTTAAGGTTAAACCGTTTTTCTTCTAATTTAAATAGATGGCCATGTGTACTATTAAATTCTCTTTTGTGGAAAAGTTTTATCTCTATTAAGGGGTCACCAGTACGGTATTTGTACATTGAAATCCTATCCCCTC
The DNA here is from genome assembly GCF_042186555.1 of Aquarana catesbeiana. NCBI lineage: Eukaryota > Metazoa > Chordata > Amphibia > Anura > Ranidae > Aquarana > Aquarana catesbeiana. The sequence continues at coordinate 83,683,420 of NC_133333.1, forward strand.
TCAAGTGTCTCTTCTCCAGAGAGAACAAGTTTAGTGCTCGTAACCTTTCCTCATAACTACTAGGACCCCCAGGTCCTTTTCCATCCTAGATTCCCCCTGAGGTTCTCCCCCTAGTGAGTAGATTGCATTCATATTTTTGCCACCCAAATGCATTATTTTATATTTTTCTACATTAAACCTCATTTGCCATGTAGTTGCCCACCCCATTAATTTGTTCAGATCTTTATGCAAGGTTTTCACATCCTGCTTAGCTTAGTATCGTCCGCAAATACTGAGATTGAGCTGTTTATTCCATCCTTCGGGTTGTTTATGAATAAATTAAATAAGATTGGTCCCAGGACAGAACCATGGGGGACCCCACTTTCCACTCCCCATTTATCACTACCCTCTGAACTCGCCCCTGTTCCCAGTTTTCAATCTATGTACTCACCCTATGGTCCATGCCAACAGATCTTACTTTGTACAGTAAACATTTATGGGGAACTGTATCAAATGCTTTTGCAAAATCCAGATACACCATGTCTATGGGCCTTCCTTTATCTAGATGGTAGCTCACCTCCTCATAGAAGATTAATAGATTGGTTTGGCAAGAACAATTTTTTATGAATCCATGTTGATTACTGCTAATGATACCATTGTCATTGCTAAAATATTGTATATAGTCCCTTATCATCCCCTCCAATAGCTTGCATACTATTGATGTTAGGCTAACTGGTCTGTAATTCCAACAAATGTATCTTGACCCTTTTTTAAATATCGGTGCTATATTGGCTTTCCAGCCGGTAGACTGTTCGTATAAATTAGAAACAATGGTCTGGCAATTACTTGAGGTTCCTTAAGGACCCTCGGGTGCAAGCAATCTGGTCCCGGTGACTTATTAATGTTACGTTTTTCAAGTCTATTTCTAATTCTGTTCTCTGTAAGCCATGAGGGTGCTTCCTGTGACGTGTCATGAGGATAAACATTGCAGTTTTGGTTACTGAAGCCCCCCGATTCCCTCGTGAAGACCGAGGAGAAGAATAAATTCAATACCTTCGCCATATCTCCATCCTTAGTAACCATATTCCCTTCATCATTCTTTATGGGACCAATATGATCTGACCTCCCTCCTCCCTTTCTTACTACTTATGTACTTTAAGAATTTCTTGGGAAATGTTTTACTCTCCTCCGCTATGTGCCTTTCGTGTTCTATCTTAGCCGCCCTGATTGCACCCTTACATTTCTTGTTGCATTCTTTGTAAAGTTGTAATGTTGACGATGATCCCTCAGCCTTGCATTTTTTGAAGGCCTTCTCCTTTGCTTTTATATGCATTTTTACTTTAGAGTTAAGCCACCCAGGACTTTTATTAGCTCTTTTAAATTTATTTCCCATTGGGATGCACTAGCTATTACCCTTATTTAATATGCTCTTAAAGCATACCCATTTTATCTTGTCCTTCTGTGGCACCCTTCTCTCTAGGCTCACATTACTCCCTTCTTCAACCAGGGAACCAACATCGCAGCATTCAAATTGCTGCGCATCTTCCAGCAGCATGTAACCGACACTATAATTCAGGTGACTCCTCCATGCATGATGGTGGGGCTACGGAAGCAGTAGTTGTGGATAAAGAGTCGGTGGAATAGACTGCTTTGGCAGCTGCGGTGGAAGGCAAGCTAGTATGAGCCTTGGCGACAGAGGATGAGGAGGATGAGAAAAACGTAGTTATCCACTCCACCAACTCTGCGGCATGTTGTGGCTCAATAACATGGCCAGAAGCGGTAAAAAATGACACGCATGCCCGCCTGCAGAGGATGCACTATTTCCGCAACCACCACATTTCACTGTAGACACAGAGGCTGCTTTCCCTCTTTTAGTGGCCTGTGAGCATCCACCTCTCCTTGTTGGCCTTTCGGACTAATGGGGATTTTTGGGGGGATTTTTGTAACTCTTTATTATAGAGCGAGGGAAGGTGGTGCTTGGGTGCAATACTTTTGTGCTTGGTGCATTACAAACTGTATTATTATAGTTTTTTTAATAAAGAAAATAAGGTCGCAGCAATTGTGGAGAATTTGTTTCCATTGCTGCTACAAAAAAACAAAAATAAATGTAAAAAAAAAAAATAAAAAAGGCCAAAAAAACGAACAGTGGTGATGCAGAAGGAAGACCACCTGTGACTCAGAATAAGGAACAGCAATTATGGAGACATGTTTTTTTTTGCTGCTTCCGGAAAAAAAAAATGAGTTCAAAACGCCCCCCCCCCAAAAAAAAAGGGAACCACTGCGGACGCAGAAAGAGAAACAACTGCTTCACAGAAGGGGGGACTGAAAAAAATAAAAAAAGTATACCACTGCTGTGCTGACACAGAAGGAATAACACCTGCAATACATAAGGGGGAGTACTAATAATGCAGCAACATTACTGCAGATACTGCAAAAAAAAAAAATGTGATCAGTGGTGACACAGAAGTGTTGTACACACCAACGCTTCAGTTGCTCCACAACACTGTTATTCACACTATACTATATAAACTGCACTACACTGTTATTCAGACTGCACTGAACTATATACTCTGCACTGAGCTATATTATAGCACCTGATTAGAGCCAGAGGCAGAGAGTGTGCCCTGATCCCACCCAATTGTGTGACCATAGCAAATGAATTTTCAGTATTTTCACACTACAGTGCCTCCCCACAAATCAGGAGGCAGGTCAGTGAGACCTGTTTCCCAATTGGCCAAAGTGCCAGACAATCCTATTGGGTGCCTAGCGACGCTTTGGCAAGCGGAAGAAGCATGAGGAGCGGACATCTCTGCCGCCATTGCTGCCCGCACTGTGGAGGAATGGAGGAGAGTGGAGACACAGTGACAGGAGGATCCTCTTCACAGTCTGGTAATTTTTTTTGCTGTCAGTGCCACAAGGGGGGGATGCTGTCAAAGCTAGTGGTATTTTTGCTGTCAGTGCCGTGAGCGAGTGAGGGGTGTGATGTCAGTGGTGCCGTGAGCGTGCGGGGGGGGGTGCTGCCAGTGCCGTAGCACCATCTGTAATGCTGGGCTATATACCCTATCTGTGTCTATGCCTTAGAAATTGCAATTTGCAGGCAGGGACCGTGGGTCCCTTTCAGTGTAGCAAAAAATAGAATTGAAAGTCTTTGGTGCTAGCTGTCCTATGATGGACTACTTACATAGTTACATAGTTGGTAAGGTTGAAAAAAAGATTCCATCAAGTCCAACCTGTGTGTGTGTGCACGCTTTTATGTCAATATTACATTGTATACCCCTGTATGTTGTGGTCGTTTAGGTGCCTATCTATTAGTTTTTTGAAGTTATCTATGCTTCCTGCTGAAAGAGAATTCCACATTCTTACTGCTCTTACCGTAAAGAATCCTCTACGCAGTTTCTGGTTAAATTGCTTTTCCTCTGATTTTAGTGAATGGCTGTGAGTTCTTTTTTGGGGGACATGTATCAATAAAAAAAAAGTTTGTGAAAAACGTAATTTTTAACTGGTTCCGGACCAGCCGCCGCAGTTATACTGCGGCAGGTTGGTCCGGCTGCGTAAAGCATCGTAGCTATATGTCGCTCGTGCGGCCGGCAGGGGGGCATACGCGTGCGCCCCCCAGCCGGATTCGACGATCGGATTCGATCCAGAACCGATCAATCTCCAGGCCCAGGCCAATGAAATCTGGCCTGGACCTGGTGATTGGTCCTGGCGAATGAGATCCTTCCCCTGTGTTTGTAACTGTAAACACTGACAGGGGAAGTGATATAATCTCTCCTCATGTCTGTCCTTTATTAGTAAGTGCACCAACACTACACTGACACCAGTCCACGTAGGTACACTTGCCAACATCCAATCACTCCCCAATCACCCCCCCAGTTAACCCCTTCACCCCCTGTCATTGTGTCACCCAGTGCAGCATTCAGTTTTTTTTTTGATCGCTGTACTGGTGTCATTAATGACAAAAATCAGCGTTGGGGTAATTAGTATTAGGCCCAGATAAGTCTAGGGACCCCCCTAACCCGCCCTAGTAAAGGTTTAACACCTTGATCACCCCCTGTCACCAGTGATCACCGTATAAGTGTCACGGGTGATGCAGGTTAGCTAGTTTATTTTTTATAGCGTCAGGGCACCCGCCGTATTTTACCTAAGTAAATGTTTAAGCCCCTGATCACCCGGTGGGTGATCAAAGTTAGGTTTTAGTGTCAGATAGGGTCTGCGTCGCCCCAGGCAGCGTCAGATTAGTGCCAGTAGCGCTAACACCCACACATGCATCATACACCTCCCTTAGTAGTATAGTGTCTGAACGGATTGATAACTGATCTGATCAGATCTATACTAGCGTCCCCAGCAGTTTAGGGTTCCCAAAAACGCAGTGTTAGCGGGATCAGCCCAGATACCTGCTAGCACCTGCGTTTAGACCTTCCGCCCAGCCCAGCCCACCCAAGTGCAGTATCAATCGATCACTGTCACTTACAAAAACACAAAACACATAAAGTGCAGCGTTCGCAGAGTCAGGCCTGATCCCTGCGAACGCTAACAGGTTTTTTTGCAGTGTTTGAAGCAGTCGCTGACAGTCAGGTGCTTTTTTTCTTGTAAGTCTCACTAGTGTACTAGTAAATTTAGAGACCAAAATGTCAAATCGAAGGTACACTAGTGAAGAGGCCTACGCATTTCTGAGCATGACAGATAGTGAAGAGGAAGTCACTCATCTGTCAGATTCAGACTCAGAATACGAACCTGTAGACAGCAGTGGCACCCTGACAGATAGCTCTGACGATAGAGTTGTGGTCCCTGCCAAGGTCAGGTGTACCAGACCCGGTTCTTCTGCTGTCGTTGAGGTGCAAGAACCACGGGGCTCTTGTATAGAGCAGACAGCCAGTACTAGCGCCGCTCATCCTTCTGGTGAACTGGCAAGCACCAGCGGCCTAGTACATCCTGGTCATACATCCAGCACTGCAGTAACACTTGGTGATGTGGTGAGTCACATAAGTGCAGTTCAAGCTGATGAGGTAGCTAGCACGAGTAGTGTTCCACTGCCACAAAGAAGAAGACAAACACAGGCCCGTCTAATCCATAGTGCCCTTCCTGCTGCATTCACCAATCCTAATTGGGAACCCACCACTTCTGCAGCACCCGTACTTCCCCCATTCCCTGGCCAACCCAGAATTCAGGTGGAAACAGTTGATTTTACGTCACTTGATTTGCCCCCAACGGCTTGTAGAATCCCGACTGACGGGGGGGAGAGAGCCTGCTTGAAGTGTAATCATTTCTTAGCAGTGAAGTGGAGGGATTCACGGAATGTTTTCATTCTGTACTTGCTTCACGCAGACACGGCGGTACAAATTCCTACGGCGACTGGTGTTGTGGAGAAACCCCTCTGTGTCCAAGAATACACTCTTAATATGGGAGGGGTGGACCACAACGACCACTTGTTGGCGCCATACCTAATTGCCCGTAAGGCAAGACACTGATACAAAAAAGTGTCTGTATATTTCAATTGGCTCTGCTGAACACTTTTGTGCTATACAAAGCTTTAGGACGGACAGGATCCTTCCTTAAATTCCAGGAAGAGATCGTCACAGCCCTTCTGCTTCCAGACGGTTCTTTGTCCCACCTTCCCAGTGCAAATGCAGTGAGCCAGCTGCATGAGAGGCATTTTCCATATGTCCTCCCTGGTAAAGAACACCCCAAAGAAGAAGTCGTGTCTGCAGAAAACGTAGATTTAGGCGTGACAACTGCTTTTTTTGTCCTTAGTGTCCAGACCAACCTGGTCTCTGCATCGGTGACTGTTTCAAACGCTACCACACACTAATTGAGTATTAGTGTAGGGTACAGCACCACACAGTCCTAGGCACACGTACACAGGGTATCGAAGGTGTGAATGCCATCATATTTTAAGAGACCCTAATCTGCAACGTTCAGTTTACAGTTTTTGTTACAGTTTTTATAAAAGTGAAAAAAGTGAAAAAAAAACACACACACACAAAAACACAAAAAAATATAAAATAAAAAATCCAATAATAGTTGTGATTGTATTTTTCTTCTCTCTCTCTATTGTTCTCTCTCTTATGTTCGCTCTCTACTGTCCGCTCTACTGTTCGCTCACTATTGTTCTATATCTATTGTTCTCTCTGTTTTATTTTTATTATGTTTTATTGTATTTGCTTTGCAGGTATGGTATGTTATATTGTAATGTTTGTTTTATTGTTAACCATCATTTGCTTAGCAGGTATGCCATTCAGCTGCAGCATGGGTTTATTTATTCTGACAGCAACAGCGTTTGCTCCCACGATACATAAAGCCGTGACTTCAGCACTGTCAGAGGTGATTTCACCACCACAGTTAAAAAAAAAAGAGCATATACGCCGAAGCATTGGGGCAGGGGTGGAGGAGCGATTTGCTCCTAACATTAGGGGCAGATTGCCCCCATGCTTCGGCATATATTTTTTTAGGCACAGATTGCAATGTTTTATTTTTACTATGTTTTATTGTATTTGCTTTGCAGGTATGGTAAGTCTTATGCCGCGTACACATGGTCGGACTTTTCGACCGGACTTGTCTGACGGACGCCGACGGACCAAATCCGGCAAACAATCCGATCGTGTGTGGGCTTCACCGGACCTTCAGCTGACTTTTCCAGTCGCAAATCTGCCGGACTTTAGATTTGGAACATGCTTCAAATTTTTATGTCGTAACTCTGCCGGACCCAGAAATCCGCTCGTCTGTATGCTAGTCTGACGGACAAAAACCAATGCTAGGGCAGCTATTGGCTACTGGCTATCAACTTCCTTATTTTAGTCCGGTGTACGTCATCATGTACAAATCCGTCAGACTTTGGTGTGATCATGTGTAGGCAAGTCCGGTCGTTAGAAAGTCCATTGAAAGTCAGCCAAAAGTCCGTCGAAAGTCTGTCGGACGGGCTGTCGGACTTTTGTAGCTGAAAAGTCCGACCGTGTGTACGCGGCATTACTGTTATACTGTAATGTTACTTTGTTTTATGGTTAACCATCATTTGCTTAGCAGGTACGCCATTCAGCTGCAGCACGGGTTTATTTATCTTGACAGCAACAGCGTTTGCTCCCAAGATACGTAAAGCCGTGACTCCAGCACTGTCGGAGGTGATTTCACCACCACAGTTATAAAAAAGAGCATATATGCCGAAGCATGGGGGCAGGGGTGGAGGAGCGATATGCTCCTAACATTAGGGGCAGATTGCCCCCATGCTTCGGCATATATTTTTTAGGCACAGATTGCAATGTTTTATTTTTACTATGTTTTATTGTATTTGCTTTGCAGGTATGGTAAGTCTTATGCCGCGTACACACGGTCGGACTTTTCGTCTACAAAAGTCCAACGGACGCTGACGGACTAAAGCTGGCTGGTAATCCGATCGTGTGTGGGCTTCTCCGGACTTTCAACGGACTTTTTTAGCCTCAAATCCGACGGACTTTAGATTTGAAGCATGCTTCAAATCTTTACGTCGTAAGTACGACGGACCCCGAAGTCCGCTCGTCTGTATGCTAGTCCGACGGACAAAAAAACGACGCATGCTCATAAGCAAAAACTAAACGGAAGCACTCGGTCTAGTAAAACTAGTGTTCGTATTGTAGGTAGCACATTCATCACGCTGCAAAATCTGTGATCGTTGAATGCAGCGCATTTTATTTCTTCTTTACGAAGGCTCTATAAAGAACGAAGGTGTTTTGCTGTTCATAATCAGAGTTCTCCCAAACTGATTTCTGGATTCTTTTTCTCTTTGATCTCATGAATGATATAGTATGCATTTTAAAAACAATGTTTCCATACTAATAATACTTTTTCCCCTTTTTTTTTTTTAGGTTTGTAAAGTTACCACAAAGAACCCATTATTCTGTTTTTTTTTTTTTTATAGTGATTATTTTTTAGTTTTTAGATAAAGTTAACCCAAAGCACCGTTTTTGGTTACGTAAATTTTTGGATTTTCAAGACTTACCACTTGAACATTATTAACATTAGTAATGTATTTTTGGTGTGTTTTTTTTCTAACTCAATGAGATTGTTGTCCCTTGTTAATTTAACATTGTGTGTAAAATCAATGATTTCAAAGAAAAAACATAAAAAGTCTTTTGCTAAACTCAAAAAATGATCCATTTATTCATGGTCAAAATAAAATAAAGAGGAAGTCAACGCTGGAAAAAGTCGGTGTACCAGAAAATTGGGATCTTGCGGAGTCCATATAAGAGGGAGCACAATCTGGTCCAAGAATCCCAGAGATCAACAGCACCAGCAGATGATCTAGATGTCCCCAGACTGTGGTCCTACAACAGCCTGCGTCTTCTGTCAGACCAGACTGAACCCAGGTCATCATTTTCTTCTCTTCCCTGCAGCCTTTCCTCCACGCTGCCCTGCAGCCTTCCCTGTAGCCTTCTTTTGAGGCTGTGGCTCTGGTGTTTCAGTTGTGGCAGGAGGAGGAGGAGGAGGAGGGGGGGCTGCCTCATGTAGTTGGGTGTTTTGTGTTAGCGTGCCCTGCAGCCCCTTATGGATTGTTTCCCCAAATAGGCGCTCACAAATGAGGCGCTGCTCCCTATTCATCTGAAGAAGCCTGCTGGCTAAGTAGCAGCCATAGGATTCTTCCGCTTCGGGGGGGCTCCTTAAAAAACGGGTGGCCTCTTGCATGAGGCGCAGGGATGCGTCCTGTGTGACCATCCCCTTCCTGGCCCTTTTTTTGGGAAGGTGGAGGGGAGGCACTTGGGATTCGGTCAGGCTCCTACTGGGCCCAGCCACCTCACTTGGCCCAGCCACCTCACTGGGAGCAGCCACCTCACTGGGAGCAGCCACCTCACTGGGAGCAGCCACCTCCTGCCTGACACTGGGCCCAGCCTCCTCCAGGATGATGGTGAATCCGGCCTCCTCCAGGCTGTCCATGGGCCTGGTCTCCTCCTGCCTGCCACTTTCCCCACATTCCTCCTGGATGGACTCATCCTGTGTATAAAAAAAGGACAATAGTTTGAGTATATTTTTTTGGGTTCATCAATGACACACAGTTTGCTTCTCATGAATAGCAAATTCAATGTGAATACTTCTCTTTAATAAAAGAGTCTAATCAGACACCCTAATTATTTCAAGCAGGTGCCAAACATATTTAGCCACTACTGTCAATTGATATGTATACCCAATTTTGAGTGCCAAATTATTTTAGACAATTATAACATCCAGTTAACATCATTAATATTAGTACAGTAAATATTTGTTAAAATAATTTACCTGACTCCAGATGGTCATATCTGGTTCATCCAGGATGGAAGACCCAGCTTGCTCCTCATCAGCCTCTGCTGGGGTGGAGGGAAGGGTGGAGGGAAGGGTTGAAAGTGATGGCCTGGCTTCATTCTGGTCATCCAGAAAACGTAGTTGATTATAGTACCACAGCCTGGGTACATAAACATCATCTGCTGATGCTCCTGATCTCCTTGATTCCTGGATCTTCTTATGCTCCCTCTTATACATGTTCCTCAAGCCCCCAATTTTCTTGAGCAATGTCTCCATTGTTGCTTCCGGGATGGTCGCCTGGACAAAGGCCAGAAGTCTCTCCAGCGTTGACTTCCTCACATGCTTAGCATAATACTGAGGGTGTTTCACCTCCCACAAATTCCTCATCTCTCGATATTTGGAAATAAAAGATGTAAGGAACTCTGGATCCTTAAATAGGGGATTCATTATATCTGGAAAAGATGAAGTCACAAGACAAAAAACACTTTTATTATAGGTTTCGGCTAACCCCTCATCATCTTCTCCCTATGTAGGCCTCATCAATCTATCAAGCCATATAGGCCGCTTGCTACAAAGTCATGACCATAAAACCCCAAAAAAATATATTTAAAATTACCTTCGTTTTGTAACGTCCTGGTCCACTATCACCTACGCACAGAACGTTCGTACGACACGTGCGCAAGGGCCCTCTTCATACACTACGCATGTGTGAAACTCCGCCTGCGTCGCCCGCCCCTGACGTTCGAAATTAACTCATGTTCTCCGCCCCCTAATTCGACGCACAGAACGTACGTACGACACGTGCGCAAGGCCCCTCTTTATACACTACGCATGTGTGAAACTCCGCCTGCGTCGCCCGCCCCTGACGTTCGATTTTAACTCATGTTCTCCGCCCATTTTTTGTTACGGCGCGTAGTGGAGTTAAAGAATGGCGGAGACACCTGAAATGTTGACGACCTCAGGTAGTGGAGACAGCCCGGAGGCTGGAACGTCTGCAAAATCTATGAGGCCTAGATTTAAGGCCTCTAATATGAGTTTTAAAGAGATGGTGGAGATGGTGGCCATTCTTCACAAAGACGACTATGATGGCAATTATGGGCCGTACGCACGGCCAAATTTGCGCAAGGCCAAAATCATGGCGAAGGTCGTGGAGACTTTGCAGGCATCTTTTGGGGTCCAGCGCTCCAAAGATCAACTGCGAAAAAGATGGTCTGACCTGAAACTCAGGGAGCCGGATCAATACCGACGTATCCGGAAAGTTCTTAAAAAAAGTAAGTACTTGTCGTGTTTTTCTCTTGTGTTTATTACCTTGTATACTGCTCCATGTGCTTTTCCTTCCTATCCGATTTTTTGTTCATCGTTTTAAACGATCTTTTAAGAAACCTCGTTACATATCTATAGATATATATCTATATATACATATACACATATATATACATACATATATATATATACATATACATACATATATATATATATACATATATATATAACTATATATATATATATAACTATATATATATAACTATATATATATATATAACTATATATATATATAACTATATATATATATATATAAATATATATATATATAACTATATATATATAAATATATATATATATATAACTATATATATATATATATATATATATATATATATATATATATATATATATATATATATATATATATATAACTATAGAGAGATATATATATATATATAGATATATATATATATATTGAGAGATAGATATAGATATAGAGATATAGAGAGAGAGAGAGAGAGAGAGAGAGAGAAATATATAGAGAGAGAGAGAAATATAGAGATAGGTAGATAGATAGATATAGAAATGTAAAACATTCTTTTTGAAGATTTGAAGTTATCTTAATTTTTTGGCTTTACATTTAGTTAGATATTTAGAGATTTTGTTCCAGATATAGAGAGAGATCAAAAGATTATTAACTATATTTTGAGATATTGATATCTATCTATCCGATATGTCTTTCTAATTTTAAATATTGAGGTAAAATAGGAACTCTACACAAACCACTTCATTACAAATGTTGGAAAATTACTATGTACTAAAATATCTGTGTGCTAATTAGATTATTAATTTTTTGTTTCACATAGGGGAAAAATCACTCAGCCAACAACCAGAAGACAGTCCACCCCAAGCAAAACATGATTGGGAAATAAGCCCAAGTCCCATTGAGGATGTGGAGGAAGGAGAGGCGGGCGACATGGGCACCCCACCAGGTGAGTGTCTGACACACCAGCTTACGGTAATCTATGCATGGCTGCCTTTTATTTTATGTAATTTTTCTACTCTATTTTAGGTGATCTGGTTGTGCTTGAGTCAAGCAACAGCGCCACCCCCGAGGATGTTCATGAAGTATGCGACATGGGCACCCCACCAGGTCAGTGTTTGAGACACCAGCTTTATGGTAAGGTAAACTTATGTGTGCATATTTCTAAACATATTTTTTTTTTCATTCCACTTTAGGTCCAAGTGACTATTTCACCACAGACAGTGCCCAACGGCTAATTGCTCAAATCATGGCCTGGAATGGGGAGATCGATCAAATGCGGAATCGGCTGGATCGTATGCAGCAGGAAATGAAGGACATGATTGATGTTTTGGGTCGAATCTAAATGCCCTTTTTTAAACCCCAAAACATCAATCATGTCCTTCATTTCCTGTTTTGCTGACCCCATTCTGGGCCTTCTCTTTTTTTTTTTTGGCAGAACATAAATGGCTGTTTAACCTAATGTAAAAAAGGAGGGCTGTTTCTCGTAAATACCTCAAAAATCCACAAAAAAATAAAAATTGATTTTCAAAAAAACACAAAAAAAAAAAAAAAAAACTTGATTTTAAAAAACCAAAAAAAATAAAAAACTTGATTTTAAAAAACCAAAAAAAAATAAAAAACTTGATTTTAAAAAACCAAAAAAAATAAAAAACTTGATTTTCAAAAACCAAAAAAAAAAAAAAAAACTTGATTTTAAAAAACCAAAAAAAATAAAAAACTTGATTTTCAAAAACCAAAAAAAATAAAAAACTTGATTTTAAAAAACCAAAAAAAATAAAAAACTTGATTTTAAAAAACCAAAAAAAATAAAAAACTTGATTTTAAAAAACCAAAAAAAATAAAAAACTTGATTTTAAAAAACCCAAAAAAATAAAAAACTTGATTTTAAAAAAGCAAAAAAAATTAATATACAAACTTTATTAAAAAAAAATAATAAAAACAAAAATAACTTGATAAAAAAAAAAACATAAACAAAAAAATTGCTTTAAAAAAAAAAACAAAAAAAACAAAACTTGATTTTCCCAAAACAAAAAAAAAAGCCTGTTTGTGAAAATCAAAAAGCCAAAAATATTTTTTTGTGGATTAGGTATAAATATTTAGATATAATTATATTTTGCTACATTATTAAGATATCATTCTATTTTTGTCTATGAACATTTTATACTAAATGCAGAACGGAATGCATAACAACCATTAATAAAAACATCTCCTTATAGGAATTAAATAAATGTGTGGTTTGTTATTTCAAGGCTCAGTATCATTTTAGTTATAATTGTAAAAAAGTTGTTTACAGTGGCAATGGAGCTTATTTAGACATTTAAAATTACAATACAGTTGGCACTACAACTGCTCGACCATAACCTAGGAGACAGCCCAAAAGAAAGGCAAGCAATAAATATAATGCAAGATTTCATCAATAATTTTTTTATTGTCAAAAATTATATATCCTGGCCCATTGCAATGGCCCCCCTACCCATAAAATAATTAACATATTGCTGTCTAACTTGACGGGCACTTTGGGGGGCCAAGCCAGTACGGACAGTATCCAGGCCTGTAAGGTTGGCTTCTATTTGTCCGGCCTCAGGCCCAACTGTGCCTATATAATTTGTAGAATGCTTATTTAAAAAGTTGTGCAGAATGCAGCACGATAAAACGATAAAATTAAGTTTGTATTCCGCCAAATTAATGGCTGTTTGAAACAGGCGGAACCGGCTGGCCAGAATTCCAAACGCATTCTCAACCACTCTTCTAGCTCTGGCCAGCCGGTAATTAAAAACCCTCCTCTCCGGGGTGAGGGTTCTTTGGGGGAATGGCCTCATGAGGTGCTTGCTGAGAGCGAAGGCTTCATCGGCAATGAAGACAAAGGGGAGTCCTTCCACGTTATCCTCATCAGGTGGCAATCCCAGGCCACCACTCTGGAGACGCTGGCAGAACTCCGTCTGGGCAAATACTCCTCCATCCGACATCCGGCCATTCTTCCCCACGTCCACATATAAAAAATCATAGTGTGCCGACACCACCGCCATTAAAACAATACTGTGGAACCCCTTATAATTAAAATAATATGACCCCGAATGGGGTGGTGGCACAATGTGGACATGTTTCCCATCTATAGCCCCTCCACAATTGGGAAAGTCCCAACGGCTGGCAAAATGGGATGCCACAGTCTGCCATTCCTGTGGCGTTGAAGGAAACTGGGAAATCAAACAAGAAAACCAAAATCAATTAATTTTGAAGCTAACATTGCAAGAAAATTAGACAATTAAAAACATTATTCCCCAGCATCAGTATAACATTCAATAATTTAATTGTTCTGGAATAACTAATATGGAAAGGCACACTTATCAGATTGCTCACCCCCTCTGATGGAACATTGATTACATTTTAGGGGGTTGTGAAATCCCTAAAAAAAATTACTTTTAGGACACGCAGGAATTTAGGGACTAAAAAGGCTACAAGACTGCAGTTGTCGCACTCTGCAGGTGCAGTTGCTAACCAGCTTACAGTAAATGAGGTAATGTAAAAAGGCATTCATGTTGCAAGGAGTACACAATCACATGCAAGGGCAATTAATGAAAACACTTTGAGGCTTGCATATGATTTGATGATGGAAATCAGCAGAGCTTCTGCTCATTTACTAAAGCACTGGAACAAATGCACTTGTATGTAGCAGCACACTATTTGGAGTGAGTTTAGGTGGTGGGGGGGGGGGGGGGGGTGGGGGGGGTTGTGAAATCTAGATAATTGCTCATTAGCAGCACACTATTTGGAGTGAGTTTAGGTGGTGGGGGGGGGGGGTGGGGGGGTTGTGAAATCTAGATAATTGCTCATTAGCAGCACACTAAATACACTCAAACAAAATACATTCCAAATGAGTAGACTAGGTGGATATGTTCCCATCACTTCATGCTGGGAAGGTTATTGAAGGAAAATATACATGCATGACAAAAAATAACAGTAAAAAATTCCAGCATGTGTGAGGATAAAAAGGGGACATTCACACTATATTGCAATGATGGTAAGTAGTGTTTGAAGCAAGAAATACATCACATTATCAAAGATTACATAAAAGAACATGTGATGCTAATAAAAGAAAAATATCTTACCTTAATATAGTCCTTCTGCAGGACCTGTATGATGGCAGAACAGGTCTCTGGGATAATGATCCCCAGAGCCTGGGGGGAGATGCCTGTCGAGAACTTAAGGTCCTGCAGGCTTCTCCCTGTGGCCAAATACCGCAAGGTAGCGACCAGCCTCTGCTCCGGAGTGATGGCTTGCCTCATGCAGGTATCCTGCCTGCTGATATAGGGGGGTCAGCAAAGCCAACAAACGGTCAAAAACGGGGTCCGTCATCCGGAGAAAGTTCCTGAAATCCTCAGGATTATTCTCACGGATCTCACGGAGCAAAGGCATGTGACAGAACTGGTCACGCTGAAGCAACCAATTCTTGGTCCATGAACTCCTCCTCGCCCTGTTCATGGACTGGTCTTGGGCTGAAGAATAAACTACAGCACCAAGCACATACAATGCACGAGCTCTACGACGAGTACGTACAGGTAACATGGCTTCAAAACGGTCGGCTGGTCAGAACGCACTAAACAGAACGCACTGAAGAACAGCAAGGCCTGTGAAGAACGACCTGAAAATCAGGAACGAGCGGCCAATAAAACAAAGATTTCTCAATGCCAACTGACCAAACGCACTGAAAAGCAGATACAAACCTCACAAGCACAGACTGAACAACAGTTAAAACGAACTGAAAAATACGAGTCTCACAAGCGCGAATCGTCTCTCACCAAACTTCTACTAACACGAGATAAACACGAGATTAGCAGAAGGAGCCCAAAGGGTGTCGTACGGGCTATTGAACTTCCGTTTTATAGTCTCGTCGGACTTGGTGTACGTCACCGCGTACTAGGCTGTCGTACTTTTGTGTGGTCGTGTGTGTGCAAGTCCGTTCGTAAGAAAGTCTGCCGCAAGTCCGCCGAAAGTACGTCGGAAGTCTGTCGGACAGGCTGTCGGACTTTTGTAGACGAAAAGTCCGACCGTGTGTACGCGGCATTACTGTTATACTGTAATGCTACTTTGTTTTATTGTTAACCATCATTTGCTTAGCAGGTTCAGCTGCAGCACTGATTTATTTATCTTGACAGCAACAGCGTTTGCTTCCACGATACGTAAATCAGCGACTCCAGCGCTGTAGGAGGTGATTTCACCACCACAGTTAAAAAACAATTGGTGCATGTATGCTCATCATTAGAAGTGGGTGGATGAAGGGCAGTATTCTAATGGTGCGCATACTCACCGATCAATCTCTTTTTTTCATGTAGCCCATAGGCTGCATGAAAAAAATAACATTACAATGTATGCCCAACAAGGACCAGCAACATACTGGTATGTTGCTGGACTTTGAGTGGTTATACCAGAATGATGCCTGCAGGTTTAGTTATCATCTTGGTATCATTCTTTTCAGCCAGCGGTCAGCTTTCATGTAAAAGCAATCCTAGCAGCTAAATAGCCTGTAGACTGCTTTAATAAGCAGTCGGAGGGAACATCCCTCCCCCCTTCCACCGTCTTCCATGGTTTTCTCGGGCTCTCCTGTCCCAACAGGGAACCCGAGAATGCAGCCGGTGGTTCCGCCAGCTGGCCATAGAGCTGATCAGAGACCAGAATGGCTCCAATCATCTCTATGGCATAAGAAACCAGAAGCTACGAGCCTTCCATGACTTAGGTTTCGCCGGATATAAACAGCGCCATTGGGAAATTGGCAAAGCATTTTATCACATCGATCTTGGTGTGGTCAGATGCTTTGAAGGCAGAGGAGAGATCTAGGGTCTAATAGACCCCAATTTTTTCAAAAAAGAGTACCTGTCACTACCTATTGCTATCATAGGGGATATTTACATTCCCTGAGATAACAATAAAAATGTTAACAAAAAAAAATGAAAGGAACAGTTTAAAAATATAATAAAAAAGCAAAATAAATAATTGAAAAAAAAAAAACACCCCTGTCCCCCCTTGCTCATGCAGAAAGGCGAACATAAGCGTTGGTCTGGTGTCCTATGTAAACAGCAATTGAGAGCAGTAATTTTAGCAGTAGACCTTCTCTGTAAATCTAAAATGGTAACCTGTAAAGGCTTTTAAAGGCTTTTAAAAATGTATGTAGTTTGTCGGTGCTGCACGTTTGTGCGCAATTTTAAAGCATGTCGTGTTTGGTATATATGTACTCAGCATAAGATCATCTTTTTTATTTCATCAAACATTTGAGCAATATAGTGTGTTTTAGTGCATTAAAATAAAAAAAGTGTTTTTTTTCCAAAAAAATTGCGTTTGAAAAATCGCTGCGTAAATACCGTGTGAAAAAAAATTGCAACACCCACCATTTTAATCTGTTGGGCCTTTGCGGTAAAAAAAAATATAATGTTTGGGGGTTCAAAGTAATTTTTTTAAAAATAATAAAAAAATATATAATGCAAAAAAATATTTCTTCATCTAAACAAAAAGTGTCAGAAAGGGCTTTGTCTTCAAGTGGTTAGAAGAGTGGGTGATGTGTGACATAAGCTTCTAAATGTTGTGCATAAAATGCTAGGATAGTTCAACCCCCCCCCCCCCAAATGGCCCATTCTTGGAAAGTAGACACCCCAAACTATTTGCTGATAGGTATGTTGAGTCCATGGAATATTTTATATTTTGCCACAAGTTTCGGGAAAATTACACTTTTTTTTTTTTGCACAAAGTTGTTACTAAATGATATATTGTTCAAACATGGCATGGTTATATGTGGAATTACACCCCAAAATACATTCTGCTGCTTCTCCTGAGTACAGGGATACCTCATGTGTGAGACTTTTTGGGAGCCTAGCCGCGTACCTGACCCCGAAAACCAAGCACCACCTTCAGGATTTCTAAGGGTGTAAATTTTTGATTTCACTCCTCACTACCTATCACAGTTTTGAAGGCCATAAAATGACAAGATAGCACAACCCCCCCCCCCCTAAATGATCCCATTTTGGAAAGTAGACACCCCAAGCTATTTGATGAGAGGCATGTGGAGTCCATGGAATATTTTATATTTTGCCACAAGTTGCGGGAAAATTAAAAAAAAAAAAAAATTTGCACAAAGTTGTTACTAAATGATCTATTGCTCAAACATGTGCAATGCACAGATACCTCAAATAGTAGTACCCAATAGTCCAAGGGCAGAGATAGAAGGGTGTGTGTATGTAAACATATATACACACGTAAATATATATGGCAGTGAGTCAGTCAGCGCGGCCACCAAGAAAGCCAGAAGCGGGTTCCAATAGGCTAGAATAAAAACAAGGAAAGGGGCGCCTCTCAGTATGTATCATAAAAACAATTTATTAAACAACAATATCCACTCACATGGAGGAAAGGAGAGTTGCATAGTTGCATTCAGGTCCGTTTGCTGGGCTGAAGAGATGAGATTGGACTACAGGTCACAGCAGATCCTGTAAAGCTGGCACCATATCAGATCCAGGCAGGAAAGGGTGGGATGGCTGAGCACAGCGCGGTCACCTTCAGTAATCCAGACTAGTTCATATCACAGTCAGATGGAGTCAAACAGGGTCCATCGGACAAGGATAAAGGTTCCAAAAGTAATTAATGGTGGAGGACAGACGCCAGTGCTGCTGACTAGCCGCGCCGCGGCTCCATGATGTTCATTCGGCCTCAGTAGTGTGGAGAAAGACACGGTCGTGTGATCAGGATCAGAACGAGGCTTGGGGAGCAAACACAGCGCGGCACCCGGCAATGACGTCACAGGTATTCAACGTGTTTCAGAACTAGCATGCGATTGGTGGAGGAATAGCATAAGGTGTATGGACACAAGGGGAAACTTTTATAGTCTGACAGGGGGCGGGGCCAGAGCATACATAGGGAGAAAGTCAGCAATATTAAAAGGAAATGAGCGTTAAAAGACACATCAAAAGACACAATGCCGGAGAATAAAACACACTATTTATAAAAAATTAATTAATGAATGATACAGAACAAATTCATATGAAAATAGTTATAATAAATCAATCAGTTAAATACGATGAAACTGAATGATAAGAAAAAATTAGCAAATAAAAAACACCATGCATTTAAAGAGAATAATGGGATATAAGTTAATACCATTATAAAATAAGTCAGATTAATATCTAAGACATACTAATGAATTTCAAATTAAATAATACATGAAAGATAAGGGAAATTCATAGTAAAAAATGATGAATAACTATAATAGATCAATCAATTAGATAATAAAGCTAAATAATAAAAATAGAAAATAGGTCAAATATATGTCTCAAATCATACTAATGGGTCTCAAATGAAATTGATCAAATTCATATTAATCAATTAATTAATTAGTTAATTAATGCTACGTATATAGATTATCAATGAATAAATATCTATATTAAATCAATAGATCCAACATAATAAATCTTAAATGGGGTATGGTAGGAGAGGGGAGGGGGGCGAGGGGGGAAAAGGGGGGGGGGGACGGACTATGAAGAGCAAAGGAACCAGACTAAAAACTGGGAATGACATAATGCTACCTCTGAAATTACCAATACTTACTGAATAAAGCGAACAAACCCGCCACCCCATATATAAAAAAGAGAGAGATAAAATATAAAGAGACCTGCAGTAAAAAAAATGACAAAAATATATATAAATTTAGATGAATAAAAAAGTAATACCATAAAAAATCATGTCATTAATAAAAATGTTGAATATACTGTCTAGCATAAATCACTATAATACGGTAGCTATCTCTATCCCTTCGTTGAGGCCACCAGGCGAGAGAACATCAAGACAATAAATCCAGAATGTCTCTCTGGTGCTTAATTTCTTAAAACGTTCGGCCTCTGTCAACGATTTAGGAATTTGCTCGATGACTTAACTTTGCCCCATCTTATGCCAATTTAGCCATGGGCTTATATCTCGCAAAACAATCCCCACTCTGCCAACATTGTATTTTTTGGTCGCTATATGGACAACCTAATTGTCATCTGGGATGGTTCCCCTGACTTGATCCCTTCATTTGTGGATCATTTTAACAATAATCCTTATGGCTTATCTTTTACTCATGCCTCTGATTCCACCAGCCTGGCCTTTCTAGATGTAGAACTAGGCCACGTAGGTGAGACCATTGTCACCAAGAATTACACCAAAACTACAGCTGGCAACTCTTTCCTGCACTATAATGCCCCGTACACACGGTCGGACATTGATCGGACATTCCGACAACAAAATCCTAGGATTTTTTTCGACGGATGTTGGCTCAAACTTGTTTTGCGTACACACGGTCGCACAAAGTTGTCGGAATTTCCGATCGCCAACAACGCGGTGACATCAACCACGTACGCCGAGACTAGAAAAGGCCGGTTCAGAACCAAGCGCGGCACCCTTTGGGCTCCTTTTGCTAATCTCGTGTTAGTAAAAGTTTGGTGAGAGACGATTTGCGCTTTTTCAGACACGTGGCTTTCAGATCGTTTTCTGCGGTTCAGTTTGTGCTTGTGGGTTTGTATCTGCTCTTCAGTGCGTGCAAGCAAGTTCCGCGTGACTTAGTCATTGTGTTCTTGTTCGTTCGTTACTGTTTTTCAGGTCGCTCTTCACAGGCCTTGCTGTTCTTCAGTGCGTTCTGTTACTTCGTTCTGAGCAGCCGACCGTTTTCTAGCCATGTTGCATATACATACTCCTCGTAGAGTTCGTGCTGTGTGGGGGCTTGGTGTTGGGGTCCTGACCTTGACACAAGTCCAGTCCATGAATAGGGTGGGGAGAAGTTCATGGACCAAGAATTGGTTGCTTCAGCGTGACCAGTTCTCTCATATGCCTTTGCTCCGTGAGATCCGTGAGAATAATCCTGATGATTTCAGGAACTTTCTCCGGATGACGGACCCCGTATTTCACCGTCTGCTGGCTTTGCTGACCCCCTATATCAGCAGGCAGGATACCTGCATGAGGCAAGCCATCACTGCGGAGCAGAGGCTCGTCGCTACCCTGCGGTACTTGGCGACAGGGAGAAGCCTGCAGGACTTGAAGTTCTCGACAGGCATCTCCCCCCAGGCTCTGGGAATCATTATCCCACAGACCTGTTCTGCCATCATCCAGGTCTTGCAGAAGGAGTATATGAAGGTAAGATTTTTATCCTTTAATATCACATTTTATTGTATATAATGTTTGCTAATATCTTGTATTTCTCTCCTCATTCCCTAATTACCATGATTGTAATATGCTGTGAATGTCCCCTTTGTTTTCATGCATGCTGGATTTTTATGTAATTATTTTTTTTGTCCTTCATACATATTTGCCTTCACTAACCTCCCCAGCATGCTCTCCTGCCCTATATTCACCTCATGTAGTCACTTAACAATGTATTTTGTCAGCTTCATAGTAGTGCTTTACCCCAAACACCCCCTAAAATGTTTTGAAATGTGATTTGTGCTTTAAATTCAGGCAGAGTGCCAGAGGCATTTTTTTTGTGGTGTCCCCAAATCATTTTTATTAACCAACCCTCCCCCAACTGCTAAGTCAGCTGATCCCAATTCTCTATCTATCCTCAATCATCTATCTGCTGACTTTGCCAAACCCATACACACTATACCCATCTCTTTTGTGGTCAGATGTATGGACGAATTACCCAAAGCATGTAGTGCAAGGGCCTCCCTGTATACTTTCAAATGGTACTGTTGAAAGTTTTTGTATCCTATTATTATCTTGATAGGTAATAGCAGAATGTCCAAATGTGCTCAAATGTGTACAGTGTGTATTTATATCTTTGTATTATGACACTTCTTACCTGTCCAGTGGGCTGCCAATAGTGTAACTAAGGAGGGGCTGTTACAAGTAATACCCTGTATTTAGGCATTCATCTCTCAATGAAGTGGAGAGGGTTACCTGTCCAAGATCCCCCCTATAATGTTAGAATCGGCCCATGAGGGGGGGGGATATGATAGGTGTACCTTATACTTTGGTGTTGTAAAATTCCCCTTAATAAATGTCATCTGGAGGTTGGCCAAGAATGTTTGTGTCTAATCTGCTTGCCACGTTTATGTGCAAAAATACTAATTTTTTTTGTTTTCCTCAACAGTTTCCTTCCACGCCACAGGAATGGCAGACTGTGGCCTCCCACTTTGCCCAGCGGTGGGACTTTCCTAACTGCGGAAGGGCAATTGATGGGAAACATGTCCACATCATCCCACCACCCAACTCGGGGTCGTACTATTATAATTACAAGGGGTTCAATAGTATTGTGATGTTGGCGGTGGTGTCGGCTAATTACGACTTCTTGTATGTGGACGTGGGGAAGAATGGCCGGATGTCCGATGGTGGAGTCATCGCCCAGATGGAGTTTTACAGGCGTCTCCAGAATGGCAGCTTGGACTTGCCACCTCCAGAAGACAATGTGGAAGGACTCCCATTCGTCTTCGTTGCGGATGAAGCATTTGCGCTGGGGGACCATCTTATGCGGCCATTCCCGATGAGGACCCTCACCCCAGAACAGAGGGTTTTTAATTACCGGCTGGCCAGAGCCAGAAGAGTGGTGGAGAACACATTTGGAATCATGGCCAGCCGGTTCCGCCTATTTCTGACACCCATCCTTATGGCGGAGTATAAACGTAATCATATAATCCTGGCGTGCAGTGTTCTACATAACTTTTTATGCCAACATTCTGCCAACTATGCAGGCTCAGTTGGGCCTGAGGCCGGAATTCTACATGAAACAACCCTGACGGCGCTTGAAAGTGGCCGTCCTGGCTTGCCCTCCCTGAGTGCCCGTGATGTCCGGTTAAGATACCTTGAGTTCTTTGCGGGTAGGGGGGCCATCAATATGCCAGACAATTTGTGAAGCCTTTATCAAATAAAAAAAAAAGCTAATCTTTGGTGACATTTACTGCTTGTGTTTGTTTTAGCTGACCCTGACAGCAATGTGGGGAGTCCTGAAAATGGCGTGATTGTGTAACCTTATACAAAGCACTGTTGGGTGTTATTTACTAAAGGCGTAGACACTTTGCACTACAAGTGCACTTGAAACTGCACTGAAAATGCACTTGTAGTGCAAAGAGGATTTGCCCTTAGGAAATAACCCCCATTTTCACAGAAAACAGCAATTACATCACCACAAAAGTGTTGTAGCTTTGAAACAATAATCCACACATTCTTGATTAACAATCTTTTTAATACCTGCACAATCACATGTGCATTTAGAAAAGGTTTTTAAAACAAACCAACATGTTTATTGTATAACAATTTTTGAGGTGGCATTATCAAAAATAGAAATGTCCATTTATGATAAAACAGGCCTGTGTAAAACCAACAAGAAAGACAAAAATCTTGAACTTACAAAGTTCACATATGGTAAAACTTGAAGGCAATATCAGACATGAGTATTTAGGAACTGTGTTTGATATTGCGTTCAGATGGGGTGAAGTCACCCCTTGAAAAGCCAAATTTGGAAGATGCACACCAATTTACGAATGTCAACGTGTGCTAGCTGCCATCACGGGAGATCAAGGGACGTGTTTTGGGGGAGCAACCCCTTCCTCACAGCTACTTTATTATTGAGGAAGGGGTTGCACCCCCAAAACGCGTCCATTGATCTCCCATGATGGCAGATAGCACATGTTGGCACACTGTGTGCATCCTCCAAATTTGGCTTTTCTTTTTTTTTTTAATTCTTTATTTATAAATTTTTTTCCATACAAAAAAAAGTAATACAAAAATTATTACCAACCCATGAATTACAAAACATTATCATAAGGATAAATACAAAAATCTCCCGACATTTTTATTACCCTACCGCCTCCCCCCCCCCCCCACCTGCAGGTGATTACAACTGAACTGACCAGGTTCCATATCTCCTCCTCTCTCCTTATATATTTCATTAATACGGAATAGCCAATCCCGTGGGCTTGGGCACTCCGGCTGCAACCATGATCTTGTTATCTGTTTCTTTGCTACATCTAATAGTATTGGAACAAGTGATGATTGATACTGCTTAATCGGTTTATTAATTCCGTGGAATAAACAAATCCACGGATCTTCTACTAACGATTGTTTAGTTATTTTATTAATTAATAATATAATTTTCTTCCAGTATCCTTTAATAACCGGGCATTCCCACCATATGTGTGCCATTGTTCTCAAATTTGAGCACCCCCTCCAACATCTGTCCAGAGCCTCTGGATATAGTTTACTGAGTCTGTCTGGCATGGCATACCATCGTGCTAAACATTTAAAATTGGTCTCCGACCGCATAATATCGGCCGCAGAGCCGTGTACCATTTTCAAAATCCTTTCCATTGTGAATGGGCTACAATGTGTCCCCAACTCCCTTTCCCATTTTTTAATATATGGAGGCACGTCCAGTTCTCCCTCCGCAGAGAGAACCTTGTAAAGGCGCGAAATAACATTGTCGGATCTGCCACTCACACATAACAGCTCCAATGGCCTGTATTCGTCTTCTCCTCTGATTGGTTTTGGTAGTTTCTCAATGAAGAGCGACAACTGCACATACCTCCAAGCATTGACCACCATCAGGTCTGTCTCTGCTTTCAATTCCAAATAGGGGTGCAACTTCCCCTCTTTAATAATATCTTTCAATTGTGCACCATTTTTCTTAATCCAATTCCCTTCCACCTCCCGCGTCCCTGGTTCAAAAAAATTATTATCTTTGATATAAATCAAAGGTGAGTTATAACTCCAATTATTACGTTTATGTACCTGGTCCCATAATTTAAGCGTGTTTCGTGTAAGTGATGCTGTATAAATACTAAGTGTCCTAAATTTCAACGGGTTCCAAATTACATGACCCAGATCAGTGCGACTTAAACTATGTTCTATATTCACCCACCTCCTATCTGAAACCTCCTTTGTCCATTCAACCACCCGTGACAATACTACTGCAGTGTAATATCTATTTAGGTCTGGAAAAGCCAGGCCTCCTTTATTTTTCCCCCTAATCAAAACTGAGTGAGCTATTCGTGGCTTTTTGCCACGCCAGACAAACCTCGACAACAATCCTTGGCTTTTCTAAACATCGCTAAAACATTTTTAAGATTGTAGCACACAAAAAAACAAAGTGATTTTGTGGGGTTTTAAATTCGCCCCAAAACATCAATGATGTTATTATTTTATTGAATAACATCATTGATTTTTTTCTTGAGGTTTTCCAATTCTAAATTACACCCCATGATCTCCCCGATCAGGATCTGGGCACTTTCTGATGTGAAAGGATCTCGATCCACAACATCACGATCACCTAAAAAGAGAGAAACCAAACAAAAACAGGTATCAAAAATCTGCCAGCATCCATCTCTTACCTGAGTCTGTGGTCGCAGACACTCACCTGTTGTGGTGTCAATTTCCACCACGTCTTCTTCCTCCTCCTGCTCAGCTTGGGTTGGGGGTATTTCCCCTTCTTCCAGAGGTGGGGGGTCTGTGGTCTCCTCGGATGAGGGGTGTCCTCCGAGTCTTTTCTCCCCTATGTAAAACAAAAATGGTATAATTAGCACACAGATATTTGATGGCCGAAATCTAAAGATGAAACATTGCTTGGAAGTGGGGTACAATTGTCTATTTGGGCAGAGTTCCAAGATGTAGCATTTTTATTGTCCTTTGTCAAGCTTCAATACTTTACCTGTCTTGTACAAGCTTCACAGATGGAGACACCCCTATAGTATACACTGGAGCACCTGTGTGGGCCCCCTAATAAAAAGGGTGTTTTCTGGTGTCCCACACTAGTGCTCCAGCGTCCAGATGTCTAAACAGCTGCTGAGTGTCCTCTCCTTACACAGAATCTAGTTTGCATTTCATTCTAGTAACAAACCCATCTACACAACCAAATATTTTTCATACAAGTAGGCCCTAAAAAATGTTGGCAAATGCATATGGCCTAAACAATGGTGTTTTATAGGCCGAAAGAAAAATGTTTGATACGAACAAATAATGGGCCCATGAACATTAAATTTGCCATTTTAAACTGTACAACACTTAAGAAAAGCATATGGGGCAGCACAAACGTAATAAAGACAAAAAGAATAGGAACACAGCACAACTACTTACTTTTTTGCAGCACTCTCCGGATCTTTCTGTACTGCTCGGGCTCTCTTAATTTCAGGTCCGACCACCGCTTCCTGAGCTGATCTTTCGATCGTCGTATCCCGAAATTCCGGTGCAGACTTTTGACCACTTTCGCCATGATCTTGGCCTTTCTGGGGTTGGGGTAAGGTCCATACTTCCCGTCATAGTCAGCCTTCTTCAGGATGTCCACCATCTCCAACATCTCACCAAAGGACATATTTGTGGCCTTAAATCGTCTCCTTCTGGATCGGAACGTTTCCGGATCCGGGCTTTCCTCCTCCTCGTTGCTATAATTAGCACGCATCTGCTCTGACTCTGCCATGTGCTCTTCACCCACTGCGCCGAACGAAAAGGGGCGGGGAATAGACTAGAAAGAACGTCAGGGGCGGGTGGAGTTACACGCATGCGCAGTGTGTATAAAGCGTAACACACGTGCGTATTACATACGATCTGTGAGCAGGGAAGGAGCATTGGAGGCGCCGATCGTAATAACGAAGGTAAGAGACAAACTTGGGCCTATACTGCTTCTAGATTGAGGCATATATTGTAACAAGATTAGGAGAGTTTTGCCTGACATTAGGGTTTGTCTTGTGTTGTGTCTTGCAGTTAAAATGGATATCTTGAATTGTACAGACTTCATGGCAATATTCATTGACATGTTCAGGGAGCTGCCTTGCCTGTGGGAGATCAACCACCCACATTATAGGAACCAAACAAAGAGGAAGGCAGCGCTGGATCAATTGTTGGAAATTGTGAAGCAGGTGATCCCCAAGGCAGACATCACATATTTGAAGATCCTAATTGGTGGCCTGAGGAGCACATATGTAAGGGAGTGCCAGAAAGTCCAGGATTCACAGAGATCCGGAGCAGCAGATGATATTTATGTCCCCAGGATGTGGTACTATGACAGGCTGCATTTTCTGGCAGGTCAGACTGAACCCAGGCCATCACTCTCCAGTCTTCCTTCCACGCTTCCTTCCCCCCCAGCTGAGGCTTCTGACACCCAACCTGGGCCTTCCAGGCAACAACATGTGGAGGAGCCCAGATTTTGCCAGGTATAGCATTCCTCTAAATATTTCAGGTTGTCCAATCAATGATGTTAACTAGATGTTAGTTTGGAGTACTAATTTATGATTGTGATTGATGATGCAAAACATTAAACCATGTCCCTTTTTCATACACAGGGAAGTCTCAGCCAGGAGGTGGCCGGGCCGAGCAGGCTGTCTGATATGCAGGTCCCTCCCCTACACCCGCAAAGAGAAAGTGGCAGGAAGAGGAGTACCCTAGAGGAGGCTGCCATAGGCCTCTTTTGGAAGGCTACAGAGGCCCTGGGAGCACCACACACTGTGGAGGAGGACTTTGCTGGCATAATTACCTGTAAAATGCAGCGGATGGAGGAGGGCCAACAACTCATGTGTGAGTCATTAATTTTGGAGGCTCTCAATAAGGGGTTGAGGGCCCAAATAACATCTGATACCCACCTTTGTGACCTCACACATGGTCCTCCTCCTCCAGGTCCTCCTCCTCCTTCTCCTCCTCCTCCTTCTCCTCCTCCTCCTCCTTCTCCTCCTCCTCCTCCTCCTCCTCCTCCTCCTTCTCCTCCTCCTCCTTCTCCTCCTCCTTCTCCTCCAGGTCCTACTAGTCCTCCTCCTCCTCCTCCAGGTCCTACTCCTCCTCCTGCCACATCTCCAACAGCAGAGCCACAGCCAGGAAGGAAGCGTGGAAGGAAGACCAGAAAGTGATGGCCATGGGTTCAGTCTGGTTGGCCAAAAGATGCAGCCTCTTGTGGTACCACAGCCTGGGGACACAGATGTCATCTGCTGCTTTCCGGATCTCTGGGACTTCTGGACCAGACTGCACTCCCTTACATATGGACTCCTCAGGCCACCAATTTTGATGTTCAAGAATTGATGTCTGCCCTGGGGGTCCAAGGCTTCGCTAATTTCTCCTGTTTATCCAGCGTTGCCTCCCTCTTTGTGTGGTTGTGATCCCTTAATAAAGGATTTTTGGTTTCAATTATACTTGCCTATGTGTGTTTTCCTTCTAAAAGGACAGTTTGTTTGTGAGGATTCAGGTACATTTCAAAAATACAATGTGAAATTAACAAGGGACACCAACACCAAACAATCTCCTTGAGATTAAATAATACAAGATAATAATAGTGTTGTGGTAACTTGACACACAAAACACACACAAAAATATTCTGGAGTTAGGCCTCTTTCACACGAGGGATCCGTATGTCCGTTTTTCATCCTTCCGTTTTCGGATGAAAAACGGACATACATTCATCCCTATGGAGCGTCGGATGTCAGCAGTGACATGTCCGCTGACATCCGACCCCGCTCCGATCCGAAAAGTGTAACGGAGGAAAAACCTACTTTTCCATCCGTTTTCGGATCGGATCGGGTGACGACGGACACTACGGTCCGTCATCATCCGATCCCCCCATAGGGGAGAGCGGCGCTCTGACAGGTCCGTAGCTGCACAGCGTGCAGCAATGGACCTGTCATCTTCCTGCTCAGCGGGGATCGGCGGAGCGATCCCCGCTGAGCAAGCGGGTGTTCACGGGGCGGATCATCACTGATCCGCCCCGTGAGAAAGAGCCCTAAACTAAAAATAAAATAAAACAAAGATCAGCCTTTGAAAAAATACAAACCTAAAATAAAAAATAAATCTGCCTTTAAAAAAAAAAAAAAAAAAAAAACAACACAAACATATTTTTGTCAGATGTGACAAATCAAAATATATTAAGGGAATCCTGATAAATAATAAAGAAATATGTTTGTGAGAAGTGTGTGTGAATATGAGCAGCAAAACTACTTAATTCTTCTCACATTATAAAGAAGAAGAGAGTGCGCTGTATTAAACCATTTTTTACATTGCACCGTGACGAAAGTGCTGTATCCATTGCGAACGCTAAGTTTACCAGACCGAGCTGTTCCGTGTTGGAATTTCTTCTGAGCATGCGTGGCACTTTGTGCGTCGGAACAGGCCACACACGGTCGGAATTGACGCGATCGGATTTTGTTGTAGGAAAATTTTATAGCCTGCTCTCAAACTTTGTGTGTTGGAAAATCCGATGGTAAATGTCCGATGGAGCCCACACACGGTCGTAATTTCCGACAACACGCTCCGATCGGACATTTTCCATCAGAAAATCCGACCGTGTGTATGGGGCATAAGAGTTATCATTACCCAAAATGGACACAAAACATACCTAAAGGTCAGTTTTGTCGCTTACGACAAAACTGCTCCCTAGACTCTGATTACAATACATTAAGTACATCATTAAAAAAGAAATTTGCTGATAAGAAATATCCAAAAGAATTGGTAGATCAAGCATGCGACTACTACTCAAAAGGCAAACCGGCCAAAAAAGAAAAAGAAAAAATAGACCATTCCACGAGATTTATTACTGCTTTCAATTTCCAGTACAAAAAAATGGAAAAGATACTGAATAGACACTAGAATATTTTACAACAGGACCCCCTCCTTAAAACAATTCTCCCACCTGTACCTAGAATCACCTACCGCAAACCCCCCAGTATTAAATATAAAATCGCCCCGAGCAAACTCCGAATTGATCAACACAACCCAATAGATATCTCCCGGTAAGTTGGTCTTTCTACAGCATCCAGATAGAACCCAGTCAGATTCTCATACATTAACCATGACTCTAGCGACTTCTCCTCAATCTCTGTTTTTCTCCATGTTACTGTCCTCATGTCTCCATTGGACTGGATGCTGTAGAAAGACCAACTTGCTAGGAGATATCTATTGATGCTGATTTCTTCATATATATGAGGTGAGAGTTTTGTGAGACCACTGCCATTAGGAGACCACCTGCAGAGTTGCCCATGAACTTTTCTTTTTTTACCATCTCTGCACGTAGCCACCTTTTATACACCCTCCTTTTTTTAACTTTATTCTCCTGGAAGGACTATTTTTCATTGTCCCCATTCATTGCCCTTTGATTTAATCTCTTTGCAGTTCACCCTAACAGTTGTAGTGACTTTCTTATAAGGGTGCATATCCTCTTGGAGATATTCCACTTTGCACTTTATTTTTGATTTATTATGCCTGTATATTGTACACTTCACATTGTGTTTTTATTTGCACTTTATGTATTCACACATTGAGGAATTGTTTGTGGTTTAGATTGTTTATGGGTGATTTTATAGGACCGCGCAAGATCACTTTATTATCCATTTATATCTTTGTGTATTGTGAACACTTTGAGGTTTTGCTGCAGGTCTTGCACATTATAATTACACACCTTTGTTATTTGACACAATTTTTATCTACTCAGATTAGCACGAAGGACATTTTCACATATTTCCAGCATTATGTCATTCCCAGTTTTTAGTCTGGTTCCTTTGCACTTCATAGTCCCCCTCCTCCTCTTCCCCCACTCTTCCCCCATTTCCTCCCCCCGCCTTCTACCCTCTCTCCCCCCCCCTCTCCTCCCATACCCCATTTGAGATTTATTATGTTGGATCTATTGATTTAACATAGATACTTATTCATTGATAATCTATATACGTAGCATTAATTGGATCTAATATGAATTTGATCAATTTAATTTGAGACCCGTTACTACGATTTGAGATATTTACAGTATTTGACCTATTTTCTATTTTTACTATTTAGCTTTATGATCTAATTGATTGATCTATTATAGTTATTCATCATTTTTTAATATGAATTTCCCTTATCTATCATGTATTATTTAATTTGAAATTCATTAGTATGTCTTAGATATTAATCTGACTTATTTTATAATGGTATTAACCTACATCCCATTATTCTCTTTAAATGCATGGTGTTTTTTAATTTGCTATTTTTTTCTTATTATTCAGTTTCATCGTCTTTAACTGATTGATTTATTATAACTATTTTTGCATGAATTTCTTCTGTATCATTCATTAATTAATTTTTTTATAGTGTGTTTTATTCTCCGGCATTGTGTCTTTTGATGTGTCTTTTAACGCTCATTTCCTTTTAAAATTGCTGACTTTTTTCCTATGTATGCTCTAGCCCCGCCCTCCCCAAGCCTCGTTCTGATCCTGATCACACGGCCCTGTCTTTCTCCACACTACTGAGGCCGACGGAACATCGTGGAGCCGCGGTGCGGCTAGCCAGCAGCACTGGCGTCTGTCCTCCACCATTAATTACCTTTGGAACCTTCATCCTTGTCCGATGGACCCTGTTTGACTCCATCTGACTGTGATATAACTAGTCTTGATTGCTGAAGGTGACCATGCTGTGATCCATCCCACCCTTTCCTGCCTGGATCTGATGTGGTGCCAGCTTTACAGGATCTGCTGTGACCTGCAGTTCCATCCCATCTCTTCAGCCCAGCAAACGAACCTAAATGCAACTCTCCTTTCCTCCATGTGAGTGGATATTGTTGTTTAATAGATTGTTTTTATGATACATACTCAGTGGCGCCCCTTTCCTTGTTTTTATTGCTCAAACATGCACATCTATTGCACATCACCAGAGGGTGGTGATAAATGGGGAGTACTTGGAATGGTCAAGGGTAGGTAGTGGGGTCCCCCAGGATTCTGTGCTGGGACCAATCCTATTTAATTTGTTAATAAACGACCTGGAGGATGAGGTAAACAGTTCAATCTCTGTATTTGCAGACGATACTAAGCTAAGCAGGGCCATAACTTCTCCGCAGGATGTGGAATCCTTACAAAAAGATTTGAACAATTTAATGGGGTGGGCAACTACATGGCAAATGAGGTTCAATGTAGAAAAATGTAAAATAATGCATTTGGGTGGCAAAAATATGGATGCAATCTATACACTGGGGGGAGAATCTCTGGGGGAATCTAGGATGGAAAAGGACCTGGGGTCCTAGTAGATGATAGGCTCAGCAATGGCATGCAATGCCAAGCTGCTGTTAACAAAGCAAACAGAATATTGGCATGCATTAAAAAGGGGATCAACTCCAGAGATAAAATGATAATTCTCCCGCTCGACAAGACTCTGGTCCGGCCGCACCTAGAGTATGCTGTCCAGTTCTGGGCCTCAGGAAGGATGTACTGGAAATGGAGCGAGTACAAAGACGGGCAACAAAGCTAATAAAGGGTCTGGAGGATATTAGTTATGAGGAAAGGTTGCGAGCACTGAACTTATTCTCTCTGGAGAAGAGACGCTTGAGAGGGGATATGATTTCAATATACAAATACCGTACTGGTGACCCCACAATAGGAATAAAACTTTTTCACAGAAGAGAGTTTGACAAGACCACTCATTAAAATTAGAAGAAAAGAGGTTAACCCTTAAACTACATAGAGGGTTCTTTACTGTAAGAGCGGCAAGAAAGTGGAATTCCCTTCCACAGGTGGTCTCAGCGGGGGGCATTAATAGTTTCAAGAAGCTATTAGATAAGCACCTGAATGACCGCAACATACAGGGATATACAATGTAATACTGACATATAATCACATATATAGGTTGGACTTGATGGACTTGTGTCTTTTTTCAACCTCACCTACTATGTAACTATGCCATGGGCATATGTGAAATGACACCTCAAAATACATTCTGCTACTTCTCCTGAGTACGAGAATACCACATGTGTGAGACTTTTTTGGAGCTTAGCCGTGTACGGGACCCCGAAAACAAATCACCATTTTCAGGCTTTCTAAGGGCGTAAAATCGTGATTTCACTTCCTCACTACCTATCACAGTTTCAGAGGCCCTGAAATGTCAAGATAGCACAAAACCCCAACAAATGACCCCATTTTAGAAAGAAGACACTTCAAGCTTTTTGCTGAGAGGCATGTTATGTCAATAGAATATTTGATATTTTGCCACAAGTTTCAGGAAAATTACACATTTTTTTTTTTTACACAAAGCTGTCACTAAATGATATATTGCTCAAACATGGCAAGGTTATATGTGGAATTACACCCTAAAACCCCAAAATACATTCTGCTGCTTCTCCTGTGTACGGGATACCAATTTTCTCGAAACTTGTGGCATAAACTAAAAGCTGCGTAAATTCCAGAAAATGTACCCTAGTTTGTAGATGCTATAACTTTTGCGCAAACCAATAAATATACGCTTATTGACATATTTTTTACTAAAAACATGTGGCTGGATACATTTTGGCTTAAATGTATGACTAAAATTGAGTTTATTAATTTTTTTTTATAACAAAAAGTAGAAAATATCATTTTTTTTCAAAATTTTCTGTCTTTTTCCGTTTATATCTCAAAAAATAAAAATCGCAGAGGCAATCAAATGCCATCAAAAGAAAGCTCCATTTGTGAGAAAAAAAGGACGCAAATTTCATTTGGGTACAACATTACATGACCGCGCAATTACCAGTTAAAGCAGCACAGTGCCAAATTGTAAAAAGTGCTCCAGTCATTGAGCAGCCAAATCCTCCGGGGCTGAAGTGGTTAAATGAGCAGTGATTTTTTTGTTTTTAAAGTGAAAGCATAAAAATGAAAAAATCCTTCCAATATAGTGCCTGGGGGGTCCCTTAGTCTACCTGTAAAGGGGCAGATCTGTACCATGTCTAGAATCTGCTGCAGCAATAATTGCATTTATAAAGCAAAAATAAATGACATTTTCCCTGCAAGCTGCTTTTATTTTGCTCAGCAATAGCTGGAGAGCCAGTGTGTATGATGAGGCCACAATGTAGTGCACTGGGAACAAGATTAGAGATTTTTTGGATACATTCTGGTATCACTTTGACTTTGGATTGACTTTGGTCTTTGGGTGTAGGTGGTGCCTTCCCACCCTAACCCTATAGAGGTACTCTTGATGAAAGCAAGAATTGGCCATGCTGTTAAAAATTGCAATGATATGCACCTGTCAAACAGGTGCAGAAAAATTGGTCTTTGGGTGTCGGTGGCACCCTCCCACCATAACCCTATAGAGGTACTCTTGATTAAAGAAAGAATTGGCCGTGCTGTAAAATATTGCAATGATAGGCACCTGTCAAACCGGTGCAGAAAAATTGGTTTTTGGGTGTCGGTGGTCCCTTCCCACCATAACCCTATAGAGGTACTCTTGGGGAATGCAAGAATTGGCCTTGCTGTAAAAAATTGCAATGATATGCACCTGTCAAACAGGTGCAGAAAATGTGTTCTTTGGGTGTCGGTGGCGCCTTCCCACCATAACCCTATAGAGGTACTCTTGATGAAAGCAAGAATTGGCCTTGCTGTAAAAAAATGCAATGATATGCACCTGTCAAACAGGTGCAGAAAAATTACTCTTTGGGTGTCGGGGGCACCTTCCCACTGTAACCCTATAGAGGTGCTCTAGATGAAAGCAAAATAAATGCAATGATATGCACCTGTCAAACAGGTGCAGAAAAATTGGTCTTTGGGTGTTAATTGTGCCCATGAAACCTATACCAAATACATTCTTCCAGATGAAATGATTGAACACCCTCAAAGCTAGGCAGCCTTGAAGTCCTGCAGAGATTCCACATCCCAAAAAGACTTTAGTGACGTCGGCATCAGAGGCTTCATAGCTGGTAATCCAGGAGTGATTAATTTTTATAAAAGTCAAACGGTCCATGGAGTCTGTGGACAGACGCGTTCTATAATCAGTAACAAAACCTCCTGTAGCACTGAATGCCCGTTCTGAAAGCACGCTGGGTGCAGGGTGTCAGGTCACCTAGAGGCTGGGTGACAGATGCAAACCATTGGGATCAGGAGTGCACCGCAAGGTAGTGGACCCTACGGCTGACTGCTGCGGATTGATCCCTGGGAGGTTCAGGAAGCAGGTCTACTGGATCACTGACACAGATCCCACTGGGAGCTAGAGCATAGATTCCCCGGGCGCGCGGAGTATAAGAGCCAGCAGGTGTTCACCTTTAATGGTAAGGATGGACTGCGCTGCAGTCTGGCTCCAGGTCGCGGCCCCCAGGGTCTCACAGCTCACGCTCACGGTAGACTACAGGAGAAGAGGAAGGAGGCAGCAGGCTGGAACAACAAGGAAAGTAAGGGACAAGCCAAGGTCGGGGCCACAAGCAGACAAGGACAACAGAGTACACGCCAAGGTTCAGGGTCACAGGCAAACAGGGATGGTCGAGAACATGCCAAAGGTCAGGGTCACGAGCAGACAGGAATAGTTAAGAACAGGCCAAAGTCGGTAACAGGAATCAGATGTAGGAAACACAGCAAGTACACACAGAGGCTAACACACAATGGTTGATCAGCACTGCTGGCTTGCAGTGCACAGGTTAATATAGGGTTCCCTGATAGGGCCTGGGGTGGGGCCATGCTTAGAGGAGAGGTTACAAAAGCAGTCAGGTGAGGGTCAGCTGGTCTCTAGAGATGAACACATGGAGACAGGTATGCTGATCGACAAACTCTATTGCATAACCATGACACAGGGCAGCCCAACAACTCAATAGCATACTGGGCAAGTTCTGGCCAGTAGTCTGTTCTCATGATAAAGTAAGTCAGTGGATCGTCAGCTGGAAAGCTCTCCATCTCTATTTTGGCCCCGAGGTAATCGTCCACCAACCACCATGTGATGCAGACGCTGCTGATGGGATGTGGAAGCTGACAGCCCTGGGCGGCATAAAAAAAAAATTCTGAAATGCCTCACTTAGGTGGATTCCTTCTCCAACGCTCCTCTCTTGGCCAACATAAGA
This sequence comes from Aquarana catesbeiana, assembly GCF_042186555.1. Lineage (NCBI taxonomy): Eukaryota > Metazoa > Chordata > Amphibia > Anura > Ranidae > Aquarana > Aquarana catesbeiana. The sequence goes on from NC_133333.1 coordinate 83,718,681, forward strand.
CTCAAAACGATGTTTTCTACGACACTGTAACCTACCGGAGTCAGGAAAAACGTTCAATAAAATCCTCTTTAATGTGTCCTCAAGAGATTTTATCTTCTGCACTCTCTGGTGGGGATGGGATGAGTTCTGAGACCTTCCCCTTATAGCAGTGGTCAAGAAGGTTTGCCAACCAGTAATCATCCTTCTCCTTTATGCCACATATTCCTAGCAGGCTTTGAAGCATGAGGTTTCCTATGCGCCTCAAATTTGCCGAGGCTTGAGAAGCAGACTCCTCTGGGTCACTCAGGATGACAGCATCTGGAACTTCCTCCTCCCAGCCACGTACTACTCCCAAGGGTCCTGGGTAGGGATGAGCTTCTTGTTCGAGTCGAACCCATGTTCGACTCGAACATCCTCTGTTCGGCCGTTCGTCGAATTGCGAACGATATGGGCCGTTCACGCCAAATTCCTGTGGCGCGTCACGGCCCATAATTCACTGCGGCATCGCAGTGCATTGCTGGCTGATGATTGGCCAAGCATGCACTATGACCCGCGTGCTTGGCCAATCACAGCGCCGTCTTAACAGAGAGCCATAATTGGCCAAAGCCAAAGAGGCTTTGGCCAATTATGGCTCAGGGGATTTAGTACACGCCCCACACTATATAAGGCCCCCTGCACGGCGGCCTGTGTAGTGTGTGTTCCGGCGTTGAGATAGATAGATAGATAGACAGAGAGACAGTGTCATTTGATTTAAGTTAGATAGATTAGGCAGGACAGTCAGTGAGTTAGCTGCACTTACAGTGTATTGTGTATATATATATATATATATATATATATATATATATATATATATATATATATATATATATATATATATATATATATATGCATCCCAGGTTTTGTGTGTATATATATATATATATATATATATATATATATATATATATATTTATACACTGTATTCAGTTTAGCTAGATCTGTTCCTGTTATCTTCCTACTGACAGGCAGGCTTGTCTTGTTACAGTATTTACAGCTACCTGAAGAAAATTGCTGGTGTTCTTTTGATCCTATTAGTACCACAGTCAGGCAGATCGCCTATTTACAGTTAGTGTAGTGCGTCCTCCTCACAGTGTTCAGTTAAAGCTACAAGTTAGTTTAGTGTGATCTCTGCACAGTGTTCAGCTAAAACTACAAGTTAGTGTACTGCGTCCTCCTCACAGTGTTCAGCTAAAGCTACAAGTTAGTTTAGTGTGACCTCTGCACAGTGTTCAGCTAAAGCTACAAGTTAGAGTAGTGCGTCCTCCTCACAGTGTTCAGCTAAAGCTACAAGTTAGTGTAGTGCGTCCTCCTCACAGTGTTCAGCTAAAACTACAAGTTAGTGTAGTGCGATCTCTGCACAGTGTTCAGCTAAAGCTACAAGTTAGTGTAGTGCGTCCTCCTCACAGTGTTCAGCTAAAACTACAAGTTAGTGTAGTGCGACCTCTGCACAGTGTTCAGCTAAAGCTACAAGTTAGTGTAGTGCGTCCTCCTCACAGTGTTCAGCTAAAACTACAAGTTAGTGTAGTGCGACCTCTGCACAGTGTTCAGCTAAAGCTACAAGTTAGTGTAGTGCGTCCTCCTCACAGTGTTCAGCTAAAACTACAAGTTAGTGTAGTGCGACCTCTGCACAGTGTTCAGCTAAAGCTACAAGTTAGTGTAGTGCGAGCTCTGCACAGTGTTCAGCTAAAGCTACCTGTAGAAGGTTGGTGGTGTTTTCCTGATCCTATCACTACCGCAGGCAGCTAAATAAGCTACAAGTTAGTTTTTTGCGAGCTCTGCACAGTGTTCACCTAAAGCTACCTGTAGAAGGTTGGTGGTGTTTTCCTGATCCTATCACTACCGCAGGCAGCTAAATAAGCTACAAGTTATTTTTTTGCGAGCTCTGCACAGTGTTCAGCTAAAGCTACCTGTAGAAGGTTGGTGGTGTTCTCATACTACAGGCAGGCAGTTGATTTTGCTAGCTGCAGTATCAGTATATATATATATATATATATATATATATATATATATATATATATATATATATCCCAGCTTAGTGCAGCTACAGGCCATTAGTACGTCTGGAAGGCCAACAAGGAGAGGCAGACAGTCACAAGCCAATAAAAGAGGGCAAGCAGGCTCTGTGTCTAGAGGCAACAGTGCTGGTTGTGGAGATGGTGCATCCTCATCAGCACGTGGCCGTGGGACACGCTTGGCCTTTTTTTCGGCAGCTGGCCGTGTTGAGCCGCAACATGCGGAAGACTTGGTCGAGTGGATGACCAAGCCGTCCTCATCCTCCTCATCCTCTCTCACATATGCTCAGGGTACTTTGTCTGGCAAAGCAGCTCAATGGCATCAGTGACTCCTTCCCCAGCCCCACCATGTCCTCCTGAGGAGTCCCTCGAACTGTTTGACCACAGTGTTGGGTACATGCTCCAGGAGGATGCCCAGCATTTATCATCTGATGATGATACTGAGCTAGATGAAGGCAGTAACGTGAGCATGGACAGAGGGGATGCCCAAGAAGGACAGTAATCTGGCAGTCATGCTCCCCCTACTGCAGCATACTGCCAGGTTTGCTCCAGTGATGAGGAGGGAAGGGATGATGAGGTCACTGACTCAACGTGGGTGCCTGATAGGAGAGAGGGGGAGGAGGAGGAGGCACATCACCAACGAGGCAGGATGCCCTCCAGGGCCCAGCCTAAGGGCAGCACACTGACTGCATCACACCCCAAAGCTCCGCATTTGCAGGGTGCTGCTGTCTCTGCGCATTATTCCAAAAGTTCTTTGGTGTGGGGCCTTTTTTGAGACGAGTGCATCAGATCGCACCACTGCTATTTGAAACATATGTCTCAAGTGTATCTCACGTGGCCAAAACATCTCCTGCTTGGGCACCACATGCTTGACCAGACATATGTTGACCTGCCATGCAGTTCACTGGCAAGCGTATCTAAAAGACCCACACCAAAGAACAAAGAGGACCTCTCCTTGCTCCTCATCAGCTGAGATCTCCAACCCCACTATACCTTCAGTCCTCTCTGAGACCTGCACTGAGAGGAATGAAGGTGTAGAATTAGGTGTGTCACAGCCAAGTACTTGTGGGCAATCTGCTTTCGGTACACCGACGTCAGATTGTACAAGGCAAATTTCCCTGCCCCAGCTGCTGCACCGCCGAAAGAAGTTCGCTCCCAGCCATCCACATGCCCACCGGTTGAATGTTAGCTTGGCAAAATTGCTAGCACTTCAACTGCTGCATTTTCAGTTGGTAAACTCTGCCCCCTTCCGTGAGTTTGTGGAACGTGCGATTCCTCAGTGGCAGGTACCCAAATGCCACTTTTTCTCACGGAAGGCTATTCCGGCTCTCTACCGGCATGTGGAAGGCAATGTCCATGCCTCGCTGGACAGGGCGGTCAGCGGTAAGGTACCTTACCGCTGACTCATGGTCCAGCAGGCATGGACAGGGATGTTACCTAAGTTTCACTGCGCATTGGGTGACTCTGCTGGCAGCTGGGAAGGATGCAGGACAAGGTGCAGTAGTGTTGGAGGTTGTTCCGCCACCACGCCTCCAAAATGCCACTACTAATGATTGTGACAAACCTCTCTCCTCCACCCCCTCCTCTTCTTCTTCCTCCATGGCCTCTTCCTGTGCTTTGTCCTCGGAACCAGCGGTGCTCCGTAGCCCTTCAAGGGGCTACGCAAGTATGCAGGCCAAAAGATGCCATGCGGTGCTTGAGCTGGTGTGCTTCGGGGACAGGAGCCACACTGGGGCAGAGGTTCTGTCAGCTCTGCAGGGACAGGTTCAGAGGTGGTTGAAGCCACACCAACTTAAAGGCAGGAATGGTGGTTTGCGACAATGGCACCAACCTCCTCTCTGCCCTCCGACAGGGACAAATGAGCCATGTGCCCTGTTTGGCTCACGTCCTTAACTTGTTGGTGCAGCAGTTCTTGGGCAGGTACCCGGGCTTACAGGATGTCCTGAGGCAGGCCAGGAAAGTCTGTGTGCATTTCCGCCGGTCATATAATGCCAGTGCTTGGCTGGCAGACTTCCAAAAGGAGTTTAACCTGCCCAAGAACCGCCTAATCTGTGACATGCCCATCAGGTGGAACTCAACGTTGGCCATGCTGCAGCGGCTGCACATGCAGCAGAGGGACATCAATGAGTACATGTGCGACTATGGCACCAGGACAGGGTCAGGGGAGCTTGTTTTTTTTTTCCCCACGCCAGTGGGCCATGATCAGGGATGCATGCACTGTCCTGTCACCATTTGAGGAGGCCACGAGGATGGTGAGCAGTGACAGTGCATGCATCAGTGACACTGTCCCCCTTGTCCACCTGTTGGAGCACACGCTGCGTGGAATAATGGACAGGGCACTTGAGGCAGAACAGAGGCAGGAAGAGGAGGACTTCCTTAGCTCTCAAGGCCCCCTTTATCCAGACAGTGTTCCTGCGTGCCCTCCGATCACACAGGAAGAGGTGGCGGAGGAGGAGGAGGATTGTGTCAGTATGGAGGTGGAGCCTGGCACTCAGCATCAGCAGCAGTCTTTAAGGGATCAGTCCCAAGAAACACATGGACTTGTACGTGGCTGGGAGGAGGTGGCTGCGGACCATGTTGTCCTTAGTGACCCAGAGGACCCCGAACCGAATGCCTCAGCAAACCTACGCTGCATGGCCTCCCTGATCCTGCAAAGCCTACGTAAGGATCCTCGTATTCGTGGTATCAAGGAGAAGGACCAATACTGGCTGGCAACCCTCCTTGATCCACGTTACAAGGGTAAGGTTGCGGACCTTATCTTGCCGTCGCAGAGGGAGCAGAGGATGAAACATCTTTGGGAGGCCTTGCAGAAAGGTCTGTGCAACACGTTCCCAGAGACTGGGAGGTTACAAACTCCTGTTCCTGGACAACGTGTTGCTGAGGTTTCGGTCAGTCAAAGAAGGAGCGGTGGAGAAGGTGGCCGTCTGACCGATGCGTTCAGACAATTTTTTAGTCCGCAGCCCCAAGGTATGATCGGTTCCAGCAACCATTGGCAGCGTCTGTTTTACATGGTGCAGGAATACCTAGGGGCAAGATCTGACTTGGACACCTTTCCCACCGAAAATCCTCTGGGTTACTGGGTTTTGAGGATGGATCACTGGCCAGAGCTTACACAATATGCAATTGAGCTACTGGCCTGTCCTGCATCCAGCGTTCTTTCGGAACGCATATTCAGTGCTACTGGAGGCTTTGTAACCGATCACAGGGTGCGTCTGTCCACCGGTCGATCGACTGACCTTCATAAAAATGAATCAGTCTTGGATCACCACCAGCTACCAAGCACCTAATGCTGATGTAACTGAATAATTTTTTTTGAAATCTCAGATCCCTTCAAAGACTGCCTATGCTGATGCTGCGTGACTATCCTGAGTAATTATTCTCTTCCTCCTCAATGATCACGCTGATAGCTTGTAAGAACATTTTTGGTTCTGGGTGCCGCCACCAGTGCCTAAGGCCCAATTTTTCAGCCCCTGTTTAACAGGGGCGTGCAATTACAATTTTTGCTGCAATACTTTGCATCAGGGCTCGTTCCTGCGTTCCAACTAGAGTATCTGTGAGGGGTTGCAGTGTTTTGGCACCAGCACCAGTGCCTAAGGCCTAATTTTTCAGCCCCTGTTTAAACGCTTCAACCCCGGAAGTTTTTACCCCCTTCCTGACCAGAGCGTCTTTTGCGATTCGGCATTGCGTCGCTTTAACTGACAATTGTGCGGTCGTGCGACGTGGCTCCCAAACAAAATTGACGTCCTTTTTTCCCCACAAATAGAGCTTTTTTTTAGTGGTATTTGATCGCCTCTGCGATTTTTATTTTTTGCGCTATAAACAATATAAGAGCAACAATTTGGAAAAAAACGCATTATTTTTTACTTTATTTTGCTATAATAAATATCCCCCAAAAATATATAAAAAAATTTTTTTTTTCCTCAGTTTAGGCCGATCGTATTCTTCTACATAGTTTTGGTAAAAAAAAATCGCAATAAGCGTTGATTGATTGGTTTGCGCAAAAGTTATAGCGTTTACTAAATAGGGGATAGTTTTATAGCATTTATATAAAAAATTTTTTTTTTACAAGTAATGGCGGTGATCAGCGATTTTTATTGTGACTGCAACGTTATGGCGGACATGTCGAACATTTTTTACACATTTTTGGGACCATTGTCATTTATACAGCGATCAGTGCGATTAAAAATGCATTGATTACTGTGTAAATGACACTGGCAGTGAAGGGGTTAACCACTAGGGGGCGGGGAGGGGTTAAGTGTGTCCTAGGGGCGTGATTACTAACTGTCAGGGGGATGGGCTGGTGTGTGACGTCACTGATCTCTGCTCCCAATGACAGGGAGCAGAGATCGAGTGACACTAGGCAGAACGGGGAGATGCTGTTTACATCAGCATCTCCCCGTTCGTCCTCTCCATGAGGCGATCGCGGGTATCCCCGCGGCGATCGAGTCCGCGGGACCCGCGACCCGACTCACGGAGCTCCTGGCCGGCGTGCAAGCAATGGCACGGCAGGGAATTCAAATGGACGTACAGGTACGCCCATTTGCCCAGCTGTGCCATTCTGCCGACATACATCAGCGTGCGCCGGTCGGGAACCGGTTAACAGGGGCGTGTAATTACAATTTTTGATGCAATACTTTGCAGCAGGGCTCATTTCTGCATTCCAACTAGAGTATCTGTGAGGGGTTGCAGTGTTGTGGCACCAGCACCAGTGCCTAAGGCCCAATTTTTCTGCCCCTGTTTAACAGGGGCGTGTAATTACAATTTTTGATGCAATACTTTGCAGCAGGGCTCGTTCCTGCGTTCCAACTAGAGTATCTGTGAGGGGTTGCAGTGTTGTGGCACCAGCACCAGTGCCTAAGGCCCAATTTTTCAGCCCCTGTTTAACAGGGGCGTGTAATTACAATTTTTGATGCAATACTTTGCAGCAAGGCTCGTTCCTGCGTTCCAACTAGAGTATCTGTGAGGGGTTGCAGTGTTGTGGCACCAGCACCAGTGCCTAAGGCCCAATTTTTCAGCCCCTGTTTAACAGGGGTGTGTAATTACAATTTTTGATGCAATACTTTGCAACAGGGCTCGTTCCTGCCTTCCAACTAGAGTATCTGTGAGGGGTTGCAGTGTTGTGGCACCAGCACCAGTGCCTAAGGCCCAATTTTTCAGCCCCTGTTCAACAGGGGCATGTAATTACAATTCTTGATCTAATATTTCACAGCAGGGCCCTGTGAGGGCTTACAGTGTTGTGGCCACAACAACACCTAAGGCCCAAATTTCTGCTGAGTATATAGGGCAGGCCTCTACTTTCAAACATCCAACTTACAAACGACTCCTACTTGCAAACGGAAGGAGACAACAGGAAGTGAGTTGAAATCTACCCCTAGGAAGGGAAATTCTCTCCTGTAAGAGTTAATATGGGAAAAACATTTCTCCTTTCCACTGATGCTTTATCACCAATCCTTGTTTCACAAAAAAACCCAAATTTTCAAAAAACATTTGTCATTGGGACAAAAAGTGAGGTGAAATCTTCTGAAGAGGAGCACAGACAGCAAAACAAATGTTTTCCAAAAAGGTTAAAATAGATTTTTTGGCTGGAGCTAAACACGTTAAAAATGTACCAGTTCAAAATTACAAACAGATTCTACTTAACAACAAACCTACAGTCTCTGTCTTGTTTGCACCACCTACTGCTGTTCAGAGTACAGAGCCTGTTCCCCTTAATATCCATACAAGACCCAAAGGGCCTGGTAATGGACTGGGGGTTAACCATGCCGTTTTCCTCACTGATTTGTCATCCATATTACCAGGACCCAACATTACATTAAAGCCGCAAGCAGTTTTAAATGCTTTTTTTCCTTTAAAAATGACATTTTGTGCAGGGACTATTCTAAGCACGGGAAACACGCGCCACTTTACAGGCATGCTATAAACACCTCCCAGGTATGATATTTAAAGGAATATTTCACTTTTTTTTTTTTTTACTTTAAGTATCATTTAAATCACTGCTCCCGAAAAAATGGCCGTTTTTAAAAGTTTTTTTTGCATTGATACATGTCCCCTGGGGCAGGACCCGGGTCCCCAAACCCTTTTTAGGACAATACCATGCAAATTAGCCTTTAAAATGAGCACTTTTGATTTCGAACGTTCGAGTCCCATAGACATCAATGGGGTTCTAAAGTTGGTGCGAATTTTCGGTCCGTTCGCAGGTTCTGGTGCGAACTGAACCAGGGGGTGTTCAGCTCATCCCTAGTCCTGGGGTTGGAAAGCCATTGCTTACAGATTGACGCATGTCTTCCTCTTTTTTGAAGCCTCTGAAAGTTCCAGAATCCTCCTCATCCTCCTCCCTTCTCTCCTCCTGTGTGTTCTGTGACATAGGAATGATGGTGTCTGGATAAAGTGGGCCTTGAGAGGAAAGGAACTCCTCTTCCTCTTGCTGCTCTGCCTCCAGTGTCCTGTCCATAATGCCACACAGAGTCGGAACACAACATTGATTGTGTCACTGATGCATGCAATGTCACCATCCTTGTGGCCTCCTCAAATGGTGACAGTACAGTGCATGCATCCTTAATGATCAGCCATTGGCGTGGGGAAAAAAAGCAGAGGCGGCCTGAGCCTGTCGTCCTGCTGTACTCACACAGGTACTCGTTGACGGCCTTCTGCTGAATGTATAGCCGCTGCAGCATTGCCAAAGTCAAGTTCCACCTGGTGGGCATGTCACAAATCAGGCAGTTTACGGGCAGGTGGAATTCCCGCTGAATTTCAGCCAACCGAGCACTGGCTGTGTATGACTGCCTGAAATGGCTACAGACTCTTCTGGCCAGCTTTAGCACATCTTGCAACACTGGGTACGTATTTAGGAAACACTGCACTACCAAAAGAGGACATGTGTCAGGCATGGCACATGTGTCAACTTTCCCTGTCTAAGGGCGGACAGGAGGTTTGAGCCATTATCGCACACCGTCATTCCTGGCTCCAGCTGGGGTGGTGTGAACCACCTCTGGGCTTGTCCCTGCAGAGCTGCAAGAATCTCTGCTCCAGTGTGGTTCCTGTCCCCTAAACACACCAGTGGAAGCACTGCATGGCACCTTTTAGCCTGACTCATGGAATAGCCCTTTGAACGCTTAGGGGGTACTTGATGTTCATAGGACATTTCTGAGGAGGAGGAGTAGGGGGTAGAGCTCACAGGTCTGGCATCATAACCACCAGCTGTTTAGAGATGTGGGGGCACAACAAGCTACAGCACCAAGCCCTATCCTGCATCCCTTTGAGTTGCAAGCAGCGTTACCCAGTGTGCTGTGAACGAAATATATTGTCCCTGCCCATGCTTGCTGGACTATGTGTCAGCAGTATGGTGGATTTTACGTCTGACTGCCTTGCCCAGCGATGCCAGAACATTTCCTTCCACGTGATGGTAGAGAGATGGAACGGCCTTACGTGAAAGTAGTAGCGACTGGGAACCTACCATTGTGGTACAGCACATTGTGCAAATTCACGGAAGGGGGCAAAATCCACCAGGCTGAAAGGCTGAAGTTGGAGAGCCAACAGCTTTGACAAGCTTACATTTAGACGCTGGGCATGTGGGTGACAGAGACTGTTTTTTTTTTTCCACTGCAGCAGATGGGGCAGAGAAATTTGCCGGCCACAGTGTACAGCTGGTGGTGTGCTGCTGGCAGATGTGCTGCTAGGACCTGGGACACCCTGTGGTTTACCATCATCCCTGTCAGTGGAGGCTGCTGAGAGGTAATGATTCGGTATTACAGGGGCAGACTGAAGTGGGTAAGGAGGAGGAGGAGTGACTGATTTGTGCCCCTTTTGTGTGGATTTTAGGTGCTCTTGCCAATGGGCTGAGCGCTTGGACATTAAATGCCTTGTTAAGCATTGTTAAGTGGTACCCAAATGGCTGGTGATTTTGGCCACATTTGATGTGCCTGAGACACAGTTTGCAGATAGCAACAGTGTGATCTGCTGCAGATGTGCTGAAAAAGGCCCAGACAGCTGAGCTTTGGGGAGTGGGCCGGGAGATAACAGCTGCAGAATGTGATGGAATAGGGTGGCTGCGCTCTACTCTTTCTTGATGTCAGCCTCCTTGGGATTGTGCCGCCTCACCATCAGTTTCCTTCTCTGCTCTATCTGGCACCCAAATCGCATCTGTGACCTCATAATCATAATCATCTCTATCTTCATCTTCATCATTACCACTGGAGACAACTTGGCAATACTCTGCGGCTGGGGGAACATGAATGCCAATTTGTCTTCTCCCCTCTCTTTAGGCTCATGTTCCTGTCATCCTCAACCTCAGAACTAACATCTGAATCCAGTAATGGCTGGGCATCATCAAGGAGCAAGTGGCTGGCACTGTGGTCAAATAACTCAGCTGACTCCTCCATGGCTGATGTTGGGGCTATGGCAGGAATAGATGTGGACAAGGAGGCAGGTTTATTCACTCTGGCAACTGCAGGGGACTGTACACTTGTCTCTGCTTGCGTGACAGAGGATGAGGAGAATGAGGAAGGTTTAGTAAGCCATTCCATCACCTCCTCTGCATGCTGTGGCTGAATAGCACGGGCAAACTCACTAAACAGAGGAAATAATGCACTGTCTGAGGGCTGACCACCATGTCCACCTTTGCTGTGGACACATTTGTTGGCCCCCTTACAGTGCCGAAGGAACGTCTGCCTCTCATTGTTGTCCTCCCAGACATTATTGGGAGGGAGGGGGCGGTGCTTATAAGCAAATGTAAAGAAGAAGTGGAAATCTATACGTAGATGCACTTTAATCAATGTAAAGTGGTGTTTGGTGCACTTTAATTTGAGTACTCACGCTACACAGACACACTCCACGGATACACTATAATATACTGCAATATAATGTGCCAAACGTACAGTGATGCACAGAACTATATAGTATTAAACTTGCAGTAACGCACACAAAAGTAAATGGTGTTGCACTGTCAGTAATGCACACAGAACTATATAGCGTTAAACTGGCAGTAAGAGCCCTTTCACACCGGGCTGCCCATGGCGTCGGCGGTAAAACGCCGCTATTTTTAGCAGCGTTTTACCGTCGGATTAGCGGCGCATTTTGGCCGCTAGCGGGGCGCTTTTACCCCCCGCTAGCGGCCGAGAAAGGGTTAAAATCGCCCGCAATGCGCCGCAATAGCGGCGTTTTGCCGGCGGTATCCCAGCGCTGCCCCATTGATTTCAATGGGGAGCAGCGGTGGAGGAGCGGTAAACACACCGCTCCTTCACTGCTCCAAAGAAGCTGCTGGCAGGACTTTTTTTCCCCTCCTGCCAGCGCAGCGCTCTGGTGTGAAAGCCCTTGGGCTTTCACACTGGAGACAATGCTGCAGCTGTTTGAGGGCGGATTGCAGGCGCTATTTTTAACGCTATAGCACCTGCAAAACGCCCTCGGTGTGAAAGGGGTCTACTGCACACAAAACTATATGGCGTTAAACTGGCAGTAACGCACACAGAAGTAAATGGCATTAAACTGGCAGTAATGCACACAGAACTATATGGTGCTAAACTGGCAGTAACTCACAAAAGACTATATGTCGTTAAACTGGCAGTAACACACTCAAAACTATATGGCGTTAAACTGACAGTAATGCAATCAAATAGACGGTGTTTAACCGTCACTACACTGACGCTATCTGAACTGTCCCTACTCTAACTATACACTAATGTAAAGATTACTGACAAGGTCTCACTACACTACACTGAAACTATCTGAGCTGTACCTACTCTAGCTGCACACTATGCAAAGCTGAATGATGGTCCTCCTCACTACACTCACACTATCCCTAGACTGACACTAAACTAATATTCTACACTGACAATTGAAGCAAAATAGCACAGTATAGCACACTAACTAATAGCACTGAACAGAGCCCTGTTCTTTCACTGCTTCGGCCAATCAGGGCTTGCAATGCACTGTTCAGCGCCGCAATGCATTGTGGTCGGTTCGGGGGGCTGAATGGCCGATCAACGAAAGTTCGGCCCAAACTTATGCTTGGACCAAACCGTTCGCCCATCCCTAGTCACCAGTAAGGTGTTTGTACATTGAAATCATATCCCCTCTCAAGCGTCTGTTCTCCAGAGAGAATAAGTTCAGTGCTTGTAATCTTTCCTCATAACTAAGATCCTCCAGTCCCTTTATTAGCTTTGTTGCCCTTCTCTGTACTCCCCATTTCCAGCACATCATTCCTGAGGACTAGAACCCAGAACTGGACGGCATATTCCAGGTGCGGCCAGACCAGAGTCTTGTAGAGTGGGAGAATTATCGTTTTATCTCTGGAGTTTATTCCCTTTTTAATGCATGCCAGTATTCTATTGGCTTTGTTTGCAGCAGCTTGGCATTGCATGCCATTGCTGATCCTGTCATCTGTCATTTGTCCTTTTCCATCCTAGATTTCCCCAGAGGTTCTCCCCCTAGTGAGTAGATTGCATTCATGTTTTGCCACCTAAATGCATCATTTAAAATTTTTCTACATTAAACCTCATTTGCCATATAGTTGCCCACCCCATTGATTTGATCTTCTTGCAAGGTTTCCACATCCTGCGGAGAAGCTATTGCCCTGCTTAGCTTAGTATAGTCTGCAAATACTGAGATTGAGCTGTTTATCCCATCCTTCAGATCATTTATGAATAAATTAAATAGGATTGGTCCCAGGACAGAACCCTGAGGGACCCTACTTACCACATTGGACCATTCCGAGTACTCTCCATTTATCACTACCCTCTGAACTCGCCAGTAGCTCAGTAGCCAACTAGCCAGTTTTCAATCCAGGTACTCACCCTTTGGTCCATTCTGACAGACCTTAGCTTGTACATTAAACGGGAGTAATTGTTCCCAGTGATCCCTCTTCAGGCCCTACCAGTCCTCCTGGCTGCAGCTGTCTGACTCCACTGCCTGTGACATCACATCCTTACCGCTGGCTCTGCACCCACCCCAGATTGCACACTCCCAGTCCTCTCAGGCTTGCCTCCCCAGTTCTCCTGACTGTGCCTGCCACTCCCCGGCCCTCCTGGCCTCACACACACCGGTGGATCCCTGCTGAAGACTTGCCCAGAAGTACTAGCCCCTGCTGTCCTCCTTGACTCCTCTCTGTGCCTCCTGTCCAGAGCCTTCATGCGTTCTTGAATGGGTCCTTCCTGCACTTGAGCCCCAGACCCAAGGTCACCCCCTCAGACTAGGGAGCAGCCTCAAAGGCCCTGACATCATAGCACTCCATCCTCAGTTCTTCCACCCGACAGCAATGCATTAAATCTGACTTTTAGCTCCTACTTAAGTAGAGGGTGCTAATTATATGTTGTCTATAAGGGGAGTAGGCTCAGGTTCTTATGGCTGCCTTTACCCCCATTAAGGAGGGAGAGGAATCATCTAATGGGGCACTACTTCTGGTGAAAAAAATTTAAAAAATAAAAATGTTGCCTTTGCCTAGTCCTACTTTAAAACTACAAAGCCATGCATTGACTTTGATCTTGTGTATTTGATACAGAAGATTATTTTACAGACACATTAGTTTTTTCAGAAACAAAAAAGTCACATTAGGAATTAGACAGAGATTAGTCCTTCCAAGTACAGTGTAAAGGGGTGATTTTTCAGACAGTATTAGAGCACCCTTATGCATGCAGCAACCTCTAGTGTAGAGTGCTAGGTTGTACATAGGTATTTTTGTAGTGTAGGTAATTTGTTAGGCTTGGCTGGAAGCCAAGTGAATATAGAAAAATGGTGAAAAAAACTGCGCTAGCAACCAAAAAATCAAATATTGTGAAAAGCAGCAATCCCCACAAAAACATCAATTGTAAAAGGCATAAAAAGAAAATAAGGGGTAGCGCTAATACTGATATGACATAATAAATAATTTACAGTGAAGAAGAATTCATATAGTGATCATAGATGAAAATAATCAATGGGCAAAAACATTTAGGTGATAATAAAAAAACATTAAATAAAACATCCATAAAGTGTCTTAAAAAGTCCAAATCACCAACAAAGTACAAAAAAAGTCCAAGTGATGATAATAAAATTCTGTGACAACAAGGGAAGGTCCACCACCAGGAATGGAAGGGGTTACTCCTTACCAGAAGGCCATGACCCCCCACCACAGAGGATCACAGCAAGCAAAAGCCTTTAAAAGCCAAGAAATGGAAACTGCCAATGGTGTCCACCAGGGGTCATCTCATCATCAGCAACTCCACCAGCCCAGGGCGTAGATACAACTGCAAGCAATCTCTTATAGGAGATCACAAGTGCTTCTGGCTTATTACCTAGCCCAGGTCTCTGATTCACACTGCCAAGATTCCAGCGTTTTCACAGGAAGTATAGCTCCTATAGGTGTGCATTGCCAGATGTTTCACCCAATAATGTTATTTTAATTAAAGTAAAGCCTTTATAACCAGCATCCCAGGCCAGAAAATGCATATAACTACACCACCCTCATTACGCTGAGGCTAAAGCATAAGGCAATCAGAGCTTGTGTTGTCTCCTCAATACTGACACGAATGTGTGGCAAGTTATCCTTGTATCTGGGATAGTACCACGGATCGGATAGTAAAAGACCAATGGTCTTATTGGGTGAAACATCTGGCAATGCACACCTATAGGAGCTATACTTCCTGTGAAAACGCTGGAATCTTGGCAGTGTGAATCAGAGGCCTGGGCTAGGTAATAAGCCAGAAGCACTTGTGATCTCCTATAAGAGATTGCTTGCAGTTGTATCTATGCCCTGGGCTGGTGGAGTTGCTGATGATGAGATGACCCCTGGTGGACACCGTTGGCAGTTTCCATTTCTTGGCTTTTAAAGGCTTTTGCTTGCTGTGATCCTCTGTGGTGGGGGGTCATGGCCTTCTGGTAAGGAGTAACCCCTTCCATTCCTGGTGGTGGACCTTCCCTTGTTGTCACAGAATTTTATTATCATCACTTGGACTTTTTTTGTACTTTGTTGGTGATTTGGACTTTTTAAGACACTTTATGGATGTTTTATTTAATGGTTTTTTATTATCACCTAAATGTTTTTGCACATTGATTATTTTCATCTATGATCACTATATGAATTCTTCTTCACTGTAAATTATTTATTATGTCATATCAGTATTAGCGCTACCCCTTATTTTCTTTTTTTGGCTGGAAGCCAAGCCTGGGTTTTATCCTGGTCAGGGTTGGGTGACTCAGGGAGGCTGGGTGACGCATCAGCAGCATTTCTGGTGACTCTCCCTGCTTGCTGGAAACTTGGAGAACTTTCCATAAGCTGCTTGGTGTGGACTAGGAGGAGCTGCTGAGAGTATTCATGAGGGCCCAAGCCAATCCCCAGAGAGTCTGGAAGGGGACAGGCACCTCTTAAATACTCAGAGTCAGATCAGCAGGGGCAGTGGTGTCAGGAGTGGAGATGGGGTGCTGAGGAGGCTGTCGGAGGCCTTTGAGGGAGACCCCTAGACTGGGGCCCTCAGGCCTAGGAGCTCAGGTGCTTGGGGGATCCTCTACAACACATGGGGGGAGTCCTGGCCAGAGGCATGGGAGCAGAGTGAGTACAGCAGAAGCCAGCAAGCCCATCCAGGAGATCTCCTGAGTGGCAGCCTGGGAGGACTGAGAGGCAGCCTAAGAGTACTGGTCTGTGAGGGTCTGGGATAGCTGTAGAGTCAGCCAGGAGAGCTAGAGAAAGGGGGTGCTGCAGCCAGGCAGTGTGGCAGAGCCTGAAGAGGTGGTGCTGGGCTCAGTGACCCCAGACAGGAAATGCAGTGAAAGTGCTTTTCGTGTCACCCCACCATTATCAAGTATAGGGGCCCGCGTTCGTTGCCTGTAAAGGGCCATTGCTACTACATTTTTCAAGGGTGACACCAGAGGGAGATCTGCAAGCAAGATTTTGTGCAGGAGACAGAAGAGGAGTGTATATATGGATTGTAAATAGTTTTTGTCCCCGAAGAGTTTCTTTGTTAAAGTCAAGTGAGCATCCCATAATACCGCTATCCCAATTCAAGTTTATTAACCCCTAATAAAACGAGAAAAAAAAAAAGTTGCTGGACTGTTTCCTGACTCTAGTGTGCCTGTGGAATTTCAGTGTGCCTAGCTGTGTATGGTGAGGGATCCCATTTTCACTGTGGCTCCTACATGGGGTGCGCTACATGCTCTTACCTAATAAAAGTACCACACTAGCTAATGAAAATTCCGCTGATAGTTGTAATAAGATTTATTGATGTTTTCAAAAATAAAAAGAGAGAAAAATACAGCGTGGAGACAAAAACCTGAAAAGATGGGTGAATAAAGAAAGCCAAGATAAGAGGCAGGAAAGAAAAATCGATAATGCAAGGGATTGTAATAATTCTTTAATTTACCATGCTTTTAAAAAAAATGCAGTTATTTTTTCAGTCAGATAACCCATCAATTTTTCAAAAGGCACCACAGACAATTGTTTTCCACTTTTCTTCAAGTGAACAGTTGGTTCATTTATTGGTTTTGCCACATCCTTTACTTATCCAACAGTGCTGACATTATTCATACAAAACTAATTCTTGGCTGGTAATTAAATAAACCATGTAGTAAAGTCATACAATGAATACATAAATATTTCAAAGTGCACTGTCTGGTCAGTTTATTTAATCCTGGTTTATGTCAAGATTAATTTGAAGAGTAATTCATGAATAGCAAAGTCACTTTTA
The DNA here is from genome assembly GCF_042186555.1 of Aquarana catesbeiana. Lineage (NCBI taxonomy): Eukaryota > Metazoa > Chordata > Amphibia > Anura > Ranidae > Aquarana > Aquarana catesbeiana. The sequence continues at coordinate 83,735,359 of NC_133333.1, forward strand.
ATGAATGTTAATATTGTTGAAGACAACATATGTCTGATTTCTATATGTATGTATAATGTCATATTTGGTCACATTTTTAAAAGAAGTTCCACAATCAAAGCTTGCACTCACATTTTATACCATAAGCATTTTAAGAGCAATTCAAATTCTAAGGACTACATGTTACATACTGTAGCACCTTGCTGCATTGTAGCTGCGATTCCTGTACTGACTTTCTTCTCTCATCTAAGCAACTCTGTAAATCAAAAGGCAGGCTCTTGGAAATGTGTGAAACCGTGAATATGTGTTGCAGAAGTAAGTAAATGTGGGGGATTCCTCACAAAGTGTACAATCTTCAAGATTGTCCCAATTAATAGGAGTAATTTGAATTTCCATGTGGAAATGGATATACACTTTAGAATATCCCGCTAAAGTTTGGTGGAGTGATACCCAACCTGTGACTTGCAAGCCACATGTCTCTCAAAAGCCTTTAATGTTAATAGCTGCTTTTTGATAGATTCTTGGCTTTAAGATACCTGTCCTGTCCCAATTCCCCAATGATTGCTGCAATTATTTTATACAGTGAGTAGGCTCAATTTTAATTTTAACTATATTCCAATTGTTGGAGCAATTAGTTCACACCTACCATCTGCCATGGCACACATACATTTTGTCAGGGCGTCCAGGGGTGCCCCAGGCCTTTCACAATCTTAGCAACACCCCTGAGTTAGAGCATTCAGTGATTTTTTAAATATCATTTTAACCACTTCCCGCCCAGCCTATAACAGAATGACGGCCGGGAAGTGGTTCATATGGTTCATATGACGCCCAGCAGGATAACATGCCGGCGCACAGCGCGGCGATCGCGTGTGCGGCGATCGCGCGTGCGGCGTGTCAGTCTGACACGTCGCATCTCCGATCGTGATAAAAAGCCTCTGTCAGAGGCTTCTTACCACATGATCAGCTGTGACCAATCACAGCTGATCATCGTGAGAACAAGGAAGTGCCGGTAAACGGCATTCCTTGGTTCGCGTTGACAGGGAGAGCCGATCAGCGGCTCACCTTGTCAGGGGGGGGGTCTGTACTTATAATCAGCACACTGATTATCAGCACAGCCCCATCAGATGTGCCAATCAGCTGCCAATCAGTGCCCAACAGTGCCCCAATAATAAAGTCTGCCAGTGCCCATCACAGTGCCAATCAGAGCCCACCACAGTGCCAATCAGTGTCCATCACAGTGCCAATCAGTGCCCAGCATTAATACCTGTCAGTACCCGCCCAATCAGTGCTGCTCATCAGTGCCATCTATTAGTGTCCATCAATGCCACCTGTCAGTGCCAATCAGTACCGCCTGTCAGTGCCCATCAGTGCCTCCTGTCAGCACCCATCAGTGCCGCCTGTCAGTGCCCATCAGTGCTACATATCAGTGCCACCTATCGGTGCCCATCAGTGCTGCATATCAATGCCCATCGATTCTACATATCAGTGCCTTCTCATCAGTGCTCATCGGTGCCCCCTTATCAGTGCCAACTCATCAGTGCCCATCGGTGCCGCCTCATCAGTGCCCGTCAGTGAAAGAGAAAACAAAATTTTATAACAAAAATGAAAAAATAAAAGTTTTTTTTTCAAAAATGTCAACCTTTTTTAGTTTGTTTAGCAAAAAATAAAAAACACAGAGGTGATCAAATACCACCAAAAGAAAGCTCTATTTGTGGAAAGAAAATTATAAAAATTTTGTTTGGGTACAGTGTTGTATGACCGCGCAATTGTCATTCAAGGTGCAACAGCACTGAAAGCTCAAAATTGTCCTGGGCAGGAAGGGGCGAAAGTGGCTGGTATTGAAGTGGTTAATGAAAAAAATAATAACGGTGGAGAAAATAATTTACAGAAAAGATATTGCAAACCACACATAAGTGACAGTAAATTAAATAGGTTTAAAAAGTGAAAAATACGTTACTTAAAGCTGATTTCTATGTTTCCTGTCATTTTAAATAGTTTGTTTGGACCAAGCTTGGGATAGCTGCAGAAGATTTTGTGTGCATAGGAACATTTTTACACATAGACTGTCTTTTCTCCTGGATACAGAGTATGTAAGCAGTTTGAAGTCTGCTGCTTACAGTGTGAGGTCAAATACATTTTTTTTTTATTATGTTGCCAGACCACTGCTTATTGCTAAACTCATATTACTGTGGGTTATGTATATTGTGCTCAACTAGCTGGCTACCAGGGGGTTAATAAGGGGTTAACTGTTAACATGGGCTCTGTGTTTTTAGCAGCCTTGTGTTTTCCTGCTCTTTTTGGGCTCTGCCCTCTGTTACTATAAAAAGGTGAATGACATTGTTCTGGGCCGGCTGGAGCACATGGGAGGGGAGGCAAGCTGAGCCAAAGTTTTATGTAGCTAACACTTTCAAGGAGAGCACCCCTTTGTGGGCACCCAGGTGGGGTCCCACAGAAGATAAAGTGAATATTATGCACTCACTGAACTTATCATGCTTAGAGTTATGGACTGGCAGCCTCGGGCTAAAGAGAGGAGAGATTTATGCTGCAAAATATCTGTGAGAGATGGTGTTGAAATGTCTGCATTTGCTTCAAAGTTCTTCAGTAAAAGTTCCAACTGTTAAAGTGCCTGGTCGTCAGTCAGGGACGTCTTTAATATTGATTGGACCCTGGGCAAAAATTTTCTTGCCCCCCCATGCAATTTCACTCTCCACCTGCTCTAAGACATACAATAAATAGCAGCTAGACTTAAAATCAGTTTACTGTATCAGATCAGGCAGCAATTGTGATTGGTTGTCAGCAATTACAGCATATCATTACTGCTTACTGACTGGTTGCTAGAGGTTACAGCACACATTACAGCTCACTGATTAGTTGCTAGAGGTTACAGCACATCATCTCCTCACTGCAGGGGAGCATGATATACATATGAATGCTGCCTTTATTTACATATCAATGCCGCTGGCCGCAGCTATATACTTAATACTGTCGGTTATTTACATGTAAACACAGGGTCTGCAGGTGAGTCATCTGTACACAACAATAGGGCAGAGCTGGGCAGCGTTAGTACCAGCACTTCACGCTGAGATATCGGGACACAGCACAGGACTTAAAGTTCAAGGGACAAGAGAATTTAAACTGGAATAGTTGGAAAGTATGAGGCAGCTGCTTTGGGCCCCACAACAATGACAGGGCCCAGGGCAGCTGCCCCTTTTGCCCTGCCTTAAAGATGGCCCTGTAGTCAGTCACCTAATATTGTTGGGTTTCGTGGATCATTAGGAGAGGATAAGATAGCTTTATATGCTGACAATTCATTGTTATTTTGTTGGTGATACATCATCCTCCTTGGAGGCAGTGATGTCTTTAATTAATATATATGGCTATTTATCAGGTTTTAACCACTTCAGCCTCGGAAGAATTGGCTGCTCAATGACCAGTCCATTTTTTGCGATACGGCATTGCGTCGCTTTAACTGACAATTGTGCGGTCGTGCGATGCTGTACCCAAACAAAATTGACGTCCTTTTTTTCCCACAAATAGAGCTTTCTTTTGGTGGTATTTGATCATCTCTGCTATTTTTATTTTTTGCGCTATAAACAAAAAAAGAGCGACAATTTTGAAAAAAGCACAATATTTTGTACTTTTTGCTGTAATAAATAGCCCCATTTTTTTTTTAAAGTAAATTTTTTCCTTAGTTTAGTATTCTTCTACATATTTTTGGTAATAAAAATCACAAAAAGCATATATTGATTGGTTTGCGAAAAAAGTTATATCGTCTACAAAATAGGGGATAGATTTATGGCATTTTAATTTTTTTCAAATAACAATTTTTATGGGTCATTTCAACAGGTAAATGAACATGAGTCAAATGCAGTAATGTGCAGGTAGCACTAAGAGAAAAGAGCCAGTGCATATATAAGAGCAATGAACGCATTACTTTCTCAGGTGTCGCATGTTTAGGCCCACCTGATCTGTGGGTTACTTAGCTCCCCAAACAACTATAAAATATACATAATGTTGTTGTGTTACATAACTTTGTATGTGCTATTACCAGTTCCAGGTCATGCAAGTAACTGTCAGGATGCTTCCACGGCCTGGCACACTGATCTTATTGCTATACCAGGGTTTTTTCCTCATGTACTGTACTTACTGTGCAATGCCAGAGAATCTGATGTATTGACCTCATCCTATAACCTTGTTTGAATTTTCTGTCCAACTTATGTTATATACCTATGCTGGCTATGCTGATTGTTAAACACACTTTCTATTAAAATAAAGAATTACAAAAAAAAAAAAAAAAGAGCAATGAACAAAATATTATGTTGTAGGTATATGCAGTAGACACATTATGTGTGCTGTCAAACAGTAGATAGCATCTGCCATAGGCCTTTACTAGGCCAAAGAAAGATAGAAGGAAAGGGAAGGGGAGAAGAGTTGCAGAGAGGGGGGAGAGGGGATTAAGGAGATAGGACAAGAGGGAGGGGGTGAAAGTTAAGAATGAGGGGCTCAACCCTCGACTCGGGTGGATCTTCCTGTCGGTGCCATTGTTCCCAGACCTTATCGTGCATTTCTAGTCTGTCTTGTAGCCTAGCTGTCATTTTTTCCATAAGTTCTACATCTTTGATTCTGGCATACAGGTCTTCTTGGGAGGGTGGAGAGTGCCATTTCCAGTGGAGGGCCACCAGGCATCTTGCAGCTGTTAGGATGTGTCTAAGCAATCTTTTGGATGGTTTGGAAATTTGTAGGGGTGAAACCCCTAGGAGGAGTAGTTTTGGGGACATGGGGACCTGTACCCCCAGGAGGCGAGACAACAGGGACTGTGTCTCCATCCAGTATGGTACAATCTTTGGGCAGTTCTCTCTGACAGCGCCAGCACCTATCTGAGCAGGAGGGATAGATAGTGTGGAGGACATCTGGTGTCAGGTACCAGAAGTAGAGAATTTTATATGCGTTCTCCTTGTAGAGCGCGCAGAAGGAGCTTTTAGCCGCCTGAGACCAGATTGTCCACCATGTTGCTTCCGGAATATTTTCTCCTAATGCTTTTTCCCAGCGAAGCCTGTACGCATGCTTGCCCTGGTTCGAGATGGAGTAAGCACTGAGTATGTCAGAGATCAGGCCTCCAATATAATGCGGATGGCGCTGAAAATTGAAGACTAGGGGTAAAAGATTGGGCATAGTGGCGCATTTGCAAATATCCATAAAACACCTGGCGGGGTAAGTCATGTTTTCTCTGAAGCTCGGTAAATGATAGTAGTTTGCGTGATCTAGGGTCCACCAGGTGGCTGAAGTGGAACAAATTTCGTGTCGCCCAGGGTAATGACATCTGGCGAGGGGGACCAGCAGGCATCTCGGGGTTATATAGGAAAGAGGTCAGCAGCGACTTCTCGGAGCTGAGCCCATGGGCGCTGGAGAGTTTGCGCCAAAGTGATCTAAGTAGCGTCATAGATCCCAAAAGCCTCTCCGGTTCTACCTCTGCATTCGCACTCCAGAGTAGGCTGTTTGGATGGGTGAGTGCTAGCCAAATTTTCTTGATTTCCGTCCATTTGTTATATGACAGTTGGGGTAACCAGGGCATGTAGTTGTGTCGCTTGATAGTATTTCACTAAATCGGGGAATGCTAGTCCCCCATCAGAGCGGGAAGCCAGGAGGACTGAGCGGGCTATTCTATGTCTTTTGTAATTCCAGACAAAGTGCACCAGGTCCGCTTGAAGCTTTCTTAGCTGCACGTAAGGCACTGGGATAGGCAATGTCTGAAATTAATACAAGAGTTTGGGAAGAATGGTCATCTTTAGTGAGGCCACTCTTCCCAAGAGGGATATGTGATGGACTTTCCATTTCTGAATAAGGTCTCTTATGGAGCGGAAGGAGGGGGGGGGATTTGCCTGATATAGGGAGGTCAAGAACAGTGTGATCTGGACTTATTTCAGGGCTGATGTTTTCCAGTTATATGGGAAGCACTGCTGAAGTTGCTGGACTTCCGCGGCTGGGATGTTAATTGGGAGGGCCTCTGATTTGGTTGCGTTTATTTTGTAGCCTGAGAGGGACCTATAGACATCCAGTTCTGCGTGCAAGTTGGGTAGTGAGATCCTAGGTTGGGTGAGGGTGAGTATTATGTCGTCTGCAAACAACAGCAGTATAAACTCCCTTCCTCGGGCCGTGATACCTCGAATGTCTGGATTTTTACAAATGGACGCCACCAGGGGCTTAACGCACAGTACAAACAGTAGAGGTGAGAGCGGACACCCCTGTTGGGTCCCATTCACTACCAGAAAGGAGGGAGATAGAGCGAAAGGAGTCTTAACTTGGGAGATAGGGTTAGTGTACAGGTGTTGGATGGCCCGCAGGAAGGGACCACGGAATCCCATGTGTCTCAGTGTGGCAAACAGGAAAGGCCAGCTAAGGCGATCGAAGGCCTTTTCCGCATCTAGCCCTAGGACAAGTGACTCCAGGCCATCCCTATTTGCCACATCTATTAAGTCTATGATCCTTCTTGTATTATCCCCCGCTTGGCAGAGTGGGACGAAGCCCACCTGGTCCTTGTGAATTAGGGAAGGTAATATCGTGTTTAGTCGTATCGATAAGAGCTTGGTAAAAATTTTTAGATCTGCGTTCAAGAGTGCTATTGGCCTATAACTGGCACAGAGGTAGGGATCTTTTTTCCAGTTTTGAGATCAGTGCAAGGGACGATCTTTGCATATCCGAGGGAATAGGGGTCTGCTGGAGGAAGGTGTTAAAGAGTTTACACATATGTGGTAGGAGGACAGGGAGGAAGGATTTATAGTATTCATAGGGGAGGCCATCTGGACCCGGGGATTTACGTGATGGAAAGGTTTTAATGGTGGATGTAAGTTCCTCACATAGGCGTGCGCACAGGGTGTGCCGGGTGTGCCCAGGCACACCCTAATCACCCTGTGCACATTAGTGTTATTGCTCTGTGTAGCAGCAGAAACAGGGGAAAGATCTCCCTCTTACCGGCTCTGCCATAAGAGAAGTGTTTATGCTCTTTTCTTTCACTGTTCCGGCAGGGAGATCAATGTGCTGGGGTCATATATATGTGGACACCCGCACACGTATGTGTGTTTGAGCCTAAGGGTGCACACCCTAATGCAATAGGCTGCGCACACCTATGGTTCCTCATCTGTAATAGGTGCGTTGAGGAAAAGGAGGTCCGAGTCCTGAAGCCGGGGAATCCCACTGACTACGTTGAGGAGCTAACTGCCTGGGCATAAGTGGCCTGACTTGCCTCCCAGTTGGTGATGCCGGGATCCCTGTAGCGGGATTGTCTCTGTGCTTTGGGGGAGCAGGGAGTGGAGGGCAGGCCTGCTGTGGTGTGGCTCTGTTCTGGTGCCCTGTATGGAGGTGCTCAGCGTCCCGTATGTGAGTGGGATCAGGTAGGGGGGGAAGTCCTCTGCCTCCTCCGAGGGAGCTGGTGAGCTGGGACCCCCTGTGGACAGGCCGGGATCCGAGGCCATGTGCAGCAAGCGTGGGTAGACGTCTGTACATTGTGTGTATGAGGCCTCAGTGAGGCCTAGTGGGACAGGCTGAGGTCCATAGGAGGCCTCCCCCTGGGAGGTAAAATTTGTGGAATCACTCACTGCGACCAATGGTGGAGGTGATGGCCCGGTTCCCATCCAGGCGGGTGAGCTCCACTGGAGGACTGGGGTTTGGGAGCCTGGCCGTGGTGGAGACCGCATGGAGGAGGTAGTGGCCGCCGGCGCTATCTTGGCTGTCCCGCTGGCTGGCATGGAAGGTGGGATAAAGGAGATGAGAGTTCGTGGTTCCCAGCTCGTAGGAACTCACAATCTCTCTCTCCTCAGCTCACAGAACAGGGATTTGTTTACATACACATGTCCCTGTTCTGCCTCTCGTGCCCGCGATCGCTTGTGGCCGGCGATCATCACGACCACTTGTACGCCCAAGTATTTAAATTTAGAAGCTACCCCCGCTGTGTGGCGGCACGCGTGCGCCTGCTATGCCATGTAAAGGGAACGACGTGCCGATCTGCCACAAGTGGTTAAAGTGGCAAGTGGTTAAAATCAATTGGGATAAATCAGTTCTTCTACCTGTGGGCCCCCTGGCGACCAACCTGACAATATCTGCTTCCCAAATAGTTGTAGCTTCTAAATGTAAATACTTGGGCGTACAAGTTACAACACAGGTGAATACATATGTGGAGTGGAATTTAACGTCACTATTTAAACGATTTAAGCAAGTGGGGAAAATTTGGAGTAAAACACCTTTAACGATAATAGGTAGAGCTAATGTAATAAAGATGATATGGATGCCACAATTATATTTGTTGCATAATTGCCCTATATGGCTCCCTCGGAAATTTTTTAAACAAATACCGTATTTATCGGCGTATAACACGCACTTTTTTCCCCTTAAAATCAGGGGAAAATCGTGGGTGCATGTTATACGCCGATCCCCGCCAATTTTGTTTGATCGGCGGCGCTCGCGGCAATCGCCGCGATCACCGCCGACATACACAGCCGTGTGTAGATTCAAATATGGCGCCGAGACTGAAGGGACTCGGCGGAGCCGAGATACACATAGCCGAGTGTTCTCGGCTATTCTCGCCGCCACTCACAGTCACGCCCAGTCCCGCCATTGGACCTGTGTTATGTCTATCATAGGGCGGGACTGGGCGTGACAGTGAGCGGCGCCGAGAATAGCTGAGAATAGCCGAAAATAGCCGAGAACACTCGGCTATGTGTATCTCGGCTCCGCCTAATCTCTGCAGTCTCCTCGCCATATTTGAATCTACACACGGCTGTGTATGTCGGCGGCGATCGCGGCGATCACACAGATCACACAAACCTGCACTAACAAGGCTGCACTGGGGCAAAGCAGCACTGTTAAGGCTGCACTGACATGGCTGCAATGGGGCAAAGCTGCACTGACAAGGCTGCACTGGGGCAAAGCTGCACTGACATGGGTGCAATGGGGCAAAGCTGCACTGACAAGGCTGCACTGGGGCAAAGCTGCACTGACATGGCTGCAATGGACACTGAGGCAAGGCTGCACTGACACTGAAAAGGCTGCAGATGGACAGATAACGCTGCATTGATGGGCATTTTAATGTAAGTTTTTTTTCCTTAAACTTTACTCCTAAAAGTTTTTTTCCTTAAAATTCCCTCCTAAACTTGGGGTGCGTGTTATACGCCGGCGCGTGTTATACGCCGATTGTCACGGAACGTCCCACACTCCGCTTGAGTGCTTCCGTCATATACCACTTCCTCCCAGTCTGTGTACAGATATCAGATATTCCAACCTCTCTGAGCAGAAAACAAGGCGACACTTGCTTCACTGTTAACATGGACTGTTTTTCATGAATCAAAGTTACAAGACTTTATATGCCGTTGGAACCTCCTCTAACAATACAACTGTAACTTAATTAACATGAGCTAATTATCTAATCCTTTATACAGCCTAGGTGACTGAGACATGACCTTTCGCCCAGACTTGTGGTCACCGAGCTTCACACAGTTAATTAACACAAACAACAATGGGTGAAAAGACTCTTAGAGCCACACTAGACTTATTTACAATAAACCCATTATAGCAGAATTGATGACATTAGCATTTAACAGTACGAGTCCCAATGGTATAAATCAGTCACCATTCTAATATGGCATATAAAGGGTTCCCAGAGTCTGTGTGTTTTTGGGGGGACATGGAGCTGAATCCAAAGTAACACCAACCCCAGGCATACAGCTCATAGAGAGCACCATTCCCCCAAATGCTAGGGCCCATAATCAAAAGGCAACAGGCCCGCACCCAGTCCTCTCCAACAGCCTCTGTCCCGGCCAGGTCCGTCACATTTCTCCCCTTTCGGCAGGAGACTAACACAGGAGAAGACCCCAGACGGGTTGACTCTGAAGTTAGTCCATAGTTCCAGTCCTCTACTGCCTGTACCCACACAGTACCCCAAATAAATTATTCCAAACAGAGTATTACTCACCCAGCCAACCTCTGCCTCTCTCAGAGAACATATCTGCCGCTGGGGAGAGGCCTGGACTGGCCCTTCTCCCTGGAATCCTTTCTGCCGCTGGAGAGAAGACAGGGTGTCTGGGCTCACTCTGTCATGCTGTTGGGGATCTGGGCCCACTGCCCAGCATCCCTGGGGTATACAGGTGGAGACTGAAGTCCCATCCACCTTCACAGGAAATCCATCCTCTGTTAGTTGAGGGCAGAGTCCAGCAGTCCTCGGCCCTGTTGCCAGCCCTTCTGCTGGAAACCCCACACCATTTGTTCCGGCTAACTGTTGGAGAGGGAGGCCGAATGCCCCGCCTCCCTGGAACTCTGTAGTTGTTGCCGGTGCTGGGCAGAGGTTGGTAGCACTCTGCCCTGTTGCCAGCAATTCTGCTGGGGACTCCGCATCCTCCGCTCCGGCTAACCGTTGGGGCAGGAGGCTGGCTTCCTCCACTCCCAAACTGTGTAGCTGCCATTGGGGAGGTGAGCCGGCTGCTTCCTTTTCCATTCCCTCATCTGGCTGCTGGGACGACATGTCGATGGTACTGTCTCCCAGGTGCATGGATCTTTGCTGGGGAGGAAAGCCCGCTTCCTCCACCCTGGCCAACTGTTTGGGAGGGACAACACACACCTCCTCTCCCTTCTCCCCCTGTATCTGCTGCTGGGAAGTGATTGCCATCTTCTCACCCTGAGCCTCCACAATTGCTGCAGGTATGGGGCAGAGGTCTTGGACCCTCTGTCCAGTTGGCAGCACTTCTGCTGGGGGTTTGCCAGGTGGTTCCTCCTCTACAGAAACGTCTATTAAATCCCCAGTCTCTGTAATTGGTAAAAGTGTGGGACAGAGGTCTTGGACCCTCTGTTCAGTTACCAGATCTTCAGCTGGAGAAGTTTGTTTTAACTCCATAGATGCTGCTGGCAGAAAATCACATGTCCCTGTCAGTGTTGTGGGAGAAAGGCCGACTACCTCTTCTCTCAAGAAGGCCGAAGCCACTGTTGGTGCTGGGCAGAACACAGTGAACTTTGGCCCTGATAGCAGCTCTTCTGCTGGAGGCTCATCAGGTTGTTCTTCCTCAGCAGAAAAGTCTATCAAATCCCATGTCTCTGCAACTGATGTCTGGGGATAGAGGTTCATCATCTCCTGTCCATGGAACCCAGAAGATGCTATCCTTTCTGGGAAGAGGTTAGCAGAGCTCTGCCCTGTTGTCAGCACTTCAGGTTTGGGGACGGCAATCTCCGGATTTTCCACTGCCGATTCTCTGGCATGCTGCTGAACTTGTTCTAGCAGTTTCCTGTATGCCCTTTCCAGATGCTGTTCCTTCCTTAGCAAATGGTCCAGATCAGGTTTGAGCTCTGAGACCCCTGCAAGACCGAGCATAGACTCTCTATAGTCTCTCAGGTCCTCAAGGTCAGGTTCCCCTTCATCGCCAAACATAAAAAGATCTGTAAGGTTCTCCCACAGCAATCCAGGGCCGCCAAAGTCATATCCCTCCGGAGAGCATTCTGTTGTCTCCCCTAAATATCCCTCCTCTGCGTGCCATTGCAGAGCCCGATAATGATTGTCCAGCTCTATCTCCTGCTGGACCAACCTGTCCAACTCAGTCACCCATTGCTCCTGGGGCCGCTCTCCCAGGAATGCCATCCGCAATGCCCGTTGGTCACTGGCCCGTTGCTCTTGGGTTGGAAAGCACTTGCCCTGTTTTATACCAGCGAGACGGAGGGCTGCAATCCAGAGCTCCACCCGAATTTGCTGCCTAAGCTCCAGGTGTTCATCCTCAGACACAGTCCTGGTGTATGTTGAAAGGATGATTCGCAGCAGCCCCGGGAACTCTGATGCCAGGTCCATATCTCCGCTGGGGTGACTGAAGTCTGCTATGCTGATCTTGGATCCAGTTGGAGGTTTGGATGTCCCAGACTTCGGGAAGCTTTCCCACTGCTTGCCACCAATGTCACGGAACGTCCCACTCTCCGCTTGAGTGCTTCCGTCATATACCACTTCCTCCCAGTCTGTATACAGATATCAGATATTCCAACCTCTCTGAGCAGAAAACAAGGCGACACTTGCTTCACTGTTAACATGGACTGTTTTTCATGAATCAAAGTTACAAGACTTTATATGCCGTTGGAACCTCCTCTAACAATACAACTGTAACTTAATTAACATGAGCTAATTATCTAATCCTTTATACAGCCTAGGTGACTGAGACATGACCTTTCGCCCAGACTTGTGGTCACCGAGCTTCACACAGTTAATTAACACAAACAACAATGGGTGAAAAGACTCTTAGAGCCACACTAGACTTATTTACAATAAACCCATTATAGCAGAATTGATGACATTAGCATTTAACAGTACGAGTCCCAACGGTATAAATCAGTCAACATTCTAATATGGCATATAAAGGGTTCCCAGAGTCTGTGTGTTTTTGGGGGGACATGGAGCTGAATCCAAAGTAACACCAACCCCAGGGTCCCCAGGCATACAGCTCATAGAGAGCACCATTCCCCCAAATGCTAGGGCCCATAATCAAAAGGCAACAGGCCCGCACCCAGTCCTCTCCAACAGCCTCTGTCCCGGCCAGGTCCGTCACACCGATAAATACGGTAGATACTTTGGTTAGAGACCTTATTTAGAAACATAAAAATCCTCGGATTATGGAACTTACTGGAAATTTTGCAATTGCCTAAAGATGAAGGAAGCCTGGCTGTTCCTAATGCCAGATTGTATTATCTGACATCCCAATTGCAGCAATTAAATAGATGGAATGCTATAGTTCATGAGGATCCTATACAGCAAATAATATATTCTCAACTGCCTATGGAACCACCAGTGCAGTAAATAGTAGCCTAACATTTCTATAGTAAACGTATCCAACTTTTAATTTAATACATAAAATCTGGATCACTATTCAACAAGATACTCAACATGAGTGGTATAGTCAATATACACTCATATGGAATAACCTGCAATTACCTGAGCTGGGAAGGCTTGAAGATTTTGACATATGGAAGAGAGCTGGCATTTAGTTTCTTTGTCAACGTTTTGATAATGAGACTTTGTATCCATTTGATAAGTTGACAGAGAAATACCATTTGTCTAAAAACACATTTTTGTCTTAAAAATTTTTTTTCTCAATACTTACAGATACGGCATGCTTTGCAGAGTCAAGCAAAGACTTTCCTATTAAAATATAATCCTTCACCAATTTTAGCCTCGGCAGTGACTGTAAAATGCTCTAAACAGGGACTTATAGGGAATATATATTCTTCTTTACAAATATTAGTTGGAAACAATCTACAAGAGGCTAGTTTTGGGCAATGGCGCAAAGACTTATGCCCCGTACACACGGTCGGACTTTGTTCGGACCATCCGACAACAAAATCCTAGGATTTTTTCTGACGGATGTTGGCTCAAACTTGTCTTGCACACACACGGTCACACAAAGTTGTCAGAAAATCCGATCGTTCTGAACGCGGTGACGTAAAACACGTACGTCGGGACTATAAACGGGGCAGTGGCCAATAGCTTTCATCTCTTTATTTATTCTGAGCATGCGTGGCACTTTGTCCGTCGGATTTGTGTACACACGATCGTAATTTCCAACAACGGATTTTGTTGTCGGAAAATTTTATATCCTGCTCTCAAACTTTGTGTGTCGGAAAATCCGATGGAAAATGTGTGATGGAGCCTACAAACGGTCGGAATTTCTGACAACAAAGTCCTATCACACATTTTCCATCGGGGCATTAGACACACTTAGTAATGAGGAATGGGAACAAGCCTTGAAGAATTTATTTGAGGTATCCTTATCCTCCTCACAATGTTTCACTCAGTTGTTCATCATTCACAGAGCCCACTACACACCTTTAAAATTACTCTTGGGGTAAAGCAGATACACCAAACTGTCCAAGGTGTACTACTAATACAGGTACACTTATGCATATGATGTGTCAATGTCCTAAACTGCATCGCTACTGGGAGTGCGTATTTGATACCTTAAATACAGTACAGTATATATATATATATATCTATATATATAGATATATATATATAGAGATATATATATATATCTATATATATAGATCTCTATATATATATATCTATATATATACAGTATCTCACAAAACATTTTTGTAAATATTTTATTATATCTTTTCATGTGACAACACTGAAGAAATGACACTTTGCTACAATGTAAAGTAGGGAGTGTACAGCTTGTATAACAGTGTCAATTTGCTGTCCCCTCAAAATAACTCAACCATTAATGTCTAAACCACTGGCAACAAAAGTGAGTACATCCCTAAGTGAAAATGTCCAAATTGGGCCCAATTAACCATTTTCCCTTCCCGGTGTCATGTGACTCGCTAGTGTTACAAGGTCTCATGTGTGAATGGGGAACAAGTGTGTTAAATTTGGTGTTATCACTCTCACTCTCTCATACTGGTCACTGGAAGTTCAACATGACACCTCATGGCAAAGAACTCACTGAGGATCTGAAAAAAATAATTTTTGCTCCACATAAAGATGGCTTAGGCTATAAGAAGATTGCCAAGACCCCGAAACTGAGGTGCAGCATGGTGGCCAAGAACATACAGTGGTTTAACAGGACAGGTTCCACTCAGAGCTGGCCTCATCATGGTCAATCAAGGAAGTTGAGTGCATGTGCTCAGCATCATATCCAGAGGTTGTCTTTGCAAAATAGACATATGAGTGCTGCCAGCATTGCTGCAGAGGTTAAAGGGGTGGGGGGTCGGCCTGTCAGTGCTCAGACCATACGCCGCACACTGCATCAAATTGATCTGCATGGCTGTCATCCCAGAAGGAAGCCTCTTCTAAAGATGGTGTACAAAAAAGCCCGCAGTTTGCTGAAGACAAGCAGGCTAAGGACATGGGTTACTGGAACTATGTCATGTGGTCTGATGAGACCAAGATAAATTTATTTGGTTCAGATGTTGGCAAGCGTGTGGCGGCAACCAGGTGAGGAGTACAAAGACAAGTGTGTCTTGCCTACAGTCAAGCATGGTGATGGGAGTGTCTTGGTCTGGGGCTGCATGAGTGCTGCTGGCACTGGGGAGCTACGGTTCATTGAGGGAACCATGAATGCCAACATGTACTATGACATACTGAAGCAGGGCATGATCCCCTCCATTCGGAGACAGGGTCGCAGGGCAGTATTCCAACATGATAATGACCCCAAACACACCTCCAAGATGACCACTGCCTGGCTAAAGAAGCTGAGGGTAAAGGTGATGGACTGGCCAAGCATGTCTCCAGACCTAAACCCTATTGAGCATATGTGGGGCATCCTCAAATGGAAGGTGGAGGAGTTCAAGGTCTCCAACATCCACCAGCATCGTGATGTTGTCATGGAGGAGTGGAAATGGACTCCAGTGGCAACCTGTGAAGCTCTGGTGAACTCCAAGGCAGTGCTGGAAAATAATGGTGGCCACACAAAATATTGACACTTTGGGCCAATATATATATATATATATATATATATATATATATATTGTAGCAGAGAGCCCCAGAGAAATCCAGGAAAAGTCCTGTTCGGGGTTTATACGTCTCCCAGGCTCCTCTCATACACATTCAGGGATTTCTGATCCATGGTCCGGTTCGGATCTTGGTCCTCTCCCCCCAGGCCAATTTAAACTCACCTGAGACAGACAACCAGTGCTCTTGGCCTGGGAACCTCAGACAACTTCTGTCTAAAGCCCCATACACACGATAGGACTTTGTACAAACTTTCCCTTGGATTTTTGTACAAAGGGAGTTGGCCATAATTTTGTATTGCATACAGACGGCAGGACTTTTCCAGCCAACTTTCACCAAATCACGTGGTTTTTCAGCTCTTTACCACCACCCTTTGGTCAACTTCTGTATTGTCTGATATTGTGTTATTCTCGCCGCTTTTATTGGCGAGATTGACACCTTGCGAGCCGGGTTCACACTGGTGCGGGGATCCAACTTGGATCCCCGCCAATGCCAGGCACTGTGTTTGGTATGAATCTTGAGGGGGAACTCCACGCCAAATTTTAAGTAAAAAACCGGCATTGGTTCCCCTCCAGGGGCATACCAGGCCCTTAGATCTGCTATGGATTGTAAGGGGAACCCCCTACGCTGAAAAAACGGGGGTCTCTCCGGCGTCTTCTCCCGGTGTCAGGATCTTCTGGGATCTCTTCCGGCTCCTCCGCTATCTTCTGCCGCTTTTTTGCTAGCGGTGGCCCGGACATCTGGATCGTCTTCTTCCCTTTTCTCTTCCAGAGATGTTGACACGACGCTCTCTCTGGCTGTAATGCTGTCTTTGCGCTCTGCTATGACTTATATATGCAGTGACCCTGCCTCCCTATGACATCACAGTCCCGGGGCATGCTGGGACTGTGAGGTCATAAGTGGGCATGGTCATGCCATCTTATGACCACGCCCCCTTATGACCTCACAGTCCCAGCATGCCCCAGGACTGTGATGTCATGGGGGCGGGGTCACCGCCTATATAAGTCATAGCAGAGCGCACAGACAGCATTACAGCCAGAGAGAGCGTCATGTCAACATCTCTGTAAGAGAAGAGGGAAGAGGACGTCTGAAAAGACCGGGCTCCTCCACTAGCAAAAGAGCGGCAAAAGAGCAGAAGATAGCGGAGGAGTCCGGCAGAAGGAAGAAGGCACCGGAGAAGAACGAGAGAGCACAGAGACGACACCAGAGAGAGGGAGAAGAGGCCTGAGAGACCCCCAAAGTCGGCAGAAGACCCCCGAAGTCGGAAGAAGACCCCTGGAGCTGCCTAATAAATTACTTTTAAAACCTGTGTAGTGTGTTTTTTTTATTGACACTTTTTTTCCCCAGGTGAATGGGTAGGGGTACCATGTACCCCATACTCATTCACATTGGGTGGGGGGCCGGGATCTGGGGGCCCCCTTATTAAAGGGGGCTCCCGGATTCCGATAAGCCCCCCCTGCAGACCCCGACAACCAACGGCCAGGGTTGTCGGGAAGAGGCCCTTGTCCTCATTAACATGGAGACAAGGTGCTTTGGGCTGCGGGGCCGCAGGGCGCCTCCTCCCCCAAAGCACCCACCCCCCATATTGAGGGCATGCGGCCTGGTATGGCTCAGGAGGGGGGGCGCTTGCTCGTCCCCACCCCCTTTCCTGAGCGGCCGGGCTGCGTGCTCGGATAAGGGTCTGGTATGGATTTTGGGGGACCCCCATGCCGTTTTTTTGGCGTAGGGGGTTCCCCTTAAAACCCATACCAGACCTAAGGGCCCGGTATGTCCCCAGAGGGGAATTCCCTCTCACGCTTGCCACAATAGGAAAATGTGTTTTTCCTATTGTAGCCAGCGAGAGATGTACAGTACCCTGTCGCCGAGAACCAGTGCGATGGTTTCGCGCTGCAAACATTTTAACGGCCGCGTACTGTAGTTTGTACAAAAGTCCGATGCTTTTGGGTACACACAATCGGACTTTGCTCCATCGGACTTTTGTTGCCGGAAAGTTTGTCCGTTCACACAGCCAGCAAAAGTCCGATGGAAACAGAAAAAGTTTGTCCGATGGAGCGTACACACGGTCGGATGTTGCTCCAAAACAGCTAATTTGCATGTTTGTTGTCAAAACGTCAGATCGTGTGTACGGGCCTTTAAGAGTGCAAAAGTTTGGTAAAAGCTATTAAGCTGTGTATGTGGAATCTGACAAGCTGTAGGCTTGCTCGGTCTGGTAGTTAGGACTAGGGATGAGCCGAACACCCCCCCGGTTTGGTTTGCAGCAGATCATGCGAACGGACCGAAAGTTTGCGAGAACACCGTTAAAGTCTATGGGATCCGAACGTGAAAAATCAAAAGTTTTAAACGCTAATATGCAAGTTATTGCCCTAAAAAGTGTTTGGGGACCCCGGGTCCTGCCCCAGGGGACATGTATCAATGCAAAAAAAGGACGTTTTTTTCAGGAGCAGTGATTTTAATAATGCTTAAAGTGAAAAAATAAAAGTGAAACATTCCTTTAAATATCGTACCTGGGGGGTGACTATAGTATGCCTGTAAAGTGGCGCCTGTTTCCTGTGTTTAGAACAGTCCCTGCACAAAATTACATTTCTAAAGGAATAAAAGTAATTTAAAACTGCTTGTGGCTGTATAGTAATGTTGGGTCCCGGCAATATGGATGAAAATTATTGAGAAAAATGGCATGGGTACCCCCCCCCCACCACCACCAGCCCACTACCAGGCCCTTTGGGTCTTGTATGGATATTAAGGGGAACCCCGCACCCAAATTAAAAAAAGAAAAGGTGTGGGGCCCCCAGGCCCTATATACTCAGAACAGCAGTATACATGCAGTCCAAACAAGACAGGGACTGTAGGTCTGTTCTTAAGTTGAATCTGTTTGTAACTTGGAACAGGTACATTTTGTAAGTGTAGCTCCAGCCAAAAAAATAAATATTTAAACTTTTTGGAAAACATAGGGAAGGGTTATCACCCCTGTAACATTTGTTTTGCTGTCTGTGCCCCTGTTTCAGAAGGTTTCACCTTACTTTCTGTCCCAATGACAATTAGATTTTGAAAATTTGGGGTTATTAGGGAAACAAGGATTGGTGATAAAGCAGCAGTGGAGACACCTTTTTCCCATATTAGCTCTTACAGCAGAGAATTTCCCTTCCTAGGGGTAGATTTCCTCTCACTTGTTGTCTCCCTCCGTTTGTAAGTAGGAGCCGTTTGTAAGTCGGATGTTTGAAAGTAGGGACCGCCTGTATATACTAGGGGTGCATCGAATGGGTTTTTTGGTGCCAAAACCGATACCGAAAATAAAAAATACACTAGATCGAAAACCAAAACCGATACCGAAAATGACCGATACCGAAAATGACTGTTTTTAAAAAATATTTTTATACGGGAGATGGTCAGAGACCGGAGACATGGTACAGGAGATGGTCAGAGACTGCGGACATGGTACAAGAGATGGTCAGAGACTGCAGACATGGTACAGGAGATGGGCAGAGACTGCAGACATGGTACAGGAGATGGTCAGAGACTGCAGACATGGTACAGGAGATGGTCAGAGACTGGGGACATGGTAAAGGAGATGGTCAGAGACTGCAGACATAGTACAGGAGATGGCCAGAGACTGCAGACATAGTACAGGAGATGGTGAGAGACTGTAGACATGATACAGGAGATGGTCAGAAACTGAAGACATAGTACAGGAGATGTTCAGAGACTGCAGACGTGGTACAGGAGATAGTCAGACTGCAGACATGATACAGGAGATGGTCAGAGACTACAGACATGGTACAGGAGATGGTCAGAGACTGCGGACATGGTACAGGAGATGGTCAGAGACTGCAGGCATGGTACAGGACATATTCAGAGACGGGGGACATGGTACAGGAGATGGTCAGAGAGTGCAGACATAGTACAGGAGATGGTCAGAGACTGCAGACATAGTACAGGAGATGGTGAGAGACTGTAGACATGATACAGGAGATGGTCAGAGACTGCAGACATAGTACAGGAGATGTTCAGAGACTGCAGACGTGGTACAGGAGCTGGTCAGAGACTGCAGACATGGTACAGGAGATGGTCAGAGACTGCAGACATGGTACAGGAGATGGTCAGAGACTGCAGACATGGTACAGGAGATGGTCAGAGACTGCAGACATGGTACAGGAGATTGTCAGAGACTGCAGACATGAACAGGAGATGGTGAGAGACTGCAGACATGGTACAGGAGATGGTCAGAGACTGGGGACATGGTAAAGGAGATGGTCAGAGACTGCAGACATAGTACAGGAGATGGCCAGAGACTGCAGACATAGTACAGGAGATGGTGAGAGACTGTAGACATGATACAGGAGATGGTCAGAGACTGAAGACATAGTACAGGAGATGTTCAGAGACTGCAGACGTGGTACAGGAGATAGTCAGACTGCAGACATGATACAGGAGATAGTCAGAGACTACAGACATGGTACAGGAGATGGTCAGAGACTGCGGACATGGTACAGGAGATGGTCAGAGACTGCAGACATGGTACAGGACATATTCAGAGAGGGGGGACATGGTACAGGAGATGGTCAGAGAGTGCAGACATAGTACAGGAGATGGTCAGAGACTGCAGACATAGTACAGGAGATGGCCAGAGACTGCAGACATAGTACAGGAGATGGTGAGAGACTGTAGACATGATACAGGAGATGGTCAGAGACTGCAGACATAGTACAGGAGATGTTCAGAGACTGCAGACATGGTACAGGAGCTGGTCAGAGACTGCAGACATGATATTAGAGATCAATGTAGCCTCACCAGTGCCCGTCAGATGCAGCCTTGCTTGTGTGTCCCCAGTGCAGTCTTGCTTGTGTGTCCCCAGTGCAGCCTTGCCTGTGTGTCCCCAGTGCAGCCTACCTGTGCAGGGGAAGAGAGAGGAGAGCCGCCGCCAGGTTGATTAGAGTGCCAGGAACATCACAGCTTTCATTTCAATAGCTGTGTGTTCCCCGCCACGCGCCGTCACATACAGCCCCTCCCCCTTATTCGGGGAACTTTGATAGACAGATCACCCATCCCAAGATTGAACGGGTGATCTGTCTATCAAAAAGCCTGGACGGGGGGGCTGTATGTGACGGCGCACGGTGGGGAACACACAGCTATTGAAATGAAAGCTGTGATGTTCCCGGCGCTCTAATCAACCAGGGGGCAGCTCTCCTGTATCTTTTGCGCTATACGACACCCCCGTAATGGGCGACACCAGGGGCGGGGGGCAGGGCCCAGCCACGCCCAGGCCCCCGCCCCATTTTTGCCTCCATTATCGGCCTTTTTTCTCTTTCGGCAAATTGCTGAACAGGCCATTTTCATCCGATATATTTCGGCGGCTGAAATTTCGGTGCATCCCTAGTATATACTATATGGCCTGCCCTATATGCTCTGCAGAAAATTGGACCTTAGGTGTTGGAGGTACTGGAACACTGTAAGCCCTCAAATTTACTCTTGGGCGCTGGAACAGGCCCTGCTGTGAAATATTATATCAAGAATTGTAATTACATGCCCCTGTTGAACAGGGGCAGAAAAATTGGGCCTTTGGTGGTGGTACCACAACACTGTAAGCCCTCACAGTTACTCTTGGTGGGAGCAGGAACGGGCCCTGCTGTGAAATATTACAGAAAAAATTGTAATTACATGCCCCTGTTGAACAGGGGCAGAAAAATTAGGCCTTAGGCACTGGTGGTGGTGCCACAACACTGCAACCCCTCACAGATACTCTAGTTGAGCGCAGGAACAAGTCCTGCTGTGAAATATTACAGAAAAAATTGTAATTATACGCCCCTGTTTAACAGAGGCAGAAACATTGGGCCTTAGGTGGTGGTGGTGGTGGTGGCACAACACTGTAACCCCTTACAGATTCTGTTAAACACAGGAACGAGCCCTGCTATGAAATATTGGAGCAACTATTGTAATTACATGTCCCTGTTAAACAGGGGCAGAAAAATTGGGCCTTAGGCAGTGATGGTGGTGGTGGCACAACACTGTAAAGCCTCACAGTTACTCTTGTGGAGTGCAGGAATGGGCCCTGCTGTGAAATATTAGAGCAAATATTGTAATTACAGGACCCTGTTAAACAGGGGCAGAAAAATTGGGCCTTAGGCACTGGTGGTGGTGCCACAACACTGCAACCCCTCACAGATACTCTAGTTGAGTGCAAGAACGAGCCCTGCTGTGAAATATTACAGCAAAAATTATACTTATACACCCCTATTAAACAGGGGCAGAAAAATTGGGCCTTAGGCACTGGTGGTGGTGCCACAACACAGATACTCTAGTTGAGTGCAAGAATGAGCCCTACTGTGAAATATTACAGCAAAAATTATACTTATACATCCCTGTTAAACAGGGGCAGAAAAATTGGGCCTTAGGCACTGGTGGTGGTGCCACAACACTGCAACCCCTCACAGATACTCTAGTTGAGCGCAAGAATGAGCCCTGCTGTGAAATATTACAGCAAAAATTATACTTATACACCCCTGTTAAACAGGGGCAGAAAAATTGGGCCTTAGGCACTGGTGGTGGTGCCACAACACTGCAACCCCTCACAGATACTCTAGTTGAGCGCAAGAATGAGCCCTGCTGCAAAATATTACAGCAAAAATTATACTTATATGCCCCGGTTAAACGGGCAGAAAAATTGGGCCTTAGGCACTGGTGGTGGTTAGGGATGAGCTTCGTGTTCGAGTCGAACCCATGTTCGCCCGTTTGCCGAATTGCGAACGATATGGGCCATTCGCGCCAAATTCGTGTGGAGCGTCACGGCCCATAATTCACTGTGGCATCGCAGTGCATTGCTGGCTGATGATTGGCCAAGCATGCACTATGACCCACATGCTTGGCCAATCACAGCGCCGTCTGTAGAGAGAGCTGTAATTGGCCAAAGCCAGGGTGGCTTTGGCCAATTATGGCTAAGGGGGTTTAGTACACACCCCACACTATATAAGGCCGCCTGCACGGCAGCCCTGTGTAGTGTGTTCTGGCATTGAGAGACAGAGAGACAGTGTCATTTGATTTAAGTTAGATAGATTAGGCAGGACAGTCAGTCAGTTAGCTGTAGTGTAGTGCGTCCTCTGAACAGTGTTCAGCTAAAGCTACAAGTAAGTGTAGTGCACAGTGTTCAGCTAAAGCGACAAGTTAGTGTAGTGCGTCCTCCTCACAGTGTTCAGCCAAAGCTACAAGTTAGTTTAGTGTGACCTCTGCACAGTGTTCAGCTAAAGCTACAAGTTAGTGTAGTGCGTCCTCTGAACAGTGTTCAGCTAAAGCTACAAGTTAGTGTAGTGCACAGTGTTCATCTAAAGTTACAAGTTAGTGTAGTGCGTCCTCCTCACAGTGTTCAGCTAAAGCTACAAGTTAGTGTAGTGCACAGTGTTCAGCTAAAGTTACAAGTTAGTGTAGTGCGTCCTCCTCACAGTGCTCAGCTAAAGCTACAAGTTAGTGTAGCGCGTCCTCTAAACAGTGTTCAGCTAAAGCTACAAGTTAGTGTAGTGCGTCCTCTGAACAGTGTTCAGCTAAAGGTACAAGTTAGTGTAGTGCGACCTCTGCACAGTGTTCAGCTAAAGCTACCTGTAGAAGGTTGGTGGTGTTTTCCTGATCCTATCACTATCGCAGGCAGCTACATTATTTACACGTTAGTGTAGTGTGTTCTCTGCACAGCGTTCAGCTAAAGCTACCTGTAGAAAGTTGGTGGTGTTTTCCTGATCCTATCACTACTGCAGGCAGCTACATTATTTTAACATTAGTGTAGTGCGTCCTCTTCACAGTGTTCAGCTAAAGCTACCTGTAGAAGGTTGGTGGTGCTTTCCTGATCGTATCACTACCACAGGCAGCTACATTATTTACACGTTAGTGTAGTGCGACCTCTGCACAGTGTTCAGCTAAAGCTACCTGTAGAAGGTTGGTGGTGTTTTCCTGATCCTATCACTACTGCAGGCAGCTACATTATTTACACGTTAGTGTAGTGCGTCCTTTGCACAGTGTTCAGCTAAAGCTACCTGTAGAAGGTTGGTGGTGTTTTCCTGATCCTATCACTACCGCAGGCAGCTACATTATTTTAACATTAGTGTAGTGCGTCCTCTTCACAGTGTTCAGCTAAAGCTACCTGTAGAAGGTTGGTGGTGTTTTCCTGATCCCATCACTACCGCAGGCAGCTACATTATTTACACGTTAGTGTAGCGCGACCTCTGTACAGTGTTCAACTAAAGCTGCCTGTAGAAGGTTGGTGGTGTTTTTCTGATCCTATCACTACCGCAGGCAGCTACATTATTTACACGTTAGTGTAGTGCAACCTCTGCACAGTGTTCAGCTAAAGCTACTGTAGAAGGTTGGTGGTGTTTTCCTGATCCTATCACTACTGCAGGCAGCTACATTATTTACACGTTAGTGTAGTGCGACCTCTGCACAGTGTTCAGCTAAAGCTACCTGTAGAAGGTTGGTGGTGTTTTCCTGATCCTATCACTACCGCAGGCAGCTACAATATTATAACGCTAGTGCAGTGCGTCCTCTGCACAGTGTTCAGCTAAAGCTACCTGTAGAAGGTTGGTGGTGTTTTCCTGATCCTATCACTACCGCAGGCAGCTACATTATTTACACGTTAGTGTAGTGCGACCTCTGCACAGTGTTCAGCTAAAGCTACCTGTAGAAGGTTGATGGTGTTTTCCTGACCCTATCACTACCGCAGGCAGCTACATTATTTACACGTTATTGTAGTGCGACCTCTGCACAGTGTTCAGCTAAAGCTACCTGTAGAAGGTTGGTGGTGTTTTCCTGATCCTATCACTACCGCAGGCAGCTACATTATTTTAACCTTAGTGTAGTGCGTCCTCTGCACAGTGTTCAGCTAAAGCTATCTGTAGAAGGTTGGGGGTGTTTTCCTGATCCTATCACTACCGCAGGCAGCTACATTATTTACACTTTAGTGTAGTGCAACCTCTGCACAGTGTTCAGCTAAAGCTACCTGTAGAAGGTTGGTGGTGTTTTCCTGATCCTATCACTACCGCAGGCAGCTACATTATTTTAACGTTAGTGTAGTGCGTCCTCTGCACAGTGTTCAGCTAAAGCTATCTGTAGGTTGGTGGTGTTTTCCTGATCCTATCACTACTGCAGGCAGCTACATTATTTTAACGTTAGTGTAGTGCGTCCTCCTCACAGTGTTCAGCTAAAGCTACCTGTAGAAGGTTGGTGGTGTTTTCCTGATCCTATCACTACCGCAGGCAGCTACATTATTTTAACTTTTTTTTTTTTTTTTAACATAAAGTTTTTTATTTATTGAAGAAAAAAGGGGAAACAAAAACATAAAGAGTATACAGTTAAAACAATGTGCAGTGGTTACGTTATACGTTACGCAGATACATTATAGTAGATGTTGCATAACTCATCCTTAAGTCACTTATATATAATCAACAGGGTTAGATCTAGGGGGACATTGATGGGGGGGAGGGATATATGAACAAGGAATACTGTAGTTACAACCCTTCTAGAACCTCAACCTCAAATCTTTAATAGTAGGCTAATGGCTACTTCTTCATACCCTGTATAGCTAGGTACTCTAGAGATATAGGGAGATTCATTAATTCACAGATGACTCATCCTGGAGCACACAAAGTAGAATAGCATGACTCATCACTCCAGTAGGATCATAATGTAAGTGGGAGGGGGGAGAGGTGGGAAAGGAAAAATTTCCCCACACATTGGAGTTTCTTACTGTAATGGGTATTGTACACGTTGCATGGTTTTTGGCTTGCATAAGTCTGATTCGACAGTCCCATTGCGTATAAGAAAGGATGCCACACCTGTGGGTTAATTCCCTATTCTAAGTCTAGGTGTTCCGCACATATCCAAGGATCCCAAATTTTCCCAAATTTTTTTGGGCAGTTACGGCCAAGATACGTTAATTTATATATCGGTAGTGCTTTATTAATGAGTTTTTTCCAAAGACTTATCGCTGGGGGAACAGATCCCTTCCAGTGCAACAAAATCGCCTTTCTGGCATAGAAAGCTGCGTAAAATATAAAGAGTCTTTTAGCTCGGGAAGCCTCTAATGTATCAACTATTCCAAGCAGTAAGGGTATTGGGTCGCATGGAACCTTTAATTTGCCAACACGATTTATCGTGCTGACCACTCCCCTCCAGAACGTCTGTATATATCGGCAAGACCAAACCACATGGAAGAAGGAACCCTCTTCTGCTGCGCATTTGGTAACACCGGGTTATTAGCGGGGTATATTTTGGCTAGACGCTGAGGAGAAAAGTAGGCCCTGTGTAAAAATTTTAGCTGGATGAATCTGTCCCTGGCAGAGACCATCAGGGGCAAATATTGCTGAATACCCTCTTCCCAATCGTCATCAGCCAGTGACGGTATATCTTTCTGCCAGACCGAAAACAACTGTGAGACCTTAGAAGTGTCCAATCCCGCTAGAGCCGTGTATAGATTAGATAGGACTTTCCCCTCACCCTCCCCGCCCAACAGCCGCTCAAGTCCAGTAGTTATAAGTTCCGGGGGTGTGGGAAACTGGGAGTGATACGCGTGTCTGAGCTGTAGGTATCTGAAGAACATATTATTGGGTAGTCTTTTTTGTTGTTTTAGGATGTCAAAGGGAATTAGGCCTTCACATGAGACTATGTCCGCCACGGTGGTTATTCCGTAGCGGGCCCATATCACTGGGTCCGGGATGGTTTGGAAGTGCGGTAGCCGCGGATTCCCCCAAAGGGGTGTGCGGGGGGACCAGCTGTCCACTCCCCTAGTTTTGTCTCTAACAGTCTCCCAGACCCTCAGGGTGGTTTTCATAGAGGTAGTAATGTTAGGGTTAGATCTGGGCCCTCTGTGCATCAGATTTCTCAATTCTGAGTAGGAGCCCAGCAAAGCCGCCTCCAAAGTGGAAGCAGGATTCGCTGGTTCCTCTGACATCCACCAACGGAGGGTAACCAACACCGCCGCCCAGTAATACTTTTGGAAACACGGTTAAGCAAGGCCCCCTAGTGAAAGAGGTAGTTGCAGAGTAGATTTAGAGATTCTAGGTATGCTACCGTTCCATACAAACGCAGTAATTATGGTGTCAAGTTTTTTAAAGAAGACATTTGGTATGTGAACAGGGGTCTGTCTAAAGATATAAAGAAATTTAGGCAGCATGGACATTTTTATCAGGTTGACCCTACCTACTAGGGTCAAGGGCAACGTTTTCCAAATGGTGCATTTCTGTGTCAGAGTAGACATTATAGGAGACAAGTTAAGAGGGATAAACTGTGCAAAGTCTCTGTGTATTCCTACTCCTAATTATCTAAATTGGGAGACCTTTTTCAGGGGAGTGTTTGCTGGTATCGAGGCTTCCCCCGGGTGCAACGCAAAAATTACCGATTTGCTCCAGTTAACACAGACGCAAGAGAATCCACCAAAGATATCAATAAGTGATAAGGCAGCTCCTAAAGAGTCACTGTCATTCCTAAGGTACAATAGAGTGTCATCTTCATATAGGGATATCTTTTCATGGACCGTGCCAATCATGATACCAGTGACTAAAGGAGAGGATCGAAGGAGGATTGCCATCGGTTCTATGGCTAGGACGAATAGGGCAGGGGACAATGGGCAGCCCTGCCTGGTACCTCTATGTAGGTAGAAGGGTGGCGACAGTGTCACCCCCCTACGTACCCTGGCCTGTGGGGATTTATAAAGGTTTTGCACCCAGGATATGAATTTAGGACCAAGGCCGAATCGACGCAGGACCTCCCATAGATAACACCACTCTACTGAGTCGAATGCTTTCTCAGCATCCAGGGAGGCCATTGCGTCGAATTCTGTCAGATGTTCCTTGGCACCTATAACCGTATATAATCTGCGAAGGTTAATGTCTATCCCCTTACCCGGCATAAAGCCAGTTTGGTCTTCATGAATCAAATTATGTATAACTCCATTAAGTCTTTTTGCTAGGATCTTGGCAAGTATCTTGGCGTCCGTGTTAAGTAGGGATATGGGGCGGTAGGAGGTGCAAAGCTCAGGATCTTTACCTGGCTTAGGTATGACCACTATTATTGCCTCTGATATGGATGGCGGAAGTATAGAGTCTTTCAGGGTTCCCTTGATCATCTCGTGCACTTTGGGTATCAGTTGTTCCCCGTGTTGTTTATAAAATTCAGGGGGAAGGCTATCCGAACCCGGAGTCTTCCCCGTCTGGAGTTCACCTATGGCCTGTTTCACCTCCGCCAACGAAATGGGTGCGTCTAGACAGTTTCGAGTCTCTACAGTAAGTGTAGGGAAGTCGAGCTGGTTAAGGAAGGAGTCCAGCTCCCCCTCAGAGTAACCCGCCTTAGATGAGTATAGAGATTTGTAGTATGTGACAAAACAGGCGTTAATAGCAACTGGGTCAGTCACTAGATTCCCATCTTCAGTTCTAATATGGGCAATGGTGGACGTGGGCTGCTGTTCCCTCGCCAGCCATGCCAGCAGGTGTCCCGTTTTCTCCCCTTGTTCAAATATACGTTGTGTCTGTGTTAGTTGTTGTTTTTTAGCCCCCTCTACTCGGAGGAGCGTCAGCTCGCGATTTGCAGCCTGCATGTCAGACAGGGTAATTGGGTTTTGAGTCTGGATGTATTGGGATTCAAGGTCTTGTGCCCTACTCTCAGCCTCCTCAATGGTAACCCTGGCGTCGTGTTTGGCAAGGGAGATCGCGGTCTGATAGATTCCCCGGGTGTATGCCTTAAAGGCGTCCCACCTAATAGGCATCACCGAGGAGCTAGCGTTATATGCCCAAAAGTCTGTGGTTGCAGTATCTATCTTTGTCGCAACATTTTCCTCTGAAACCCAGTAACGGGACAACCTCCATAGTCTCTCTGAGGGAGGGGTCTGTGTTTGAAAAGTGAGAAGCATGGGGGCGTGATCTGAAATACCCCTAGGGAGCATTTTCACCTCCATCACACGAGAGAGCAACCCTCCACTGGTGTAAATCAGGTCAACCCTAGATAATGTACGGTATGAAGCAGATTGGCAAGTAAACACCCTGTCATGTGGAAGTTTCCACCTCCATACATCAATCAAGCCATATAGAGTAGCCCATTTGTTGAGGGGAGAATCAGAGCCCACCCCTGGAGTTAACCTATCCACGGATGGGTTCGGAGCCATATTAAAATCCCCAGCTATAATGAGGTTATCCGTGGAGTAGGAAGCAAGTATAGGGGTCAGATATTTAAGGAGAGATATGGTGGCCGGAGGAGGTACGTACAAGCCCACAATTAGCATCTCAACAGTATCTATCACAGCATGCAATAGGACAAATCTGCCCTCCGGATCAGTCCTAACGGCAAGCAGGGTAAAAGACAGGGATTTGTGTATTAACATGCTAACCCCTCTGGCATAACCTGAATATGATGAGTGGTAGTAGTGCCCTATCCATGGTTTTTTAAGACCTAGGACTTTTCTGCCCACCAGGTGGGTCTCTTGGAGTATACAGATGTGTGGGCTATATTTTTTCAGATATGTCATAAATAGGGTTCTTTTTATTTTGTCATTTAATCCCCTAACGTTCCACGATATAAGTCTCATAGGCGCCATAACCGTAGAAATATCAATACTTTAGGATGGAAGTATCGAAAGGACTGATCCGGAGTAGGGCGCACACCCCCCAAAATACAGGAATTCATTTGTAACCTCTTGGTCAGCAGGCCCCAGGTTAAGCCAAGGGCCAAAAAAGGTGACTTATGTATACCACTGCTTAAAATCATATCACTCTGAATAGAACCAGAACAAAAAGGAAAACAAAAGGGAAAACAAAGAGGAAAAACAAAAGGGGAACTCGGAGTGCCTGTACCCCAAACTGATCCCATTAGAATGTAGGAAAGTCTCCTGTGAGAGTAATGGTGAGGCAGGCGGCCTTCCCTTACTCAGATGTCACTTCCTCCCACGAGATTGGAGATCTCCGCTCCCACGCCTACAGCATATCAATATAAAAATGGAAAAATTAAAAAGAAAAAACAAGGAAACAAACTCTCGCAGAGTAGTATTTTACGTTTAAACCTGTCTAATGCATAATCTGCAAGGCAAAGTTGTTAGTAAGAATAAAAAAACACCTAGTATGAACTAGGGGCACATACTTAGTCATCTAACCAATTTAACCTTCTCAGACATGAGGAAACAATTTAACCTCCTAACAGTGGCACGGGTATGTAATTCCCTCAGATCTGCCTTGTAGTGACCCAGCAGATCTGTTCCCACTTATGAAGTTCCTCCCTCCTCCCCCCCTCATGCTGGAAACATCAACCAGGAATAGGAAGTCAATATCAAGCACAATCCTCCAGCATCATGGATCTTTGGGTAAAGCATAAGTTATAATAAGAGAGGAAACCCAGGATAAGAGCAGCTGGTGTGATCGGAATCGCTCTCATTGGTATTAAGCAGCTTATCTGTTCCAGATAGGAGAGGAGCAGCGTTTCCACATATCACCCCTGTAGGTATGGGTTTTCCACATAGCTGCTTTAGAGTAATGTAATACGGATGGGGTTAACTGCTGCAGCATAGCAAAGTATATTACTGTCCCGCTCATGAGTTTTTCCTCATGCTGGAGGTATCACCAGGGACAGGAAGTCAATGTCAGTTCCAGTCAGCCAGCATCATTGAGCATGGGGTATGACACAGACTTTCAAGTAGAAAAAAAAGGGGAAAAGAAGAAAAAAAAAAAAAGGGTTTTTTTGAGGGAGAGAAAATCATAATAAAAAAGAAAAACAGGAGCAGCTAGTGTGATCCGGAATCGCTCCCGTAGGAATCAAGCAGCCCCTCTGTTCCAGATATGAGAAGAGCAGTATTATTCTCACAGCATTACCTTAGGTAGGAGGTTTCCACACAGCTGCCTTTCACAATATATTAGGGAGGGGGTTAATTGAGTCCTCGCTTCCAAGTACATTCCTGTATATAAATGTCTCCTCATTAATATAAGAGCAGAGAGTAGGATATAAACCACGGTCGCAGTCCCTCAACATGCTGATAAACTTAAGTTATTGTCATCTGATCCGAAACAGAAGGGGAAGATTGGTCAGCATGTAGAAGGAGAAGTTGCCAACAGGCAAAGACTGCGGTCAAAGTGCTCCCTCTCCCTCCCGTGCAATAAGATCTGGGAAAATGGAGGATGTCCGAGGAGGGGGGGACAGAGAAAGAAGCCCGTCTATACTGGGTTGGTAGTAAAGTGCACATACATTACCGGGCCCGAGGGAGGCCGTCCAGCCACTGAGAGGCATCTTCTGAGGAGGTGAAGTAGCGAGTAGTTTCGCCGTCAATAACCCGAAGGCGGGCCGGGAAAAGCATGCTATACTTGAGCCCTTTTGTACGGAGCTGTGCTTTAACTTGGTCAAAAGTTCTTCTTAGTCTTTGCGTATCAATAGAATAGTCCGGAAATAGCATTAGCCTCGTGTTGTCAAAGCGTAGTTCGGCAACCTTGCGGGTTTCGCGTAGTGCCAGGTCTCGGTCCCGAAAATTCAAGAGTCTAAATATGAAGGTACGCGGAGGGGATCCCGGAGGGCCTCGCACAGGAGGCATTCTATGAGCTCTCTCTATAACGAAGTGCGGGGAGAACTGGGCTTGCGGAAGCAGGGTGCGGAGCAGGTGCTCTGTGAAGGCCGTGGGATCCTGGCCCTCAGCACCTTCTGGCAGTCCCACGATCCTCAAATTGTTCCGTCGGCTCCTATTCTCGCTATCTTCCGCCCTAGACTCCAAGGCCTTCACCTTAACCTGCAGGGTATGAATGGAGGCCCTCTGATCCCGGATGGAGTCTTCCGTCTCACCAACCCTACGTTCAGCTTCTCCCATTCGTCCCCTCATCTTATCCATGTCTCTCCGTAACAGCCCGAACTCAGTCTGGAGGGTATCGATTTTCGCTGTTAGGGTCGTCTGGCATCCAGCGATCGCCTGCATTAAGGCCTGGAAGCGATCCTCTTCTGCCGTCGCTGAGTCCGCCATGTTGGTTTGAGATGCCACGTGCGCACAGTCTATGGCGGGCCGTGGTTGCAGCTGCTGGGATGTTTTAGGAGCTTGTGTAGCCTTCCTACCCGGGCCCGATTTACTTCTTCTCATGCCCTAGTATCTTCCAGTGTCTGTTGGTCAGATAGACGATTAATGTACGGATATTTTAGGCAGGTGGGAGCGGAGCTCCTCTCACACACGTCCGTTCAGGCCGCCAGCTCAGCCACGCCCCCACATTATTTTAACTTTGGTGTAGTGCGTCCTCTGCACAGTGTTCAGCTAAAGCTACAAGTTAGTGTAGTGCGAACTCTGCACAGTGTTCATCTAAAGCTACCTGTAGAAGATTGTTGGTGTTCTCATACTACAGGCAGGCAGTTGATTTTGCTAGCTGCAGTATCAGTATAAATATATATATATATATATATATATATATATATATATATATATATCCCAGCTTAGTGCAGCTACATCTCACTGCAGGCCCTTAGTATGTCTGGAAGGCCAACAAGGAGAGGCAGACAGTCACAAGCCAATAAAAGAGAGCAAGCAGGCTCTGTGTCTAGAGGCAACAGTGCTGGTCGTGGAGACGGTGCGTCCTCATCAGCACGTGGGCGTGGGACACGCTTGGCCTTTTTTTCGGCAGCTGGTCATGTTGAGCCGCAACATGTGGAAGACTTGGTCGAGTGGATGACCAAGCCGTCCTCATACTCCTCATCCTCTCTCACCCATGCTCAGGGTACTTTGTCTGGCAAAGCAGCTGCCAACGGGGCCTATTCCCTCGGCTCAATGGCATCAGTGACTCCTTCCCTAGCCCCACCATGTCCTCCTGAAGAGTCCCTCGAACTGTTTCACCACAGTGTTGGGTACATACTCCAGGAGGATGCCCAGCATTTAGAAAGCTCTGATGATGATACTGAGCTAGATGAAGGCAATAACGTGAGCACGGACAGAGGGAGTGCCCAAGAAGGACAGCAATCTGGCAGTCATGCTCCCCCTGCTGCAGCATACTGCCAGGTTTGCTCCAGTGATGAGGAGGGAGGGGATGATGAGGTCACTGACTTAACGTGGGTGCCTGATAGGAGAGAGGAGGAGGCACATCACCAACGAGGCAGGATGCCCTCCAGGGGCCAGCCTAAGGGCAGCACACTGACTGCATAACACCCCAAAGCTCCGCATGTGCAGGGCGCTGCTGTCTCTGCGCTTTATTCCAAAAGTTCTTTGGTGTGGGCCTTTTTTGAGACGAGTGCATCAGATCGCACCGCTGCTATTTGCAACATATGTCTCAAGCGTATCTCGCGTGGCCAAAACATCTCCCGCTTGGGCACCACATGCTTGACCAGACATATGTTGACCTGCCATGCAGTTCGTTGGCAAGCATATCTACAAGACCCACACCAAAGAACAAAGAGGACCTCTCCTTGCTCCTCATCAGCTGAGATCTCCAACCCCACTATACCTTCAGTCCTCTCTGAGACCTGTACTGAGAGGAATGAAGGTGTAGAATTAGGTGTGTCACAGCCAAGTACTTGTGGACAATCTGCTTTCGGTACACTGACGTCAGATTGTACCAGGCAAATTTCCCTGCCCCATCTGCTGCACCGCCGAAAGAAGATCGCTCCCGGCCATCCACATGCCCAGCGGTTGAATGCTAGCTTGGCAAAATTGCTAGCACTTCAACTGCTACCTTTTCAGTTGGTAGACTCTGCCCCCTTCCGCGAGTTTGTGGAATGTGCGGTTCCTCAGTGGCAGGTACCCAAATGCCACTTTTTGTCACGGAAGGCGATTCCGGCTCTCTACCGGCATGTGGAAGGCAATGTCCATGCCTCGCTGGACAGGGCGGTCAGCGGTAAGGTGCATATTACCGCTGACTCATGGTCCAGCAGGCATGGACAGGGACATTACCTAAGTTTCACGGCGCATTGGGTGACTCTGCTGGCAGCTGGGAAGGATGCAGGACAAGGTGCAGTAGTGTTGGAGGTTGTTCCGCCACCATGCCTCCAAAATGCCACTACTAATGATTCTGACACACCTCTCTCCTCCACCCCCTCCTCTTCCTTCATGGCATCTTCCTGTGCTTTGTCCTCGGAACCAGCGGTGCTCCATAGGCGTTCAAGGGGCTACTCAAGTATGCAGGCCAAAAGATGCCATGCGGTGCTTGAGCTGGTGTGCTTGGGGGACAGGAGCCACACTGGGGCAGAGGTTCTGTCAGCTCTGCAGGAGCAGGTTCAGAGGTGGTTGACACCATGCCAATTTAAGGCAGGAATGGTGGTTTGCGACAATGGCACCAACCTCCTCTCTGCCCTCCGACAGGGACAAATGACCCATGTGCCCTGTTTGGTTCACGTCCTTAACTTGGTGGTGCAGCGGTTCTTGGGCTTACAGGATGTCCTGAGGCAGGCCAGGAAAGTCTGTGTGCATTTCCGCCGGTCATATAATGCCAGTGCTCGACTGGCAGACCTCCAAAAGGAATTTAACCTGCCCAAGAACCGCCTAATCTGTGACATGCCCACCAGGTGGAACTCAACGTTGGCCATGCTGCAGTGGCTACACACGCAGCAGAGGGCCATCAATGAGTACCTGTGCGACTATGGTACCAGGACAGGGTCAGGGGAGCTTGTTCCCACACCAGTGGGCCATGATCAGGGATGCATGCACTGTCCTGTCACCATTTGAGGAGGCCACGAGGATGGTGAGCAGTAACAATGCATGCATCAGTGACACTGTCCCCCTTGTCCACCTGTTGGAGAACACGCTGTGTGGAATAATGGACAGGGCACTTGAGGCAGAACAGTGGCAGGAAGGAGGAGGACTTCCTTAGCTCTCAAGGCCCCCTTTATCCAGACAGTGTTCCTACGTGCCCGCCAATCACACAGGAAGAGGAGGAGGAGGATTGTGTCAGTATGGAGGTGGAGCCTGGCACTCAGCATCAGCAGCAGTCTTTAAGGGATAATTTACAGTCCCAAAAAACACATGGACTTGTAAGTGGCTGGGAGGAGGTGGCTGCGGATCATGTCATCCTTAGTGACCCAGAGGACTCCGGACCGAATGCCTCAGCAAACCTACGCTGCATGGCCTCCCTAATCCTGCAAAGCCTGCAGAAGGATCCTCGTATTCATGGTATCAAGGAGAAGGACCAATACTGGCTCGCAACCCTCCTTGATCCACGTTACAAGGGTAAGGTTGCGGACCTTATCTTGCCATCGCAGAGGGAGCAGAGGATGAAACATCTTCGGGAGGCCTTGCAGAAAGGTCTGTGCAATGCGCTCCAAGAGACTGGGAGGTTACAAACGCCTGTTTTTGGACAACGTGTTGCTGAGGCTTCGGTCAGTCAAAGAAGGAGCGGTGGAGAAGGAGGCCGTCTGACCGATGCGTTCAGACAATTTTTTAGTCCGCAGCCCTAAGGTATGATCAGTTCCAGCAACCATTGCCAGTGTCTGTTTTACATGGTGCAGGAATACCTAGGGGCAAGATCTGACTTGGACACCTTTCCCACCGAAAATCCTCTGGGTTACTGGGTCTTGAGGATGGATCACTGGCCAGAGCTTGCACAGTATGCAATTGAGCTACTGGCCTGTCCTGCATCTAGCGTTCTTTCGGAATGCACATTCAGTGCTGCTGGAGGCTTTGTAACCGATCACAGGGTGCGTCTGTCCACCGACTCGGTCGATCGACTGACCTTCATAAAAATGAATCAGTCTTGGATCACCACCAGCTACCAAGCACCTGATGCTGATGTAACCGAATACATTTTTTTGAAATGTCAGATCCCTTCAAAGACTGCCTATGCTGATGCTGCGTGACTATCCTGTTATACTGAGTAATTATCCTCTTCCTCCTCAATGAACATGATGATAGCTTGTAAGAACATTTTTGGTTCTGGGAGCCGCAGTCCCGCCACCAGTGCCTAAGGCCCAATTTTTCAGCCCCTGTTTAACAGAGGAATGTAATTACAATTTTTCATGCAATTCTTTGCAGCAGGGCTAGTTCCTGCGCTCCAACTAGAGTATCTGTGAGGGGTTGCAGTGTTGTGGCACCAGCACCAGTGCCTAAGGCCCAATTTTTCAGCCCCTGTTTAACAGGAGCGTGTAATTACAATTTTTGATGCAATTCTTTGCAGCAGGGCTAGTTCCTGCACTCCAGCTAGAGTATCTGTGAGGGGTTGCAGTGTTGCGGCACCAGCACCAGTGCCTAAGGCCCAATTTTTCAGCCCCTGTTTAACAGGGGCATGCAATTACAATTTTTGATGCAATTCTTTGGAGCAGGGCTAGTTCCTGCACTCCAACTAGAGTATCTGTGAGGGGTTGCAGTGTTGTGGCACCAGCACCAGTGCCTAAGTCCCAATTTTTTAGCCCCTGTTTAACAGGGGCGTGTAATTACAATTTTTGATGCAATTCTTTGCAGCAGGGCTAGTTCCTGCGCTCCAACTAGAGTATCTGTGAGGGGCTGCAGTGTTGTGGCACCAGCACCAGTGCTTAAGACCCAATTTTTCAGCCCCTGTTTAACAGGGCCATGTAATTACAATTTTTGATGCAATTCTTTGCAGCAGGGCTAGTTCCTGTGCTCCAACTAGAGTACCTGTGAGGGGTTGCAGTGTTGTGGCACCAGCACCAGTGCCTAAGGCCCAATTTTGCAGCCCTGTTTAACAGGGGTGTGTAATTACAATTTTTGATGCAATTCTTTGCAGCAGGGCTAGTTCCTGTGCTCCAACTAGAGTATCTGTGAGGGGTTGCAGTGTTGTGGCACCAGCACCAGTGCCTAAGGCCCAATTTTGCAGCCCCTGTTTAACAGGGCCATGTAATTACATTTTTTGATGCAATTCTTTGCAGCAGGGCTAGTTCCTGCGCTCCAACTAGAGTATCTGTGAGGGGTTCCAGTGTTGTGGCACCAGCACCAGTGCCTAAGGCCCAATTTTTTTAGCCCCTGTTCAACAGGGACATGTAATTAGAATTCTTGATCTAATATTTCACAGCAGGGCCCATTTCTGCGCCCACCAAGAGTATCTGTGAGGACTTACAGTGTTTTGGCACCAGCACCACCACCACCACCAAAGGCCCAGTTTTTCTGCCCCTGTTCAACAGGGGCATGTAATTACAATTCTTGATCTAATATTTCACAGCAGGGCCCTGTGAGGGCTTACAGTGTTGTGGCCACAACAACACCTAAGGCCCAAATTTCTCCTGAGTATATAGGGCAGGCCCCTACTTTCAAACATCCAACTTACAAATGACTCCTACTTGCAAACGGAAGGAAACAACAGGAAGTGAGATTAAATCTACCCCTAGGAAGGGAAATTCTCTCCGGTAAGAGTTAATATGGGAAAAACTTTTCTTCTTTCCACTGATGTTTTATCACCAATCCTTGTTTCACAAAAAAACCCAAATTTTCAAAAAACATTTGTCATTGGGACAAAAAATGAGGTGAAATCTTCTGAAGAGGAGCACAGACAGCAAAACAAATGTCACAGGGGTTATAACCCTTCCCTATGTTTTCCAAAAAGCTTAAAATAGATTTTTTGGCTGGAGCT